>NW_022631092.1:4294737-4897447 GCF_010015895.1 Lontra canadensis
TGCACAAATACCCATGTGTGGTAAGATTTATTCCTTCTTTAAATACTCTGGCATATTTTCATGACTTTCTTACTGATCTCTCATTAGTTTTAGTAAAAATTATGGGGTCTATGTTATTTTCTTAAATATTCCAAAGTAATTGTGTTTTTTTAAAAAACTACTTAATAACAAACATTTATAAAGAAGAAAATCCTTCCTTCCCAAAAGCCAACTGTTTCAACCGTTCAACTACACCATCTCTCGCATTTCCCTATATTTGAAGTCCTTGTGTTTTTGTATATATAAATATATGTTTACAAAATAGAATATGGGGGCACCCGGGCGGCTCAATGGGTTAAGCTTCTGCGTTTGGCTCAGGTCATGGTCTCGGGGTCCTGGGATTGAGCCCTGCATTGGGCTCTCTGCTCAGTGGGGAGCCTTCTTCCCCCCAACCTCTGCCTGCCTCTCTGCCTGCTTTTGATCTCTGTCTGTCAAATAAATAAATAAATAAAATCTTAAAAAAAAACAAAACACAACCAAGTAGAATATAGCATATCTTTTTTACTCAATATTGTATCTTGAATTTAAGCCATGTTAACTACTAGCCAACTCAATAAGACAACAAAAAGGAAAAAAAATTTTCATTTTGTAAAAAATTAAAGAGAACTGTTAAATTTTTAATAATAATAAGAGTTTAATAAGATTCCTGGGTGAAATGAATTAAAAGTAAGAAGCTTTTTAGTGTACAGCAACACTGTATTAAAAATATGATTATATGAATGATCCTAGTCTGAATAAGAAAATACTATAATGTACCTAATAATAAATATAACAAATGATAAGCAGGGACTCCTAGGTGGCTCAGTCCATTAAGCACCTGCCTTTGGCTCAGGTCATGATCCCAGGGTCTTGGGATCGAGCCCCATGTCAAGCTCCTTGCTCAGTGGGGAGCCTGCTTCCCCCTGCCTGCCTTTTCCCCTGCTTGTGCTTGCTCTCTCTCTCTCTGAGAAATAAATTAATAACATCTTTAAAAAAATGATAAGCAATGACCATTGGATGAAAAGATCTTAAAGATGATCTAAATAAATAGGAGCCATATATGTTATTGAAGGGAAGACTCAATATTACAAATAATTTAATGTTTTCTAAGTTAACTTACAAATTTAATGCAGTTTGAAAACAAAACAAAATGAGAGTTTGCCATAAAACTTGACAAGAATGATACTAAAATTAATTGAAGGGGAGAATTGATGGGGTCAGCAGTGTTTATTATAATTTTATGGTATTTGAATTGGTTTGGCATTGGCAGATAGAAAAACAGTGGCCATTCTTTCATTGTTTGTAATAGCAAAAAATTGGAAACAACATAGATTTCACTCAGTAAAATCTAGCATATACAAAGAATGGAAAACATACAAGTTATTATAAAGGCTCTATATCTTTCTGTATCAACATGAATACATCTTTTTTTTTAAGATTTTATTTATTTATTTTACAGAGATCACAAGTAGGCAGAGAGCCAGGGGGAGGGGGAGGGGAGCAGGCTCCCTGCTGAGCAGAGAGCCTGATGCTGGACTCGATCCCAGGACCCTGGGATCATGATCTGAGCTGAAAGCAGAGAGGCTCAACCCACTGAGCCACCCAGGCACCCCTGAATTCATCTTTAAAAACAATCTTTGTGTGAAAAAAAATTGTAAAAGGATGGATTCCAAATGATACCATCTCTATAGATTTCATAAATACACAAAATACTTACAGGAGAAGCGCAGAGCATCTTTGGGAGAAAAGTTTCTTCAGAGAAGCTGAGAATGGAATGGAACTGATATTTTAGCTGTACTTGTAATGTTTTATTTCTTTGTAATCTGAAGCAAATTTGGCAGAATACTGACATTTATTAAATCCACATGATGGATAATAGATATCTCTATGTTTTTGCATGTTTCAAATATTTCATCATTGAAAGTTTCTAGTTTAGAATAAACAGCATCACAGTTCCCAGTTAAACATGTCACATTGAACATACGCCACAGTTATTTCCTTCCCCTCCTTAAACCCTATGCCTTATTCAAGAGATATAAAAAGCATAACATACAAAGACAAATAAGAGAAAAATAGGAGCAGATTAGAATTAGAGGGATGGATGTTTATACCTAATTTAATGATGTGGACAGAGCTGAGAGTGAATGCCTTTATAGAGGGATCCTAGGGAATGTTGACCTTGTACAACCCCAGAATTAGAGGTCCCAAGTTGCTTGGAAGATTGGAGAGTTGGGACCAGTTGTAGATAGATACTGGGGTCCGTTCCCTAACCTGGTGTTATCATAAAGCCTCCAGAAAGCAGGAGGAATTATTTGAAACATTTTTCGCTGAGCTTGGTTCTTGGAATGCTGAACACTAGGTGGGAAATGTAACCATTCTTCTCTAGAGAACCTGTGAATGACTAAAGTGACCTATATACACCTGGCATGTGTGGATTTCCCCAGTATAAAGAGAAAACCCTCTGTCTGAGTTAAATTGGAAGAGTTTATGGAAATAATATTTAATGACTTGCAGAATCACTAGGAAGGTTGTAGAACTAGGTTTGGAAAATGGGTGAGAGCAAGGGAGGCCAAGGGCTAAGAGGATACTCAGTCACACAGAAAGCCAGCGGGGTGCTGCCTCTGAACACTAATGTCCAGCTTTGTGTTGCCAGCATGGGCATTTTACTGAGGGCAGCACCATGCGCCGGAGGCACTACTGCTACCACCACTTCCCACGTAAATTGATTCACTAACCCCTTGCTCTTTCCAGATACTACTTTTCAATTCAGAGTTAAAGATGTGCATATGTCATTGGCCAAGGGGCAGGTTATATGTCTACAGACTATCTGTAAGAATGTATGCTTGAGTGACACTGTGACATTTGTAACTTCTATTGTGGAAGGTAGATTCTCTCTATAAGGCAAGGAATTGCCCTGGATATAGGAAGAGAGCTCCGAGACCAAACAGGTACTAGACAGTCATAATTATATTTTTCCCTGTGTTCAGTTTCCACAACTAAAACAACTGGGAACCTAACCAGTCCCCTGTAGGAAAGTTTGTGTAGTAGTCAACAAGCCCTGCTTCTACATAGAGCTTCTGTCTTTTTAATGCCTGAGTGTTAAATATAAAAGGATAGCTAATGATAGCAGACATATGACCGACCAGAAGCCTTCCAAGTGAGAAAGAGAGTGATCACAACAAACAGAAGAAAAGTATATGTGGGGAAAATACAGATACTGAATATGAAGAAGGAGCTTTAAAAATTAGTTTAACATTAGAGGGGATGAGAATGAGTATTGCAATTATGAAATAAAAATACAATTTATTTTTTAACAATCATTGAAATTAAAACAATCATTGAAAACAAAAGTTTTTTCAGAATGGAATCCAAGAGTCAATATAAAACATTTAATAGTATGGTTGGGAAATGAAGGTAAAAAATTTCTCCCTGGTACTTGAAAGAAAAAGAAATGGGTGGTGGGAGAGAAGAGATAAGCTTATCTCCTTATTCAGGAGATCCAATATCTAATAAATAGAACTTTTAAAATGAAAGAGAAAAGGAAGGAAGGAAATTATTTAAAAAAAAAAAGGAAGTAAGAAAGAAAATTTCACTTAAGTGAAAGAGATATGTTTTTAAAAGGCTTACTGGGTGTCCAATACAAGGATTATAAAAAGACTCACAGAAAGGCTACTCCAGTATTTAAAAAGACCTTAAAAACTTCCTGAAAAACAAACAAATGAACATGTAGTGTATAAAAGAATAGGAATCAGACTATCACTGGACTTTTCAGTCCAACAGTGGATGCTAGAGGATAATGAAATAATACCTTAAAAATTCCAATGGTAAATGTTTTCCAACCCAGAGTTCTATACTCAACTGAATTGTCAGTTTAAGGCCAGACCTGCCAGGTCTCAAAGCTTGTACGTATGTACTGCTTCTTAGGCATTTGCTGAATGAAAGTAATGGTTATCAAACTGAGGGAGTTAAGAATGAGGAAGATGTGAGATCTTCAAAGCATGGGACCCATCAGAGGAGAGAAGAGAAGGAACTTTCAAGATGAGAATGATGGGATGCTTCTGAGAATGCCATTACGATCGACCTAGTGATCAGCCAGGTCAAATGGGGGTGTAAGGATGGAGAGCTCTAGGAGAGAGGATTCCAGGAGACAGAAGTAGAATTGATAGGGCGCATGTTGTTTTTAACCATCTGGGAAACAGTAATGAAAACTTTTTTTTTTCTTTTCGAGTTCAGGGAAAATTAAGGGTACATGTATAGAAACTAGAGGAACATGGGAAAAATGGGAAAAAATGAAGCAAGTATTAACTCCAGGAAAAATAACGGAAGCAATTAAGCAATATAGCCGTAATAATACAAATCCTGCTATATGTGTAGCTATAATATATGCACATAGTGTAGGGCAAGGGAAGAAAGGAGATACTTATTGATGTATGCTTATTTCTCATTTTCCACAATAAAACTTCAAAAGATAATGTCTAAGATAAGTCAAGAAATAGCAGTATGAACATGTTAGTGAGGAATATGAAAATACTGGAGAGAACAGTGGTTTGAAGTGAAAGGGGTAGCTCCTGCCAGTGGAGAAGATGGGGTAAAGCACTCCGGTTTTGTTTTGTTTCTTTATATGTTGTAGTACTATTTGCCTTTAACTACTCTGTGCAGTACTTTGTTAAAAATGTAAATGCAAAACTAAATAGCATAGCAGTGAGTATCTTTGTACAAGGTTTTCCTTCTAGAGATTGTAAAATCACTTCTCAGTGTTTGTTGTCCCACTTGTGTTCAAATGTGGATGACATTTATCATTAAACTTCTGTAGGAACAAAGTATCCAAAGCTAAATAAGGCATAATCCCTTGCCTCATGGCCCACTTGTGGCTTAGTTGGTGGCGTATCAGAAGACCTTGAAACATCGGAATATTTTGTAGATTGTCCTTTGGGAACCAAGGATGTGGTGTGAGTGTTAGAGACTTGAATAGAAAGAGTAGATGCTTAGAGCTCACAGGGAACAGAAAGTCTGACACAGATTCCAGGTCCTGATGGAGAAATAAAGATCAGAAAGAGCTGGCCAGAGTGTGAGGAGGAGTCTTGGGGCTCAGTGAAGGAAAATCCCTCTGCCCTTGGACAACTATACTTTTCCAAATGTTGAAAGAGAGATTACAGAGCCCAACACTGTGAATATTTTCTGGTTTACTGTTGTTGTTTTGTTTTGTTTTGTTTTGTTTTATAATTTTTGGTTTCCCCTGAAAGGGTTTTACCAGTTTTTATTACCTCTGTCAACATAAGGATGTCTGTTTTAACTGCACCATTAACCGTGAGTCCTGACATTCTTGGGATTTTTCCTAATGGTTATAAAATAATGTAGCATTATTTTGATTTGAATGTCTTTGATGCTTATTATACCCATGATTTTTATAACACTAGTTAGGCCTTTTCTTCCACTTGTGTTCTGTTAAAAAATTTTTTTTTCTAACTTCTTTTTTCTTTTAAACTTGTTTTAACAGCAGTTTTGTCAAAAAAAAAATTCAAAATCAATTATTTTGTCAGAAAACTTCAAACTGAGAATCCCTCATTTTTATTGCCAGCAGAGCTGGTGTTAGAAGGTAATGATGCATAGTAAAGTGATAATTTCTTTAAACTAGAGAATCCCTGTCTTGATTCTGAATCACCATAAGTTACATGCAGTACTCTCAAGGGATGTTGTGTAAAAGGTAACATGGCAGCATGGCAGGGGCTGGGGTCTGGTGTGGCCAACTTCCTAGGAGGGACTACAGCCAGATGCAGTCTTTTTTTTTTTTTTTTTTTTTTTTTTTTTTAAGATTTTATTTATTTATTTGACAGAGAGATCACAAGTAGGCAGAGAGACAGGCAGAAAGAGAAGGGGAAGCAGGCTCTCCGTCGAGCAGAGAGCCCGATGTGGGGCTCGATCCCAGGACTCCGAGATCATGACCTGAGCCAAAGGCAGAGGCCCAACACAGTGAGCCACCCAGGCACCCCCAGATGCAGTCCTGAGGAGTAAGAGTTGGACAGGAGAAAGAGGGGTGGGTAGGAACAAGCCATGAGAATGAGGGAAGAGAATTGTGTGAGCTTGTATCCCAGCACAGGTTGCCACTTGGTTTCTCCTGAAGGCTCATTCAAGGTACATTCAAGAAACTGCAGCTGGATCTCTTTCCCCTTGGCTGGAGCTGAAGATTAGGAGAGTAGAGAGCCAAGGCTGCCTATTAGAGGGATCTGTCGTGCATTTGGGAGATTGTTGTTTTGCCTTGAAAGTGGTGGGAAGTTATTGTGAGGTTTTAAGCAGGAGAGTGTAAGTGTTGTGCTTGCATGCACTTTGTAAACACTCAGTACTGAGTAGGCAGAGTGATGAAATTTTAAAGCATGATTGCTAATGCAGACACACAAGATGACGTCTGAAGATCCAACTTTCCATTCCAGCTAAGGGGATTCATTTCACTTTGTCACAAAAATGAAAAGCATGGCCGGGAAACAGAAGACTTCCTGCCTCAAGGTTTTGTCTTTGAACACTTGGTTAGTTTGCATTTTAGTTAGTATTTTTTTTTTCTAGTTTGTAAATGAAAGTTTAAATGATAAAGTTAATAAATTAGTGGGTAATGTGGAATGTAAAAATAAACCCCAAAAACAAAAGCCAAGCTCATGGATATAGAGGACAGATTGGTGGTTGCCTGAGGTTGGGGAGAATGGGATAAAATGGGTCAAGGTGATCAACAGGTACCAATTTTCAGTTATAAAATGAGTAAGTCATGGTAGTCTAAGGTACAACATGGTGACTGTAGTTAATAATATGGTATTGCGTATTTGAAAGGAGCTAGGAGAACAGAACTTGAAAGTTCTCATCAGAAGAAAAAGCTTTGTAACCATGTATGCTGACGGATGTTAACTGAACTTACAGATAACATGCAGTTATCATTTTGTAATATATACAAATATTGAATCATTGAGTTGTACACCTGAAACTAACATAATGTTATACCAGTTATACCTCAATTTTTAAAAAATAACAAATTTGTCAGTAAATCTCATTTAGAATTCAGGGATTTTTAAGTTTGGAGGAATCAATAAAAATAATTTTATTTGAGGGTTATATAGAAATGTGCATGAATATTTGTATATGTGCATAATTAGTAAAGAAAAAAAAACCTGGGGGAATGTGGTGTGCATTGGTTTAAAAAAGTTACTTCATTCGCTCTTCTCTTAATTGCTGTTGACAAGTTGTCAGAAACATTTGTAGAGGGCTCCTGTTTTCAGCACCAGCATATACATGGATTTTAGGTCAGCTTGGCAAGGGGAGGTCTGCTGTCTCTCCCGGAAGCAGGTAGATTCTTTTGTTGTTCACCTTCTGCCCCTCTGCTGTGGTTTTCTGGTTCTGTACTCGATTAAGTCTCCTCGGAAGTGAGCTGTCCCATGTCCTGGATCCTTCCTCTCTTCTGCCCTTATCTTTCGATGCCTATCTTACTGTGGGTGCCCAACCACACCATGTCTGGGGGAGTACACAAACTATCATGAGTGGCTACCCTTGAAATTGGTATTGGGGTGTCCTGAATGAGAAGATATATTTTTCACTTTTCCTGCACTATTTCCTTTTTTTTTTTTTTTGAAACAAAAAGCATATAATTCGTTCACTTAAAAAACAGCATTGCAAAAGGGGGCAGCAATGGGAAGACTTGTATGGGAGAAAAATCACATAAGCATAAAAAATGATTATCTTGACCATCATGAATTTGATGGTGGTTGTTTGTAATTTCTCGTTTCTCTTGTCCTCCTCACCTGTGCTGTACTAACCAGCCCTCCTTTTCCTGTGAATGTGTTTATTTACTTTGCTAGGATTTTAAAGAGCTGGTTCTATTGTGCATTAGTTTGCCTTTTGGTGATTTCACTGTTGACGGTGCTTGTCCAGTTCTAACGGATGCACTTCTGGTTGCTCTTTTAAAAGATTTGCTCATTTATGTGGCTGTTTTTCAAGCCCTTTTATGGTAATTGGATAGAAAGGAAGAAGGTCAAATTGCTGTTATTTTTCATTTACTTTTGTTGTGAAGATTCCTAAAGAAAGAAAAATGAAGCCGAAATCGATATTAAATTTTAGTTAAGTGGGCTTTTTTTTTTCCCTTGACCTGTCCCCCTCAACACGGATATTTATGAAATAACCATAAGTACATTTTAGATTACATGATAAATTCTATTAACTTATCTGTTAATTTCTAGTCCATTTTAACTGAGATCAAGTGATTTTTGTTTCTTAATGATATAATTTCAAGGATATTGAGCTTAGATGCTTTTGGGATTAAAAAAAAAAAAAAAGCCCTCAGGAACCTAAACATCTCATCGAGTAGAGGCATTTTTAGGAGGGAGGGTGTTCTAGGGCCAGCAGCTTGGGTTCGGAGTCACAACCCTAGAGCCGTGACCCGGTTGGGGAGACAGGGTCTTCTTCACGCAAGAACTTTGTGGATCACACCACTGAGCAGTTGCTGTGGGGAGTAAACAAGGTTGTGCACAAAGGATGCTCAAACTGTGGTTCAAACTGATGGCGACAGATTGTAGAGGAGCGTGTTCTGGAAGAACATCATGGCATAACTGATGGGATTGGAGTCTGGGCTTGAGGAAATCTGGCTTCATGCGTGAGCTTGCCCCCTGTTTGCCTTCGGCGAACTTACAGTTTCTGACCCCGAGAGACCACATGTGGAAGATGAAGGGTTTGGACAAGGTCTTCTTTCTTATAACTCACAGTTTTAAATGCTGAACATAAGGTCAGAGAGGGATATCCTGGATCTGAATCAGTCATCTCATAGATCTTTATGCCACAATTTGTCCTGAATTCTAGGCCTAAATCACACAATAACAGGGTAGTGATTGAGGAGGAAGGTTCCCAACAGACAAGTGAGTTGACCACCTCGCATTTTAAGGAAGTTAATTATCAATAGTTTTCTCCCACTAAATGTATTTCTACTAGATGTAGAGATTCATATCGGAGTTAGACTTCAGAAGTAATAACTGAGGCCAAAGGGAGACCTTTTTTCTTTTACAATATATTTTTGAAGTAGTTTTCTGCCATCAATTTTTTGCCAGTCCTGTATTTACAGGGAGCAAGCCTGCCGGGTGTGAGTACTTTGTGTCATACACAATCTACTTACCTCCCTGAAAATGGAGATAACCTCACAGGGTGCTCATGAGGAGTGAAGGCATAAACACCTGTTGGAGAGTGAAGTGGATGGGAGTCCTGACACTGTGAAGCCCTGCAGGGAGAGCTTCTAGTCAGAAATAAGGGCATGATGAAACAGACAAATGAAACATCTGCATTCTACGGAAATGCTAAAACAGTGTGGGGTGATTTTAATTTCTTTCTTTCTTTTTTTTTAAGCTTTTATTTATTTATTTATTTTAGAGAGAGGGTGCATGAGCAGGGGGAGGGGCAGAGGGAGAGAGAGAATCTGAAGTGGACTCCAGGCTGAGAGCGGAGCCTGATGCAGGGCTCGATCCCATGACCCTGAGATCATGACCTGAGCCAAAACCAGGAGTTGGCCTCTCAACCGAGTGAGTTACCTAGACGCCCACTTTAAATTTTTCTTTTAAGTCTTGGTCCTTGGGTAGTATTTTATTTTATTTTATTTTTAAAGATTTTATTTATTTATTTGACAGACAAAAGACCACAAGTAGGCAGAGAGGCAGGCAGAGAGATAGGAGGAAGCAGGCTCCCTGCTGAGCAGAGAGCCCGATGTAGGGTTCAATCCCAGGACCCTGGGATTATGACCTGAGCCGAAAGCAGAGGCTTTAACCCACTGAGCCACCCAGGTGCCCCCCTTGGGTGGTATTTTAAAATCTGCGAAGTGAAATGTGGTTACTGTTGATATTAATCATGATTAACAATTATTAGGATATTAGAGTTGTATGTAGAAATAACTATGTTTACTCATTCTTCTTACCGATGCTACTTTCTGCTCTTTTTCTAAGCTGAATTTACATGTGCTTTTTCAAGTGCACTTTCTTAAATTCTTTTGGACTATAAATACTCAGTTGAGAACCACGTTATGTTTATTAAAGCCACTGGTGATACTCTATCTTACTGAACCCTCTGGATTCCCCTACTCCTCTCTTCTGTTCCAAGTACATTCAAGGGACCTGAGGGTGGAAATGTTCCCTCTGTGTCTCCTCCTGGGAGGGTGACTAGCATAGGGCAGAGCACCATCTGGTGCCCCCGTGTCCGTGCTGGCGGCCTGACAAGCTGTCTTCATGATGTGGATTCTCTGCTGCAGTTCCTCGTGTGTGGGTCAAAGGCAGGTTTCACAGCGTATCTAATTTAAATCTGACTTAATACAGTTCAGACATCTTTTCCTTCTGTCCCCAGAGGAGAAGGTCAATACTAATGGGCTCTTCTCTCCAGGTTGCAAACAGTTTCAGTTTCTTGAGCCATCGATATCTCATAGCAGAGTCACATCGTGACAGTCTTTACACTGAGCCTGAATCTCTGCGGAAGGAGGGCTGTGAGGACGGAAGGTGAGATGTCTGCAGATGTGGGGAAAGGAGTTGCGCCCCCCAGGAGGGGGGTGAGTGATGGTGGCCCAGCCTCACCTGGTTTTCCACATCACCACCACCTGGTGAGGGGCTGAAAGGTAGGCCTGCTGGGCAGGAGGGGACTTTTATATCAGTATTAAATTTAAAGATGTCATCTGTAAATGAGGAAGTATGGGCAGTTGTGTTCATCATCTGTATGAAGTAATTAATCAGATCTGTCAATACTGCTGATCTCACAGTCTTGAATACTCTACACGTCACGTAGCCCTCTTTGATTTCATTTAAATCTGACAGTTTAGTGCAGTATCATCTCCTATGAAGGACATCAGATCTGTTGAATTTTGAGTTGTTTGGTGATTCGAATGGTTGGAGTTTTAACACAGAGCAGTAGCTTATAATTAGTATTCAGATGTGTGTTCATTGTACTATATTCCCAGGGTTTTGTTTTTTTCTTTTTTTGTAACAGAATGATTATTTCTTTCTGTTTCTAAAATCACTTCTGAAAAATTATAAAATGATTATTTTTCTCTTAAGTTTTTTCTTCTGATTATTAAAGTTACACATGCTCATTTTAGAAAATAGTATGACTACAAAAAAGGGGGGGAGATATAAAGAAAAGAAAAAAGCCCAGAAGTTATTCTTAATCCAACTATCTAAAGACAAGCATTGTAAAATCCTTTGGGGAACTCCCTTTGGCATGTTTATATATCTATATGTAGCTTTTAAAAAAAAAACAGCTATATTTATAGTGTATATACAATTTTGTTTCTATCCTAGATTATTCTAAAATTGGGCATTCTTGTCCCCAGTTATGTTCAACAGGACGCACAGTATAAAAATGTTCTGTTTTTTAAAAAGTGAATCCATGGTCATCCATTAAGAAATCTTAGTTTAAATAAACTAGTTTTGTGTTTTTTTTTCTCATGGAGTCTTTAATCTACTAAAAGTTACTATCGTGTCCTAAGGGAGGTGATATATACTGTGTCCCTGCCTTATTTAATTATGAGACCCTTTTATGTGGGTTAATAACTTGCAGAATTTGAGGCAGAATTTGGGAAAAGCTGACGAGGATCTCCCCCTGCATATGAGACATTTATTGGTTCTTCCCTGGCATCCATTTTTCACGTTCCCCTTTCTCTAGATCATCTTTGGTATTAAGTGGTTTAGTACAAAGTCCTGTTTGATAATCAGCTGTGTAGTAGTAGATCATAGTGTACAATATTGTTGAATACAATTTTTACGTATTTTAAATGAATATTAATATACAAATTATTACATCAAAAACACACACTTGTTTTACTGATCTAGTCTGGTCTTGTAATGTCTTGCTGCCAGATGTGGAAACACGCAGTGCCCCCTGATAAGTGGGTGAGCTCCGATTTCTTTTCCTTGAAAGTATTATTTGCTGAACGTCAAAACCCATTATTTTCCCTTTAATAAATCGGATTCACTGTGACCCTCCTGCTCATTCCCTTTTACTTTACGTTCTACCTTTACCATTCCACCTGGAGTGCCTCAAATCTAGCTCTTTGGCATTATAGTAATTACGTAAGTTTAGTCATACTTAAGTATAAGAGATAAATATTCCCATTTATTTCTCTTTTTCTTTGGCCAGCTGTTGAAACGTTTCACTGCTCGTTAGTAACTGCACCATGCAACCTGCTTGGTACCTACTTTATTCCATCATCTCTTTTTTTTGCCATCAAGCTTTCGGCCACAGTTTGTTGTGTTCTTCACCAGGCCTTTGAAATATAACTTTTTTCATTAAACTTTTTTAGTTGGGCAGGTGGGTAGGATCCAGATGTTACTCCCACTTTTGGTTCTTGCTCTGGCTTTGTGGACACATTTTAAATTGCTTGCTTATCTCCGAATTCAAATGTGACTTGATCCTGTCACATAGTGTTGTATCCCATAACTTTTATATTCGGTTAATTTCAGAGCAAGTGTTTTGAATCTCCTTTGTCTCCATCAGTGGTGTCTTGTTCTGATAGTGAACATTTTGAGACCAGGAACTAGATTTATCAACCCTGTTTTTCCCATTCCTTCCTGCTTTTTGTTGAAGGGACAGAACAGAAAGGAAAAAAGCGGGAAATTCCTGTCTAAAAAGTTATGTTTTGATTCAAAGATCTTAAATTATGCATGACATTGCGCTGAGATGTTCGTATGTGTTTCAGACCCTCTTTAAAGAGTGAGATAGCCCTTCCAACGGAGATGTTGTTTTTATGTAAAGTGAATGAAATTCAGAAAGCCAGGAAGGGATGTAAAGAAAAGAGTTTACCTTATTTGGTTATCTTTGCTAACCTAATGTTCAAGCACTGTAAGCTTATATTTCTATTTTAAAATAAAGCTGCTTACTACATTCTAAAGAATATATATGGGCATTCTAAATGTATATATACAACTTTGTAAAGTATTTACATTGATACTTTCATAAATACTCAAATTTCATAACTAATATTAAATAAATACCAGTGCATGAATCTAACAACATCCCATTTTGGAATATGGACATATTTGATGAGAAGGACTGCATCTTTTTGGTGAATATACTGTATTGTGTGGTAAATTATTTTAGGGCAGAGGAAGTGTAGTTGTTGGTTTTTCAGTTTTTGGTTTTGTTTTTATTTTTTCCCTTCCCACATCTTCTTGTGTAGCCTTTAAACTACTTTTTATGCCCTTGGCATAAAGAAAGTTTCTCATGTTGTTCTTTTTGTTGGGTTCCTTCAATTCTTTATTGTTCTCACTTCCTTATCCCTCATTCATTTCTTGGAAAAAAAATTATTTTTCCATTTTTTTGGTAGTTAATTCACCGTACAAAATGGGTAAATAAGGAAGATAGCAAATGAATACTTGCATGTATTTTATCTGGAGTTTAGGGAAAGAGGGTCGTGAGTGGAGACATGGAGGCTACCGCACAGAGATTATATGTGAAGGTTTGGGTACTTCTGACATCACCAGAAGGTACTGACTACCATGCAGCCACCGCCCCATGCCACTCCATTATTCTGTGTGTGTTCAGTGGCACAGGCAACTGTGTGATCCAACCAAGTCAGCATCCTGCTTTCCAGAGGAGTATGTTTACTTGAGTGTAGCCGCGCCTGCTGTCTCATCCTAATGCCCTCAGTGCCCCCATGCATCCCAGTACCAATACCTTTTATAGCTCCCTCAAAGTATGAATCACCAGTTTTCAGTGGAGCCCACTGGTGATACTGAAGAGTGTGCAAAAAGAGAAAGGCAGGGGAAATGAAGAACATGATCAGCATGGAGATCTAGAGAAGAGGGGAAGGAGGAAGGAGGGGAGAGGTCAAGAGTGTAAATGTCTCAAAGAGCCAGAATGATGGGGACTGTTTTTATACCTGTAGCTTCCCTTGAAGGAAGGGGTTGTTTTCTCAAATGGCCCTAGCACCAAATGTGTGGTTGACACTCAGAAGAAATTCAGAAATGCTGGGGATGATGCAGAAGTGAGGAGGAAGCACTTCTGGAAGGTTGATATTATCAGGAAAGAATGGTGGGTTATGCTGTGATGAAAAAACTATATCATTTTCTGATAGAATCCGCAGCAAGTCACTGAACTAAACAGTGGGTTGGTATTCTTACTAAATGGGTATAACGTAGACACAAGTAGTGGTACCTAGAGGTGGAAAGTTAAATGTGTACCAAGGAAATTTCTATATAGCTTACTCCTTCAACAGGTGGAAGTGCTGTGCTGTCAATGAGTATTGTTCTTCTATTTAAATCTATTGCTTTTTACTGTATTTATTGATGTTTAGGCAGGTTTGCTGATAATAAAGGGAATTGCTAGTAATTGTCAGCATATGTTTGTTTTTCTCTCGACCTTAAGGAATGGGTTTTAGGTGTTACTGATCTGTCATAATATTACACAGATGGTTGACATCTTTATTTTTGACTAGTTTAACAAATGCAAAACATACATATATTTCTACATTTATTAGTCTCTGTCCAAAGTTCATATTGCACTGAAAGGGGTTTGAGCTATGTTGTACACAAGGATAGTTAGAAAGTGGGGAGATGGGGCAGGGAGGGAATGAGAATAGTAAAGAAGGTCCCATGACAGAGACAAAAAATACCTGTTATTTAACTTGTCTGTCTTCAACTCCTTGGTTTTTACAGGTCATTAAACTGTGGGCATGCTCTCTCCCCATGTTTCCATCCATATTTTGAAATTAAAAGAAAACGTTGCTTGTTTTGCAAGATGTAGCAGGAGTCTTGGCATTTCTTTCAAATTGCAAAGAAATTTTTATGAAATATAAGATTTTATAAGCTCATTAAAAGATCCAGGAAGACTTTGAGATGGTTCTGAAGAGGAGGTCTGTATAGAGACAGCCAAGCCTGGGCATTTCCAAGTCAGTTCTATTTATTGTCTTTTAGGTCTGGCTTTCAGTTTCCTCCTACAATGGATACAACTTCACATATCCTAAAAAAGACTGTTCTGCAACAAACTATTTTCTGAGGGAAATGAAACGTGACAAGAATGTCTTTATCCTGGTGGCATTAGTGTGTTGGCCTTTTAGAGACTGAAAGCTCTGAGAATAGATTTATTTGGATTTCTGTGAGCTTGTGAGAAATGTTGAAAGCATCTGATTTTTATAAGAAGCTACTTAGAATTGTTCTTTATGCTAGTGTGTTCTTTGTCTGAAAGCTTGTTTCATTGAAATCAACACCCCACCTCCCACCCCCCACCCCCAGTTACAAAATAGCTCATAAATTCTAGCTTTGGTTGCCTAAAGATTTTTTCCTTTGGAGATGGGCTGGAGGTTACTTTGCATTTTGGCTCAGTTGCCTGGTTTTCCTCCCATTTTATGTGGAGCACTTCTCGAACCTCAGCTGTGGCCACATGTGCTGTCCCTCTGCCGCTGGAAGCAACAGTTAGCACGTTATTCCGCTTGAAGGCTTACAGTTCAAGAGGAGCATGCAGCCTTGTGAATTGTAAAGGAAATCAGAGCAATCCGAGGGCAGAAGTGGCTGGAGAGCTCAAAAGCCAGGTTTAATTAGGTAGCTGTGCAAGGCCTTTATCCCTTGCACAGAAGTGGGGGGAAGAGGAGCCTAGTGAAAACAATCTGCGTTTCTCTGCCCGGCTGCCTGGCCGGCCCCTGAGCCCAGCTGGAGCTGAGCCGGCCCTGCATTCTGCAGGCAGCGTGCAGTTTCTGAAACTCCCCTAAATGTTCCAGCCTTTAAATAGCAGCGAGTCTTCTAAAACGATGCCTCGCGCTCCAAGAGAAATTAAAGCGGCTGCCTCGGAGGCAGGAGGCCGACGAGTGAGATGCTTAATTATCGTGGAAGTAAGTGCTTGTTACCGAGGAGCCGAGTGCAGCAAGCGCGGGTCGTCCTCGGGGTGTCAGCCGTGATTTGTAGACAATGCAGCCCTGTCAGCGCAGTGCTGGTTCAGCAGCATCCTTCCAAACATGTATTTGGCAAGAATTTAAAGGCCACCTCTTGTGTAATTTGTGGAGCCTTGGAAAGGGGTCCTCTGCCTTTATTTTCAGGATGTGCACAACCATGCGGGGTTTTGTACTCAGAATGTGTGCCTCTTCCCTCCTGCCTGACGGGCTCACCAGGAAGTTGGTGTTCTTCACCTGTCACCTGCAAGGATGCTAACACTTCTCTGTCGTCTGTCGGGGAATACGGAGAGGTCTGTCCAGAACAGCATTTTTGTTTCTGCTGTCTTAGTACATCAGCACCGGAGGGTGGGGGAGGAAGCAGTGCGTAAGGAAATGCAGGCGTTTTGTTAATTAGCGGAATATTTCTAGCTTCAAGAGTAGACTAAAGAGAGCTGGGGAAGAGGTGGTGGAAAATGCGGGATTCGCGCTGCTCCTCGAGGGGTAAGTAATAAAGCGAGGGAGATACAGGGGAGTGCTAATGGAGGTAATGGCTCCGGGAGAACCCTGTTTATTTTCTCTCTATTGTATCTGCTCTTGCCAACTCTGTTGAGCGTTTGTAAAGAAACTGAAAAAGCAAGTGGGATTTTGAAATATGAAGGATGTTAAAAAGTGAGTGTTGCAGTGTACTCGATAATGTGATTTTTAGTCTGGTTTAAAAACTGACTCTACATTGTTTTGATTATTGAACTCTGTTGCTCGGGTTTCGAACTTCTGGTCGGCACACAGTGGTTCATGATGGTCTCCCTTATGGGAGATCACTGGAGCCTGTACTTGGTCTGCACTTAGGGTAGGAGCCTTGATGTCTTGGAACAAGATTCCCCACCCCACCCCACCCCCATTTCATGTAACAGTTCAATGAAGCTAAAGTATTAATAGTTTTTCAAAACATATAGCATTTAAATGATGGATTTTATTAAATGCCTTCACTTTTTTTTAAACCTGCTTTACTGAAAAGATGGGCTGTGAACTGTGACCCGCAGTCCATTATTGAGTCTTTTATTTCCATGTGTCTGGTTTTAGCAATTGCATATTTATTTTTAGAGGTATTTATCAAATGCTAATTCTAATTGTCCTTCTCTCTTTTAGAGAAAGCATGGGATTGTGGCAATCACAGAGTCCCAGTAATACAAGTTCCGTTCAGTTTTTTCTGAAAGAAAGCTGTCTGTGAAAGCGAAGCAAAGGGAACCATTGTGGATTATAATGTTTTGAAGATCTGGATTTTCAGAAGTTTGGAAACAAGGCATCGTTTCACCTTTTAAATGAAAAAGATTAAGATCTCATGCAACTGCTGTATTCTCTGGAAACCGTTCTCCAAAAGGGAAGTGCACATTTAAAACTTAGCTATGATGGTCCTTTGTGCAGGGATTTGAGTCTGATTGCTTCTCCATCATGACCAGCTTGAAACGGTCGCAGACAGAGCGGCCCGCTGCTCCCGAAAGGGCCTCGGTGGTGGCCACGGATGGCGCTCCCAAAGTCCACACCGACGACTTCTACATGCGGCGCTTCAGGTCCCAGAATGGAAGCTTAGGGTCCTCGGTCATGGCTCCGGTCGGGCCTCCCCGAAGTGAAGGTTCTCACCATATAACCTCCACCCCCGGAGTCCCCAAGATGGGGGTTAGGGCTAGGATTGCGGATTGGCCCCCACGAAAGGAAAACGTCAAAGAATCTAGCCGTTCAAGCCAGGAAATAGAAACCTCAAGTTGCCTTGAGAGCCTGTCCTCCAAAAGCAGTCCTGTGAGTCAGGGGAGTTCTGTGAGCCTCAATTCCAGTGACTCAGCCATGCTGAAGAGCATACAGAACACGCTGAAAAACAAGACGAGGCCGGCGGAGAGCATGGACTCCAGATTTCTCATGCCCGAAGCCTACCCCAGCTCCCCCAGGAAGGCGCTGCGCAGGATCCGGCAGCGGAGCAACAGCGATATCACCATAAGTGAACTTGACGTGGATAGCTTTGATGAATGTGTCTCGCCCACCTACAAGACTGGGCCGTCACTGCACAGGGAATATGGTAGCACCTCTTCCATCGACAAGCAGGGAACGTCCGGGGAAAGCTTCTTCGATCTGTTAAAGGGCTACAAAGACGACAAGTCCGATCGCGGTCCAACTCCAACGAAGCTCAGTGACTTTCTCATTGCCGGCGGGAGCAAGGGCTCCGGTTTCTCTCTGGATGTTATTGACGGGCCCATCTCCCAGAGAGACAACCTCAGGCTCTTTAAGGAACGGGAAAAACCGCTCAAGCGCCGGTCCAAGTCCGAAACCGGAGACTCGTCCATTTTTCGGAAATTACGCAACGCCAAAGGTGAGGAACTTGGAAAGTCGTCGGATCTGGAGGATAACCGGTCGGAAGACTCTGTCAGGCCCTGGACGTGCCCAAAGTGCTTTGCCCACTATGATGTCCAGAGTATATTATTTGACTTGAATGAGGCAATTATGAACAGGCACAATGTTATCAAGAGGAGAAACACCACCACGGGGGCATCCGCCGCTGCCGTGGCCTCCCTGGTCTCGGGACCTTTGTCCCACTCGGCCAGTTTTAGCTCCCCGATGGGCAGCACCGAGGACCTCAATTCCAAGGGGAGCCTCAGCATGGACCAGGGAGATGATAAGAGCAATGAGCTGGTAATGAGCTGTCCATATTTTCGGAACGAAATCGGGGGAGAAGGTGAGAGGAAGATCAGCCTGTCAAAATCAAATTCTGGTTCCTTTAGTGGGTGTGAAAGTGCCTCCTTTGAGTCTACGCTTACTTCCCATTGCACAAACGCGGGGGTGGCTGTCCTCGAGGTGCCCAAGGACGGCCTCGTGCTGCATCTGGACAGGGTGAAGAGGTACATCGTGGAGCACGTGGACCTGGGCGCGTACTATTACAGAAAGTTCTTCTACCAGAAGGGTGAGTGGAGATCCTGCAGCCTTGTGGATAAAGTAGTTAAATGTATCTGCTACCATTTTTGTCTTTTTGCATTTTTGAGTGAGTTCCTCCTTTCAGGCATAGAAATGTACATTTACTATGAATGGTTTTTCAAATGTAGTGGATGAAATTATAGCCTTTGTCTAAGAGACTTGCTCTGTTACCTTGAGAGAGAGATGCCACTAAGTTGAAAATATTTTAAATATAGCTTTTTTTTTTTACTACAAAAATAATCGGAATGCTGCCTTTTTGTAGCACTTTTATAGTTAGTATGGAACAATTTCTTTTCTGCCTCAGTGTTCTCATCAGTAAATGGGACTTACACATTCTTACCCTTTTGATAGGATTTTTGTTCTTTGACAAAAGTCACAGAGCCAGGAAGTCTCAGGCAGGAGTCAAATCTAGATCTTACAGAATGGGGTAGAAAAGGGACTGAAGAGATAAGTATCCTTAGTATGTTGGTGACTTCCTTTCTAGTCTTTTCTACTTTGTGTTTGTGTGGGGGGAGGGATATATATGCATCTGTTTTTGGATTGTACTTTATGTATGGTCTTAGCTCCTGTTTTAAAGAAAGGCCCTGTGATTTATTGAACAGTCAGTAGTTTAAAATGAAGTCTTAGGAGCAATCTAAGTGTTTTTGAGCCACATTATTCCCTCAAGAGTGAGCTTAAGTCCAGCAAGTACCCACGCTGAGAAAACAGGCTGCTTGCCAAGGAAGGACCTACCCTGTGGTCCATTAGCTAGCTCAGGAGTCCCCGCGGTCCAGCCGAGGCCCCCCCCCCCCCCCCAGATGCAAAGTACTAGAGCAGTTTGACTTTCCACTTACTGCTCCGGGGTTTCTGAATCTGACTTAGACGTCTTCTTCCAAATGAAGTTCCACTTCTAGTGCCCATGGTAGCTGTATTACATTGTTCACAGTAGAATAAAACTTACTCTAAGGTTATTACATGGTAGACCGTATTCATGAGGGTTTATTGACCATAAGAATCTTGTCTTGCTGTCAAGTATCCATGTCTTCTAGATATCTGTTATAGATATTTGACAATATGATAATGAAAATCCCATTTTCATTTTTAAACAACCAGTGTCTTTCAGTGATTTTATGGTGTTCAGATTTTAGAAATCACCTTTTCCTAATACACTGTCCTATATAACTTGACAAGGTTTCTCAGTGTTGCCAACTTGGCATTTGGGCCCGGATAATTCTTTGCTGGAGGGGCTATCCTATGAGCCTTGTAAGATAAGATTAGCAGCAACTCTGCCCTCTATACCCTAAATGCCAGTAGGTGCCCCTCCCCCAGTTGTAATAACCTAAAATGTCTCCAGATTATGTCTTGGGAGGTAGAGTTGCTTCTAGCTGAGAACCCCTGCTTTATTGTACCTGGGAAATTTTTCACAGGTGTTTCTGAGCTATCTGTTGTTGGGGGCCATCTCGCTAAAAACAGACACATTAAGAACATGTTGGTTATAATTTTATTTATGCAGTAGCAGGCACTGTTTCTATTAAGCAGTGTATTAATATTAGTGAACATTTTGAAGCACATATTATGTATGAGGAAGTTTTAGTAAGTATTTGATATGCCCTGCATTTTTCTCCTTTCATCCTCAAAATGCCCAATGAGGTGTGGGTAGCATTAACGATGGCATCTCCCAGTTGAGAAGACAGGGCTCACGTGGTTCAGTGGACATAAGTGGTTCAGCTGATATGGAACTAGTCGTGTGGGAGCCCGGATTCCGTTCCTGCTGTCTCACTGGTGTCGTGTTCTTAACCACTGTGCTCTTCTCTTTGCTATGTTAGACTGAAGGGAAAGAGTATGTTTTTGTGTTTAAATCTGATAGAGATTTGTATGGCATAAAAATTTGGACATCTATATTCCAGAGGTATCCAGCTTAGATCATAACACTTCGTAAATTTAAAAGCCACCAATCCAAAGTCATTTCTAATTTGAAGCATGGAAAATACCCTCTTACTGAGGATAATTGGAACTGGGTTAATTGAAAATACCAGTTAAAAGTAGGGAATCTTTAAAAGTTATACATGCCCAATATATTTTGTTTTCACTAAAATATGTAGAATGTACTTGCCAAGCTCTTGTGAGGCCAAGGGTTTTTCTTCAACAGTGATCCTACTATTTTGAATTTTATGTTGTATTAAAAGTATAAAACCATCAGAGCTACAACAGACAATAGCAATGCAATCCAGTTTTATGGACTCTGAAATTTCATTTTCTCATCTTTTATAGTCGTCTTGCCCACATCTAATCCAATAGCTTTCTCTTTAGTGACTTGCTTTCATTAAGTCTTTGTAAGGCCTTCAGCTTAGTTTTTAAAGAAACAAGATTTATCTCTTATACTCCTATTCCATCAGTTTTCATAATATTTAATTAAATTTCATAATTACAATAACAAGTTGACTGGCATAAACGGGTTTGAGAAGACACCGCCTGACTCTGTCAGCATGAAGTCCAGCAGGTGGGAACAAAGTGTGTGTGGCCCTGGAGATGGTCTGCTCCTGTCCTTGGGCATTCATCATTGTGCTGGACTTGGGGGACTCAGCAGCAGTTAATCCAGGAAGTCGGTCCGGTGGGAGGCACTGTCAACAGGGCCTGCTGCGTTTTCTTGGGCTGCACAACTTAGAATTTTCAAATCAGGCAGGTCATTTGTCACTGTAAGATAATGAACAACAAATTATGGCTCCAGGTAGCCTCATTTGAAGCTAAAGTGAAGCCCCGTAAGGTATAACTATATACTTAAGATATTATTTAGTTGTATTTAGTCACCAATTGGATATGGTTAAACAAAGTATCCTCTTACAATTTTTACGCTACAACTTGATTCACTGAGATTGGTGGGCTAATGCCTTTCCCAATCGGGATCTGCAAGCGAGTCCTCTTGCTGAAGGAGGACGTCAGTGTTACGTGCAGCCAGGTGGCAGTCCAGTCCAGCCTCTTCATGACCAGACCCTTGCCATTCTGCTGTTTAATGCATTCCTGATTGCACTGTGGCTAAGTCTCTGGGCGTGGGAGGGGGAGGGGGTTTCCCTTTCGTGGAACAGTCAACATTATACGTAAAATTTAATTATATTGGGCTTGTGAAACTGCAGTCACTCTCTGATATCACACTGTTTCTATGCATGTCATTATTTTGCGAATGTAGACTCTAGAGGATATCTGACTCCACTGTGTAAGCCCTGTGTGTTGCTGGGTAGAGGCTGGGCCAATACAGGAAGCCCACTGTTGGCACTTGCTATTAAAATAAGCACGGCACTCTCAAGGTTCTGTTCCTCACCCCTTTTTCTGGACTGTACCTCTTTGCTGGTTTGCTAGCATACTGGTCCCTCACCCAAGGTTAAATGACAGGAATAACATAGGTAACATGTATTGTGTCTTTACTTGGTGTTTTATGTGCACTACTTCACTTCCTGCTCTTAGGACCCCAGGGCTGTCGTTGTGATGAGTGCAAGTGATGCAACCACAGCCTTCCTGGAGAGACCCAAACCAGGGAGTAGGATAGCATGAATATCAGTAGGGTCATCTCCCTTTGAGTCCCTATGTGTATTTTGTGTCTAGTTTTTATTTAGATAGTAACCGAGATCGAAATACCCCGGAGGTTTGTTAAGTAGAGAAAACTGTTAAAGTTATGATGTTGCCTAGAGCCAGCATGGCTTGTTGGGGAGGGCACTTTGCCAGCCTTCGCTCCCCTTACTTTCTGTGGCCGTACAGGACTTCTCCAGTTTTGCACTGAGTGTGCCTGTCTGTGAGGCAGGTCTTCCCCGAATCCCATTCAGAGTGAGCATATGTGGAAAAGAGGGGCCCGCGGTCTTGGCAGTGGTGTTTGTTGCTCCATTGGTCAAGAGTGTTGATAGGCTAGTCTCTATGCCATGTGGGGTGTCACTCTCGAAGTTACTGGGGATGCTGTGGTAGCAGCAGGCCTCTCCATACTGTGCAGTGGCCAGGAGAAACTGCCACTATCTGGTCTGAAGCTCATCTGATAGCTTCCCACTCCTATTGCTTGTCTAATTATTCTTCCAATAACGTTAAACTCAGGTTTTATTGTCTCTGTTGTTCTCCCCTTGTCTTCCACTTCTGCCTCTCCTCACCCCACCGCACACGTGTCTGTGCTTGCTCCCACATGTGCATACACAGACGCACACATGCACACACCTGTCCGTTCAGCGGTATGCGGGACCCCAGAACTATCAGTTGATAGTTGGATTTCCATTGCTTTTATAACATCCAGTTTTCTTGATAAGAAGGTGAGAGGTAAATAATCAGCTATCTTCAGCATCACATTTCTTTAGAATATATGCCTTACCTTCATGTGTACTTGGAAGTGACAGTTTTAGCAGTCTGATCTAGTCTCAATTTTGCTATCAAGAGCTGGTCTTAAAGCGCGAGCGTGTTAGATGAGGTCAAGCAGCTGTTGTGAAGTGAGTGGACTATACTGTGGCGTGTGTAGATCATCAGGGAACACCATCCAGCTAATAAGCTTATTTGAAAAATCTGTGTTTAGTTTGTTTTTTAATCCTGTAAGTATCACAATTTCAAACTTGAGCAAAGTTGGGTTGTTTTATATTCAGAGTTCTTTAAGGATAATTATGTTGTTTAAGTTTTGATGTGGACAGTTTTATTTTTCAGGGAGGTAGTAAGCCAACAAGTCTGCTTTGCTGGCCTCTGGGTTCTTGAACTTAACAGTTAATTTTGGCCAATTAATAGGGAAAGATTTTATACATTTATAATAATGTGCTGTTTCAATACCCTTTTTATTTTTCACTGAGCTCACATAAACTGTATATGATAGGTTTGATGGTAGCTCTCTACTTAGGTAGCCCTTTCAGGGAGATTTTGGGCACTAAATGCCTTCTAGAGCTAACCTGGGAGTGTGATTTGCCACCATCTTTTTTTTTTTTTTCTTTTAAAGATTTTATTTGTTTATTTGACAGAGATCACAAGTAGGCAGAGAGGCAGGCAGAGAGAGAGGGGGAAGCAGGCTCCCTGCCAAGCAGAGAGCCCGATGTGGGGCTCGATCCCAGGACCCTGAGACCATGACCCGAGCCGAAGGCAGAAGCTTTAACCCACTGAGCCACCCAGGCGCCCCTGCCACCATGTTTTTATCTGCTCAGGGCTTCCAGAAGCAAGGAGGCCATTGGGTATGAAGGTTTGCATGTTTGCTCCTTTGAAAATGGTCCTCTTTTTCTTTCTCAGCTGTGATCCCTTAAATTTTAACACTGATGATGATCTGGACTCTGCACTATAAGAACTATATTCTGAATAGAATGCAGTACTACCTGAGCCATCTCCAGTCAGAGGTTTGTGGAAGTTGGTTAAAAGGGTATGTGCCTCAGCTCTTCCTCCCTCTGCTTTATTTTTAAATCAAGATAAACCATCAGAGGCCTCATGTGCACAAACACTGGACTTTATTCAAGGTCATCCTTTTAAGATCCAGTCATATAAAAACAGAATTTGTTGTTGCAGTAAAACTGGTGATGAAGCATTGCCCATTATGTCATTCTTTAGCCCCTTTGGAAAGTTCCATGCGAGAAATTTATTTTAGAATGTGATGGCAGGACTTGTTTTCTGATAGCTACTAAATGTCTGCTTTCTGGTGATAGGAGTACTTTATTGGTTTGCTTCTTTTGTTGACTGTGTCTCCTGTTTTATTTCAGCTCCCACAACCACATTTGATTCTCAACTGTACAACCTTCATTAGTAACACCTTGTTT
This sequence comes from Lontra canadensis, assembly GCF_010015895.1. NCBI lineage: Eukaryota > Metazoa > Chordata > Mammalia > Carnivora > Mustelidae > Lontra > Lontra canadensis. The sequence goes on from NW_022631092.1 coordinate 4,319,299, forward strand.
CCACTTGCATAGTTTATTTCTGGTTCATCAGCATGATTTGCATATTTCCTTTATAATTGATGACCTAAAAATTATCTTTGGAAAAGATAATTAACACACATATACTTCTAACCAAATGCCTCTCTGTCTTCCCAGGCTTTCTCCTCCATTCTAGCTACCTTTCTTTTCTTTCTTTTGGAGCCCAAGACGGGGCTTGAACTTGCTACCCTGAGATCAACACCCTGAGATAAGACTGGGCTGAGATCAAGAGTTGGAAGCTTAACTGACTGAGCCACCCTGGCTCCCCCCAGTTAAGTTTCTCACCATCTGTCACCAGCTTCCACCTGCATGGCTGATGAATTGACAACTCAAAGCCATGCATACAATTGTTGACTTCTTAGTTTTTCCTCCCTAAACAAGTCTCCCTTATCACTGCCCGCTTGCTGTAAATGCCATTGATATCATCCATCACTTGGCTTTGAAGCACTGAAGCCTCTTTGATGCCTCTATCCCCTTATTCTCCACCCCCGATCAGTTGGGAGGGTCCCTTGGGTCTATCTTCAGATTGCTGCTAACTTCCTATTCTGTCCTGTTCCCAGGGATATAGCTGGAGGCCCTCATTGCCTCTTGTCCAAGTTCTAGCATAGGTATCTTAGTCTCTCCATCTCTACTATACCTTACTCAAAAGCCAATCTCCTGCCTTTGCCAAATATAATCCAACCTTGCAACAGTATAAATTTATATTATATCATAAATGTAATCCTGTAACAAATATGTTGTGTAAGTTGAATCCTCTGAGAAGCAGATGTTGAGACCGTATAGGCTTTCAAGTGGTTTGTTTGGGACTTGGGGATGATGCCTGAGACAGAAAAAAGGAGAAGTGGAATTGAACAGGGAAAGCCTTCAGTCCTTGATGCAGATGTGACCCCTGACAGGAAAAGAGCAAAATTGGACAAGGGGAACCTCAAACCATGATACAGAGCTAACAAAGTTGTAGGCAATACAGTGGAGTGAAGAGTAAGCTTTAGAGGAATGCAGGCTCTCTTGGCCCCAGCACACTCAATTCATGGATGGGGCTGTCTGGGAAGAGAGTGGCTGGGTTGAGAAACTGTAGCAGATCCAAAGAAGCTACAGCCAGAGACTTTGAACTAATTGCATTTCTCGTGGCTCAATCAGTTGTAAGCCCTCTCTAGAAGGGAGACCCAAGTGTTACATGTTCTCTATGGCTGCCACATAGGCACGTGTGCCTACATCATGCTTGGCAAGGTGTGGGGGACTTGAATGGTAAGCAAAACAGAGAACACCCTCGTGGAGGGCAAAGGACACTGACAATAAGTCACACAGAAGTATAATACTCTTCATAAAAATTAATAATACAGAAGTGGAGAAAGTAATCCCTCTCCTAATTCCAAGAATTTGGCTTATAATCTTAATCTTACACATAAATTCATTATCCTATTTAGTATCAGCAAGTGTTCTTCATGTTTTTAAAGTAGTTTTAAAAATCAACAAGTAGAGGCACCCGCGTGGCTCAGTCAGTTGAGTGTTCGACTCTTGGTTTCCGCTCAGGTTGTAATCTCAGGATCCCGAGATAGAGCTTGGAGTCAGGCTCTGTGGTCAGTAGGGAGTCTGCGAGGCTTGCTCTCTCCCTCTGCCCTTTCCCTCGTTCACATGGGCCTATTCTTTCTCTAAAAACAAATTAAAAAAAAGAAAACAAGTACCCATGGGGCACCTGGCTAGCTCAGCCAGTAGAGCATGTACCTTTTGATCTAGAGGTTATGAGTTCAAGCCCCATGTGGGGGGCATAGAGCTTACTAGGAAAAAAAGTACATATTTATATCTTCATTCATTAAATAGTATTGATGAAGCATATACTCTGCGCCAGCTGCTGTGCCTGGCAGAGAACAGAAGCACACGCTCCTGTCTTCATGGTGTGTAAAGTCTGCCATTGGTGATCTGATCTTGAGACAAATGAGAAACATTTGAGCATTATGAGAAATAATTAAGAATTATGAGAAATAATTCAACCATTATACTTTTTTCTGAATAGTTTTAAAAACCTACAATTTATTTTTTCTCTTTTTCTGGAGTCCATTTAGATGGATGGTGGAACTTCTGAATTTATCCTCCGTGCTTTTTGCTTTGTAATTTTAATTTCTCTTTGTTTCTGTTCTGTATTTATCAGTTTTATCTCCTGGACGAGGGATTGGTGTGTACCTCTCTGCATGCAGTTATCTAGGCCTTTCATTTTTGTCAACAATTGTATATTTAATCCCAAGGATCTCATTATTTTCATTTCCCTGTAGTTACGTTTGACAATAGCTTATCCTTCCTTTTTCTAACCCACATTCCTCCATTGCTGGTCATTAGACATTTCTCCTCCTAAGTTCTTTGAATGATCTGTATCTTCTGGGTTGTATTTTCTGTTTTCTCCTTTTTCTCTCTCATGCCGGTTTCCTTAGTTGTCTGGTGGTCTTGTTTATGAACCAGGGCCGGGGAGCATTGGCGTGGACGGCAGCCTCCCCCTCGGCTCCGTGTGCCCCCGTCCCCAGCAGGCCTTGCGGGACGTGGACGGGAAGCGGAACGGTAGCGCGACCTCCGGCACAGAGAGCTGCGCGGAGCGTGAGGGGCGGCGACCGCGGTGCAGGATGGGAGCCACATGGGCGCCCGCCGGGGGGTAACTGTCCTGCCGGGTTCTGCATGGGGCGGCCCCTCCGCCTCCGCGCATGCGTGTTGTGTTCTCGTTTCTCCCGACCACCTGACCGGCTCCTGCCTGTCGTGGGCCTCTCCCTGCAGCCACCCAGAGTCGCCCTGTGCCCTCAGCACTTCCTGCGACGCACGGGCTCACAGCGGGCCTGAGCAGCCCTTGGAGGCCCGGACCCCCGCCGTGGCAGGCTCCGTGAACGTGCCGCAGCTGAGGGAATGTTCGCTGCGGGTGTGAAGTCTCTGAGTTCACGGAGTGGCGCGTGTCCCCTGTCTACGGCACCCGGGAGAGGCCGTGAGGACCCTCTGCGCGCATGACCTCGTGTTCCACGGCAGGCCCTGAGTCATGTGTGGCAGTTCCTTTTTCTCCCCTTTCAGGAAATGAGACCACAAACAACCCTGTGTGTGGTCATGGTGGTTTAGTGGAAATTAACCAGGACCACCAAGCTGGTCCCCACAGGCCCAGAACACCCGTATGGAGACCGAGTTTTACTATCGCGAACTGTACTAGACGCGGCGCCTAGAGGCTAGCATCAGCGAGTGACCGGTGACGAGAAGCAGGGTGTGCGTCATCTCAAAGCATCTCCCGGAAGGTATTTGCAAAACTGGCAGGTGCCACCTGCATGGAGTTGAATCAGGGTCCGTTCCCTGAACCCCGGAATTGATGCACTGGGAAGAGGACATCATTTCCTTGGCTCTCTTGCCCAGAGTACGCACCCTCGGTCCGATCGCGTGAGACCACCCGGGAGACCCCAGTGGGTTGGGAAGTACTCTGCGAGGGTGCCATGGTCGTGAAAGACAGGCGAGCAAAGAGCCAGCAGCTGTCAGACACTGCAGGGGACTGAGGAGGAGTAACTGAGTACACCATGGGATGCTGCGCGGGATTTCGGGACAAAAAAGGCATGGTGGAAGCTGTGATGGACTTTGAATAGAATCATCAGTTAATGGGATCGTTGTACCCGTCAGAATTTCCTGGTTCTGATCATGATAATTGTATTGTCTGGAGTCACAGATGATGCTAGGATTGGAGGAGGCTGCGTCATGATCTGTGGAAATTTCCCTGTACCATTTTTGCAGCTTTTCTCTATAAAGTAGAGAAGATGAAAAGTGAAAAACAACCACCTCAGGTGTGGTCAGTTACAGTGGTTAACTTAGGAACCATCCACTTGGGAAGTGGGAGTGCTTCCCCAACTTCCTGCAAAGTGTACCAACATGACTGCCATGCTTACGGATTCCCATATGCTCTTCTCTTTGCTGAGTCAAGGGAAGAAGGGCTCTTTAGATCTATTATTCAGTACAACTTGATACCTAAAGCCTGCCTCATCTATCTTCCAAACGTGTACCTCATTACGACTTTAGACACCCAGTGAACCCTTCCGTCCTGAGCTCCTAAATCAGGTGCTCAAGAAATATTTGCTTTATTGTATCAGTTCCTTTCCTGGGCTTTTCTCATGGAGTCCCTCCTCTGTACATGGAGGCCATCCCTATCTGATCTTTGGGACAGCAGGAGACCTCTTCCCACAACCCCCCCCAAAATTTTATTTATTTATTTATTTGAGAGAGAGAGAGAGAGAGAGAGAGAGAAAACACATGAGTGGTGGCGGAGGGACAGAGGGGAGAAAGAATCCTTAAGCAGACTCCCTGTTGAGCAAGGATCCTGACATGGGGCTCAGTCCCACCACCTTGAGATCATGACCTGAGCTGAAGTCAGGAGTCAGATGCTTAATCAACTGAGCCCCCTGGGAGTCTTCTTTCTAACTGTGTTCAGGTCAAGCAGAAGCATTTGATGGCAGAGGAGCCTCAGCGGAAGCAATGTCTGCAGCTGGTGTAGGCAGCCAGCAAGTCTGTGACTGTACTGTTTGTGAGACTCCCTGCATTGTCCCTGTCCTGCTGAGCAGCAGTGACTTTGCCCTCAACCGCATTTCTGGCTGTCTCTGAGGGACGTTATTCCAGGCCCTTCAAAAGCATTTTTAGGTAGGAAGACCTCTTGCTGCAGTATCCCTGGTAAGGAGGGACAAAGGGTGTTTAAGTATAAAAAAGTTGACTTAGTGATGGGTGTTGCATTGTAATTTCTCGTATGTGGTTGTTAAATACATTTTTTTCCCCTGAGCGGGCATTTGAATTAGTGTTAACATTAAAAGTAAAGAGTTACACTAATATGCAGCCTTTTACAGTTTTTTTAATACTCACTGGCCATTTGCAAACCAAATACATTTTTTAATACTTTTAAAAATCTTCCCATTATAGAAGTTATATATATTCATTACAGACAAATAGTAACTATAGAAAATTAATCTTGGGCTTACTAGTGATTTTATTTGTTTCATCTTAATACATGCCTATTCATGTTTTCAGTAAGATACGATCATTAGATACAGTGTATAAATTTTTTCATGCTTCCATAATTGGCTGTGCCATGATTTAAAGTTTTCCAGCTGTTGCAAATTAAGGTTTTCCCATTTTTCATTATTACACATAATGTTTATATCAGATAGTCCTAAAGCCCCCCCCCCACCCCCCCCCCACCACCATTGCCCTCTTTGGCAGTTGGGCAAAACCTATGGATTCACCTTAGGATAATTCTTTTTTCCACCCAGATTAAAGTAAACATACAAAGCAATCCAAGCATATTAAAATACAATTGCCTAAGTGTTTAAAATTTTATTTCTTCTGTGTTAACAAAATGATCTAGTATCAGGTCTGATAACTTTCAAAGTAGTGATGAGCATAGTTGACATTTTGATATGTCTGCGACAACTATCAAGTGACATGAAAATATCTATAGTTTCTTTTGGTGTCAAAGTCACACGTACAGCTAATAGTATTGTAGTTTGTTGTCTGTGTTTATCATTGACAGAAATGGTGGATGTTTGTTTAGAAGTTGATGAAAATAAAGATCTGTATTTTTTTCATTCAAGTTCATGGGCACCTTAATTTCTATCCATAGACAAGACTAAAAACCTCTGGCCATACATGAATCTTGTTATGTAACTCTCCCCCCACATACCCTGTTATTTCTGTAAGGTAGAGTCCTGTAAATCTAATGGTGTGAACTTTATAGGAACCTTGATTTTTTTACTGCCAGGTTGCCTCTTTTAAGAAAGCACAGACCAGAAAAGTCTGCCTGGTATGCTTAAGATTGTACAGTTGAACATTTTCTTGCCTACTTGGAATATTTATAGTTTATATTTTGATTACTTAATATAGTCTCAAGACATTTTTATTTCTTTAAATCACTCATGGGCTTTAATTTTTAAAAATATAGTTGTTGTCATTATCTATGACAAATAGCCCAGTAAAATTTCCCCAGTTTGATTCTATTACCCTTTATTTTCCTTTTGTTTCAAAAAGAGTTTCCTTTATATTTTTTTCTTTAATCTTTTCAATGCAATTTATTAATGTCAATGTAACAATATTAAAGCCTACCTTGTATTGGCAAGTTATGGGGGTGTTATGGGCTGCTTAGTCACGTGCTCTCCTAAGCCCCACCACTTCATGCAGTTTTGGCAAGTAGAGCACCTTACTTTTTAAGAATGATCTATGGGAAAAAGAATTAGAACTTCAGAGCACTCTGTACTTTGTAAATGTGCACAATTACTCTTATGCAACAATAATTATAAGCTTAGTGGAGTGCTTTGGGACAGAATTCTGGCACATGGCCAGTCCTGTGTAAATGTCCCCGTGCATTACTCTGACCTGCTTTTGATTATGATGCAAAGTCCTGGGCTATTTAGTTCTCATGGAAACTCCACCCTTATAATTAGGATGAGCCCTTTGGGGACTGGAGACTGAGAATATCTGAGTGGTGCACTTCTCGGAAAGAGCCATTCTTTAAAAAGTTGGCCTCTTCTTACCTCTACTTTGCCAAACCTGGGTTTCATTTTTTGAAAAGCAGAATATGCTGCTGTTGCTTGCTTGCTAGCTTGCTTGCTTTTCTCCTAGCTTTAGGTCTGTCCTCTCTTTCTAACCTAGTTGTCAGTCTTATTAAGATGTAACAAGTTGTACAAAAACAGAACATCTGAACAACTTGACCCCAGCAGGCAGAGAGGGGCATGCTACATTGCGGGGCCTTCCCCCTTCCACCTGGAGTCCCTGCCTGATGAAAACACAGAGGGTCCACATTTAGGTCCACGGCACTACCACTGGCACACTTGTAGTCCAGCAAGAGACTCCACGGCACTACCACTGGCACACTTGTAGTCCAGCAAGAGACTCCACGGCACTACCACTGGCACACTTGTAGTCCAGCAAGAGACTGTTCTAGGGAAAAATAGCTTAAAATACTGAAAATGGTGACATAATTGTTATTGGCAGGTCCATTCTTTGATCTGCTGCCATATAGGGGAACCAGGTCTGAGTGCTCAGTGCTAGTACCTTCAGTGTCCCCTTCCACAGTGACTTAAGATGCCTTTTCTAGAGACCATGGGAGGCTCTTCATTTTTCCTTCTGCACAGGCAATTAGGGTAGCTAAGATGAGAATATGAACGTTTTTGTGATGTTAGCATATATTTCTCAATGCTTTCTGAAGTGGCTGCTGTCCGTTCACAGCGCCAGCCACAGAGTATGAATGGGACCACTCCGTGAAACACCGGTTGTCACTTGACAAATGTAGATGCCAGCTTGTTAGGTGTGAAATAGTAGCTGTGTTTCATTTGCTTTCTCTTGCTTTCTCTTGTGTTTATCATGTCTGTTTTCCCTATATAAATTTCTCAATTTTAAAGAAATACTTTAACTTTACAAATTATTTATAAAAAACATAGTTTTGTTCATAATTCCGCACAGTGCAGATTCTACTGATCTCCCTAGAGAAATGTACAACTGAAGTACTTATACAGAGTCTGCAAATACCGTGAAGACCAACACAAAGATAGCCTGTTGAACCCTGTAACTCCTGTGATTATATTTTCCCTTCCCCTTTTACCGATAAAATACCAGGCTTGTTTTTTAAAATTTTTTATTTTTTTGCCTTGTACACAGCTCATAACCAGGTGATGTGACTGTACTTGATCTAATTACTTGGTGCTTTGAACTACTTGGTACTTCCCCTTTCTCTGAATGTGAAATTACTTATTATTGTGAATGTGTCAATCAAAATATATAGTTCTTTATGCAGATTGTTCTAGTGATGGCAGAACTGCTCATTGGCACTCTTGGTATCATCTTTGTTAAAACTCAGGAACCAGAACTAAACTTCAGGCTAACCGTTTGTTTAGATGTTAAATATAGAAAATGCAGGCGGGGATGGGGGAATCAACCATCAATGGATAAAATGTTAATATCTCTCCCTTTGAACACAGCGAAGCCTTGACTTACAGCACATCAAGGAATAACACTTTTGTTTTGATACAGCTCTTTATATTTTAAATATCTGATTTTAGATATTCTCAGATTTGTGATTAAGATGTTTTAAATAATCTAAATGTTTTTTGGGAATATTAAACCAATCCAAAATTCAGGTTTTTTGTGCAAAATACCAAAATTGCCCTTCTAGCCACGTAAGCAGTTGGAGCTCAATAAAGCTTTCTTTAGGCATGATCTGGCTAGTTAATCCCTTTAGGCATCAAATTTTATTAGACTTTTTTGTATTCATAATATAATTTCTGAAACTTTGGGGAAGATAATGTTAATATAAAATGGCTAAAAAAATGAGCTTTGAAATCAGTAGTTAAAATCATGTGTTTGAAATCTGGTACGGCTAGTTGCTCGTGGCTGGGTGGCGACTTACTCTCTCTAAATCATAGCTGCCACATCTATAGAAAAGAAGGAAATACCTATATTTCCATGGTGGACATGAATATTAGATAGAATGCTTGGCACAGTGCCTCACTTCCCTGCATTATATCATTCTGACAGAGTGTCTGCAGTATTGGTTTTTGGCGTTCCGGTATGCCTGCACTAAAATGTCATTAGCTTTGGTGGCCCAACACCTGTATTTCAACTCCTCCATCAGTCCATTTACCCACCATACTTGAATATCCAGTTCCTCTTCCTTTCCCCTCTCCTCCCTCAGACTTCGTCATCCTGATTTCTCTCATCACAGGCTTTTGGCTTCTCTGTAACCCTCTTCTGTAACTCCCCCGTTCTTGTTCCCCTTTTACCCCCCTTCCATTCCCGCAAAAGGCAGCGTTGATTTGTGGGTCTGGCTGGAAGAGCTCTCTGCAGTTGAATAACTCTACTAGCAAAACGTGCAGGTAGATGGCTGCTGGGAGGAAGGTTCGAGTCCACTTGAGCTTGAAGGACAGGAAGAGCCCAGACTGGCCAGAAGGACCAGATAGATAGCCTTCAAAGGCTGGTATTTTGGTTTTAAAAGAAAAAATCAGTCATTTGTCTTGACATCAAAGTGTAAGGACTCAGAAATTTGATTTAAGGTAATGTACTGAATTCTGCTGTCGGAGAGTTACACAGTGCATTAGCATTTTGAACTGAATAAAGTTATGTTCGTGTAGAGAGGGTATGTTTCTAGAGCTCTGTAATCCTCGGGAGCAGGAATCAGGGACAGTGCACACAAAAAAACAAGGCTTTTATTGTGTGAATAATTCTCAGTCAAGTGGAAAGACATTTTGAACAAGCAGTGTCTGATCATGATAGTAGTGAATTTAACACCAGAAGCCGGACCAAGATTTCCATCTACCCCAGTGAAACTGAAATAGTTCAACAAATGGAAATGCTTTCTTGGAAATAATAGCTAGAGCTCTCTTTCAAGGAAAACAAAACAAAACAAAACAGAATGTAAGTTTTAAAAGCTCTGCTAGAGTTATCAAACCAGAAATGGGTTTGAAGATAGAGTCTGAAGAAAGTATTAGAAATTAGTTCTAATTGTCTCATGAACATTCCCCCAACTCAGCAGCTGTGAAAAACTGCAAAAAAAAAAAAAAAAAATATGGTCAGGACTTAATGATGACACACTTAAAACTTCTAAATAATCTTTAACTGATTAAAACACCCAGACTTTTCTGTTTTATAAATATTCTTCATTTTTATGTAAGGTTTAGTTTTTTTTTTTTTTCAGAATAATACTATTTTAATTTTATCTGCCAATTTATACTAGAGTGATAGGGTTTAATATTTACATTATGATGAATTTATATTTTGGGGGTCCTAATAATATTTCTAAATTTTTGTGTTTGAAATATATGAAATATTTCACTTCAGTGATTTGTCCTTTTATGCATTCTTCCTTTAAAATGACGTTTTGGGGGCACCTGGGTGGCTCAGTGGGTTAAGCTGCTGCCTTCGGCTCAGGTCATGATCTCTCAGGGTCCTGGGATGGAGTCCCGCATCAGGCTCTCTGCTCGGCAGGGAGTCTGCTTCCCTCTCTCTCTCTCTGCCTGCCTCTCTGCCTACTTGTGATCTCTGTCTGTCAAATAAATAAATAAATAAATAAAATCTTAAAAAAAAATAAAATGACGTTTTGGAATTAATACACAGAATAAACACTTTGATTTTGTTCCAGTGTTGTCACATTTTAGACGATGTCTAGATAGCATTTCATTTGAGACCTGCAGGGTGAGGGGACTTAGTCAAATAAAGTAGAGCTGTTGGAAGAATGTTCTAGACAGTCTTTTAGGTGAGAAAGGGCATAGTGAAGTTTGAGCAACTGAGAAAAATTCCGTATAGTGGATTTGGAAGGATGATGGAGCGATCTGACTTGGAACTGGAGTGACAGGCTCACAACAGGCTGAGAGGGCCTTTGGGAAGGCATGGAAAGTATCCAAGGACCCTTGGGAAACCAGAGCATTTAAAACTTAATAGCGATAGTCAGATCTGCATTTTTAGAAGGATCATCTGGATAGTGGTACGAAACTAATTAGAAGACCCACAAATGTCTAGATGGCTGAGGGATGGGAAAGAAGGTAGGTAGATTTGAGAGCTGTGCAGGAGCTGGAATTCCCAGGGGGTCTGGTCTGTCCAGCTAGGGGAATGTGGCCATTGTTGCAATTGGGACTGCAGAGAGAGCTGTGCGGGTTTGTGAGGATGGTAATGAGTTCTTGTTTGCAGATGCTCACGGACAGACAGAGTTCCATCAGGAAGATGTGAAGATATGGGTGGGGGGATTCGAGATGTCTGTAGTGGGCACCTAGACTCTTTTGAGGTGACAGTAGAAGTTCTTACTGGGCGTGGGTGGAATATTCATGATGGGAAGAGGAAGGGCAACAGAGTAAGACCCGCCAGAGTGGCAGAAGAACGATGGGCAGAGGTGGTATCACAGAAGCCGGGAGGTGAGTGTGTTTCTAGAGAAAATGATCATCTGTGCCAGATGTTTTGGAGAATTGGAACACAATAAGGACCAAAATGATCTATTTGCTTTAGCTTGAAAGCTGCCAGTGGTGGCTGTACTATGAGAGTCGGATTGTAGCAGTTGTGAGGTGAGGAACTAGGCAGCCCTTTCAGGAGGTTGCCAGTGGAAGCAAAGACAAAGGAGAGAACCCAAAGGGTGATAAGGACTTGAGGACAAGTTTTATATTTAAAGATGGAGACATGAGCCTGATTCAGTGATGATGGGAATGAGGAAAAAGAGAGAGACACTGAAGTTGAAGAGGGGGGTTCAAGGCATCAGAGTCTCAGGGAAGGTGCAATGAATGGAGGCCAAAATTGCGGGGGAGGTCAGGTTTGGGACTGTAAAGAAAAAGAACACAAGTCTGGATCCAGGTCAGTTTGTGTGTATGATGGCAGACAGTGAGGATGCTTGCTTCTGATGTGGCTTCTTTTTCCTTGTGGTGTAGACGGTTGTTGTCATTCGCTGAGACCAAGGAGAAGGTAGGTGGGGGAAGTGGAAGGAGAACAGAAGAACCTTTGCAGTGTCTGCTCCGGGGAGGGGGAGCGAGAGCTGCCTGGGGACAGCTTGAGGGCCGCTGAGGTTACCAGCAGGGAACTGAGAGCAGCCCCAAACGTCCCCAGCCTCAGAGAACGGGGAACTCACCTGCCTTCCTGAGGACTGTGGGTGTGTTGGAGGACTTTGTAGAGAGTTGGACTGCAGTCCGATCCCCAAAGTGCAAGGAGCAGACTGTAATGCATGTGGCTCCTGCTCCTCTCGGACACTGGCGCGGTGTAGTCCTGTGCTGCAGCAGTAAAATGCTCCGGGCAGTGATTCAAGCGCTCCTCCTCTCAATGGCCCCAGACCGCTGTCTTGTTTCCTTTAAGTTCTCGTCCACTTTTTCATACAATTTCTGTCTCCTGCCTTGGTTTTCTTCCTCCTTGTCTGTTGTTCTGTCACATCACTTGCTGCATGCAAGCCTGTGTCAGCCCTACGCTCTGGACGTTGTCAGCATCTGGAAGGATCACACCTCTGAAGTAAAGCCACGAGCTTGAAGACCAGACCACCAGGCTTACTAAACTGAGATGCAGAGTAGGAGTAGACAGCCGCGGAGTGTGATGATTCTCACGGGCTGTGGTTTGAGAGTGTACAGGAGTGTTTGTACACAGATTTCGTGACGCCTATCAGGTCGCTTCTCAGTTGCCCACCTATGAGATGTTCGGTGCCTCTATTCCCACTGAGTTTTCTCATTTTGAATTTCCATGGATTATGACCGTGTTCTTGGAGACCCCTCCTGTATCCTTATATAATCCCTCTTTAGTACTGGCAAAGTGTCTTCATCTACATTACCTGAATTTTAAGACTACACGATTAGACATTTTATGCCATTATTTCTTCTTCACATGGGTTTTTAAATGCTTTTATATCTTGCATGGGAATGATGTGTATTTTCAAATGTATGCATTTTGTATGAGGGCGACTTACCATGTCATGACTCCGTCATCTAGCCATGTCACATGTAAATGAGCTAGGACAATGTAAAGGATTGTGGAGGTTCGAAAAACAAGTTAGCTACTTTAGCTTTTTAGCTTTTCATATATTTCTGTTTTACGGGCTTCCTCATCTGTGAAAATGAAAATGTCATGTGTGTATCAACAATTTTAACTTTTTTAGAGAATTATATACTTAGTGTATAGTGAATATCATTTTTAAAGTTTTTTTCTGTTAATTAACATGAGTCTCATCCTGACTTCCCCTCTGGCCAAGAGGAAGGAATTCAGCCTCAGTCATTTGGTGGCTTCCCTCTAACCCCCTAGGCTGTGCCAGGGTTTGGGGTCATGCGCAGGGCCAGCACGTTCAGGAAAGGGCCCTGAATCGTCAGTCATCTGGCTACACTGCTTACCCAGGAGAGAGCTCTTACCCACCCCAAATGTGCCCTTCGGGTTCATGGCTTTGCAGGATGGCTCTGGTGCTCACTGCATGGGAACCACTGGTGAGGCCCAGAGCCCTGGGCCTCAGCTTCTGGCTCCCTCGGCTTCTGTCTCCTAGAAGCTCTTTCCTCCATAGACCCTACTCTTGCTAGGAGACAGTGTGGCTCAGTGACTCCCTGTCCTTTCTCCCCTCTCCTGTTCTAGGAAGTCTTTTCTTTTTTTTTTTCCTTTAAAGATTTTTACTTATTTATTTGAGAGAGAGAACATAAGTTGGGGGCAGAGCAGAGGGAGAGGGAGAAGCAGACTCCCTGCTGAGCAGTGGGGGGTTTGGAGGGTGGGATGCAGGGCTTGATCCCAGGCCCTTGAGATCATGACCTGATGCTTAACTGACTGAACCACCCAAATGTCCCCTGGGAAGGCTTTTTTAATCTGCGGGAAAATCCTCAATCCTCAGTCTCTGTTCTCAAGAGGTGTAGGGTTTTTTTTCTGTTTTTGTGCTCAAACATTGGCAGTGGCACAAACCTTCCCTTAGGCAAGGAAGCCCACACAGTGTAGCCTATTTAAATGGTAGAATAGAGGGGATGGAACACAAATCTCTTAAAATAATAATAATAATAATGATAATAATTAAGTAGTAAGTTGCAGAGTAGTTTAAAGAAAAAAAAAAGACACTTAACAGGCCAGCGCTCTTCAGTGTTACCTCCCCTGAGACCAAACTTATATAGCTAAGGCTCTGTTTTTATAACTCACTGAGGAATATTTGCTAAATGTGTTTACATTTTATTGACATAACTTCTGAGCGATCTAAATATCAGGCAGAATGTAACATTTTTAAAGTGACGTGTCACTTTTCTAATTTTGCTGTCTTACTTTATCCAAGAACACTGGAACTACTTTGGTGCCGATGAGAATCTTGGTCCAGTGGCTGTGAGCATTCGAAGAGAAAAACCAGAAGAAACGAAAGAAAATGGATCTCCGTACAACTACCGAATAATTTTCAGAACCAGTGAGGTAAGTCGCAAACCAGGAAGACTGAGGCTTGACCGGAGTGAGGAGTCGTGGCAGCACAGCCATGGAAGGTACCAGCACAGAGCTGCCTGGGTCTCAGACTCTGCCAAGGCCCCGTTCATCTGTTCTGCTGGGGACGGGGGTGCACATCACAGTTGGATTTGAATCCTTCCTCTCCATCGACCCTGGGTAGATGCGATAAATGAATGAGGGGTTTTGGTTTGGAGAAAGATACTCAGGTAAGTGCGGCCCCAGGAAGCTGGAGTCCTCAAGATTCCCAATTGGATATTGTGTACCGTGCCCCAGCAGCCGGGCAGCACTGAGCCAGCAGCCTGACAGGTGAGAGCGGGTCACCCAAGAGTTAACTTGCTCTTCCACACTGTTGCTTAGGACCGTTTTTGACCCAAGAAGAGGGAAAGAGACTTTTCTTCTTCCACTTCTGCTTGTCCATCCCCTGGGCTTTTCCCCAGCTGTCAGGAGACTCCAAGGGACCCGGCGAACCCGGGGTTACCTCACAGCATGGGAGACCGGCTCTTGGGGCTCTCTAGGACTCGGAGCACACATCATGTGTGAATTTTTCTTTTAAAAGAAAAGGAAAAGGAAAGAAAAAGAAAAAGCAAAGGAAAAGAAAAGGAAAGGAAAAATGAAATAGCCACCAAAGCAGTTTTTGTTGGTGGTGCTGTTGTTGTAAACTCATGAACAGGTTTGGGACCCTGAGGTTTCGCCTTTCTTTCTAAACGCACAGTTGTGCCAGTTATGAATTTGTTACTGCCTCTCTGCACCACATTCACCGTAGGATTGCTGTTGTGCATTGATGCCCAAAACCCCGCTGAGGTAGCTAGAAAATAATGGTTTTGAAACCAGTTTAAATAGGACATTTACTTCATTTCCCCCATTGGATACAAGGCAGGTTTCAGGGGTTGGCTTCACTTAGTAATTGTTCCTCAGCTTGAACTCCGGGGAAATTAAAAATAGGATTTTTAAAGGCATGACTTCAGTATCTAACGGGTTGTACGTAGTGGCCACAGAGAACTGAAGAGCTCACACGCCCCACTGTACTTTCTCTCTTAACCAGAGCTATATGTTAAGCAGGTTTTGGTGAACATAAAAAGCACAGAGAACACACTGTTTTTGAAGCTGGACGTAGGTAGTTGCTTCTTTCTGCCTTCTTGGATTCCTGTCAGCCTGTTTCTTTACTTCTGGGGTTTTTGTCCTCCTGTTCCTACCTATTTCCCCTCCCAGGGCCACTCCAGTTCCTACCATCCATGACGTCAGAGGGCAGAGTTTTCTAAGAGGGATTCCTCCCTGGCTCCTGTCACTGGTCTCCATGACTGTCCCCTGCAGCTTGCTTCCCAGCTCTTCCCTGTCTGGTCCCAGCCTCTCCTCCCCCTCCAGCCTTAACTGCTGTCCTTTCATCCCCTGCTGCCTGGGCCCAGTGTTCAGCCTGCACACACAACCCTCCCCACCCCCACTTCTGTGGTCTGACAGTTCCGTCTTCTTCCTGCTAGCCCGTCTGATGGTCCCTTGGGTCCATTGCCTTAGCCCTTGACTGGAACATCCAAGTCAAACGTTGTTCCTGCTTTAAGACACCGTCATCACTTATTTTTATGTTCACATTAATGTTTAACTGACAGCTCTGTTACTAAAGTTGTTCAGGCCAGAAACTTAAAGTCGCACCGGACTCCTGTCTCCTCCTAGCCTCCTAAGCCCCACTCTGGTCTGTCAGCAAAGCTTGTTGACTCCATCTTCACAATATGCCCAGAATTCAACCCCTTCTTTCATCCCACCACCTTGGTTTGGGCCAGGCCACCATCCTCTTTCTCTGAGAGCCTTTCTTCCAGCTCTGCCTTTAAGCCCTGCAGGGATTCTTTAGAAATGTAATCCAGATCTGTCATTCCTCAGTGCAAAATCCTTTAAAGGTTTCCCATCTCCTGAGTAAAAGCCAGTCAGTGTCCTTGCTAATTTAGGCTTTTCCCCTCCGGGCCCCCTCAGTGCCTCTGCCTCAGGGCTCAGCTACTCTTTATTCCTCTGTCCTGCAAGGTCCTTCCCCTGGCATCCTCCCGGCCGGCCGCAGCTCTCTCATTTCCTCCGGACCTTTACGCATAAATCACAGGGGCCTTCTTTGGCCACTGGATCTAAAATTTCTACTCCCACACATCCCATTTCATGTCTCATGCTAGGCTTTATTTTTTTCATGAACATTTAATACTACCTCACATGCAGTACTTTTTATTTTGTTTGTTTTCTCTCTCCCCCACGAGAATTTAAGCCCCATGAAGGTGGGACTGTTGCTTGAGTGGTTCATGACTGCACGTCTAATGCGTAGAACCCTAGGTCGTGCTCTCCCTTCCTCTCTGTCTCCTTTCTGTCCTCTCTAATGTGTATGTAATGAAGTGTCCCTAGCTTTCATGTTAACTTTTTCCTTTCCATTCAAAGTCATCCTTAAATGTGGTTTAACTATAATATGTTAGGCTTTTCACAAAAATTAACTAACGAAAGTCCTTTGAGAGAAATATCTCTAGATGCCGGTCCCTGTCCAACAGACACTTCGCTGTTTCCTCTTGTGTTTCAGTAGAAATCATCAGTGCACAACCTAAACAGGAAGACGTAAACATATTTATAAGCCTGACAGTTTATGAACAAAACCTTACAGCATGTGAATGTTTTTAAGCAAAGGTGCACCAGGACTTCTTAAGATCCTTGTCTTGTTTCTGGATATCGTTAAGAAAAATGGCAGCAATGCTAGTGATCCAGATAGAAAAAACGAGTCTGTCTTTTTTTCCTCTGCTTTGGCTTCCTTGAGGTGAGCTGCTGACTTTCTGTGGTGCAGGATTAGCCTTCCTGGTCTTGGTTTCTCCACTGAACAGGCTTCAGCCTGTGTAGCTTCTTGTCCCCAGGCACAGGTGGTCCCATGGAAGCAGGGGCACAGTAACTGGGTTGTTCTGCAGTTTCCCACGATTTAAAACACAAACAGAAGAAAGCCCCAGAAAACATTTCTGTCAAATTCCATATTAAATCATAGGAAAAATGATGTTTTTATTACACAAGTGTTATTTGAAAGCAAATTATTTGTAAATGAAAGAAAAGATATTAATTAAATGGATAGTACCTTGTTCTTGTATGGAGAGCAAGATGCTAGTAAATTTTGCTTTTCCTGCCCTTCTCTCTCTTCCCCATCAGCTGGGAAATGTTAGAGATTTCACTTCTCTGGTGCCTTTTCCTTTGGTTTCCATTTCCCTGCTCACCGTGTATCATGCCCCCTTTGCCTGATTTCTGAGCCTCCTAACAGCTTCCTTCCAGCTGGACTGTCTGCCTGCGGCTTCTTCCTCCTGCAGTTCATCTTAGGGTACACATCCTCTTCCCCATTCAAACGAGGTCTGAGGCTCCGTGGGGGAGCCTGATGGGGTGCAGCCCCTCACGCATGCACTCGTGCTCCTGGGCCCTGGCTTCCCCGCCTGCCCTCCTGGGCGCTCCCCTCAGATCCTGCTCCGCCCCCGTGGTGGCTCTTTCCACCCCATATCCTGTTTTTCCTTTGCTCTCCCACATGCTCTTTTACAGAATTTACACACACACACCCCCAATCTCGTGGCCCCTTTTTAGTGCCAGGCCTTCCGTGAGGGCCTTTTCTTATGCACTGATCCACAACATCCTTACTCTGCCTTTGGACTCTCTTAGAACCTGAGCTTGTTATGCTTTTCTTAGCAAATTCAACCTTCCAAATTGCCACTGTGGGCTGCTTCCCTCTCCCGCTCGCACACAGCACACCTGGCTGTCTGCAGGCACGCCTTCCTCTGTCAGTTGGCCACACCTGCTGCGGGTCAGTGACTGGTGACCTGCTGGCTTCATGGGAAGGTGTTCAGTGTGATACGGTTTTTTCTTGGATCACCATACAGTGTTTACATTATAGTAACAGCTTTGCTGCGTGACACTTTCTGGAAATTTAGACTCCTCTAGGCTCATGTTTACTCCAACAAATCATCATTACATGGAGAAATTTCTTTGATTATGTTTGCATTTCATAATAATGGAAAGTGTTTTAAGAAATAAGGGGAAACCTTGGGGTACCTGGGTGGATCAGTGGGTTAAAGCCTCTGCCTTTGGCTCAGGTCATGATCCCTGAGATGCGGGATCGAGCCCCTCATCGGGCTCTCTGCTCAGCACGGAGCCTGCTTCCTCCTCTCTCTCTCTCTGCATGCTTCTCTGCCTACTTGTGATCTCTGTCTGTCAAATAAATAAAATCTTTAAAAAAAAAATAAGAGGAAATCTAAAGTGATTTTCAGTGCTGTTGTCTAGGCTGCTGTACTAGTTGCAGTCATGGTCTTATTATCGTAGCATTTGGGAATATAAATAGTATATGCTTGTGAGCAATATATTATGAAATTTGAAACTTTATCCGTACCTTTATCTTTTGTAATAAAATAATGTAATGAAATTTTGTAATGTAATGTAAAATATAATTGCATAGTAAAATAATGTAATATAAAATGAAAGAAAGGTATAACATCTAAGTCCTGAGCCTTTATGTTTCAGATATTTCTCCGGGATATGTCCTTCTTAATTTGGTTAGTGGTGTTTTACAGCCATATAAAGACCTTGATCTTATTGAGCTCTCTAAGGAAATGCTGTATATGGTTTTTAAGTAGGTGTCCCTGAAAGGCTTGATGATGAGTGCCTTTGGACTTGGCTGGGTCTTGGAAGTGTTGGCCTCTTTTCATACACAGACTTCTTCTATCCCTCCATTCATTCTTTCTCCCTCACCAGCTTCCCCTTCAGAAGTCCTTCCCTGCTCCTCAGCAGCCCCTTACCCTAGGCGGTAGCGTTCGATGTACTTATGTCTCTCCCACACCCCGAGTCCTCAACGGAGCGCATGTCTGTCTTTCAGCTCATGACACTGAGAGGCTCAGTCCTGGAGGACGCCATTCCCTCAACAGCCAAGCACTCGACAGCTAGAGGACTCCCCCTGAAGGAAGTGCTGGAGCATGTGATTCCTGAGCTCAACGTCCAGTGCCTGAGGTTGGCCTTCAACACTCCCAAGGTCACGGAGCAACTCATGAAACTAGATGAACAAGGGGTGAGTTTGACTTCTGGGGGTGGGCATTCTTGCTGCTCAGATTAAGTGCTAGGTTTCCAGAATACAGACCTCGGTATTTCTTTTTTGACAGGAAAAACGGATACCATTTATGACAAAGGATGGTCTCTTTGCAGTTAATCATTTTCTCCTTAACTCTCTGAACATTTCTCATCTGATAAAATTTTCTGTCTGAATTGATAGATACACTTCTTAAACTGTGTTCAGTATAAACTCTTTCACTATAAAATCTTCCATAAATGCAGTGAATTTTTCAGATACTCTAGAAATAAGTAGTAGTAGTAAAAAGAGGCTCTGTTTTAAGTGCTTTAAATATGTTACCCATTTTATTCTCCCAACCGTATGAGAATGGCACCATTATTATCCCCATTTTAGAGATGAGGACCCTGAGGCTCAGGAGATTGAGTATAAGCCCAGGTTCACACAGTAAGTTCTAAGCCTGTGCTATTAGCCGCTGTACCCTGCCATTCTTAAACGCTTCAGTTTTCAAAAGTCTATTTATACCATCGAAGATGTATGCTAGCCAAGATTTTAAAAATCTGTGTCCTAATTAGTCACAAAAGGAAAATGCTCAGGATTTTCTCACTCCCAAACTTCCTGTACCTTAATGTTTGGCCATTTGGTCAAGATGTAGATGGTTGATAGGATAATCCACACAGAGACAGCAAAAGGGTAGAGAACAGAAAGTTATGCTCTGGAAAATTCACTAACCAGGGAGGTGCCCACATTCTGCTTGGAATAGTTTGAGCATCTGGGCTAGTTGTGTTAGATGCTGTATTTATATACTCTGACTCTCTCTTTGAACATCTTTGAACATTTCAGCCATATTACATCCTGGCACTATGACTAATTATAGTTTTACTATTGCAATTAAAAAAATTTTCCAAATATAAAATTGGTCCACTTATTGAATGCCATTTTATGAACAAATTTTGATGGCATCTCCTTAATTAACCAAAAATTCTAACATTATTAAAATAAATAGGAGTTTTAAAAAAAATCCATTTTAAGGTGTACCCTTTTAAGTCAGCCAGTGTTAGGAGCCAATGGCTGGACACAACTTTTCAAACCATTGCTCTCTCTGTCCATTCACTTTACTTGTCAGAGAGCCCAGCCGATGTCTGTTCTGTACATAGATTTCAAGTAGGCTCTGCGTGTCCACATTAATAACATTCAAATCAGGCACACTTGGAATGCTCCAGAAGACCACCGATGTACCTGGAAGCTCAACTGTTTGGGGGCTGTTTTCCAATAAATGTTCTGAATTTCAGTCTAACAGAGGAGGAATAGAAAAATGAGGATTAGGTTCTACTTTATGGATTTAGTCTTTTCAGTTACTGTGCTTTTCAAGGAGAATTATATTTAGACACTGATAATGTAGTCACAAATTCAACATTCTAAATCCTACATTAGAACAGGTTATTTTATAGAAGGGAGGTATTTTTTGCCATTTTTCTGTTTTTGTACCCATATTCAGGAAAAAGTGGGTGCCCTAATTATAGACATCTTGTGTGGTCTCTGGCCCATCTTATGCCCTCTCTTAGTGATGAACACTTTGTGGTCCCATCAACGTAGAAAAGATAAGAATGCTATATAGTGAGTTTAACTTAAAGCTAAATTTATTTAATTCACAAAACTGCCCATGCTACAATTATGGGCTGCTTATTCTTAGGGGTTATTAAAATATCCTTTCCTTCATAAATTATTGATGATAATATGTGTTAGTTGTTTCTAATGCCTTTCATCTGAGAAATTAAAATTTGGCAACCTAGGGTAGTCTCCCCAGTTTTATTTTGGACATTTTACTAGGCAGTAAAACACAGAAGTTTAAAGCCTGCTATTCTAATCTGCAGCTCTAAATCTGGACTAAGGAGCACCTCCCCACACCCCACCCCTCCCAACCCCCAACTCCCTTGGCCTCTGTCTTTTCATTTATATCTCCATAGCATTCAAAGCCAGGATTGTGCTGATAAAAAGCAGATGACATGCATACTTGAGCGTTTAGTCTGGGGAGTCATTTTTTTTGGTAGGAAATCTCATTAAGGCCTTGGAATCATTTTGAGAAAATGATTATTTTCATGCGTTTATATATACAGATTTTTAAAAAGAAATGCATCTACGTACAGTGGATTACACATTTGAATCATTGCAAAGCATTTTGTTTCCGTCCATGTCATCATTTTTAAAAATTTCATGCTTTGTACATCCTTACGTTTAAAAAGATTCATAGAATGATATCAGGAAACTAGATTTACTGAAAAGAACTTCTAGATATCCCCTTAAGTTTCATTTAAGCAAATCCTTTAGTATCTTTTTTCCTTTAAACAGCATACATGATTATGCTTGGAAAAAGAAAACACTGTTTGCTTGCTTCATTGCGACATTTTGCCTTTCAGATCTCTGGTGCTTTATTTTTTCATTTTACCACTTCTAAAAAGCTGAAATGAATAGAAGAACAAATTAAAATTTTATCTGTAATATATGAAAGAAAGCATTTCACAAAAATATAAAAAATGTGTTTTTCGTGTGATTAGACTGATTATGTTTGTGGGAACTGAAGGTAGGTGTTTTAATTTCTGAGGTTTTAGAAAATGAATATATGCTTATCCACATTTTATATGTGGCTTCTCTGAGCTTTCACATTCTCCTTCCTGTTGCCTTTTTGGGCTCTCACTATTTATTGATGTCCATTTTCATTGTCCTAGACCGGGCAATACCCTACCAGTGATTTCACACTGTCAGTAATTTAGAACAGACTGTGACTCAGAAAATTTGGATCAGCTCTGGATTTGGTTTATCCATCTTGGTCCTAGACCTTCACTTATTAGATAATTGAGAACATCATTTATGATAAAAATAAATTAGATCAGCATGTATGTTTACTTAGTGCACTGCCATAAGCACATTAGCACATGTCCTGACTTACTCCTTACAGTGCCCTGCACAGGGCTTCTAATCATTGGCCCATTTTATGCTCGAGAAGATTGAGACTTTCAGAAGTTCTCAGTGCTGTTTTCCCTTAATAGTCCTGACCACTGGGTATACACATTTGCAGAATACTGCCCTTTGTTTTTACGATTTGCAAGTTTTTATACTTCTGCATGTCTTGAATTATTTAGATATTCAAAACTATGCTGTAAAATATCAGGAATTTCACGATCTCTTCAGGCCAACTTTTTAATAATATAGCTAACTGTTACTTTTAAATTTGCCATGTCAGAGCCATTTTCTTCATCACTTAAAAACACCTTTATCTCATCTACTCTGTGCCAAGGGAATGGAAAGCCACTGTGCTGGGCACATGATGTGCTCCAAAGAACTATTAGCTGTGGTTGATAATGATAGAATATTAGCTTGTTAGTGGCCCGTCACATGCACTATCTCATTTAACCTTTGTGAGCATCCCATGAGAGCACTGCTAGTACAGGCCGAATAATATGTTATGCTCACGGTCATAGGTAAGCACAACTGTTTCAAATCTAATAAATGCTTATTGAGAACCACTCTCTGCGGATTGTTAAATACTATGGAGAATAAATAGACTAGTAAGACACAGTCCTTACCCATGAAGGAGACAAGGTCATAAATTATTATAATGAAAGTCAGGTTTAATATGATGAGTATAATAAAGAGAATTGCAAACAAAAAGCAGCGAGGTGCAGGCCAACAGGGCCAAGCCATGACTGATGAGGCCCGTTCCCAAGATGGGCCATGGAAGGGAGGAGGATTTCCTCAGGGTGGTGGTCGAGACCCAGAATAGTAAGAACAAAGCATAGAGGGATGGAAGCAGAGTGTGGTTATGGCAGCAGACAGCCTAGCTGCACAGGAATGGGAGGCACATTTAAGAGTAATAAAAATAGGTATTTTTTTTTATTGAGCAGTGACCAAGCCAGGCATCCTAGGAAGCAATTTACATGAATTATTTTAATTAGTCCTCAGAATCCTTTGGTGTCTGTGCTGTTATTGTTCTTGATCTACAGACAAGAGCACTGAGGCACAAAGAGGCCGAAAGACCCCCACCATTCACAGTTAGGGTCTGGTGGCAGAGGTCCTGAGTGCAGGCATTCGAGTTCCAGAGCCTTCGCTCTTACGCAGTGCACTGAACACCCTGTCCTCCTTTACCTCCCTTGAGTGGGAGAAGAAAATGGAAAGACGGCTCTAAGCAGTACTGCTGCTGGCTTCGGCATCTAATATTAAGTAGAACATATTAAATTACAGTTGCCAGTTTGCAGTAGAGAGAATTGGTAGTCCTGTTTCATTAGGAAATGTCAAGTTTCATGTACATGGTAGTGGTTTTACCTAAATGAGTATCTCCACTACTTTTCTAGATAATTATTAAAAATGCAAAGAAAAGAAAATATTTATTGGGCTTTCTATTCCTTAAAAACTTATCCCTAAGTTATTGAAGTTAAAGAGGAAAATGATCATATCTAATTAGGTCTGCAATATTTATTTCAAGAAGAAATGTTAAGGAAAGAAGCAAATGTTATTTGATAATGAATACCACTGATTCTTTGATTAAAGATGTGGATGAAATTCTGTGCTGACAGAGGATATTCATTGCCACGTTGCATTATTTTATTGAGGATAAATGACTTTGACCAGCCACTTTCTTCTTTGATTCAGGCAGCCAGATTTAAAGAATGAACCATAAGGAAAACATCTTTCCCCAAACCCCTTTTATATGAATGAAGCTTTGGCAGAACAATTACCATTCCTGAGATTCTGTTCTTCTTTTAGTTTATGATAACAGCTAGTGCCCAATTAAATTCAGATGGCCACCACTTTGGTTCTAAACCGCTCATGGACCTATATGTCTATTATCAGGAGGGAAACACACACGACCATCATCAGGCCAAGGGACGAAGGCACTGGCATTTGTAGCTTTATTTTGTCTCTTCACAAGGAATCTGCCCTGGCTCATCCATGCTCTTGTGCCGGGCTGAGGCTGGGTTGGACAACTGGTTGGAGTCCTGTCCAGTGGGAAGATTCTCTGGTTAGCCCAGCTGATAGCCGTGACATTTGGAAGACATTTAGCTGTGGTGGGACTGCAGTTTGCAGGATGGATTTGAGCATGGTAAAGACATGCAGTGGGGATTCTTTGGTTCACAGTCCAGAAAGAGTAATGGAGTGCAGGTATTTCAGTCTTGGCTTTAAATTGTGGATTGTGTTTTAAATTCAGCTTTAGAACAAAATCTAAACTGGTTTCTTTCCTACAGGACTTAACTAGCTAATATCTTCAAATGGTACAGAAATCAAACTAATTATGTTTACTTTGAGGGATCCCATTCCTACTCTGTTCTATTTCCTCCCCTCTCTTCCTACATAGTTGTTACCCTTTTGCTAGTTTCTTATATAGTCTTTCTTTATACAGATACCATCATATATGCATATAGAGTCTTATTTTTTCCTTATACAGAATGTAGCATGCTGTGGACACTTTCTTTTTTCACTGAGTAATAAATTTTGGAGATCTTTCTATATCAATATCTAAGAAAGCTTTCCCATTGTTTTTATGGCTACATAATACTCTTGTGTTGCTGTACCATAATTTTTCAGTTTCCCTTATTGATGGACATTTAGATTGATTCCAGTCTTTTCCTATTACAAACAGTGATGCAATGAAGAGCCTTTTTCTATAATAGAAATTTGTCTTAATGCCAATAATAGAAATTTGTCTTAATGCCAAATCAAAACCAGGTACATTTATTATCAATTTAATACACAATATGAAGCTTTTTATTTTTGTGAGAAATTTTGCACATTAGGGAAGATTATTGCATGTTTGTATAAAAATTTTTTATGTTACGCTAAGGTAAAAATAGCTTAGAATATGTCTGTGCACAAATAAAAATAATTTTGACAGCATCTCAGTCAGCTTTTTAAAATAACTTTCCGACCAGTATCCATGTCATTTTTAAAGTGATTTTATTTTTGTTAGTAATTTCCAGTGAGGATTAATTTTCTAAATGGCATTTTTTGCCCACAACACTGAATTTTTCCAGTCTCTTTGACATTCTTTTTAGGGGATAGTGTAGTGATGAGTCTTTTAAGAAGTGGTTAAGAAATTCATCATGTTAAATGCTGTAAGTGTGAATGATGAGGATTTTGAAAAATGAACAAGGTCTTCACGTCCAGTAATGACAGAATGGTTTGCTGCAGACCAGCTTACCCAGTGAGAATAACCAGGAACATTGGACGAAATAGTTTTTAAAAGTAAGTTTGTACTTTTGCTTCTGGAAATATGGGGTAGATCTAATTTTTGCCCATTCTTCCTGCTAAGTAAAGCTAAAAACCGTGTGCACTGTATATAAAGCAAACATAAAATGAATTTGCAAAGTGGAGCGAAGGAGGCACATTGGCTAAGGATCAAGGGAGTTGAGGAACAACAGTGGTTTATTCATTATAAAAAGAGAAGTAGGGAGGAACTTGCTCAACTTAATGAAAAACATCAGCTTATATCCTCCTTACTGTGAAAGACCTAGTGTTCAGAAGGCAAGAACACTGTCACCGTTGCTGTTTAACATGATACTGGAAGTTCTAGTCAGTGCAATAAGGCAAGAAAAGGAAAAGAAAAAAAAAAAACTGATAAAGGAAAGAAAAAAAGGACAGATAAAGGAGAGAAAAAAAAACTATCCCTATTTCAGTGACATGGTAGTCTATGTACAAAACCCCAAGGAATCTACAGAAACTTCCTAGGACTATGGAGGTGTGTTCAGCAAGGTTATAGGATTCAGCATCAGCTCACAGTGATCAGTTTGATATCTTTGCTGTTTCTTTTAATTGAAGTATAGCTGACACACAATGTTATGTTAGTTTCAGGTGTGCAACTCAGTGGTTCAGCGAGTCTCTGTGTTATTCTGTGCTCACAAGGGTAGCTGCCATCTGTCATTGCAATGCTGTGACAGTACCAAGGACTATTCCCTGTGCTGTACCTATCTTGCCCCTGACTTACTCTTTGCATAACTAGAAACCTGTACCTCCCACTCCCCTTCACCCATATTGTCTTTCCCACCCTCCCACCCCACTCTGAGCAATCACTGGTTTGTTCTCTATATTTATGGGTCTGTTTCTGCTTCGTTTGTTGGTTTGTTTCAGACTTCACATATAAACAAAATCCTATGGTATTTGTCTTTCTCGGACTTATTTCACTTAGCACAATACCCTTTAGGTCCATCTGTATTGTTGAAAATGACAAGATCTCGTTCCTTTTTAAGACTGAGTAATATCCCATTGTATATATGTACCACATCTTCTTTATCCATTCATCTGTTTATGGACACTTAGGTTGCTTCCATGTCTTGTCTATTGGAAATAATGCTGCAATAATAATAGGGGTTCATTTATCATTTTTAATTAGTGTTTTCCTTTTCTTTGGGTAAATGCACAGTAGTGGAATTAGTGGTTCATATGATATTTTCTGTTTTAATTTTTTTAAGGAACCTCCATTCCGTTTTTCACAGGGCCTGCCCCAATTTGCATTCCCACCAATAATGCACAAGGGTTCCCTTTTCTCCACATCCTCATCAACACTTGCTATTTCCTGTGGTTGTGATTTTAGTCATTCTGAGGTAATATCTCATTGTGGTTTTGACTTGGATTTTCCTGATGATTAGTGACGTTGAGCATCTTTTATGTGTCTCTTGGCCACCTGTTTGTCTTCTTTAGAAATATATCTATTCGGGTTCTCCCCTGTTAAAATCAACCATTTGTTGGGCTCTGAAGTCTAAAGAAAAGGTAGAAGTCAGCACAGGTTTCTAGAGTGCCAAAAGAGTAACTCTCACAGTGGATTTTACTTAACAAAAATATTCTTTAAAAATGTAAGGAAAAGTAATTTATAGTTGGGGGTGGGGGACAATGATCATCTGAGTTGATACAGGGATGGGCTACAAACTGAACCAGGAAACTCAGAAATGATGGAAATTTTCTGTATTTTGATAGTGGTACCAGGTGTATTAGAACTTATTAAATCAAACGGATGCAGTTTGCTGTTCAGAAATTATATGCCAATAAAGTTGATCTAAAAATTCAAGGCAGATTTCTGCTTCTAGCCAAGATTAAGACAAAGGGACTGGATTTACCTTTTCATCTGAGACAACTTTAAAAAAAAACTAGGCAAAACAATGAAACAATGGTTTTTAGGATTTGGGGCATTAGGCAGCAAAGGACAGTGATCTCTGGGAGGTGGGAAGCAAGTTAAATGGACAGAGAGATCACACCAGCTTTCTGCCTGAAGAGTTTGCAGACTGCAGTGCAGGGCTGGAGTATGAGGGAGTGGGGGGCGTCTGTGGAAGCCCGGCAGTCTCCCAAGTCAGACTTAACAGCTTAGTCCAGGGAAATCAAGGAGAGGGCAGCGTTTGCAGAAATGAGTACTAGCAAGTGTGTGCATTTGAGGAAACAACTTGAGTCCGGGGTGAGAACCACCTTCCAGGTTTACGGGGGCAAATCCTCAGTCCTCCCACAAGGCCAGGAATAGCTTCTGCCTCCACCAAGCCAACTGGAGAACCTCCTAGTTCCCATGGCAGAGAGTCCTCTCAGCATGGTTTTGCCTCAGTAGTGGGGCAAAATTATCCTTAAGTTAGACATTACTGTTGTACAGCCTAACGGAGTTTAAAAGCAAGAACTGAAAGGATCAGACTACTTCCATATATCTGTGTCCCAGAGCAAAGCTCAGGCCCCCTCACAGCTTCATGGCTCACAGTCTGAGAACCGCCTTACAGTGAAATACCATGACTCATACTGACGGTTTGAAATTTCCGGATTAAGTCAAATAATGTAAAGATTGTATAAGAATTTCAAAACTGGATTGTCTCGTGGCCTTTGCCTCCCCAGTAGCCTCACTGAGGCCGGGACACAAGGCAAGAAGAGGTGGAAATGCAGAACTGAGAAGTTGCTTACTCAGTTGTGTTTCTGTTGGCGGAGGGCTCTGACTTTATCATCCATCCTTCCAGACACTCAGGGCTCTGAGTATTTGTATTTGTTTCTTTGATTCTGTGTTGAAGTTTCCACTTTATTAGAGGAAGAGCAATTTTATCCACTGTTGGTTCCTAGCTCTGAGAGCCCATATCACTTTGGTGGGTTTTAAGGACACTCTGCTTTATTGAGATTCAAGACCTTCATGTCAATTATAACCTTTGCCCTGTTGGATTGACCATCATTCCTTGTTATAGTAGAAACATTGGTGGGGGTCTAAACGCTTCCAGAAATCTCCCTGTCAGCCGTTGATGTGCAAGCATGGGATTGTATAGCATGGCCCTGAGATTATCCAAAGTGAAGATCCCAAACTGTGGGTAAACACAGGCCTGTTCCCAGGATGGCTTCTGGTGTCCTCATAACTCTATTCTGAGAAGGACACGGAAGGATTATATATTCATGTATGTAAACCCATACAGATGTGTTTGTGTATGTCTCAAAAAAACGGAAGAGTGCTGTTTTAAATAACCTCCTAACCACTCACAACCCCAAACCATAGCTCCGCCTCCAAGTACATTTGCTCTTTCTCTTAAATGGTCCGTGTTCTATTTATCTCACTCCTCTTCCTCAGCTCTTCTCTTCTGGCAGGGGGCAGGGTTGCTAACGAAGGATTGCAGGAGCCTGCGTTCAGAAAATACCACCTACCTTGATTTAATTGCAGTAGAAACCACGAATAGAGCAGAGGATAGAGCAGTGACATTTGGCACAGTTTCAGATGGGAGGAAACCTGACATTTGAACAAATTTCGTAATCCTCTTAAAGGCTCCTTCTTTTCACAAGCAGCAGACGCCCGGTTGTTCTCCAGGCTGCCAGTGGAGTTCACCAGAGGATGAGAAATCCGTCAGAAGGAGGCGGCACACTGTCTCATTGTCCTCGGATTCAGCTCCTCCAGTGGTTTCGGGGGACGTTTCCTTACTTCTCTCTGTAGTGAACTCCTTTCTTTATAGAAATGAATCCTTTTGAATTTTGCACAGTGAAATCTTAGGCCTTTATCTGAGAAGTTTCAAAAAGCCGTCCACAAATCCGGTGTCACTCTGATGCCTTCTCTTGAACAGGATGACTTTTGTTTTACATTGTGGCCTGAGAAGGCTGATCTGGGAGGCACAGAGCCAAACAGCAAATAGCTCAAAACCCCTTCCTTTCTCCACATGCCTTCATCTCTTTGATAGCCCTTCCTGCAGGGAGACAGTAGAGATCTGGCCACATGAAGGACTTCTTTTGTAGTTGACACAGAGCCTACCGCTATTTTTTATTTGTTGAGACTTAATAGGGTAGGTACGCAGATTAATTCTAAGGCCCAGGTGAGATCCCTACCTGTGGGAGTCACCCTGCGGACATTAGCCACATCCAGACACTCGAAGCAGGCCGGCTGAGAGAAGGGATACATGTCAGCGGTGTGCAGGGGGTTTTATTCTGACATCTTCTATTCTGTTTTACCTACATGTGGTATATAAAAAAGGAACTGGGTTGAAAGTGTTTCTGTCGATGATTTAAATGAAGTAGAAATAATGTGACGTCACGTGCTATTTGGAAGATATGCCATGATTACTCTATCTGGTTGGTGGCAAGTTTCCGACTTGGCACTTGACCTTCTGCCTGCTGGGGTCGGTGGAGCAAGGGACAGTCACTCCTAGGAGCTCTCCTGTCTCTGGGCGTCCTACTAAGGCTGCGGTGCTTCCTCGTCAATGAGGTAGTATGCTGTGGAGGGAGGAAAACAAGTGAGAGTGTTGCCCCTGTGACATTTCCTCATTACTATTCTGAATCACTTGGTTTAGAAAGTTGGAAAGAGTAGTTCAGGTTCACAGTCCTGTATGTAAAATGGTAGGGGCTGGGTGGGTTTCAGAATTCAGAAATGTCCTTATTTTAGAAGGACAAAAGAATATGTATATTATATGGTAATATTCCCACTGGGGTCTGAGACAGCACCCACAATCACATTAATATTTCCACAGGGGAAAAATGTGAATATTCATATAACATGGAATAAATTGAAAATATTTATGTCAGCCCCATCAAGTGATACTGCCAGATGTGTTTGCCTAAATTTGGTTTTTACTTTTCATCTCCAAAATTGCAAATCAGGGGCTGTGGATTCAAGCCTGGCTGACTGTTGGTGGTACTTAGGAGAGCCAGCACCCAGTCTGTGGTCTTGTGCCTCTTCCTGCTCACTTCCTCTTCCACTCTCCGGCTCCACTGATCTGTCACAAAGGGATAATATTTGCTTTATGGGCTGTTGTGAGGATCAACTCTTAAACATCAAACAGGGGTTGGCATAGAGTGTGTATTCGGTAAATGTTAGCTGTTATAATTTTTCCTCTTCCCTTTCCCCTTTTGCTTTGGGAGATGAAAATTGACGGGTGCGCTGGCCGCAGTGTCACCCTGGAAGAAGCCAAAGCAGTAATGGAGTGTCTTGATTTCACTGGGGAATTAAAAGTCTGAATTTTTATACTGAAAACTAAATGTCTTGGGATGCCTGGGTGGCTCCTTCGGTTGGATGTCGGGCTCTTGGTTTCGGCTCAGGTCGTGATCTCGGGGTCTTGGAAGCCAGACCCAGGTTGGTCTCCCGTGCTCAACGGGAGTCTGAGCGTCTCTGGGTCCCTCTCCCTCTGCCCCTCCCCCCTTCATGTGTGTGTGCGGGGTCTCTCTTTCTCTCTCAAGTAAATAAATCTTAAAAGAAAAAAAAAAAAACTAATGTCTTCTTAAATGGCTAATATCACCATAGAATTTGTTTGCAGAATGACTAGACTTTTCAATGATGAGTAAATATTTTGGTTAATGTTACATCATATTTAAATCTTCTGAATGATTTGTTTTAACTGTCTTTGAGGAGGGAATATTTGCCACTAGCTGATTTGCCATTATGAAACTCCTTTTCAAGTTTCTATTCAGGCACCCATCGTTTAGAAAAAATATTTGAAAAGTGTATTGTTGATGATGTTAATGTTCTGACAAAGCTATAAGTGAGGTTTATACTTTAGTATATTGGAAAAGTGGCATTGGGATTGAAATCTTTTCCAGTTTTACCAAAAAAAAAAACCCAAACCAAAACAACAACAACAACAACAACAACAAAACCCCTAAAAATTCGCCAGTACATTTATGGGCTTTTTAGTGTGAAACAATATTTATTTTAAAGTGTGTTTTGTAAAGTGAACCTCCGCTTTTAAATTTGTAAAGACTTCCCCTTTTTAAAGGGGGAGATGATTAAAAAAGAATTACCTTTTGTTGTCAAGCTGTTTTTTAGAGTCTCATTTTGTACCCTATAATCCATTCAGAGAAATTCCCTGAAGTACCAACCTGCCTTCTAAGGGTGCATGATCTTGTCGTACAGAAAGTGTTAATTCATTTTCCTGGCCTTTTCTCTTAACTTGTGAAGATGACAGGTATAAATGCTTATTCTGCTGTATTTTTTGGATTAGAGACAGAAGAATTAAAACAGAAGGATTTCAAGAGAAGAGAAACGTTAGCTTTCTGATGGGCCTGTGCCCTGCAGGAGTTGGGAGCATCGAAGTGGGGCGTGGTGGACCTGCCTACATTTATGTGCCCTGTACTGCCTCTCTTCCCAGCTGAACTATCAGCAGAAGGTGGGCGTCATGTACTGCAGAGCCGGGCAGAGCACTGAAGAAGAGATGTACAACAATGAGTGTGCCGGCCCGGCGTTTGAGGAATTCCTTCAGCTCTTGGGAGAACGTGTTCGGCTCAAAGGATTTGAGAAGTATCGTGCGCAGCTTGACACCAAAAGTAAGAAATACTTACACTCTCTGCTAGGCTTATTTCCCTCCTGCTGCGTTGATGTTCATCTGCTAAATTGCCCATAAAACAACATTGCCATTTACTGCAGAACACTGCTGCTGAGAGGGGAGAGGAAGCCAGAGAGGGAGGATGTGGCACCAAAACAATTGAAGACTGTAATCAAAGTAGCTAGGATTTGACTGGTTAAAAAAAAAAAAAAAAAAAAGAAAAAAAGAAAGAAAATCGTGTTATCAGAAGTGTCGACGGAGTAGTAGAGCCGTGGGTGCAAATCATGCAGGATGGCTCCTGGATAGTGTTGCACAGATTTCCCTATATTTAGCTGAATGTTAAGAGGGATTGAAAATTCCAGAATCTTCAAACCATCTGGTCGTAAGCTCTAGAATTTTTTAACTTTCATTAATTTCATAATCCTCGTGCTTATCTATGCAGTCAGTCATCATACGGCTTTCTTACTCATTTTTGTATTCCGTTAATAGTGAGGGCTTTTGTTTGCTTATTTTCTATTTTTATTGTTCAGAGTCTAATTGAATCCCCGAGAAAATAGGCTTCTTAACTTTGGTATCAATTTGGCTCCTGAAATTCGGTGATTAAAAAAGCACAATGATGGAACAGGGTTTTTTATCTATGGCTCATGAACATACAAAGTACATGAACATACATGTACACTCCTGTTCCCCAAGTCATTAATAAAGTAGTTAAGTTCTCAAGTATCTATTGAGGTTAGAGTAGGTTGACGTCTGCTATGTGTCTGTGAGGAGGCAGTTTTAAATTTTATCTTAAAATCCGTCCATGGACACCTGTGACCTGTTTTGCTTCGAGAGGGTCTTTGGATGAGCATATCTGTACTGTAGTCTGTAGTAATCTCTCCGGTTTTCTGTACAGGAAATTAAATAAGGAGTTGAGTCATGAAAACAGAAAAGCATTCATAAACTCCACTGTAGGGAAGAATTTCCTGTTGCCATGGTTTTGCTGTTGCCAACTTGGAAACGACATGCAAGAGAGACCATGAAAGCCCATAAATAGCCTCAACTCTTAAATATTATTTTAACGTTCCATACTCTGCTTGCAACTGCATGAAATGTGAAATCTCAGTATGCCCTGAGACTCTTCTTTTCCAGAGACTCTGACATTTGCTCTATACGCTTCAGTCCTGTTGTCCCAATTTGTTGTGTTATATAAATTACCCTCACTGCAAAGAGCTATATGAAAGGGTCTGGGAAGAGAATATAATAAGAACCCTGGTTCTTTTTTTTTTTTTTTTTTAATCATATAGTATATTCGTAGTTTCAGCGGTAGACTTCAGTGATTCATCAGTTGCATATAACACCCAGTGCCCATTACATCAAGTGCCCTTCTTAATGCCCATCACCCAGTTTACCCCATCCCCCCACTCCCGTACCCTCCAGCAGCCCTCAGTTTGTTTTCTGAGTTAAAAGTCTTTTGTGGTTTGCCTCTCTCTCTCTGTTTTTATCTTATTTTATTTTTCCTTCCTTTCCCCTAGGTTCATCTGCTTTGTTTCTTAAGTTCCACATATGAGTGCAATCGTACAGTATTTGTCTCTCTCTGACTGATTTCACTTAGTGTAATACACTCTAGTTCCATCCATGTCACTGCAAATGGCAAGAGTTCATTCTTTTTGACGGCTGACTAATATTCCATTATATACATATATATTCATAAATACATATTCCATATTTCGTATGTATGTATATTAACATTCCATTGTATATATATATATACACCACATCTTTATCCCCACTCATCTGTCAATGGATATTTGGGTTCTTTCCATAGTTCCGCTATTGTGGATACTATAAACACCCTGATTCTATGCATGAGTGGCCAGATTGGAAATTGGACTATGATTTATGCATTCACACACTCCCAGCTGCCTCTGGGTGATGAAAGGCAATGTGAGAATAGCAAGAGTGAGGATAGCAAGACCATGCATAAGCAGTGTGGCATCGAGTAAGACGCTCGATAAGCACTGTGCATATTTTGCCTCCAAATCCTAATAACGGTGAAGGCTGCGGGGGACAAGCCTGGATCAGTAAACTGTCTCTGATGGGGCACTTTCACAGTTCTGGAATGTTCAGCAGCAAAGGGTTCCTCTTAGCTGTGTGCCCTCCTTTAAGGCCCATGTAACCTTTCAGGGCAAAACTGAGGAGCGGAAGAGTCCATAATTTCTTTTTCTGCCCTTCCAGAATGTCAGATTTCTTCCAGGGAACAGAAGTCCGAAAGTATGTCTATTCTACAGCCCTGAAAGAGGCAGTTTGCATATTTATCTCTCTTACTTCAAGCTGACAGGATCAAAACCAGCCTCTGCATACCCCAGCAGCCTCTCCCTGGCCATGGTGCACCCAGGGATGAGAATTTGCTGTGTGTGCTAGGAGGTCATCTCACCACACTTTGTCCAACTTTATTTTGGGTCAGGAAACCCTTTCTTTCAATATAATCATTAAAATGAGAAAATGCTGGGACACCCGGGTGGCTAAGTTGGGTAAGTGTCCAACTCTAGATTTCAGCTCAGGTCTTGACCTCAGGGTTGTGAGATCGAGCCCAAGTCAGGCTCTGCGCTGGGCATGGAGCCTGCTTAGACTTGTTCTCTCCCTCTTCCTCTGCACCTCCCCGCTCTAAAGAGAGAGAGAGACAGAGAAAACTCTCCAGTTCAGTGTTCCTAAAGGATTGTTTCCTTTATATTCAGCAGTGATTGGATGTGATTGGATCTGTGGATTTGCTTTTCATCAAATAAAAACAGTAATTGTCAATCTTGATTTCTTTATTTTTTCCTGTGCCCATCTTCCGAATCATCCGGTTACACATACATTAGATCACTCACCAGCATACTGTGGGTTAATGAGGTTCTATTAATTTAATTTTTTAAACTTTTTTTTCTCCCTATGCTTCCATATGGATAATTCCTCTTAATATATCTTCCAAATTCACTGTTTTTCTTTTCTTCCATAGTGTCTTAATCTGCTGTTAATTCAGTCCAATGAAATTTTCATTTCAGATTTTGTCATCTTCAGGGCCGGAATTGCATTTGGTCCTCTTTTCTTATATTTCTCACTTTCTCCTCTGTAGGTTCACGTTGTCCTTTAAATACTTGAACATATCTATGATTGCTGTTTCAAAGTTTTTGTGCACCAGTTCTCTCATCCTTGTCATTTGAGGTCTCCATTTAACAGATTTTCTCCGGCTTTTGAGTTACATTTTACTGCTTCATGTCTCTGGTTACTTTTGATTAGAGAGTGTATATTGCGAAGGTTTTATGGTTGTCTAGATTTTGTTGTCTTCTGTAAAAGGACTGTTGCGTTTCGTTTTGGTGGGCAGATACGTTAATTACAAAACAGCTTGATCTTTGTGAATCTTGTTCTTAAGCTTTATTAAAGCATAACTAGAGCCGTTCTTTACCCTCTAACTTAGCTCTGCTACTAAGGCATGACTTTTCTTGTGTCTGAATACCCACATATGCAGTGAGGTCTCTTTCCTGTGGCTCCTTAGAACTTGGGTGTCTTCCAGCCTTTGTGAACTATGAGAATTGTTTGCTTCATAATTCTCTGCTGGTTTTTCTTTCCCTCGTAGTTTTTCTTTCTTTTATTGAGGTATAATTGACATATAGCATTCTGTTAGTTTCAGGCTTAGAATGTAATGATTCAGTACTTGTGTACATTGTAAATTACCACACGGTAAGTCTAGTCAACAGGTGTTGGCAAACAAGGTTACAAAACTTTTTTTTCTTGGGATGAGAACTTTTAAGATCTACTCGTAGACACTTTAAGATACACAATACAGTATTATTAACTATAGTCACTATGCTGCACACTCCCCTAATAGTTTTTCTTTGCCTGGCTTTTGGAATCTTACTGTCTGTGTGTGCAGCTTACTGTTCAGTCCAAGACTGAAGGACCCTCATGCAGAGTTCTGAACCTCTCTCACTGTAGAGTTTCCTCCTCTTTGGTACTCTGCCCAGCAAGCATCAGCTACCTTGGGCTTCCTGAACTCCAGTGTGTTTTGGTTTCCCTCTTCAAAGCCATACTCTGTGTTCTTGTTCCAAAAGCACCTCCAAGTGGAAAACCTGGTGGGAATCAGAGGGTTCCTCTTCTTTGGCTCTTTTTTCCTCTGAGGTCACTATCCATCGCTGCCCATTATAAAATGCCTGAAAAAATTTGTTTCAGATATTTTGTCAGTTTTCCTAGTTACTTATAACGGGAGAACAAGTCCTGTACCAAGTACTCTCACGGGTGGAAGCAGAAGTTCCAGATATTTTCATGTTTGTCATCTCAGGCAACTCTCACAGGCCTTGCCAGGTACACAGAATTGGCTTCTTTAGATTAACGTGCCCAAGTTTAGATGGCTGGGAAGCATGAGGGAGGTAGAACATATCCTAATGCTGAGGTTAACAACGTGTTCAGAGAAAGCATAAATGTGGAATTAAGTACAGCAAAGCCCAGAGCTCTGCCTCGTGGCTGTGTCCCCCTTTCTCAAGCTCTTGGGCTCACATTACCCACGCCATCTCGAGAAATGGCTCTGCTTGTTATGTATTACGAATCTATTCAGATTTTAGGAAGAATTGATGGAGTTTTTGAACCATTTCTTGTTTTTCCCAGTTTTTCATACAAAGTCCATTTTCCTGGTTCAAAAATAAGGTCTTATTCACAAACAAGCTACAGATGTGTCAGGGGTTGGAATGATTCTACCCTGA
Organism: Lontra canadensis; assembly: GCF_010015895.1. Classification (NCBI taxonomy): domain Eukaryota; kingdom Metazoa; phylum Chordata; class Mammalia; order Carnivora; family Mustelidae; genus Lontra; species Lontra canadensis. The sequence continues at coordinate 4,355,694 of NW_022631092.1, forward strand.
AGACATTTTCGGTGGTGGATTTTTTTTTTTCTTCCTTACTTTGTCTCCTCATTTGGATGACATAACCTCTAGATAATTACCATCCTCTCACACTACAGTAAATGCAAAAATAAACTTCCCACCAAGCAATTTGTTGTTTGGAAGCGGGAGGCCACCTTCATTTTTAGCTGTGTATATGGGTGAGGGAAATCATTTCCTGGGCGAGTCTTGTTTGACAAGGCAGGACATGGGCAACTTTAGAAGCCCTTTGTAAAGCATGACTCCCCGAAGCTTTCACCTTCTTTCCTTTGCTGCAGTGTTCGTGAGTGCCTGTCACTTCCCCCATTTTTCGGTAGTGTTACAAGAGCCGCTGAGATTCAGGGTCTTGGAAGAGTAACAGATTTTTTCAAAAAGAAAATAAGTCCTTTATTTGGAATAAATATTTAAACTTTGATAGGGAACTGGATGAAACTAACACTGCTCAAATGCTTTCGCATATGCAGAAGTCCGTTTGGAGTTGCAACCACGGATGAGTGAAGTAAAGGATTCTGTTCTCACCTCCTTAACTCTGTGTGTTACACTGTAAGGTTTTTCCTTTGAGCATTCCTGGAATGCACCTGGCAAAGAATGTAAAGTATGTAAAGGTCCCTCTTTAAGAAAACTACCTTCTTTTACTTCCACTGCACAACATTCTAAATTCTACTCCGCCCATCCTGAGCATCTTTTGTGGGCAAGGACTTTCATATACATTATTTCATGTAATCCTCACAGCAGCAAGAATATCGATGGACAGAGAAGTGGAGTGATTTGTTTGTGGTCATTTAACAAATGATGCTACCGTCACTCAAATTCAGATCTTACTTGCGAAATGAGAAGCCAGGTGACTGCAGGTGTCTTGCCAAGTGAGTTGTTGGCAGAAAACCGTAGTGGCTAACTCCTAAGTGCCAGCCCCCACCATCTCCTCCTTCCTCACATCTCCAAGTGTTAGAGGTTTTGAGAAGCCTCGAGTCCCAGGTGTATCCACTTGCACACTTACACAGGCCTTGAGCTGATACAGTATGGGCTCACCTGTCATGGCAAAGGGCAGGACAACAAATTTTTCTTGATCCTGACCCTGAAGTAAAGGCCACCGCTAAATGTACCTTGAAAAATTATTAGTAAACATGATAGATGCCAGAGCGGTTAGAACTCTTGATTTCCCCAAATACTTCATTAGTGAGTGAGTGAAATCTTACCACAAAGGCAGAAGTGTGTGTCCTTTCGAATATGTGCTGCTGTTCCAGATGTCAGTACTTGGCCCTGGCTGTGCTTGTGGGCACAGGGTTCTGCGTTCCCCATACCCTATGGCAAGGTTGCATGGATGGGACATCTGGGGATGGGACATCAAGGGATAGTCCCCAGGAGCCAACTGACAATTATTGTATTTCAAATTAAATAAAGGGATAAAAACAAGACTTACAAGCTATCTGATTTCATCTTGCATTTGATGTGTTCTGTAGTGGTGAGTATGTTTAATTAAGGGAGCTTAAGCTTTCTTCATTCTGTTGACTTTATTTAGCCTACATGCATTTAGTTAATGAGATTACTTTTCTCTTATGTTCATAAATATTTAAAACCAGGAACTTCCCTGAAATCAAATTGCATAGGCTTGTTTGCCTTCATCGAGCTTTTCTTAACTCTGATACGTCTTCAGTGATTGAGAAATGGTTGTTATAACAGTCTGATTACTTGCCCTCACTCAGATTTGTACACAGACACCTTTTCAACCAAGCTTTAGACTACCGAGAAGTCAAGGCGTTGAGTCTACACGAGCAGTCAAGGGTGATTATGACACTGACTGTCTCTGAAACTGCTCTACAAACTCATTAACCAGTTCATACCATCCTCAATCAAAATGCTTAATGTAGGATGTGATCGTGTGTTTTACACTTTTTCAAAGCAGCTGAGAAAAATACTGTTGCCATTCCTCAATTATTTAGTACTGCCTATCATCTTCATGGAATATTAGAAATTTTACTTTCTCTGACTTTGCATAGAATGCTGATTTTATTAGTGGGTGTCCGTCACTTGCAGGTAGTATGATTTGGAGACAGATCATGTGATTATCAAGATGACCCATAAGATGCCTGAATTTACTTTTTAACTTTTAAAGCCCCTCGACAAGTATGAAGGAGCATTATCTTCCTTTCACCCCTCTTCTCAAAGCATATTTCCCTTTAGAAATGTTTTAATATATATTCTCTTCAGCCAGAGAAAAAAGGATTTTTGTCACTTTCATTTTCCTGATTGTCATGCTATTAAATTTTTCATGGTTTCAGGGTTTCAAGGTCACTAAAAATGCCACAATAGCAACATTGGATGCTTTATTTTTAAGAAAATATAACAAACATTCATTTTCCATGCTCTCTGATAAAGTTTAACAGTTCTGGTATGTACATAGTATTTTCAGGATTTTGGAATTCCTTTCTTCTCAGAAAGGAAAATGTCATTATTTTGGCCCTAATTTCACCTCTGAAACTTTTGAAACTATTTAAACTGTTTAAAATTTTGAAACTATTTAAACTGTTTAAAATTATCAGCAAAACTTGGGGATTTCCAGAGATCTCCAGAAAAAGGCTGGTCAAGCAGCATTCATGACATAAATGAGGCATACAGAAGAGATAGCGAAAATGGGCCAGAAGTAGAAAAGCAGATGACCCTTCCACATTGTCTTCCACATCAGCTATCCTCTCTGGCAGTAATCTTTTTAGAATTAGACAGACATAAAAAGCGGAATATAATTCATGAATACTAGATGACAGTCTCTTTTCTAGTTCATTAATTTTGCTCAAAATTGACTTGAAACACATGTAAGTACACGTCAAAGCTGACACATTCACTTTAAGGTTTTAAAATGTACTAATCAGTTCAAAGAGTTATTTATAGCAGGAGTCCTTAACAGTAGATAGGTTCTTCATACTCAAGAGCCATCTTAGCTAGTTCAATTATTTCTTATAGTGATTTGTAGTTTTTTGTGTTGGTGGTCATTAGGACTTAGAAGATATTTTTTTCTTGGAAAGTTATATGTTGGTACCTATTTTTACAATTTTTGAAGAGTAGTCTGTGCTTTATTTCACTTTTAGCTTGCTTCTAATTCTAACCCTTTGCATTTAACGCCAGCTTCAAAAATTAAGGTCCTCCGAGAAGCTTGAGGTTGGAATTCCAGGCTCTAGAACATTCTTACTAGTCTGTCTTCAAGGCACCAGTGGTGGTAGTCTATTCTTGGAGTAGCGCCTAAAGGCAGTGGAGCTCCTGGGTTACAGTCGCCCTGCGGGTGTTTATTAAAATAGATTCCTCCGCCCAGCCCCATACCCACGGAGCAGGATTTCTGGGAGTGGTGCATGGGAATCTGCCTTTTAAACTCACTCCCCAGATGCTACTGTACACACTAAATTTGAGAACTGCTGCCTCCTGGTATATGCCAGGGGCTCTGTCTTGCAGCTTCTCTAAAATGCAGTCGAGCATTTTGGTCCTCAGCAGTATGGTTGATGGAGGCTTGAGTTTACCCAGGATGAACACAGTTCTGTCATTTTGCAGCCAATACATCCAGGGCCTTTAAGACTAAAGATGCTCCCTTTTGATTGGACAGTTAATACTTAATTTCTCTGGTTTCCAGTTATTTGTGGGTAATTGATTTATTAATGATTAAGTGGGAAGGGGTTGCTGTTGACTTAAGGAAGGTGAGAGCAGAAAGGTCTTAAAACATTGTTGGACATTGCTAGAATACCTTTGTTATTCAGTGTTACAGTCTTGGTAAATTTCCATCTGTTTCTTAGGAACAGAACATTTCTCTTGCTTAAATGAGAAGTATTGGAAAAGATGTTCTTCGACTGATGTTTGGGTAGAATTCAGGGGTGTGTAAACTTGGATGGGAAATAATTTTACCTTTATTTTCACTGATCCCCTAAAACTTAGCACTTTCTTCATAATTGAAGGTAACAAACTCTAATTGTTTAAGTTCTACCTATGATTTTATTGCAAGTAGAAAGCATAGGTATTTTCATACTGTATTTTTTTTTTTTGGAGACCCTTCAAAATATTACTTATGACATCACTACTTCAAAGGCATAGTAGTTACTAGATCAATTGCTAAAACTTTTTAGAGAAATCTAGTATCATTTTAAAAGTATTTTTGATAACTATTTTGCTGTATAATAGATTTCTGTTGTAATCATATATATTTTATACATTTACAAATACTATTCTGACAAGGGACCCATAGGCTTCACGTGACTACCAAAGGGAATCAGATACAAAAAATGGGTTAAGAACACCAATGCTCAGGCACTTGGGTGGCTCAGTCAGTTTAGTGACTGCCTTCAGCTCAGGTCGTGATCCCAGGGTCCTAGGATCCAGCCCCGCATTGGGCTGCCTGCTCCACAGGGAGTCTGCTTCACCCTCTACCTGCTGCTCCCCCTTGCTTGTGCTTGCTCTCTCTCTCTCTGACAAATAAATAAATAAAATTAAACTTAAAAAAAAAAAGAAAAAACACTGATGCTAGATCTTATTCTAACATCTTTTCATTCTAAACCATTTCCTTTTTTTTTCTAAGATATTTTCCATAAGTGAACTGTTTTTCCTATTATAGTCATCTTACCATTATATATATATTTTTTACTGTAGCTGACTCCACTGGAACCCATTCTCTGTACACAACATATAAAGACTATGAAATTATGTTCCATGTTTCCACCATGCTGCCATACACGCCTAACAACAAGCAACAGGTAAGAGACAGACCCTGGTGTTGTCTGTGTTTCTTCGCCCTTGTTCATTTCCCCCAGAAGCCTAAGTGGCAAGTTTGTAAAATCTTAAAGCAGAATTTAATGTTGCACCTGTCACCACAGCAGGAAGCTTTGTACTTTGCGGAAATAATGAATAGCAAATGAGCTGAAAACAAATGAAGAGACACAAATTCTAGGTTAACAGCCAGCTGGATGGCTTTGTGAATTAATCACTTGCTTTTCACCCACGGGGACTGAGGTTTTCATGAAATCTGAAGAGAACAAGTTGAAATCATGGTGATTAGGTGACCCTGCAGGGTTGCAGAGAACATGTATGAGTGGGTGGAATTCCATCTCAAGAGGCCAAGGTACAAAGCAGAAAAGTACTGATGTGTCATTGCAGATTTCAGAGGAGGTTTGGTACACTAACTGGGAGCAAAACCAAAATAAATGTCAGTGAGATCTCAGAAAAAGGTATTTTCTTAACGTTTATCAGGAGACCACACAGAAGATAAAAAACAATTACCTTTGTATACATTATACACAGTTTCTTTTTAAAATGATCTAAAAGCACAGTGTCTATTACTAAAATGTGGTCATTGACATAGTAAATGAAGAAACCTACAAGTGGCAGATTGTCACAGAGCAAAAGGGAAACGGGCAGTATTGTTTTAGAAAGTATGTGGTCGTTGCTGTTTTTTAAAAATATATCAAAATAAATGATACCAAACTGACATTTAAAAGAGCTAGAGAGCTTTCCATAGCAGTTATAAACACAAGCCGTCCAGAATTACTTCTGACCTTAAAATGGATCTAGATTTTGTTATTGTCAACTGTTGTGCTAACAGAACACAGGCCAGCTGCAGAATGAATCACATCCTCTCTCCCAGAATTTAACCAAACAGGGATCTAATCGAACACTTCATCACTGCAGGTTTGATTAAATCACAAATCGAGGTAATGAAATTTTGCTTCTTCTAATTACCAAAGGAATCAAAAAGAGGGAGCAAAGCAGTGAATCACCTACAAATCTGAAATAAATCTATTTAGAATAAATTCTATGATCTGGAATTTGATTGCAGTTTTTTTATGCAAATTCCAAGTTCCAGGTTACCCAAAGAGGAAAACATCATGATAAGGAAAATGTACTTTTCTTATTCTGACCAGTAAGTAGACAAAAAATTTCAGGATGTTCACAAGTGATGTTTAAAGGATTATTCTTTCTACCTGATTACTCAGCAGAGAAAGTAAGATATATGAAAGGATAAAAAATTAGTTAACAAGATTCAGTTAATTGTTTATTTCTCCTAAATGAGTTGAAGTGTGTTGAGCAGCGTGAGTTGGTATTTAAATAGACAGCTATCCAAATTATTTAATTTGGTGGTTCAGTCAAGGCAAAAGTGTTATTATGGTTGTTGGTACTGCTACATCTTAAGAAATTTTAATTCTCTAGCTAGAGAATTTATTTCTTTTATGTAGATCACTTTATGCTTAGAAAAAACAAACAGAACATAGCTTTTAAAATCTTGTGGCAGGAATTTATTTATAAATACTGTCTTTCATTATATATAATGTGAGATGGATAAATGGATTTATTTCTGTTTGGGTCCTTTACTAAGACTTTAGTGTTACATATCAAGCAAGAAGAAAGAATGACATTGCATCAAAAAGACAATGACATCATTGTATGTGTACATCAATGATGTAATACATAGACAAATTGTATTTTCTTTTTTTTGGCGTGCCCAAGATCCTGATTAGATTAATAATGGGTATATTCTGTATAGCAATCAGTACAGCCCAGCCTTTATTTCTGTAAAATTCAATGATGTATCATGTTTAGAAATGAAAATAAATGGCCTCATTAGAAGATAATTTGGGATGCTTTGAAACGGGAGGTAAACCATAAGAGACTCTTAATCTCAGGAAACAAACTGAGGGTTGCTTGAGGGTGAGGGGAGAGAGAGGGCGGCTGGGTTACGGACTATTGGGGAGGGTATGTGCTAAGGTGAGTGCTGTGAATTGTGTAAGACTGATGAATCACAGACCTGTACCCCTGGGGAAAATAATACATTATATGTTAATAAAAAAAAGTACATTTCTGGAACATTCTAACTCCCAATTCTCAACCCTAATCTAAAAGGCTACTGTTTCTCCCAGCTGGGAGCCAATACTAGATCATTGATTTTACTGGTATGTAATTTGTGTAGGTTAAAGTCACTGGAGAATTAAAAAAAAAAAAAAAGTTTTACAAATGTAAGCTTATACCTTATAGATAGTTGATATAAATTGTATATATTTGTTATTTTTCTCCTTGACAGAACCTCTATATAATAAATGAGAAATGCAAATTTTGTTCAACTTTTTTTTCACACTACTTAATTAAACTGTCTAATAAACCCCTCTTAGAGAACCACTGACCTAGCCTGACTTGGGGTGCCTGCATTTGAAAGCCACCTTTCCAGAACGCTATTTAATGTGAAACAGAAGGTGGCCTTAAGCAGCTTTCACTGTAATTAAAAAAGCTGTTTCAACTTGAAATTTAACCCACTTTAGGAATATTAGTAATGTCTGCATTCCCAGCTGGTAACACAGAAAGCATCTTTGAAAACACCTTAGCCACATTTCTTTAAATGAAGTGAATTAAACCAGAACATAAATTGCATTGTAATTACTTCAGCCATTCTCTTCTCTAACACATCTTCCCCATGGCAAGTTTCTTTCTTATGTGAAAATGGAACAAAACTGTTGTTATGGAAACAGAATTTGGAGAGGCTAGAACTTGGCATAATATGCCAGATATTGGTTTGGTCCTGAATGGGCTCTATATTTTATGCAAATTTCAGAATATTCATTTCTGTATTCTTCCTGGGAGGGATTAAGACAGACTAAAATATTGACAGCAACTGTGTCGATTACCTCCCTTAATATGTCCTGATTAATAATAAATGTTTTAAATACAGTTACAGAAGGGAATTGGGAGGAAAATGCAGAGTGTCATCATTTGTGTTGTTTGCTTATTTTTTCTTTTAGCTCCTACGGAAGCGGCACATTGGAAATGATATTGTCACAATTGTTTTCCAAGAGCCGGGAGCACAGCCATTCAGCCCAAAAAACATCCGCTCCCACTTCCAGCACGTGTTCGTCATCGTGCGGGTCCACAACCCCTGCACTGATGGGGTCTGTTACAGGTACTGGCACCACGGCTGTGGCTGCATGGGTGTTGGGTGGCGGTTGCACCGAGGGCCCCCTCCAGCTCCACTTTCTCAAGTGGCAGTGGGAAGTCCATTAATACTTATTTTTGTCTTTAAACTGTGTGTGTAGATGGCTGAAGTCACACGAAGACGTCACCTGACGGTGTTGACATTGCCCAGACACGTTGGCTAGATACCTGCTGTTTCCATTTGCATCTGTTCCTTAGGTGGTGTCCTTCATCCATACCATCTGGTCACCAACTAATTACTCATACTGCTAATTATACTTTGCTTTTGGTGTGGCAAGAGCAGAGAATGACGATCATAATAAGTAGAAAAGTTTTGTTTTAATTATTATTATTTAAAAAGCTCAAACCATTGCTCAGGACCGATTTGATTCATGCTAATGTTTCTGACTGCCATCTTGGAGGCATTTCTCAGCCTTAGTAAGCCTGTTATGGAATTGTTCCCATGCTCCTTGTTGACCTGGTCTCATGAGCATCAGAATTCAGGCGTCTGTCTGCAAGAGGCCTTTGGGTGTTGACAAGGATAAGAACCTGAATTGCTGGGTTGATGTGGGCATAGTACCAAGAAGATGTGGAAGGCTATTCTGGCATTAACAAGATGTTTCTAATATGAATCTGTCCTTTTAAAGTATGGATTTTTATCCTGTCTTTCCATCCCTAAAATTTGGAAGATTAAGCTTTGTTAATTTTGGATATTTGTTTTTGAATTAATACAGCCACCTACCCAGAAACTGGCCCACACAGACTGATAACTGGTTTGTTGGGAGCTCCACACCTGTCTAATTCTAGGTGTCAGTGCTGGTTAATTGCAGGAGTTGAGTGAGCAAACTCTGGACATGAAACAAATAAAGGTTCCTGCGGACTCCTGCAAGCCGCCACCTTCCCTGCACAGGTCCCATGTACATGTTGGCCTCTGGTGATGAGCCCAGCACTAGGCTCGGTGCTCGATGTGGGGTACCTCATTTAATTTTGAAAACCCATGCCTTAGGTACTGTTTTTTAAAAATCCCCATTTTCAGATGAGGGAGTTTAAGCAATGGGACTAGGTAGTTAGATTGTAATGCACTAAGTCTGATTCCACAGCGGGGCCCTTCACTGCTCTGCTGTGCTGCCTCGCTCCCATGCCCTGTGAAGCGTGGGTCCTTGCTGCCCTGGCTGCTGACACACAGGCTTTTCCAGAACTCTAGGCGAAGGGGTGGAAACTCCAGCAAAAGAGGCCTAGATCTGCAGCCTTTTCCTGGGGAAATGGTCTCTGAAGGCTGCGTGTTTTAGGTGTGCAGAACATTTGACTCTAACTGGGAGGGATATCTCTTCCCATTTAGAAAATACCCCCAAGCAACTGAAACACTCCCCGCGCTGAATCGTGCGGGGGATTTCATACAGCTTTGGTAGAAAGCGAATCCCTTTTTGATTGGTCACTACCACGTTTGGGAGTGGAAGGCTATGCAGTTTGTTTTAGAGAGAGATTCTTCTTTAAAAGCCATTGTCTAGGGGCGCCTGGGTGGCTCAGTGGGTTAAAGCGTCTGCCTTCGGCTCAGGTCATGATCCCAGGGTCCTGGGATCGAGCCCCGCATCGGGCTCTCTGCTCAGCAAGGAGCCTGCTTCTCCCTCTCCCTCTGCCTGCCTCTCTGTCTACTTGTGATCTGTCTGTCAAATAAATAAATACAATCTTTAAGAAAAAAAATAAAATAAAAGCCATTGTCTAAGTAAAGTTCTGTTGCATAGAAATGTAATGCAAGCCATATGTTAATTTATATTTTTTAATGGCCATATTTTTAAGGTAACAAGAAATGGGTAAAATTAATTTTAGCAATATGTTTTGACCCAGGAATATATTTTATTTACCTGCTATATCCAAATGTTATTATTTCAACAGGTGATTTTGAAGTTTTAAAAATTATTGGCCTATTTTACTTATTTTTGGACTAAGACTCTGGAATCTGGAGTCTGTTTTAGACTTACAGCTCATCTCAGTAAGGATGCTTGATTTTCATTGGAAGTAATCTGTGTTGAGATTTCATAAAATTTGTAACTGGAAAAGTAGATTCGTATACCCAGATTTTCCAGACATCCTTTTTCAAAGCTTTCGAATAACTGAGTTGAATGTCACTTTTAAAAATATAATGTAACTTCCTACTCCTTGGTCACAGTAGCCACATTTCAAGTGCTCAGTAGCCTACACGTGGCCAGTGCAAGTCTAAACAGACAGATTGGGAAGAAAGTGTCTCCCAGCCCTGTTCACACTTTGCTAGATGACGAAGTGAGGTCTGTCTTACCCCACCTACAACCTCACCTTGAAAATCATGCTTTTTTACTGCCTCTCTTATTTTTAATCTGTTGCCTGGAGAGCCCGTCTTCTTAACCCCACCATGCCATGTGATGCTGGACCCTTTGTGGGAGGACACTGGTCACCCTGGGTCATGCCACGTGAGCTAGCCTGGGATTTCCTAGTTGTCAAGCTTGTTTGGAGATCCAGCACACTGCTTTGTAAACTGGGAATGTGGGTCCTCTGTAAATCCAAGAGAACATACCAGTTTGGAACATCACTAAAAGAAATCACAAGAAGCTAAAGTAGTGATCTTTTCCTGTTGTAAACTTGACATGTATTAATTATTCTCAGTCCCTCTCAGACGGGGGTTGGCATGTTTCTTGGGGTGTGTAGTGACATCAGGAGATGTTTAAAGTCTCAGAAGAGGGCAATTTTTTGTAGTTAATGCTTGGGAGAAAGCGTGTGAAGGGATTCATGTTCTCATGAAAATAACTGGTCATGAGGTGCCTGGGTGGCTCGGTTGGTAAAGCAGCTGACTCTTGATTTCAGCTCAGGGCATGATCTCAGAATCCTGGCATTGAGCCCTGTGTTGGGCTCAACACTCAGCGGGGAGTATGCTTGGGATTTTCTCCCTCCCTCTCCCTCTGCCCCTCCCCTGGTTCAAGTGCATCCAAGTCCTTACTCTCTCCTTCTCTAAAATAAGTAATCTTTGCGGGGGGGGAACCAGAAAGAAAAGAAATGTATTATGAAGCAGAATAGAAAATTTGTATACATTTTAAGATAAAACATGGGTCTTCCAAAGAATTTCTGTACATATGAGTTTGTCTCATACCCCATCCACCCCCCAGACTACTAGGAATATGAATTTATGGGCCTCTTTTATTAGAGGTACTTTGGTAGAAAAGTTTAGTGCTGCATTGGTCATACTAAATTAGATTTAAATCTAATTTAACTCTATCCCTGAGTGATAGAGTGATTCAGGTGCTTTTTATCATTGAAAATCTCTTGTTCCAAACTTTCTGCCCTATGAACATTCACATTTATTTATTGACATCTACTTGGTGCCTGTAATGAGGAAAGTGCAAAAGTTGTTTTCTCAAAAGAGCTTCTTGCTATAATCAGGTAGGAAAGTGTGGGGTCAGTACAGGCTGAAATTTTAAGGAACATTTAACTGAGAAAATGGGGTTTGGCATGTGTGTTAAAGCACAAATGGATGAAATTCAGTAGGGAAAAGAGAAACAGTTCTAGGAGTGGCCAGCATTGCATACAGAAGCATAGACACAGGAGAGGGTGTAGAAGGTACAGTAAGAAGGCTGCTCTAATAGTTGGGGTTACTGGACGGTGGAGGCCCTTGGAATGCTAGGCTGTCTAGTAGCACAGTATAAATGGAGTTCTAGGGAAATTCACCCAGTGTCACCATGCAAGGTAATTTGTATACAAAAAGGCAAATTTGGAGCTCATTGCTGTTGTTCATTGATTTTTTGCCTATTCTTTACAGTCCTTATCATATATGTGCTAGACACTATTCTAGGCCCTGGGATGCAGCAGGTAAGCCAAGAGAGAAAAATCCCTGTGGTGGATATGGAGAAGAGGTCCTGAAATATTGCATGTTATCTCCCCAGGGACTGAAAAGTTTATAATAGGAAAAACTGACTATTTCAAACTCATTTCAGAGGCCAGTTAACTTGGAACAGTAGACATAGCCAAGAACTCAGAAATGAATCGCTAAGTCTGTACTATGCCCATACCTGTTAAGAGAGTCCTCTGGTCTCTTTTTTTTTTTTTTTTTTTAAGATTTTATTTATTTATTTGACAGAGAGAGAGAGATCACAAGCAGGCAGAGAGGCAGGCAGAGAGAGAGGGGGAAGCAGGCTCCCTGCTGAGCAGAGAGCCTGATGCGGGCCTCGATCCCAGGACCCTGAGATCATGACCTGAGCTGAAGGCAGAGGCTTTAACCCACTGAGCCACCCAGGCGCCCTGGTCTCTTTATTTTGTTTGGCATCATCGTACTGAGCTTAATTGTCTGGTCCTGCTTGATAGAGCAGGTTAGAAGCAATAAATCAAAAAGATGAGGAACTGTTCAGTGGCAAGAATGCACTGAAAACATCAATAAGTGATTACTAATAAGAGAGATGCAGGAAAATTATTCAGATCAGTGATACAAAGCCAATAAGCATAGCAGTCTGGGGTCATTTGGTTTGAGAACAAAGGACCAAGTATACTTCATTCACCCCTCGGGGCCTCACTTTGTAAAAACTCAGTGTAAAATGATTTTCAACATATTTTTAGCAACCAGTGAATTAGGAGATCCAGGCATTGATCTTCAGAGGTTGCAGATAGCACAAAAAGAGACAAACATGTGTCTCATAAAGGAAGGGCACAACCCCACTTATGAATTAGTCTTGTTCCCTACGCCCCCAACATTGAACCTGAATCTGATCAAACTTCTGGAGAAGCCAATATACAGGAAATCCAAAAGACAGAAGAACATGCCCATATTCAGCAAAATTCAGGCACCGTGCAACTCTATGTGATAAGTAGCCCAATTTCCTCAACACATAAATGTAAGAAATAAAACAGAACATAAGAAGTAGAGAGGAATGAACAGATAAAAAAATTTAATATAAAATTAATTAAAACATGTGGATCTAACTTGGATTCATTTTAGATAAAAAGATTTAAAAATTTTTTTAATTTAATTTTTTTTTCAGTGTTCCAAAATTCACTGTTTATGCACCACACCCAGTGCTCCATGCAATACGTGCCCTCCATAAAATTTTAAAACATCTTCTGGGGTGCCTGGTGGCTCAGTGGGTTAAAGCCTCTGCCTTCGGCTCAGGTCATGATCCCAGGATCCTGGGATCGAGCCCCACATCGGGCTCTCTGCTCAGCGGGGAGCCTGCTTCTCCCTCTCTCTCTCTGCCTGCCTCTCTGCCTACATGTGATCTCTGTCTGTCAAATAAATAAATCTTTAAAAGAAATGTTAAAACATCTTCAACAACTGAAAATTGGAAGATTGACTTACTGAAATTAAAGAATTATTACAATTTTAAAACTAGTATGGTAATAAGTGGTTATAATAATAACCTGAGTCTTCAAAACAAGTGTTAAATTCTGGTCAGCAACCATGTTTAGAGAGGTAGAAATGTATGTTTCTTCTTTGAGAAAGATTTCCATATTCAGAGGTTAAAATACAGTACGTGTTGAAAGGAGGTAGTATGAACTAGTCCAAAAACTACTTGGAGTCAGACCAGACTGTTAAACCTCTCAGATCCTAGATTTCCCTTTCTATGCAGTGGAAGGTTGCTTGACATCTACTTAAAATCCCATAAGTAAAGTATCTAGTTGTAGGCAGGCAGGTAGTACGTGCATACTATGTATGCATAGTAAATGTGCACGCCCTTCTTTTCTGGAATAAAAGTGAATGCAGGCTTCAGCTCGGAGGAATGATTCAAAGCAGGTCAAGGGGTAGACATTTCTTTGAGAAAGTGTTCGAAGCCTAATGGGTGTCCCTGTCGTGCAGTGTTGCCAACCTTTTTTAAGACAAGAATCGGAATGTGGCACTCCTGGCACTTCAGACCAGTTGGGAAAAGCTCAGCCTCCCTGGCGCAGAGCTTCTGCCGATAGTCCTCCACAGCCCTACTCCCGGAGCCACATGGAGCTCCCTAAAGCTCCCAGAACGTACCGTGCCCTGCACATGCTGCTCTCCAGGCAGAAAGGCCTCTTCTTACGCACCCCACCCCTCCTTTAGCCGATGAATTCCTGCTTTTCTTTTCTTGGGGAGGGCTCCCCTGACCTCCCAGGACTAAGTAAATTGCCCTTCCTAAGTGTTTCCAGTAGAGCCCCGCACCTCCCACAAGAGCACCCAAACCTCTGGATGCAGCCCCGTGAGACCCGGAGCTTCTGGAGGCCTAAGCGTGTGGCAGCAGTGCCTGCCTTACAGCAGGTGCTCCGTGTACATCAGTGAATGAGTACTAGTAGAGGTCAAGAGCCCCCCAGGGAGAGAGCGATGGGCACACATTTGTTTTGCTGCTGATCCTTCTTGTCCTTGCCCCAGATCTGCTTTTTCAGAAAGCTCCCCAAGCTGACAATCTGATCCAGCCCCCAAGACGGGGAAGCCTCCCTCTACCGTTCTGATGCCGAGTCCCCTTCCTTCTAAATTTGGGGTTGGAATTATTTATTACCATTTCTGTGGTGCTTCAGAAATTCAAGCATCATCGTCTTCTCACTTTTTTTTCCACTGGGACATCTGTTCGGATATCTCTGGAACGTTCCCATGTATCAACTTGAAACTGGCTTTGGGTGTCAAAATCTGCTACTTTATCCAAGGTCACTGATGCCATCAAATGCTACAAAGCCCAGCCTAATGGTGGTCTCTTCAGCTCTGTGACTCTTGTGGATGGTGCCTTGTGTAAGCATCTCAAGAGTGGGGCATTCAAAAATGTTCCTTCAGAAGGAACAGTGTGGTCTTGTCATAGAGCACACTACTGGCCATCCAGAAGCTCAGATTCTAATCCTGGATCTCTGTAACAGGCTCCGGGCACATCATTTTACTTCTCAGAGTCTGTTTCCTGGAGAAGTGAAAAATTCGTACCAGCCATTCACATGGAGGTTCAGGGCTGTGCCACATGTCAGTAAAGCAGGATACTTTCCTAGTCCTTGAGTTGTACTCCCAAGACTTAGGGGGACAGAAGATGTTTTTGTGTTAAAACGAGCACAGATATTCCTCAGTAGAATGCAAAATCAAGATGACTTAAGAAGAAACTCAAGATTTTATTGGCAGAATTTGAGGAACACTGAATTCTCCATGTTCTCTTCTGGTGCTAACTTTCCGTAATTGCGTCAGCCTCTGAGCGTCCGTCTGCTGGATAACTCTTCTGGTAGAACATCCAGTCCCCAACCTGCCCAGTACATCCGGAGTGGCTAGGATTATAAAGAATGTATAATTTCTCAGGAGATACAGTATTGCATATGAGGCTAACAGAAGTGTGTCTAAGCAGAAGCCCTTTGGAATCTGCTTTTAGAAATAGCAAGAACCATTTATAATTACTACATCTTTAAGGATCTATATATAGCAAACTGAAGTTCTAGAAAGCCTTCTTATAAGGCAAAAATATTCTCTCTTCTGAGCTTAAAGCAGGCATTATTAGCAGGAGTTCAGAATGTGTGGCATCTAAATCAATGTGCTTTTAACCTTGTAGAAAACCTTGAAGTTAGATTAACCCAGAACAAGACCTTTTGTTTGAAAAAAGCATCCCTGGGCTGCCTCCTCCTGCTCTTCTGCAAGGGTTCTATTTTTAATGATGCGAAAATGATTTTAGCATCTGTATCGTTTACCTCCCTACCATGATGAATCATTGATAATTATATGTTGAGGCTTCACTTTTTTTCCCTCGTAGTTCATTCTAGAGGCTTCTAATTACTGTTGGGTTTTCAATATATGTTTGTCTAAAGTTCTAACAGTTAATAAATAGATCTGTAGAAAGCCAGTGAGTTTAAGAGGCAAGTGGATAGATGATGCTCATCTTGGCACCCCTGGTAAGCATTTTCCTCTTGTATTTAAAAGAAAACCACAGCTGCTTCTTGAGAAAGAATAACAATTTGAAGTGAAATTAACAAGAAAAGGAATTGCCAATTTAAAAATGAGTGTTTCTGGATCCTTATAGGATTCCTCTTTAGAAAAGCTAGCATATCTGGATTTTAGCATGTTTTGCTTGACTTTTTAGGAAAAAAAAAAAAGATCAAATTAAAATTATACAGCTGTCAGCATTCAAGCCAGACAGCTCACAACAGACAAGAAAAATTGCCTTTCTAATACTGGTGTAATTAGGCTGTAATGCATATGGAGGTTTCTGTGAATTCTTATCTCCAGTTAGAAAATGGAGTGTTGCTTGCCACCTTTCTTCATCATGAAGCCAACTAATCTTTTTTTTTTTTTCAATAAAGTTTTGAAAACCAACAAATAGGCCATTCCATGGCATCTTCAGATAAAATAGGTAACTTATGACCTGGGTTTCCTGGTTTTTACTTATTTATCCTATTCTCATGACAAATAATCCTTTTTTTGAAAAGCAAAGCTAAATATCTTAAGCCCTTCTTAAAGCAGAGCAAAAATAGTAATGAAATCAAGGTCTTCAATTTATTTTGAAAGATATACATTCTCTGATTGACTTTTCCCTTCTGGAAATTCAGAAAAAATATTTTGTATTGCTTCTCTGATACTTAGTACAATTGCATAATGGATTCACTTTTAAATAATTAGGTAATTTGAAAAGAGGGACATTCAGTCTGTTAGAATCATCGTTTCCAGCCCTCTCAAAGTTCACTGAGGTCCTAGAATGAGGTCTTAGAACATGACAGAAAACACACAACCTTTCTGTTTCTATTTAACTTTTGTTGTTACTATTTTAGGAAAAACTTTATTTTTTTTTCTTTTTTGAGATGAAAAATAATAGGCTATTACAGATGCTCATATGGTCCTTATCTTAGTCCCAGTTTTAACAGTATTATGCAGAAAAAGTGACTAGGTCAGGCTTTCTCAAATTAATCTTGCTTGGAGGCATAGGAAAAGGGAAATACTTCCTCACAAACAAATTGTCAGAATCAAATACCAAATGTAGAGAATGTGGATCAAAGAATAGCTCAGTTTAATACTTTGATTTTAAGGCACGATTGCTATTACTATAAAAACCATAATCATTTTAATACTGCAATTTCAATTTTCATTTTAAAATTACTCTTTTTGGTCTGGTTGCATAGGCCAACAAATAATATTTTAAATTAAAAAAAATTTTTTTTAAATTTAATCCATAGCTTTTATGACATGCATCTTGGGATATTTTCATTATAGGCTGTCTGCACGTAGGCATCATATCCAAAATGGAGACCACATTTGTGTTCTTAAAAAATCTATGCTTATTCTAAAAGGTTATGCTGATTATAGTAACCTATGCTTTGAAATAATCAGTAGATATTTAAAGGTAAAATATTATAGTACACTTCTTTCCCTCATGGAGTTATGGTTGGTTTACTATCCATTAATGTAAGGATGCTTTTTGGGGTTTCTTGGACTAAAAAAAAAATGTTCTATAAATAGAAATTTCTATTATTTCTTGTGGGACAGGTCTTTTTCTTTGAGAATGTGTATTTTATTCTCATGCTGTGAGACTGAGAACTCCTGACGCTCCACTCTTTTTCACCTTTGCTCTGTCTCGTAGTGTGGCTGTCACCAGGTCCAGAGACGTGCCTTCCTTTGGACCTCCCATCCCCAAAGGGGTCACTTTCCCTAAGTCAAATGTGTTCAGGGACTTCCTTTTGGCCAAAGTGATTAACGCAGAAAATGCTGCTCATAAATCAGAGAAGTTTCGGGCCATGGCCACTCGGACCCGCCAGGAGTACCTGAAAGATCTGGCAGAGAAGAACGTCACCAACACCCCTATTGACCCATCTGGCAAATTCCCATTCATCTCTCTGGCCTCCAAGAAGAAGGAGAAGTCTAAGCCGTATCCAGGAGCTGAGCTCAGTAGCATGGGGGCCATCGTGTGGGCCGTCCGGGCCAAGGACTACAACAAGGCCATGGAAATGGACTGCCTGTTAGGGGTCTCCAACGAGTTCATCGTTCTTATTGAGCAGGAAACCAAGAGTGTGGTCTTCAACTGTTCCTGCAGAGATGTGATAGGGTGGACCTCAACTGACACCAGCCTCAAAATCTTCTACGAGCGAGGAGAATGCATTTCAGTGGAGAGTTTAATTAATAACGAGGACATTAAAGAGATCGTCAAAAGGTTGCAGGTGAGTATTTTCCTTCCACTTACCCACATTCCATTTCACTTTCCTGAAGCTTTCAGTACAGACCAGAAGCAAGTTCCTGAAGCTGGTGCAGTTTTATCAGCTCCTCCGAAAACTCCCTCGATGATGTGAAGCAACCCAGAGTTTCCGTCACTCGTTTTCCATCCTTTTCCGAAAGGAAAAGTAGAGCAAGTGGGAGAAGACACGCGGGCTGTGCGTGTGTGCTGGAAACCATTTGCACGTGACCTGATCCCACTACCCTGATGGCTGATGGGGTGGCCCAGCCGGTCTGCCTTCGCTGTCAAGGGACACTGTTCAGTTGAGCATCTGCTGCCCTGAATTTTCTAAGGGCGAAGTGAGTAGCAGAATACGGTCTCTGTTGGCTGCCAGCTCCCCGTGGGTTCTCTGTTAGAGGTTTCCTTGTAAGCTCAGCAAAGCCATTGAGTCTTTGGACACAACAGGTGTGTTCTTTTTGGCCCGATGAATGGAGGTTAGCGAAGGGGAAGTAACCGGTCGCTCGTCAGCTGGCGTTAGGTATTTGGCAGTGACCCCGCAGGCGGTGTTTCTCCAGCTCCCTGCCCAGCACTCAACACCCCGTGGCGTTAAACTGTGCTATCTTTTGTTTCCTTGTTCAGTTTGTATCCAAAGGTTGCGAATCCGTGGAGATGACTCTGCGGAGGAACGGGCTGGGGCAGCTTGGCTTCCACGTCAACTACGAGGGCATCGTGGCAGACGTGGAGCCCTACGGCTATGCCTGGCAGGCGGGGCTGAGGCAGGGCAGCCGGTTGGTGGAGATCTGCAAGGTGGCTGTGGCCACCCTGAGCCACGAGCAGATGATCGATCTCCTGAGAACATCTGTCACAGTGAAGGTCGTCATCATCCCCCCGCACGATGACTGCACCCCACGGAGGTAGGTCTGAATCGGCAGCTGGGAACCGGGCCATCCAAGGCCGGGTCTGTGTGCCATGTAGAACATCTCCTGCCGGGCGGGGAGAAGGGTGCTATGCGGTGTCCCGGGTCACACACAGTGCTCAGAGTTCCATCCATGGAAAGCCTGACTCAGGACCTAGCTCCCTTTCGGTCTGTGGCAAGAGCAGCTGGAAAGAGTGACTGGGTTGGACCCTTCCCCAGATTTACATCTGTGGATTTATAAACTTGCCAGTACAGATAGAGAAGTCTGGTAACACGGTCTTAAGGATCTTGCGCCGATAGCTATCTCAGTATGAGTGCTTAATGTTAGAAGACACGCAGCAGCACATTCTGTCAGGCTTCATGACACTCCTATTCATCCTCCTGTCCGAAATTCGGAGTGCAGTTCTGACCCCTGCTCTCTCATCCTGGAGCCCTGGACGTGACTTAGCAAGCATTCTCTTAACTGCATCTGTGTGTGTCGGGAACTGGCTTCAAATGAGCTGGCTGGTCCTGCTCGTGCTGCTTGGCAGTTGGGTCCCCAGCCCTTTTGCAGAGGGAAGCCCGGGAGCTCCCTGTCCCTCCCAGCTCCTGCCAAGCCAGCAACATGCTTGGAAACTTAATTTCTTGGTCTCTGGGGAGATTTCTTGGTGGAACAAATTTAATCAACTTTTTCTTTTCTCCTTTGGGCATGTCCATGCTATTTTTACTGATTTTTTCCAATCTGTTAATTCACTTTCAGCCCGTTATTTCCTAAGAGTTTCTCTTAAGCTTTGACAATTAATTCTTAGGCCTTCTAAAGCCAAAACATCCTTCCCCTGTTTGTTTTTTCCTCAAAATGTGACCTGTCCTACACCTGAGCTCTTGCAGATTCATGAACGGTGGATGGCAGAATGTGCAAACCGTTATAATGGGTTATTTGTGTCCTTTAAAAAGTCAGCAACAAGGACAGTTTACATGCATGTCAGTCCTTCGGACCCATGCCGCGGAACAGACTATGCTCAAGGTAGCGTTTCTGAGCACTGCTTACTGCCTAGACAGCCCGGAGACTAGGCGGGCCCGTGTCACAATATGGTGAACTCCCTGTGTCTGATGGCTTCAAGACATGTTCCCTTTTGGATGACTGGATTTTTCTGGAAACCAAAATATGTATCTAGAGCTTTTTATTATTTCAGCTATGGGGGGGGTGTATATCCTGAAATTGTCTTACACACGACCCTGCCTCAGTTAGCCAGGTGTTTCCTGGTTTCCTCAAGCACATCATCGTTAACGTTAAACATTTTGCTGAACCAGGATTCAGGAATGACTCTGGTGACGGATCAGAGAGGGGGTTAGGTCCTTATAGCACTCTCTGGCTGCTCTGTGTCCTTCTCTTGTCCTTCTGTCTTCTGTCCCTTGGTCTTTCCTTCACATTGTTTACTTGGTTGTTTCTAAGTAGGCAGCTATAAACTGGAGAAGAGAACCAAGCTTTGTAACTTGTCAACCTTAATTACACACAGTACAGAATGAAAGACGCTGGTCTATGGACTAATGGTCTAAGAATGAGTCTGTGGATGGTGTGGTGCCATCTTGTCTGCTCAGAGGCCTTTCCCCTGGCTTCATAGGCTCCCGAGTTTGTATGGGAAGAGGGCAGGGGAATAGGTACACGTGAGTATGAATATGTGATGAATGGACGGGCAACATGACTGACGTTGAACTGTGCGCGGTTACTACCGGAAAGGTGGTTTAGAAGGCCTGACTCTGGATAGATAGGCCTGCGGCAGGAGGTGGTTTATCTACAGCGATATACTAAGCCAGATATGTCTTCTGTGGAGTGCTGATAAAAACAACTAACGTTTGCTGAGGATTTAATTTGCCAGGTTAGAAAAAACACATTTACGTAGATTAGCGCTTTTAATCCTTGTAACAACCTTATGAGGTAATAGTATTAATAGGATTCCTATTTAAAGGAAACCAAGACTCAGGTTAGTTACTTTCCAAGCTCATCTCGCAAATTTAGGTCTCACTTCAGAATCCAAGCTCTTAACTACTACTTAGTGGGCTTGGGGCACAAATCCTTTTTTTTTTTTTTTTCTTCAATATATCAGCATAAGCAGGGATCTGCTGGTACGTTGGCTTTCTGCTGAAGAACAGCACCTCGATTTGTAGCCTTTGCTGATGCCCATGTGCCAGTACTGCTTCTGGGGTCGATTTCAAGCTCCCGGCGTGACAGTGCTGGACTCAGTTGGGATAGATGCTCCCAGCCTGCTCTTGCAAGCCAGGACAGGCTGGCTCCTGCACACCTCCGAATGAGTGAGCCGTGTTTATCTTCATTTTCCAGCACTGCTGCTGAGACACCCGTTGGTGCTCTCTGGGCCAGTGGAGCCTGGCAGTGACGCAACAGAAAGGCGTTAGGAACCTGCCCCCATTAGGGCGGGGACTGAGAGGCTGGGATGCAGGCTGGGTGCCCCACTCAGCCCCACGCCTGGGAGGCACACTCTGCCTTTCCCACGACAGTTTCCATCTGAAAAGCCCCAGTCACACTTTCTGGGCAGGTGTGAAATGGTGCTTGGATGACTTTTGGGGGACTGGAAACTCTCCTCTCTCCCTTTCCTCCTTTAGAAACAATTTCAAAGGAACATTGGAAGCATGAACACCTTGCTGTAATTTTCAACGAAATAAGATAATGCTCTTCTGTCATTTTTCTCTCCTCCACACTTCACACTCCCACTGCTGTTTTCCTAGCAGCTGATTACTCTGTTCTTTGACGAGTCACTCCCTTTGTCAGCTGTTCCTGCAGCTCCAGCACGAGGGAATGGGCCTCCTCCAGGGCCCCTGTCCCACAGTCCCTCAGCGGCCTGCTTCCTGGGGGGCCAGGGTCCTGAGAGGTCACAGGCACCCAGCGTGCTGACTGGACATACATGCGGACACCCATGTGTGTTCACGTGGGAGAGTCCTTGGTTTTGGAAAGGCAAGTTTTTTGTTTTAATGAAAAGAACAGTTTAACAGCAACGTGGGGCTTCAATCATATAAGTGAACTAGGGCTCCTTTCCCTGTTTTTAGGACATAAGCAGATCCTCTTATGTACTGCTTTCATGCTAAAGTTGTTTTTAAGAGACAAAAGGACAAGGGAAGTAAAATTCCTGAGCCCCTGCTACGTATGGGGCATTAAAAATAAATAAATAAAGTCAAGTCATCCATTTCCATTAAAACGAGAAGGAGGAGGTGTGGAGAGATTCCGTCACTGCGCAGTGGGCGAGCCGGACGAGCGAGAACGCACACCCGCTGGAGGCCCTCCTGCAGCCTCCGTCAGGAAGTTTCCCAGGGAGGGAGATGTCCAGCATCAGGACGGGCCCCTCACCCCCTGCCCAACCCTGACTCTAGAGTGCTGGAGTGTGTGAACCGCATGTATCTGTTGGTGTCTGTGACCTCTGAATCCTCATGAACCGAGCTTTTGGCAAGATGAAAAATACCCCGCTAGCAATTTCACCGACATGAAATCATGAGGTTCTGAGTGGTGGTGCGCAGAGATGGTGGACCTTTCTTCTGTTGAGGGCCACGAGCCTACAGCCTCTGAAGAAAGCAATCAGGGACCATTCAGAGGAAGAGCTAAAAACGAACAGTTACATAAAAGGACCAAATTACTTTGTAAGTAGAACGGATCACAGAGTTTTGTCTTCATTTTAAAACACAAGTATTCAAAATGCAAAAGCGTGCTGCTGTGGAACCAGAAGGGCTGTGAGAGTTCATTGGTTCAGGTCTCTCATCCTTTCAGCCAGAGAGCTTTGGTGCAAAGAAGTTGGGTGTTTTCTCCAAACCCAAATCACATGACCCGTTAGGGCCCCAGCCGTCCTCCGACATCTGAGTTGGCTGCTTCCGGAGTCCAGTGTTGAGATGATCTGTTGGGTGTGCTGTACAGTGGTTCCTCTTACCTGCATTCCTGTCGTTGAGAGGAAAAAGGAGAAAGCGATGAATCACCAGAACCTAAAGGAGGAAGACTAAGAAGGCTGAGAAAAGAGACTGGGGACAAGGAGCGGCTTTTCAACCAGCAGGCTTCAGTGTGTCTCTTGGGCCTGAAATCCTGAAGTCGTAATTCCAGGGCCCATCGCCCCTCAGAGACTCAGTCTCCTCAGAGGCTGTTGAGTTTCCATTTTGTCGTCGACTGTGCCACGTGAAGCAAGTAGTCCCTGGAAAGGAAGAAGGCTGGGGACTTGGCGTGGATGTAGCCTTTAGTTAGTGATGAAGGCCAGTGTCCATGTAGATTAATTGTGCAAGTTCAGATCCTGGCTGGGCCATCTCGGGCAGATTCATCTCTCCAGGCCTCCGTTTCCTCATCTAAGAAAGTGGGGATAACGATAGCACCTACTTCAGAGCCGTGGTGGCACCACGAGATCAGCCCCTGGCCCGTCAGGGTTCACTGCTATTCAACACTGCATTTTCTTGAATGACATAATAAAAATCCTCCTGTGAATTTTCTTGTGTCACTAGAAACCAGCTCTTATCTTTGTTCTTCAGCGTAGAGCCCACTTCCTGACTCCATGTATCATTCTTATATTTTCGGAGCTAAGTCAGTGATGGGAAGCAGGTGGTGGGGGGGGCTGTCCCATCCTGGACGGCAGTGAGCCATGGCGAGTTAGCTGAAGTTTAAGATTGCAGACCCGCTGTTTCTCGTTCTCTACGAATGAGCCTTCTCTCCCTGCTTAGGCTTTCTCATACTGCATCGTTATCATCGACTGTGCAGGAGGTTTCTCACTACACGTTAGAGGTGGTGGAAACAAGATACAGACGAAGAAGACCAAGTCTTGGGGTACCGGGGTCTTTTAACTGGTTTTAGTATGAAACGTTATGTAGCTTAAAAGACTATTTCAAAGAGTTTTTGAACTAGAAGAGAGTCCAGCAATCACCAATTCCAAATCTTTCATTTCCCAAAGAAGCTAAGGCCCCAGGGATGAAAGCAGCTCGTCTGTTTCAGAATACGTTACATTGGTTTCTGTTACCAGGAGGCAGCCTGTACCTGTAAGGTGCATGTAGAGTGCCGGGGAGTTAAAACCCAGCAAGAGAATCTGTCAGAGGGTGGGGTGTGCTGAAGGGAAGACCTGGCCCACGGGAACATTTTTGAAAAGTTGGTGCCCAAAATACACGACAGCAATGTTCTGTACGTGTGCTGGTTGCCAGCACCCAACAGAAAGACCGAAGATACGTATACGTCTTTGCTGTGTAAGTGATACGACACTTTGGATTTACAAGTTAAGACAGACCACTGCGGGGGGGAAGCAGAAGCTAGTCTTGATTTTGATGTGGAGGGAAATTTTCCCAGGGATCACTGCAAGTTTTTATTACTGCCCCTTCTGCAAGCTGCAACATTCTTGCCTTATATTTATAGACCCGGAGCACAAGTTACTGTGTCATATGCCATATTTGGTCAGAAATGGAAGACTTCAAACTGTACTACAGTGATAGCTCTTTTAAGAACCAAAAAGGTATCGCAGCTTTTTTGTCAGAACGATCAGGATCAAAGCTAGAAATTACGTCCAAGCCTGAAGTGACAGTCCCTCCTATCAGAGGAAAAGCTTATTACATAAGAAGTCACGAGCTGCTGAAAGTGTCGGATGTGCCGCAAAGTAGTGTTCTGCACACCGCAGGTTGTAACTCCAAAGTAGATCGTGAAATCCATTTAGGGAGCTGCATTCAGTGTGTTTCTTTAATGAAGGGGATTAACACGAAATACAACCGAGTGGAAGGGTGTGAGTGTGAGTGTGTATGTGCATATAGTCGAGTGGAAGGGTGTGTGTGTGAGTGAGTGTGTGTGTGTATACAGCCGAGTGGAAGGGTGTGTGTGAGTGTGTGTGTGGCTGGGCTGCATCACGTTGTAAAATGTATTTCTCACTGGGCTTACGGTCCCAAAGGTTTGAAAACCACGGTCCTTACTGCTTCTAAGGAGTACAGCGGAGCCTTGGGCAGAAAGTCAGATTAAGGTTGATTTAGGCTTTTAGGGAATCAGGGAGAGTGGTAACAAAACTCTGAGAAGAGGTGCCTGTTGGAGACTGGGGCTGAGACTGAGCAGGCAAGGACCCCAGCAAGTGCATGCACCTCAGAAGCAGCCCTCCTTAAAATCCGTGTCTCACGGAGGTGTGCAAGAGGGCGCACGGTGGCGTAGATGTTGGAAATGCCAGGAGTCCTACCTGAGACTCATAAACAAGGTCCCGAGACAGTGACACCCTCCACTGTGCTTATTGTTCCACCAACACAAGCCCGTTTCCCAAATCAAGACCCAGCCTCTGGCCCTGTGCTGTGCAGTGCGGAGCCGCAAGTCGTCCGTGGCTAAGGGGACTAGTCTGAGGTTCTGTACGTGTACAGTACACACCAAATTTAGATGCATGTACGTCATCTCCTTGTTGAGTTTTTATATTGATTTTCTTGCTTACATGTTCAAATGACAGCATCTTAGGTATATTAGACTAAATAAAATAGTAAAGTAATTTCACCGTTCCCTTTGACTTTTTTCATGTGGCTCCTAGCTCGTGTTGTCTCCAGTGGACAGCACTGTGAGGACTCTCCTTCCTCTGTCTCTGAAGTGTTTCATAATCAGCTTTAACCCTTCCTTGAAATGTAGTAACCCTTCCTTTCCCCCCTGCTGCTCAAGCTTTGAAATTCCTTTACGCAAGGAAGTCTTTATTTTTTTTGCTTAGTACACAGTTTGAGTTAATGCCTTAGTGGGCATACGGTTTTCTCAGTAATTTGTCTTTCAGTGAAGTTAATAATAGACTGAACATTCCTTGGTTGTTTGAGTAAAGAGAATGGAGAGTGGGTTCCACATTTCCTAAGGTTTGGGGGGTCGGGACAGTAGCACCAGAAAAGGGGCTAAAGCAACAGAAAGACATTTGGGCCTGACATCAGTTTCAGTCAGGCTGCTCCCTGGGGCCAGCCCTGCTTTCCCTGCTGTGGGAGATTTTTGGCTTGGGGTAGTCGGGGGTAGGGGCAGTGAAGGGAGTCTGATTTCAGATTATGCTTTGTTCCCTGGTGATTTGATAATTGCAAAATTTCTATAATTGGGTTTTTGTTTTTCCTTCTGAGCTAAATTTGGCTCTCATTTTGGATTTTGAAATTTATCCCCCCCTTAATTTTTTGACTGTTAAGATCCCAAACAAATTCAGTACTTTTTAGATCCCCAGTCATGATATTGAGTGAAGGGTGCATAGAGCTGACTGCTTGCTTCTTCTGAGGCCTGGTCTTGGGGTTCTGCTGCCTTGCCCTGCCGGCCTGGCAGCCTTCCCTGCTCAGACCTCAGGACTGACTCTGCTCCTGCCGGCTCCCTCTGCTCCCTGGGATGACTCTGGGTCTCACTGTTTTTTCAAGACTCCATAGGTGAGACTGAGCAAGGGAAAATACACCAGTGTAATATACTTCTGGGGTTCTGGTTTTTGAAAAGACAGTAATGATTAAAAGACAGTTTGAAACAAAGGATGAAGTATTTGATCCACTTTCACTGTTAATGAGAAGCAGTGTGGTTCCACTCACAAGAACAACAATATTAATTTTTCTTCTTTCTGTGCCCTCACTAGGAGCTGCTCAGAAACCTACCGTATGCCAGTGATGGAATACAAGATGAATGAAGGGGTTTCCTACGAATTCAAGTTTCCCTTTCGAAATAATAACAAATGGCAGAGGAATGCCAACAAGGGGACTCATTCACCTCAAGTCCCCTCCCAGGTGCAGAGTCCCATGACCTCGAGGCTGAACGCTGGGAAAGGAGATGGAAAGATGCCTCCTCCGGAGAGAGCTGCCAACATCCCTCGAAGCATCTCCAGTGATGGGCGCCCACTGGAGCGGCGGTGAGTGTGCCTCCAGACATTCGCTCTGCATCTCGGCCCCAGAGATGCAGAGCACCAGACCCACAAGCACTAGCTGCAGGTCTTTTCATATTATTCTAGAAATCCAGAATTGTGGGGCACCTGGGTGGCTCAGTCAGTTAAACATCCAGCTCTTGATTTTGGCTCAGGTCACCATCTCAGGGTTGTGAGATCGAGCCCCACGTTGGTTTCACACTGGGCATGGTGCCTGCTTAAGATTCTCCCTCTCCCTCTCTCCCCTTCCTCCTCTCTAAAAAGGAGGAGGAAAAAAGAAATCAGGAATTAAAATAGAAACAGGTGTGTGCCCTGGTGGCTTTCAAAGCATGGTGGCGTTCTAAAGCTGTAAGGATGAGTGAGGATACATTCCAGCAAAGCATTCAGCTCTGAGCAGTGAATCTGTGCTTCGTGCTCTCACTTCCATGTGACAGCAGCAGAAATGGTCACTGCACGCTTAGTGGCAACAGGGGTTAGAAGTTGGCGGACTCCTTGAGGGGACGTTGGCCATATTATCATCTTTCACAGTCTTTGTCTTTTGGGGAGAAGTGAGATGATAGTAGCAAATGATTGCAGGTTTTTGATTGTATGTGTGTCACTTTGTTAATAAAGATTGTAAAAATTTTAAACAATAGCACTGTAAATGACCTATGCCAACAAGGGAGACAGTTGAATTCAGTAAGCTGATAGTCACCCTCTAGAAGCCAACTTCTCTCTGTGCACTTTCCTTTCTGCATCACTTCTGCTTGTCTTGATCATGTCTCAGAATGTTTTTGTGGCCCCCATGCCGGAGAGGGGTCAGGAATCCCCGGAGCTGGGGAGAGTTCTCTGTTGCAAGAGCTGTGTGAGGCAGAAGGAAGGTGGAGCCAAAATCTGAGTCTAGGGGCCAATGGAGCAGCAGAAACACGGTGCCCCCCCCAGCGTTGCTTAAGGAGCCATTGATTGGTTCAGACTGGGAGCAGAAAGCTGGAGGCTTTAAAAACCACACTGTGACATTTCTTATCTTAGTCTATTATACCTTTATGTGTTTTGTGCGCTATTGCATAAAACATTGTCACTTAACTAGCTCAGAAATATTTGAGTATCGTGTAGAAATAATTTATAGACAACAACGACAAAAAACTAGCTGTCTTTCTAAACTTCCTCACTTAATCCTGGAGATCTGCTTACAGAGCTTCACCAGTCACCACGATAAAAGACGCTTCCCAAAGTGGCTACTTTTCCCATCTGGACTCCTCTTGTTTTCATCATTTTCGAGGAGGAAAACATCCAAGAGATCTCTGAATAAACTCTTTGTTCTCCACATTCCAGACTTGGCTCTCCCTGAGGTGTGTGTGAGCTGGAATTCATGATTTGGCCCACATTTTGAAAGATGAGCTGCAGGAACTGATTGTTTGGAGAAGGACCTTTTCAATGCTGTTTTCTTTCTCTTTCAAGACAATCATGAGACTTTTACAAGTTAAATTGTTTTGTGTGGTTTTCTTTATACAGTATGCCATGTAATAACAGAACAAGATATATTTTGATTCCATGATGAATTTAGTTTCTGCAACAGAAACTGAAGCCTATTGCTGAACGTCCTGACCTCAAAAGTGGAAATATTTTTTGCAGCTAATTGTCACCTTATGATGCAGGCAGATTTCAGTGCTAGAGGATGCATCGGCTCCCTTATTTCCAGAGGGAGCTCTCTGGGTTCGGGAGGTGATTACTGAGGGTACTTGTGTCTGCCCTTCATCTTGACCACTCCCTGTCCCCCACCCCCGGGGGAAGGGAATCCGAGCACTGTCCCTGAAGACCATCAGAGTAGCCCTGGGGCCCTCCACGCTTTACAGATGAAAGTGGTAGGATCGAGGTTGCCAGTGGTTTTCAGAGAAATTTAGCCTCCCCTCAATGAAAACTTGTTAGTTTCAGGCATCTTCAGAACACTGGGCTGATATCTTGTATCTTAACAAGGAGGGTTTATGTGACCTGTGAAGTCTCCGCTGTACACATGCAGGACATCGGATTATTTGACTCCCCTTCCTTTAGAAATACATGGCGGTTTGATAGTCGTCTTTTGTGGAGTCTTAAGAGTTCACTTTCCTAATCCGTCATCGCTCATTTTCAGTAATACATTATTTCTTTTTTTAAGTTTTTAACTTGGAGTCACAAATAGAAGGTGCTCTCTACGAACCTTTGTTTTGCTACAGTTTCAAGGATGATCTGATAGAGAACGGACATGACATTCATCAGGAATACTTCCTGAGTCCTCCATGAATCCCCAGATTCGTAAATTTACCTGGAAGTATCATTTTCTTCTTGAAATGTAGTAAAATGTTACCGGAAGGCATCCCCTCATGGTGTTACTGAGAACGGAACACCTTCCTGAAATGCGGAAGGCGGGCTCCTGGCTGCTGGACTTTCCTCATCCGTTCGGCCTTCCCCTTCCTACCCATCCTGCCCTGGGCGTCATTTGCATTTGTACCTGGGCAGTCTGTAAAGTGTGACTCCTTTCAGATGAGTGGCAAGTGGTCAAAATAAATGTCAGTCTCTGCCATACCTTGAATCTTGCCTTATTGATCATGGCCTGAGCCTAATACTGAGAACAAAGTACTGCCTTTACGTAATTTTCATTCCATTTATTTTCCTCCCAACACAAAGCAAGTCGTACTGAACTGTAGAGAAACCAGCTGTATTTAAGCTGAAGCCAATAGCCCTCTCATGTGTGCCCTGCCCACATTTGCTACACAGATCTGCCTGCTTCATTCACCGTGGCTGGTTCCAGCCTGGTTCACTTTCGATGAAAACACCAATTACTGCTTGTAGAAGCCTAGTTTTCCTTGCATTTTTATGAAAGATCCCAGACTTCAAGGTCATTAGGAAGAATTTTTTTTTAATACTTACGGAACAGATTTTTCCTTTTTCTTTTAATACCAAGGGCATGATTTTTATAACATACCAAAATGTGTTGGTGTTTAAAGTTCCTAATAAGAATTATTTCACTGAATTGTGTTCTGAATACATTGTTGAGAGAAACTGATGCAGTACAAACAGAGGGTCCATTTGCCATCCAAATAGACTCAAGTCTAATTCTGTTTGGCTTAAATATATGAGCTTTATGCACTCCAGGTGGCCTTTTGAGTACAGGATTTTATAGTATTTGTGGGAGTAGTATTTATTAACAGAATTAATATTTACTCAACAAAAATAGGTAATATGACTCAAAAATATCACTATTTTGGCCTCAGATTTATCTAGAGTGTAAGGGTAGAATTGGAACTGAAATATCTACCGTAGCACATTGAACTTACTGCATTACTGTGCTTAAACATAGTGTGGGACCAGTCATAAAGCCCTGATGCGTGTTAATGTATTTCAGGAGCTTTGCCAAAGAACAGACATCTTAGCATAAGGAATTTTGCTTTCTCTTTTTTTTTTTTTAGTTGAAGCATCACCAGCCTTTATGCAAATATTTGGTGTTGGAACTTAACCAGCTTTGGTACTTTTAAGTCGTGCCTGGATGCCACTGTTCCCTGCGTCCCCTGCTTTTAGCTCTGAGCAGCTGGGGGAAGTCCTTCCCCACTTGGGAGGTTAAGGCTGGCTGCGTGCAGCCTCCCGTGCCCCTTCAACAGACACCAGCCCCCCACAAAGGGCATGACAGTCATGTGCCTGCTCAGTCTGTGTCCTTAAGGAGATGCTGAATTTATTTCATCAGTCCCACGCCAGTCTTCACTGTCATTTTCTGCTTTGACATAAGGCAAGCGCCCATTTGATCCCCAAGCGGTGGTTAGATGGTTCAGGACTTGCATGTTCCAAGTGCCGTCTCCCTGGATCGTAGTTGTTTGGCTTGAGTTGAAGACCCTGAAACCCTAGAACTTGAGAGTGTCACTGTCGCTCCATCTACATCCCTGCCCTCTGTGTTTTTAGAGCTATGGAACCGGGATGCGGCAGTCTTCAGTTCATCCGACACCATTAGCTGCTCCCGCTTTCAGACTCCTTTTCTCTGTCTTCCAAAACTTCGCTCCTGGTTTTTTGTTCATTTTGTTTGTTTCTTTTTTTTTTTTTTTTTTTTTTGGTCAGCTCTTTGTACCTGTCTCATTGCTCCCCCAAACTGTGTGTCCTCCCAAGACTCCTTCCTCCTGTGGTGTGCAGTGCCTCAGGGCGGGCTCATTTATCTCCGCCGCATCCCCGGTGTGCGGGCAGTTCCTCAGTAGTGTAGCTGTGCCTTGACCTCCTTTTCACTGTTCATATCCATTTGCCTGAGGACGAGCTGAGTCTGCCCTTGAAGGTCACGCCAGTGTCTCCTCCTCACAAGCCCGAGAGGCCTACAGCCAAGGCCTGTAGCTGCGCCCCTGCTTATCCATTCCGTCCTCTTTCTCACGTGTCACCAGACGTGGTGAACGGCTGTGCCGGGGCCACAGGTATCCAGGACAGGGCTAGGATTCCTAATCGCTGTCCTCTCCACCCTGCGCCCCATCCCATGGCCATCCAGGTAGGAGTCCCGAACTTCTCTGAGCTCTTGGTTTTCAAGCTTCCCCAGTCATCATCACAGGGGTGTCAGGTCACACTGGGACTATTCTGGCCCAGACCACGTTGCAGACTTAGGGGGGCGGGCAGGCTGATAGAAGTGGAGGCGCCCCTCATCGCGGCCTTCTGCCAGCCGTCAGTGCGAGTCCATCTGCCTGGGAGCCCTGGCTTAGCTGGCTTGCACCTTCTACCCGCCACCCCAGGCTCTGCGCTGTGAAGGACTGCGTGGCTGGGTTTTCTTTCCTTGATGCCTTGATGTGAGTGGCCCAGCTCGGACTGCCCTTCCGCTCCCTGTTTCTGCAGCTTAACAACTGGTCCTTCACAGAACCGGTTCCAGCTGACCCTTGAACAACGTGGGTTCGGACTGCATGTGTCCACTTGTGTGTGGGGTCTTTTTCACAGCGCAGTGCTGTGAATGTATTTTACTAACGTTTCCTTTCTCTGCTTACTTGACTGCAAGAATATGGTATATAATATATACAACATAGAACACATATGTGAATCAGCTGTTACCAGTAAGGCTCTGGGTCACGATGCGGCTCTTAGTAAAGTTTTGGGGGTGCCTAAAGTTATACATGGATTTTCACGTGCTTTGGAGTCAGCACTTCTAATGCTCACACTGTTCAAGGGTCAGCTGTATATTTCATTGTAGTCTTATTTGGCAATATTGCCAGTTTTAGCCAGTCTTACTCATCATTGTATCCTAAGGATTAATTATAAATCCTGGCATTGTCATGGGCCCACAATCAGTTTTTTAAAACTTTATTTAGTAATTAAACCAATAAACAAAAGAACTTACTTAAAGAAGTAGTAGGAACAGAAGTAAATCAATTCAGGAGAAAGTACATTTTTTTACTTTTACATTTTTTTTTCATTTTTTTGCTCTTCTTTATTGTGGTGTAATATATATGACCTGAAACGTACCACTTTGGCAGTTTTTACGTGTAGAGTCCTATGGCTCTGGGAGCATTCACTGTTGTGCCAGCCTCCCACTGTCCCATCTCCAGAATCTCTTCAACCTGGCAGAACGGAGACTGTCCCCATTAAACAGTCATTTACCATCCCTCCCTGCACCCCTCCCCACCCTTAGTGACCACCATTCTATTTTCTCTCTGTGACTTCTGTTTCTTATATAAATGAAATCATAAAATACTCGCCTTTCAGGACTGGTTGTTTCACTTTAACATAGTGTCTTCGAGGTTCCCCTGTGTGGGGATTCTGACCTGTGTTAGTGCAGGCTGCTGTAGCAAAACTCCATTGGCCAGGTGGCTTAAATAGCAGACATTGATTTCTCGAGGCTCTGGGGGCTGGGAATGCCAATGTCAGGTGCCCGCAGCTGCGGTTTCTGATGAGGACCCTCTTCCCAACTGTGGACAGCAGCCTTCCCACCATACCTTCACATGGCAGAGAAGGAAGCTTCGGTTTCTCTTTTTCTCCTTACAAGGGTACTGATACCGTTGTGGGGGCTACACTTTCATGACCTTGTCTATGACCAGTCACCACCTCCCCCAAAGGCTCCCTTCCTGATATCGTTACAATGGGGGTTAGGGCTTCAGCACATGGATTTGGTAGCAGTTGGCGGGCGGGGGACACACATTCAGTCCATGACACTTCCTTCCGAACCTGAATAATTTTCCTTTCCGTGTAGATACCACATTCTGTTTATCCATTCATCCTTTAGTGGGCATTTGGCAAATCAGTTCATTTTTATAAAAATTAAAAGATCAGTAGAACTGAAGCATTCGGTAGTCTGACAAAGCTATAGAATTAAAGCTAGATTTAGGTAGAATTCCTTGATTTTTGTTGGCTTAGTTTTAAATACTCCTATTTTAAAAGTATATTGCGAGTAAAGCTGTCTCAGACTGACTCAGAGTGAAGTGTGAGTTGTTCTTGACTGAATTTCCTATGAAGCTTTCTGTTTAGCAGAAACCGAATTACAGTACTGTATTTATGGCCAAGAGGAGGAAAAGCAGAGGACCACGTTTGATGTAAACTCACTGGGCTTTTTTTTTTTTTTAAAGATTTTATTTATTTATTTGACAGAGAGATCACAAGTAGGCAGAGAGGCAGGCAGAGAGAGAGGGGGAAGCAGGCTCCCCACTGAGCAGAGAGCCCGATGTGGGACTCGATCCCAGGACCCTAAGATCATGACCTGAGCTGAAGGCACAGGCTTTAACCTACTGTGCCACCCAGGCGCCCCTCACTGGGCTCTTAATGCTCCTTTTCCCCCAACTCTGCACAGGAGCTGGCATCCTGTGGCATCCACACTGGGATTAGGGTCAGGTGGGAAGCAGGCTCCCATGTTCAGATTATAGTGCAGTGATGTTTCCTATTGAAGTGTTCAGGAAACAGGCACTGTGCTGGAGTTCTGCATACCCCCTGTTCCCTTTACTTTATGCACTCCAGATGGACCCAGGGAATGAGACCAGAGTGCTCCAGCGTGACCCCCAGCCCAGGCTCTCCAAGTGCTTGGAAGTAGCTGTCATGCGCTTAGCCCAAACACATGTCCCCACTGGGCTTCCCCCAACACATCCACCAGTGTTGCAGCGTGAGCCACTGGAAAACTCCCACATGTACCAGGAGTGCAGAGGCCTTGGTTCACATGTGAGTGCTGGGAGTGATATGACAGTGGGAGGTTCCCTGTTCCCTCTGTACTTCAGGGCACCAAGCATCAAACGGGCACAAGCCCCACGCCCCAGCGCTGATGCAAAGATTGACCGAGGCAGTATGGTTACGAACAGGTATGGTTTAGAACAGGCCTGCCACATAGGGAGGCTCAGAAAATGGTAGTTGCTCTTTGTCACTGTTGTCCTTTTTTCGCTGCTTTTCCAGACAGAGCTTCGTTGGGGGGGCGAGGGGGGGTGTTGAGCGGGGGCGGAGCAGATAATGTTCCGCTCGAGCACTTTTGGGCTGTGGTGGCTCAGCCAGCCTGGGCCGGTGAATCTGTCCGCAGCCTAATCCAGGCCAGGCGTGTGGTGGCTCAGTGTGTTTTCACAGGCACGTTGTATTGTCTTTAGTGACGGTGTCACGGGTCACTTCGGTGAGACAGAGGATGAGTTCAGGAGGCCTGCTGTGCTGAAAGCAGTCCTGATGAGCTGTGCATTTGCAGGAAGTATAGGAAATTCTGGCAAACCCATCCATGTAAATTAGAATGACCTTCAAGAGGATCTGATGAAGCAGTTGTGTTCTGGGGAGAGCCGTAAGGGGGCATGTGACCATGCTGCTCTGTGTGCCACAAAGGAACTGTACTCCTGTGAGTGCCCAGCAGCAGGGTCTTACCCTCCGACCCAGCACTGGGGGGCTGCTACCATAGGACTGCCTGAGGAGTCCTGGCCCGGCCATACCCTATGGGAGGCTCTACAGAGGCCCACGATGGCCCTGAGGCTCCCTCAGCCCCTACATGCGCGCGCACATACACGCACGCACACACACACACACACACACACACACACACACAACATGGGGATGGCCTTTCTAGAAGTCACATCTAACATATGTCCTGCTGTCACCCTCCTCCCCGTGGAGAAGTTAGGCCTTTGCCTGATGAAGGCACATCAGCTACATGAATACATTTCTCAAGCATTTAAATAACTCACGGGGGAGAAAAGTACATTCTGCTGCCTTATATTTGAAACCACTGACATTTTTCTTTTAAGATCTGTTGATTGCACTGTATATATATATATATATATATATATATATATATATATATATATAAACTTGTAGAAATTAGTTATAATGAAGACAAATGAGCCACCAAACCCACTGCCACAATCATCTGTGTGAAATTTTCCCCTAAGCCTTTTTTGTTCAGGGTCCTGGATAATGAACGGTCTAAGGTCAGCTTCCGCTTGTGAGAATCACCCAGTATGGTTATAGAGTGGCCATTTGGGATCTGCCTGTCGTTAAAGTGCTTGCTGAGAAAAGTGGATTTAATTTCCTTTTTATTTGCAGGACCAATTGCTATGTATCATTAGATGGGGAGAGGGTCCTTAGGACTGGTCTTAAGAGCTGAGGTGCTCTCTCACTTGAGAGTGTGTGTTTCTGCGTGTTGGGTGTATTTGGGCTGAGTGCTGGGTGCTCGGCGGTGGCCGTACCGCAAGAGGGCTCGTGAGACCCTGCTTCGGGCCATGTAAAGACGCCCTGGGCCACTGGCTCTGGAGCTGCAGGCTCATTTTAAGGAGCGCAATAAAAACGCATAAGGAGGGTTGATAGGGAAGGGGCTCACTCCTGTACCTATGGCCTGCTTCCAGGTCTGTGCTGGAGTTCACTGGCCCCTACAGTCCCCACTCTGGAGAGACTCTGAGCCCAGCCTAGTGAAACAGCCTGGAGTGTCCCAATCTGTCACTTTTTGTTTGACTCTCTCAGCTTCCCATTATATTTTTTAAAAGGACAGATGATCATAGTGTATGAAATATGGCGAAATAAAAGTAGGGGTGAAGAGATGAAGATGGATTGCAGCCTGGAACCGTGGCCAGCAGCAGGTAGTTCAGACTTGGGTACTAGTAGGGTCCGGTGGGAAAGGAAAGGGGGTTGTGTGATGGTATTTTTCTCTCCCAGCTTACGGGGAGTGGAATATGAGCAGGGGTTGTGACTGGGAGGATGAGTGGGTCTTGCAGGGTGAGCCTGCAAGGGCTTAAGACCCCCAGGACTGGAGGTCTCGGAGACCCGTGGGGGGGCTTGCCAGTGGGCAGCCACTCTGAGCGGAGGCCAGCATGGCGTGCCATCGTTCAGCTTCTGCTTCCTTTATTCTTGTTTGTAAACTGGGACAGGGAAGGAACTTACTTCGTCTAGTTTTTCTAGTCTTTAAAATTCTAGCATGTCAAATCAAACAAAAAAATCACTTAGCTTCTCCCAGAAGGATTTGGTTGTGACTTCTTTTCATGAAGCATTGTG
The DNA here is from genome assembly GCF_010015895.1 of Lontra canadensis. Classification (NCBI taxonomy): domain Eukaryota; kingdom Metazoa; phylum Chordata; class Mammalia; order Carnivora; family Mustelidae; genus Lontra; species Lontra canadensis. The sequence goes on from NW_022631092.1 coordinate 4,391,846, forward strand.
GGTATTGGTGGAGGGTAGGACTAATCGAAGAAACTAGTGTTTGTGGTGGGCTAATGGATCCTCACCTGTCTGTATCTCCCTCAGATTTGACTGTTTAAGGTCAGCTTGGGCCATACCACTACTTTGCTACAGAAGCTTCTGTGCATCCCTGTTACCTGACAGAGAAGGGTTGTGCTTCCTTGGCTCACCACAGGGGGCTCATCTTCCGCCAAAGATAGTGCTCTCACCTAACTCATGGCGGTCACACACACCCGCACTCCCCTGTGTCCCAACTCCTGACTTCTGTGGAAATCCTTGGCTTCCTACAAGACCTATTCCGGATACATTTCTTCATAAAGCTTCCTTTCTCCTAGTTTTTGCAGTAAGAGTTGACTTCTAACCTGCCTGAGCCCCCTTACACCCTATGTGTTCTGCTCTCATACCATTTACATTTTATTTGTGTTTTATTTAAAAACTCTAAGTAGGTAGTATTGAGTTCATCTTCTGTACCAGGCTCTATTCACAGTCCCTTGTGTGAGTTTTCTCAGTTCACCCAACAGCCCAGGACCTTGGTTGCCGTTCCCCTCTTTTTTCAAACACTGGATGCCCAGGGATTGAGAGATGAGATAATTAGCATAGAGTGATAGCAGGCCAGTGGTGGAGCTGGGGTTAGCATCAAAGCCATCGGCCTCCATAGCCTCCAGCGCCATGCTACAGGAGCGAAATCTAGCACCGTACATAGACCAGAGCTCAAGACAGATGAACTTGTCAGATGAGTGCATGCGTGTTTGTGTGTTGGGGGGGCCCCATCGCATGCACTGCAGTCTGGGCCGGCTTCACGGAGCAGCCTCTGCAGGTGCGCAGAGCCCCACGCTCGCGAGACTCTGTGCTGGGTTCTGTGCTCTGCTGTCCCTGTCTTGACAGTTTGCAGGACTGTTTCAAGAAAGGGCACTCTTTGTTTTCGTTTTGCAACTGAGTCCCATGAATTATGTGGCTGGTCCTGCAAGCAATCCATTTTTATTTTCTGTTCTCTCGAGTCACCCTTAGATAGAAAATTGACTGTTGTCAAGAGGCCCCCATGATGGGCGCCAGGCTGGGAACTTCTAACAGCGTGCCAACAGCTGTAACATGATGATTCATTTATCTCAGTTTGACGAATTGCCGTATTTTCCTAACTGTGTAAAGGAGTTATCCCTTGTTATAGAGTGACCTTGTCACAGGAGGCTCATCAGAACAGGATTTTCATGATCCATTCTGAACAGCTGATATGAACTGCTTGTTCAGAAAGCCAGGGGTAGCTCTGGTTCACAAAGAACACAGTAGGAAGAGATGAAATGACAGAGGGACAAGTGGCTTGAATTAGAATAGCTTGTTCAAACTTTGGTCTGGAGATGGCACCCAAATTATATTACATTGATCATTTGTGAGAATTTTTTTTTTTTTTTTTACATAATTCTGGAAGAATCCTGGTTGATCTACATTTCTGAAGACAGATTTTAACTTGGTCCTGTTCCCTGGGTGAATAGCGTTTTAATTGCTAAGTTGTGGTAAAGTGCTGTGCTTAATTATGGACTCAAGTATCTAATTTGTCAGTCATTGGTGCTATTTGAAACCCTCTCTCTTGTTTTTACCATCATTCCACTGTTTGCACTTGGGTTACGGAGGGCCTCGTCTCCTTGGACACATCTAGGCAGTGCTGTCACTTTGGAGTACAAAGCAGGACAGAGAGGCATAATTAAATCTGTATGTAACTACTCAGGAAAATGTTTTATCATTAGCCACTCGGATACTAAGAATTCTTTATCCACAAGTTGATAAATTATAATCAGTCATGATCTGAAGAGATCAATTTAATGAGACTCTATTAATGTTAACACTGTATGTATAGTCCTGTGAGTTGATTTATGGGAAGGGCATGATGGAGTGCAGGAGTTTTACTTTATTAGAAATCTGAGTTTTGTGGGTCTCTTCTCCGTTTGCCCTGGTATAAGAATGCTTCTGGAAAATGAGGGACTGATTCTGATCTTGGACCATCTCTTCCTTAATGTCCATTCCATTCAATTCTGTTTTCATTGCAGTGAAATGCATTGCATATAAATGAAAAGCTGGTCTTAAACGGAATCTTGTGGACTCTGGAGGTATTGTCTGTCCGGCTGACGATCATGACTTTTTCAGTTGCTGCATTTTTCATGGGATCAGAAAGCCCTGGTGTTTTGTTTCTGCAGAAGGAAGTCATAGGGACCTCCAGAGAACATTTAATTTTAGTTGCTTTAAAAACATTTAGCTATTTCTTGGCTAAATTAAAAAAAAATGTAGGGAAAAGAATCTACCAAAATTAACACTAAAATGTTTAGACATTTCCTCACAGTGACCGGAACATTCCTGAAAATTCTTACATTCCACAGAATTGAAAAGTCTCACAGCAGCTGAAGGATGTGTTAGTGTGAGTCCTCTAAACCTATTTGGCATTAATGTCCAGATGTCAGAGGCTCGTTGAGACTAAGAGAAAGTAGAAAGATCTCAGTTTCTCTCAAAAGAGAAGAGAAGCCCTAATCTTACACTGACTTTTCAGTGGCGCTTTCAAATACAGGGAATGGTGGGGGTGGAGAGAGCCAAGAGGTCAGCGTGCTGGCTTCCTGTGTGAGCCACTTTGGGGGTCCCCCTTTTCCAAGTGGTGGGGACAGCATGTGGCCCAGCTTGAGTCGCAACCAGCTCCAGGCTCTCTCTGGCAGAAGTGGACTGCCCAGCAGGCAGCACCCCCCGGTCACTGAACAGAACGAGGTCTGTTCTCAAACAGTAATTGTGATGGTATCCATTTCGGACTGTTAGAAAAGAATAGTAAGTCATCAGAATAAGAGCTAATTCTGAAAATTCCTTTGCCCACCATACATACGCATCTAGTGTCGTGAAAACATTTGGATGGCGTTCCATCGGTTTCTGTTTGTGTGTTCTATGTGTGTGAACAGACAGAAAACAAAGCCACTGTTGAGTTATATACATGCAGAAGAGGGATGGGAGTGAATGCTCGCCTTCTGGAAATGCTATTTTTTCACTTTGGGATAACTCCAGTAACCAAGTAGAATTTTCTGATACATTTGCCAAATAAAAGAGCTGAGGTTGAGAACTAGCATGAGATACGTTAAATTAATGTACGTTTTGGCGAGCAGAGTAAGCAAAGCAAGCTCTAAATAGAAATGTAAAAGTTACATCTGACTTTTCCTACGGGGTCCGTTGTCACTTCCTTTCGGAAACACAAACATTTGAATATTTATTGTACGTTTAATTCACTGGCATGACTGGTTCAGCTTGAAGAGAGTTGGAGGGTCACAGGCCCCCCAGATGTTGCAGCGGCCCTGACCAGGCGACCACACTCACACTGTGTCTCCTTTGTTTTCAACTTTCTGTAATACCTCCTCCTCTGTGCAGCAGAAACACAAAGCAGGCACAAATGCAGCTCCATCTGAAGTCTGTCTGTGGTACAAGCCTGTAAAAGCCAAATTCTTAAGGCAGAAAGCAGTATGGTACCTTGTGCCCTTGGGCTCCACACTGCTCCTTAAACCCTACCCAGTCCTCCTTGAAACTTACTTCTCCTGTTCCTCCTCCACTCCAGCCCCTTTCTGATTATTTCAGAGTAAATAGTGAGAAATCTGGGATATATCTTAATGGAAAAGAATAAAGGGAGGTTAGTTTTATGGTACCCAGCTAAGTCTCTTGATCTCTCTTTATCAAAACATGTTACCCAAAGTAGGCATGAGCCGGTGTACCAGGGCCCTGCTAGTCCCTGACCCCACTGAGGCTGCCCCACACCTACCCTCTGCCGAGCTGGTATCCTCCTGAGAGCACCAGCTGTGGAGCTAGTATTTCTGTGAGTCTGCGTAGCAAGAACAAGATTGGTGATAATAACCAGGGGAGCTTAGGAACTCGCCTCTTCTCCTAGCTTCTCATCCCATTCCCCCAAGGGCGGTATCCTTGGTGTCCTTATTCGCCGCACTGGGCAATGCCTAGAGGAGCCATCGTCAGGAAGTTCTCTTGCCACTGCACGTCAGAGTGAGGATATGCTCGAGAGTGTCTGGGGGTAATTCCACCATCCCTTTTTCTCCCATTTAAGGAGGTACGTTAACTTTGAAGCTATTCTAATTGCTTTTTAGTAATTAGTAATAATAGTCGCCAGTTTTGGCATTTTATTATTAGTGACCGACTGTTTTCCAACTGATGTAGACCCACCATGGCTGTGAACCCCTGGCTGGGGCTTCTGATGTTACTAGGGGCCCTGATCCTGAACCCGCCTTCTGTTCTTCACTTTCTGCACTGCCGATAGGGGCTCTCCTTCATTCAGCAGACATGTTTGAAGCAACCAGAATTGTAAAGGGAAATAAAGCTCAGGGCTGCCCCTTAAGGAGCGAGTCTGGTTGGGAAGATAGACACACATAAGACTAACCATGCTGACGGATATGCGACAGCGACACAGAAAGCAGATGGTGGGGGCCCCCCAGGAAGTTCTGAATAGGCATTCGTGGACCTGATGTTGGAATTAGGTCTCAGAGAAAAAGGATTTTATGTCAGAAAGGGAGACGAGAGGCAGAGAGGACAAGATGAGTAAAAGTATGCACGTGGTAGCTGTGTCTGAGAACAGGGGCGCCCCGAACGTGTCCAGGATGTAGGGTGCGTGGAGGCGGCAAAGAGCACAGAGAGAAGGAAGGGCTTAGACAGGATGGTCCAAGGCCTGGAAGAAGGGGCTGGGGATTCGGTCCTCTACTCTGAAGGCAATGGGAAGGCGTGCAGAGCATAGTGCTAGTCCCATAGCTCGGCCTGGTGGAGATGGGAGGAGTGGGGTGGACAGAGCCTAGAAATCAGAAGACCAGTTAGAACAGAGCTGTGCTGCTCCAGGCCAGAGGGAGGGATCTGGGAGGGCAGTCAGCAGGCTGAAGACCAGTCACCGCCTTAGTCTTCGGTTGTCAGGACCAGCCCCCAGGCTGCCTGACACACTGTACTCATTAAAAGTCGAACTTAGACCAATTGATGTGGAAGATGAAGAAAGGGGGAGGGGAAGAGGACAGTTTCAAGGTGTTTAGCTCGAGATAACAAATGCAGGAGGGACAGGTTTGGGGGAATGGCAAAACCTTAGGTTGGATGAGGTTTAATTCGAGCTGTGGGTCAGGGTGTTGGGTAGGGACGTCCAGGAGACAGCGGGAGAGGCTGGGCTTGTCACGGAGCAGAGAAATCTGGATTCTCAAGTCTTTGGAACAAATGGATTTGGCAGTCATGCTCTCAGCATCCATCCCTATTCTTGTTCTGTTAGAAAAGCCTCTCGTGATTCTGTTAGCCCTTGTGTCACCTTCCTGCACCCGAACTGCATCCCGTCCCGCTTCAGAAGGCACATAGCCACGCTGTTAGAAGATGCTCTAGTTTTGCGAATCGGGGTCTGTCCCAGGCTGCTGAACTTTGGTTTGAGTAAAAGAGATCTTTTCCTGCAAAAACACCTGTGCAGACCTGCTGCAAGCTATCCCAGGAAGCGGAGAAGAGTCGTCCTTCTCTGGGGGACAGCAGTGGCTTAGCAAAGAGCAGTGGATTCACAGTCAGGGGTCCCAGCTTACCGAACCAGTGACTTTGATCATGCTGCCTCAGCTGTCCCATGGAAATGGCTTGCCTGCTAGAGACCAATTGATATGGGAGATGGGGATTCGGCAGCCAGCTTTCGCCTCTGAACTAAAATCTCCATAGTGAGATGGACTTCACATCCATTCACATGGCCATGTCACCTACTGATGTCCCCGGGGTTACCCTGTCATCCACTAGAGCAGAGGAGGTAAAGGACACAATCTGTCCCGATGACAGAGCTCCGGTGTCTGTCCCCAGCGCCCTTCCGCAGAGTGAGGAATCTGGGGCACACCTCTACCACACTCTTACATAAATTCACTAGTGCAAATTAAATTCAGTAACTGACACTCCAGGCATTTTTTATGGGGGTTTTTAGATGGTGATGCTCTATAATCAGCCCCATTTATAAATACCAAATAGCATAATCTGAATATTCATTCCACACTTTGAGTAAGAATATTGGAAAACAAAGACACATATGAAGAGTGCCCTAGTCTCACTGTGGTCACACTCTGGAAGAACCGGTGTGAGAAATTGGAATTAATTGCTGTGTTAATGTCACTGGAGTTCCATTATCCTTCGCACTGCCATACTAGGAATTCAGCCCACTGAGTTTTGGCAGCTTTGGGAAGCATTCATGTTTCCCCCCCTGTTATTTTTTGACATCCCCCAACCACATCCCCTTCAAGGCCATTCTCCAGCTGTTCCCTGAGGGAGTCATTTTATAGGGAAGTTTCTTTTGTAGGCTTCCAGCTGGCTTCATTTTCACTACCTCCGCAAAGTGGCTTTCTTTGTCGTGCTTATATGATATTATCCATCATGCACTGCCTTGGGGCTTTCCCTTGGATTGACTTTGTATTTTTGGTTTGTGCTCACAGGCTGTCTCCCGGTTCAGACATCTACGTGACGGTCTCCTCCATGGCTCTGGCAAGGTCCCAGCCGTGCCGTAACTCCCCTAGCAACCTGTCTTCATCCAGCGAGACTGGCTCTGGTGGAGGCACTTACAGGCAGAAGTCCATGCCCGAAGGGTAGGTGTGGCCCCCGTTGACATCACTGTCTTTCTTCTGTAATTCAGACAAGCCTTGATTGATCTACAAAGGAGCAAGAGGGAAAATGTGGTTAATACCCCAGATAGAACTCTACACATGTTTTAATGTCTGGTTAAACTGCTTCTCAGGAAGTTCATCATTCTCTGGCCTCCGAGGGCTCCATGGCAGAGAAATCAGGTTACGTTCATGTCTTCAAGTGTATGCATTGTCTAGTTTCATAGTACAGTAGTTTCATAGTACAGGTTTTGTTTCTTCCTCCGAAGCAAACTCCATAGTACTGGCTAGAGTTGGCGTTGGTATTGCCATTGAAGCAGGGGAAATAATCATCCTAGCCAAAGTTTAAAATTACTTTTCTCACACTTTCAAAGTCTTCTGTGACTTCAGCTTGAGAGTTTTGCTCTTTCTTTCTTTCTTTCTTTCTTTCTTTCTTTCTTTCTTTCTTTTTTGGAAAACACCAAACACCCAAAAGTTAACTGTTTGCTTCTGATAAGACTTAAAAATAAAAGGCTGAGCATACTTGATTTTAGAGGCTACTAAAGAGAAAAACACCACCACGACCACCGGAATGTCTGAAGCTGGGACATAATTAGCAGCAAAACGTTACATGGCACACACATGCCCCCTTTGCCTAGAGGAAGAGTAAAGGAACCATCGAAGACATCCTGCTGGGCCATCTCTCTGGGAAAGGTGGTAGAGAACTTGGAACTATTTGAAAATCAAATGTGAGGCATTTATAAAAACATGTTTCTATTGAGTTTTCCCTATATATATTTTTAACAAATGCACAATGACTTGGTTACTTTCTTGAGATTTTATCATGTTACAAAATAGTCATACTTACTAAGAATACCTTCGTAATGGGTATTTTGTTATAGCATTTTGTTGGTTTTTACAACCATTTAGTGTTGTTGTTGCTAAATATTTATGTTAACAGGAAGTAGGTAATAAACCACCACTCCCTCCTCATCTCAGTGACCCCTGAGGATTCCCCTCGTAGCAAATCTAAAATGCACATGTCTTCTTTTAATTACTTCAGTGACAATGAGAAAAAAATGTTAGCTCTTATTCATGAGTTAAAAGGTTGTATGATTTAAGTATTAATATCATACCATACCGTGGGCCCAACTAATTATTTGTTGTTTTAATTAGTAGATTTTAAATGGCCTGGTTTGACTTCAAAAATAAGAATTCACTGCATCTTCAGTGTTGGTACAGCAATAAGACATAAACAAGCTAACAGCAGCAAGAGCACTGTTTTCTTGTGACCCTGATAGACTCGAAACGTGTACCAGAAATGTAAGCCGAAATCTGAGTGTCTTGGTGAATGTTAGCAACATAGTCCCTGTGCCCATCCTGCAATGTTTTTAATTATTCAACCTGATCTGTAACACCAGCCCTACCGTAGGTGATATTGAGGGTTTTTCCATTATTTGTGAGGTTACCTGGTAATTGTTGACTATACTGTATAACATCTTTTTTCACCTGGGCTGCTCTTTCATAAGAAGGTAATGATACACTGTTCTCTGGAGCCCGGGCATTTTTGCCTGTACCAGTGGTATAGGAGACCGTGCACTGTCTGACTCATGTGCTTGGCCCATGGGCCAGGCTGGATTCTAAAGTTACCCTTATCGAAAGAAAGATGATCTCCTCTACTCTAGAGCATAGTCCCGTACATGTAGGTATATACCATTGATGGTGGGGCAGGACTGTATGTGGTCCACGGCAGACTCAGTCCTGCTCAGCTGTAAGAAGCTCAGAAGCGTGGGGGTAATACCAGTAGATCAGAGCAGGACACGGTTGTCATCCACAAGTGTAATCTGCTCATTCCTAGTCCTCCCTCTGCTTTAAGGGGCCCGGTATCTGCCTTTGTGCCCCCAGTGCAGAATTCTGAGACTATCCAGATGGGTTGAGAGGTGAAATTTAACAGGGTCACTGATAATGCCCATTCCACGCAGGTTGGGGGACGGCACCTGCACAGGTTTAGGATGGCAACAAGAGATAAGTAGAAAGCAACACTGTGAAAAAGACAAAGGGTTCGATCTACTCCTTGGAGATTTGTCTTCGGGCTACATGCTTGAGGCCTGTGGAGTCAATGGCCAGAGGCAGGGATGGGCTGAGTGAATGAGGAGCTTGGAGATTGAGTCCAGAAGCATAGTGGAGGGCCCACAGCCCAAAGGCGAGACAGACAGAGACAGGCCACTGTAGCTTCCTTCTAGCACTCTGCTGTGAGGGTGGAAGCTTGTCCCTGAGGACCACTGAGATCAAGAAAGGAAAGTTGTAGAGAAGTTTGCAGCCTGTGATGAGGAAAGGCCACGAGCCTGCTCTGCAGCCATGGACTGGCTCGTGAGGTAGAGAGTCCCTGGTCACTGAACAAGCCTCGTGTCAGCCAGATGGTACCTGCTTCTCAAGGCAGGATTGGACAGTCTTGCTTTATCGTTTATTTAAAACCAGACAGCCAGAAAAGCACTCAGCTTTAAATCCAGAGGTTTTAAAAGTTGTCTTTGGTTTCCATTGCTACCAAAAAGGAAAAGCAAGATTGAACCCATGTCTAACTTTTAGATCTGTGCCTTTTTGGAAAAGTCTTCATTTATTGCGAATTTGAAATAAAATCATAAAATCATAGGGCCAGTTGGAGGGTGTTCACTGTTCTTGAGCTAAACAAGGACCCTACCTAAGGAGGAAATGGCAAATTTCATAATTAGTGACTCACCCCACCACCCATTTTTGTTGTCATTGTTAATGAAAATCAGCATCATTGCATCAATTAATAAATGCATACAAAGATGCAAACAGTTTTAGTCGTTTTCTTCCAGATGTTTGGATCAACGTATAGGAAAGGCAGAACTGAAATCCACACACAGTCTGCAGGAACCACTGTTTTGTTTCTTAAACAGCACCTTTCACTGAAATTTTCATAAGGCAGTTTTCTTGTTTAACATAAGGGAGGTAACTTTGTTTAGGGAAGCTTGTGATTGAATTTCTAAGCATTTGTCATTGTGCAGAAGTAATTTAGAGAAATGTTAGAGTACAAGGTTCATGTTAACAGCCTTCTCTCCTTTGCAAATGCTTTTGAATAGATTTTTCTCCCCATATTTTTCTCCCATAAGATAAAATTGCCATTTTACAAATAAAGGCATGGAGATAAAATTCAAGTGACTTTGGGCGGGGGGCTGGAACTTGACTCCAGGCCTTCCGCCTCCTCATCTCCCGCTCTTTCCAGTGCACCACTTGCTGGGCCTCCCCATGCATTTGTCAGTCCCTAGCAAATAGGACACCTGTCCTAAGCCTCAATCAGTCGGGCTCTGTTGATCTTTTATCACATCGATTACTCATAAGCTCGTTAGTAACCACACACAAACATGTAAGTGTCCACATGAGTCTTTGAATTTTTCACTCTGGCCCTTTCTCCTGGGATCACTCAATATTTACCTGCCAATATTGCTAATTAAGGCATATGCTTTATAATTAGGCATATATTATTATTCTACCCAGAGTAAAATAAAACTGGCTCATTAAATAGCTAACCGTTCTTTCCAGAAATAGACACTTGCCTTTATGTATGCCAGTTTCCTGCTTCCAAATTGCCATTCCCAAAGGCAATTTAAAATTTAGACATCTTGAAAGTGGTCACTCTGTAACGTAAATGTTAGCAATCTTTGTCTTTCAGACCTTGGAGCACACATTCGGAAAATATTGGCCCCAAGAATGAGTGACTTAGTGATTTAGCAGATTACTGAGTTAAGAGAAACCCCTGATGTGTTCCAGTCAGAAGATATACATGGAACATGAAGATGGTGAAATCTTTCCTTTGCCCATGAATGAGAATCTGAGCTTGGCTACACGTGGGCTGGAACATTTGGGTTTTCGTATTCTATATTTATTGGGTTATCTCAAGGCTAATGTCCCTAGCCCTTGTCTACAGAGTATGTATTGAGCATACACCCTGTTCTTGAACAGATGTATGTTGACCATGACTCACAGGTTTCGGCACCCGAGCACATGAGCGCAAGCATGGGTGGGCGAGGGCCTTCATTGGAGTGTTGCTCATTGTCCTGAGGCCCATCTTCCCCTTCTGGCTGGAGGTCCCTGATGTCGTCTTTGCCTTTGTTTGGGGGCATTCGCCACAGGTTTGGAGTCAGCCGCAGGTCGCCCGCCTCCATCGACAGGCAGAACACCCAGTCAGATATTGGCGGCAGCGGGAAATCTACACCCAGCTGGCAAAGAAGCGAGGACAGCATTGCTGACCAAATGGGTAAGTAACTAATTCCTACAAGCAGCAAGTTGCTTTTATCCCAATGTGATGTTGGCCACCTCTTGAACTCGTGACAGCATTCTGCGATAGAATACAGCATCGGTTAATACATGTGAAGGAGGATTAAGTCTTAGTTCAATTATGTATGAGTGAGGGCAGCAAATAAGACCTGAGAGAAAAGTCAAAGAATTCTAAGTGACTCCCTCCGCCCCATTTAGACATAGAAAGGCCATAGGAATTAGTTTTGTCACCGAGATTAAAATGCCGCACTGCCAAGCCCCTTGTGTCCTGAGTATCTCCCTCAGCCCTTGTTTGTTGGGTGGTGGCTGCCTACTCTCAGTGCCCTGGAGATTTGTTGGTATTCTTAATGTCAAGTTTAAAAAAACAAAACAGAAGTACAAAGTGGGAAGGAGATGCAGTTGCTGTTGGGTCCCATCTGTAGCGTGCTTAACATCTCGCTCCTCCCGCCTGGGCTGTTCCCCCCGGCTCTGCTATTAAGCTGTCAGCTGTGAACAGGTCCTAGCAGTAAAAAACAGCTGGATGGGGAGGATTCGCACTGGTGAGCCTCCGCTGGGATTTCTGGCACAGCCCTTTCTCTCGCTACGTGGAGCTGTTCCACAGTGACACCGTAACCCTCGTTGATACCATAAAATTTTGCCATGAAGCAAGACCAAGTCTGAAAACAGCCTTGGGGATTTAGTGTCAACACTGTACATCCATCTGGGACTCGAATCTGGACCGTGGGGTGGGTTTTTATTTTTTCCCCCTTTATCCTAGCTCTAGTAGCATTACCACCAGTGTGGGGTAAAAAGAAGGAAACTTCAGGGCCAAAAAAGGTAACTTTTAAGGCAAAGACCCATCTTTTTTTTTCCCTTTTTTGCAAATACATTGTTTTGCTCTGTTCTAATGACTATTACCCTGTAAATGTACCAATAAGCACAAACGTAGAAAGGAGTGGAGACGTATTTAGCTAAGCCAGGAAGTGAGGAAAAGAAATGTAATTCTCAGGTTCGGAAGATCTGCTTTGTTCCAGTAACTTCAGTGAGACATGCCTTGTTACCGGAGCCATCTGTCATTACCCACTCTCACGGCACCTACCCCCAACGCAGAAAACCTGAGCATTTTCCGATCTGCTGTTCTGCTCTTGACGGAATGTTTTTAATCCCATATGTTTTGATGCTGTTGAGATGGTAACGCCACATGTGAAAAGGATCCCTTCTTCAACATGACTTGAGCAGCTTTTTTTGGCTCCTAGTGTGGGCTTCAAGCAGAGCTGCGAGCAAGGTCTTTGTGCAGTGTTCAGAGCCCCACTTCCCACTCATGTGAAGTCACAAAGGTATCTTGGGACTGGAAAGGGTAATTGCAAGGTTCGTCCTAGACCCATATTCATTCTTTCACATAAACCTCCCTCTAGTCTTTTTTGCTTTGCGTTTGCTCTCATTTGGTGGCGTCCCACTCTCCATAGACGAGGCTCAGAAATTAATATCAATGAGTCTTTTTAATATAATTGTTCATCCTTTTAGTAAGATATGCCTTTTTGCTTGCTTACTTGCTTGCAAGTAAGAACCTGCCAGAGAAGCCTTTTCACCAACTGGTGGCCTTTCCATCCAAAATCGATGGCTTCAAATAAAATGTTAAAATAATTTTTTTTTCTAATTTTTTAAATTCTACCTTTCCCGAGGAATAACCTTGCTTTCTCTAACTGGAACATCAGACGGAATCTGGGCCTTGGTTGGTCTAAGCCATGCTAGGGAGAAACCAAGAAAAATAATTGCCCTGTTCTCATTACTCAGAGCACTGTACATTGCGTGTATCAAGGGCTGACCTTGATACACTCGATTTGTAAGAGCAATTCTCTAATGACTCTCAGGTCACTGAGTGAAAATGCTGAGGGGACTTTTTATCTGTTAGCCAGACCCACCCGTCTCTGTACCTCACGTGTGACACACTGGTGCCCTGGTGGAAGTGAGGGCTTGAGCGTAATTGGCTCACCCATCTCGGTGGGTTTCGTTTTTCTGCCTCTGCTTTCGGAGGTGGTCGAGAGTCAGAGTAAAAGAGGATGTTGCCCTGTCCTTTACATTCAGGAACGGTGTCGCAGAAGTCCAGGACTGTGGCTCTTAGCTCTCAGTGTGTTAAAGAAGCTAAATCGCTCACCTTTTACCTTTGGAACCCCACCTTGAACGCCGGCTTGGAGTCCGAAAGGAAGCAATTGTCTTAAGTAAACTAGTTGCTGTGTGTCTTTTCTGTTGTGCTTAGCTTACAGTTATAGAGGACCTCAGGATTTCAATTCTTTTGTCCTCGAGCAGCATGAATATACAGGTAAAATATTTCCAAAGTGTCCTGGTAAGTAACACGTGATTGCATCCGTGCCTGTCTAGGTAATGTAGACCAAGCTAGGTTAGCCACACTTGGCAATGAACAAATTTCATAAATTGAATCCATATAGTCTCTACTTTCCCCCAAAACCAAAAGTTGATTCCTAACTTTGCCGCGTTGTCCATGGCCTTTGGTTTGGTGGTACTTGGCTCTGCTACTGTGTATGACGTGACACACTGTCACCAGCTGCAAGCTTCACCCATCAGCCACTTAGTTTCTGACATGCTGTCTATTGTGTAAACTCTCAACAAGCTTATCGCTGAAATTCAGAGTTTGCTGGTCAGTGACCTGAGAGATGCAATGGCAAGCCGTCTTCATTTGTCAACATGTGCTCGTACCTGTGTAGCGCCTGCCCCATAATGTCCTGTGCTGTATTCCAGAGCCGACGTGCCATCTCCCCGCAGTATCAAAGGTACTGCCTGCTTTCCGAGAGAGCCCCAGTGGGAGATTAATGCGGCAGGATCCGGTGGTCCACTTGTCTCCAAACAAACAAGGGCATGTAAGTTACCCGTAAAATAATGAAAATGATAAGATTCCTCGCAACGTACCTTCCATGCAATGTGAAAATGGCACAGGCGTGCTTTGCTGTTTCTTCCGTGTGGTCAAAGAAGCCATTCTGGCGGGAGGTGGGCATTTACCGCTCTGGCCCTGAAATTTCTGTTGCCGGTGGCCCTACGGTTGCTTTGAGATAAACTCAAATTCATCTGTGGTATGTACCTGCCACCCCCACAGATCTGGATGGAAGGCCACATGATGCATTCACAAGGAGTCCTAAAGTATTGGGAACAGAAAGTGCTAAACATGTCTTATTTGCTTCCACAAAGGCAAGCAGGGGATATGGTTGAAGCAGCCATCCAGGGACAGAGAGCTTCTGACAGTTGCCTTTCCTGCTTCTCTTGTCTTGTGTAGCTACACGCATTTTTGTTTGGCCATACTTCTACATAATTCCTGATCACGTACGGGTAGAATGAGGGATCAGAGGTTTTGCACATGTAAGTTGTGCTCTAGTAAAATGAGCATGAAGCTACAGAAACAGAGCGCATGCCCGTGGCCAAGCACCCTGCACTAGGCTGCGTGGTGAGAGACTTACTGCAGAAATGTGATGTGGTCGTAGTTCTACTTGTAAGTGATAAATTACCCCATTCGTCAGTTTCCCTTCCCTCATTAACACCTTTATATTGGGGACACAGTGAAATAATATTTTGAATAGATTGAGTTAGATTAAATATATTCTTAAAATTAAGTTCACCTGTTTCTTTTACTTTTTTAAATGTGGCTACTATAAAGTTTAAAATTACAATGTAGTTCCTATTATGTTCCTATAGAAATCTGTTACGTAGTTTATACCCTCAGCACATCTCGTTTGGGACTAACCACAAAGTGCTCAGTAGCCATACATGGCGAGGGGCCCCCAAATCCCACAGCACAGATCCAGAGCTAAGGAAGTTCAGCCCCGCAAACATAAGAGTAAAGGAAGGCCTCGTAACACAAGTGGTGGTGTGGCAAACAAACTGGAGTGCACCTGTGAAGTAGCAGGTAGATTGGTTCTTGTTTAAGAAGGGATCGTTCATTTGAAGTGAAATTTTTGCGTCCTCCTCCTGCTCCTTCCCCTCACCTGTGAAGAGCGTGTCCCTTCCTCAGGCAACATATGCACACACGTGCATGTAGTTCCTTCTGTCCCCTTTTCACTCAATCTCTACCAGGTATCTGGACATGCTGTCTCCTACCTAATTTAAAATAATACTTTATTCAGATACCTTTTGAAGTCTTATTTCTTGGGTAAACTGTAGAATGTTCTAGGCAACCAAGCAAGCTACCGTGTGGAAAGGGTTCTGTACACCTTTTGATTGAGATAATTCCCATACCATAATATTCACCCATCTGAAGTATGCAACTCAGTGGGTTTTCGTATATTCACAGAGGTGTGCACCCATCACGGCGATCCCGTTCCCTCCAAGCCCTTGACCACCACTCATCCACTGTCTGTCTCTGTGGACGTGCCTGTTCTAGACATTTCCTATGAGTGGAATCAGACAATATGTGGCCTTTTGTGAGTGGCTTCCTGCACTCAGCACAACACTCTTAAGGCTCCTCTGTGTTACGGCATGTGTTTGTACTTCATTTCTTTCTGTGACTGAGTAATATCCCATTGAATGGATATACCACGTTTTTAAATCAGGTGGCGGACATTGGAGTTGTTTCTGCATTTTGGCTGTGATGAATAATGCAGTTGTAAATACTCATTTAGGTTTTTCATGAACACATTTTCAGCTCTCTTCGGTAGATACTGAGAATGGGATTGTAATTGTTTTCCCACAGCAGCTGTCCCATTTTACATTCCCACCAACAGAGCCAACCATCATTCCTCTCTGCCTTTTTGGTTAGAACATCCTAGTGGGTGAAGTGTTGTTTCCCTGTGGGGTTTTACACCTCTCTAGAGACTGGAGATCGCGAGCATCTTTTTGTGTTTGTTGGCTATGCGATACAATCTTTGGAGAAATGTCTATTCAAATCCTTTGCCCATTTTTTAATTGGATTTCTTGAAGCACAAAAATTTTTAGTTTTGATGAAATCCAGTTTATTGTTTCTTTTTATCTTTTGTGCTTTTGGTGTCATATCCAAGAAACCATTGCATACATAGGTCATGAAGATGTATACGTACGTTTCCTTCTAAGAGTCTGATGGTTTTAGCTCCTACATTTAGGCCTTTGATCTTTTTGAGTTTATTTTTCTGTGTGGTAAGGATCCAGCTTCATTCTTTTCTTCTGCATGCAGATATCCGGTTGTCCTCGCACCATGATTTCTCCCATTGAATTGTCCTGGCATCTCTGCATAAATTTTCCCTCTAAGCACTCCTTGGAAAGAGAGTGGTGTTCTAAAGAGCCACCAGTTGGGGAAGGAGAAGGAGATCTCTTTAGGGATAAGTCTTATGTTCTGCCTTGTTTCCACTCCGAGTGGTAGGACTTTTGGAATCCAGCATACTTTCTGATTAAGGTGATCTCAATACTATTGATATTTTAGCCCAAGTGAATGAAAAATGGATTCTTTAAAAAACCTGTCTCTAGCGTTCTTTGCCACAAATGCTGCAAATGGGTTTGTCCAGGCACCTCCTGTTTTTCTTTGGCTTGTTGTCATTGGAATTTTTGTGCCTTGAGAACCCCATAACCAGGCACGGGCCAGGAGGTGCTTCTCCCTCGCGTTCTAGCGCTTAAGTCAGTCTCGCTTCCCTTGCAGTCCGATAGCCACTACTCAAGCCACTCCAGCAGCAATACCCTCTCCAGCAACGCATCGAGCGCCCACAGTGACGAGAAGTGGTATGATGGGGACCGCACCGAATCGGAACTCAACAGCTACAACTATCTGCAGGGCACCTCTGCCGACAGCGGCATCGACACCACCTCCTACGGCCCCAGCCACGGCAGCACGGCCTCCCTGGGGGCCGCCACGTCGTCCCCTCGCTCGGGGCCAGGCAAGGAGAAGGTGGCCCCCCTGTGGCACAGCTCCAGCGAAGTGATCTCCCTGGCAGATCGGACTTTAGAGACAGAGAGCCTCGGCATGGAGCGGAAGGCAGAGTCCTCCCTGAGCCTGGATATCCACAGCAAGAGCCAGGCCGGCTCAAACCCGCTGACCAGGGAGAACAGCACTTTCAGCATAAACGATGCCGCATCCCACACAAGGTAATGCTGTCCCCCGCTGCCTCGGCCGCTGCACCCAGCCTGGTCCTGAGTCCAGCGGCTAGCCTCATCCCGCCTTCCTGCACCCACCAGTGTCCAAAGAAGGGGGTTCTGAGGCAGTGACGCCCTTTTTACGTTGGCCTTGTATCTGCCACCCGACACTTGATTCCTACCATCCCAACACATTATCTTTCACTGCAAATAGACAATAGAAAAGTTCGCAGACTTAGTCTTCATGAAGTCGTGTTTGATGTTATAAAAGACTTTCTTCTGTACCAGAATCAGAGAAGAATTTTAGAATTCTGGCTGTCAGGTAGTGATAAAGAATGAAACAGTCTTTTAAAGACACTAAAAGAGAATCTTGAGCATATTTTTTAAAAGAAAGGGGTCCTTCTAGACTAACGTGGCTTTATTTATGACGCCGGACACATCCTCCACCCTGCCTCTCCGTCACAGAGCATCACTCAGCCCGTGTTCGCATGATAATTCTTTTTCAGGAAGTGCCTCCTGACAGTGATGTGTTGACTGGGGGCAGGGGAGTGTCCAGTAGAAAAGTGGGACTAAAATTAGACATTGAATCTACCTTTCTGAATAAAAAAAGTACATATTCTCCAATCTCTGATAGGCAAGATAAATGCCATTTTCCATTTCCTCTTGGATTTGAGCCTAAAATCCAAAGTATGGCAAGATTCTTCCGTTTCAAGGAGGAAATATTCCACCATGATGTTTTTGGGCCTATTAATGTCTGTGGTGGTTTCTCCTTTTGCCTTTTGTTGTTGCCGGTCATTGATCAGTTTGCCTGACAGCACCTAACCTTGCTGTCCGCTGGGCTTCCTTTATCATTACGCCCTGAAGAAAAGTAGCAGAGAAACTGAATTTAGTTTTTCTTTTTTGATGGGAATCTAGGCACATAAATTGTCAGTAAACCCCAGATAATCTAGATGACAGAGGATGCCCTCTGTGTAATGTGGATTTATTTAATGTGGTCGGGGAAATAGTTCTCTCGTTGTGTCTGTACCGTTACTGATGAGGTTCTTTTTTTTTAAGATTTTATTTATTTATTTGACAGAGAGAGATCGCAGGTAGACAGAGAGAGAGACGAGGGAGCAGGCTCCCTGCAGAGCAGAGAGCCAGATGCGGGGCTTGATCCCAGGACCCTGGGATCATGACCTGAGCCGAAGGCAGAGGCTTTAACCCACTGAGCCACCCAGTTGTAACGTAGACCTAGGGTCACATGAAGGAGAACTATGGCAATTTGAGGCCACACCTTCTCCTCGACTAATCCTGTGCCCTAACTCAGACTGTTTTTCAGTTCCGAATAGTTTCTGTGTGGCTTCTAGGTTTAGCTCGACTCCTGTCTTTTTGGTGTTCAGTTGTTTTGAAAGGAGTTATCTTTTTAAGAATGATATTCCAGGGACACCTGGACGGCTAAGTCAGTTAAGTGTCTGCTTTTGGCTTGGGTCATGATCTCAGGGTCCTGGAATGGAGCCCCACATCGGGGGGGGGGGTCCCTGCTCAGTGGGGAGTCTGCTTCTTCCTCTTCCTCTGCCCCTTCCTGACTTGTACGCATGTGCCCACGTGCTCTCTCTCTCTCTCTCTCTCTCTCTCACTTTCTCAAATAAAATTTTTGAAAAATGATATTCCATTTGGGGATATATATGTCTGGTCTAATTTGGTGGCAGAAGAAAGTCAAGTTATGGAGGTCTTATCTGGAATAGCATCCCCGTGGAGTAAGGTTGACAGGCTGGGCCTCTGAAGCCAAAGCCCAAGATGTTAGCTGTGCCATCTAACACATGCCGGGGACTACAGAGTTCCCCCCGTGAAAAGTAGGGTTTGTATAATCTGGGCTTGCATTATCTGAATGTGCTGACGGGGGCTGCCTAAAGGCCTCAAAGGATTATCTAAATTTTCTGCTTCAAACTGACCATGCAGAGATCATTGAAATCATCATTTGGAAATAACTCTTCTGTCAAAAGTCAAACTTCGTAGAGAAGAATGTGGCCTTTCAGGGTGGGTGGAGGGCTTCCCACCCGCTGACAGGTTGAGTCACAGTCATTGCTAGATTCTGGTAAGCAGGGATGCTTTGTGCCTTCAGTCTGTTGATCTTGGCAGAGGGAGCTGGATAATCAGAGCTTCTGCAAACTTCCTTCTCTGAAGGAAAGAGGGACTTAGCCACCAAATGCACGGTGCTGGAGAAACCAAAATCACTGCAAATTAGAGTGTGCGTGTCCTCAGAAGACCAGAATAGCAATTGATGTGGAGATCTCTTGACGATGCAGAAAAGAGCTCGTACCTGGGACTTGGTGACAGAATCTGAATTGCAGTGATTAAGTTCCACCACGTGTTTCTGGCTGGGCTGTGTTCCTACCCCTCTGTCCTCCAGTCTCACTGCGGATGACCGTGCAGGTTTTTGGTGGCCCCCCAGGAGAACTGCATTAATGTAAGTTGGTAACTACACAGGCTTGTCCTCTTTGCGTATCATGAAGAGAAACCACACGCACGGGTAACTTTCTACAGTTCAGTCTGTCCATGGCTCTGAAGTGTTGCTCCCTAGAATATACATGTGTTTTCTATGAAGTTTGGAAATTTAGGGAGAGATTTTTTGTGTTTTGCGATGGCGATTTCACTTTGAGGTCTTAAACCATTCCAAAAATAAAATAAAATGGTTTATGGTGACCATAAGAGAGATGAAGACCTTTCCAGTTTTAGCACACTCTTACCAGGGTAACTGGGGGTGGCTCAGGCGGTTAAGCATCCAACTGTTGATCTCAGCTCAGGTCTTGATCTTAGCATCGTGAGTCCAAGCCCCGCGTTGGGGCCCCACGACCAGCATGGAGCCTGCTCTAAAAAAAATAAAAATAAATAAAAGTAAAAGACTCTTACCAGCTGGGCTCTTCTTTTTCTTAGAGTTCTGGCCTGGGCGGTAGGCAGTGCTGGTTTGTGTGGTGACCAAAGACCCCTTAGTTAGCATATGGTGCTCTCGTCCCGCATAACCAGTGATATTACTGCCGTCAGAACCAGATTCAGGAGCACACGTTATAAAGCTGAAAACTCCCTTCTTAGGTACAAATCCACATTTCTTCTGTAACGTCCTGACTTCCACAACCCCCCTCATGTGCCAGCCATTCTGCCATATCCTCCTGATGCCTGTAGCCCCTCGGAGCTCGGCAGCCAAGGCGTTCCCACGCATGCGGTGACATCCTTTCCCCCTGATGTCCAGCACTAGACTGTTTCCCACCCACTGTCCATCCTGAGCACCTCTCCGTACCGTGTGCCACCATGAGCGTAGTTCGGAGTGCTCAGGACGTCGCAGTCCTCAGATAGGAACAACTTGTTCCTTAAAGTTCCCACCTTTTTGAGTGCTGTGAAATGTGTAAGCCTGACGATTCACAGACCTGTACCCCTAGGCCAAATAATACATTATATGTTAATAAAAAAAAGTTCCCACCTTTTGCCTGATGACTCCTCAGGCCCTCCACCAATAATCCAATTCAAAACTAACATAAATCCTCTACTCCCAACTACAACTGTATCTCAAAGCTTGTTGTAGAGAAGTGTCCGTATTCGCACAGAGGTGTGCTGCTTTTATGAATAGGTATATGGAGAAGAGTATACAAAAGTCCCGGGACAGCGTGAACATTGAGTGAAGTCATCTCTACGTAAGGTTTGTTTCATCTGCAAAATACAGCTGGGGAGAACTTTTTAATAGTGTCCATGCAAGTATCAGTCACTATCTGGATGTCAGTTGGTCAGTATCTGACATTCACTAAAAGGGCTGATTTCAGTCCAGGAAAAATGCCTGCCCCTGGTCATCAGTACAGTTCAATTTCATGACTGTGCTTTTTCTGGCTGACTTAATAAGTTCACTAGTCATGCCAGGAAAGCGGTAGGTTTCTTTAGAGTAGAGGTAAAGAAGGACTTCTTCGATTGAGTTCACATAGAACAGCAGGATGTGCCTCGGCCTCCTGGAGTGCCCTGGACTGTCTGTGTGCCGCTGAGTCTGCGTTAGAGCCGGCGTGTCTGCCTTTCATTCTCTGCCCTCTTTGGCATAGAAATACGCCTTCTTTGTTTAGAAATTATTCTGCTGTCTTTATTCTGCTAACGTTTCTTTCTCAAATCTCTCCTGCCTGGAATTTCTTTTTTTTTTTAATTGCGGACAATGAATTGCCTCTCATCTGTGCTTTTTTCTTAAGATGAGAATATTATTTTTCTAAGTGTTATGAGCTAATTCAGAATTTGAATGTGAAGCCTCTGAAATGATAAACCCAGAACTTATCTTCAACATGTGGTTGGTTCTGCTTGTCTTAAGTTGGTTGGGTCATTTTCATTGGTCATTTCTTCTTTGGTCTGACACACTGTGGACATTCTGGATTATTGTATTTTGCTTTTACCTAGCAGAACTTGTACAGATTTGTGCTAAGCTGTTGTGCCCCATTTCTTTCAGTTTATGGGAGTGGGTGATTATTTTATCCAGAATACAGTGCTGTCCAGTTAACCTCAAAGACTAAGAAACAGAACCACTGTGGTTGAAATTTCAAGAGAACATTGAGAAAATGAGACCTCTCTCAAGCCACAGACATCAGATGGCTTGATGGGGCACTCACTGCCAGAAGGTTTATTACCACTCTGATCTGCGATGCAGCTAATTCATTCATCCAGTCAATATGGACAGCCCCAATTCTCCCAATGCCATTAAATCATCAGACCAAAAGGAATTTGGAAGGAACTGAGTCCATCCCTTGTCCTATTGAAACCATCCTGCCAGGATCAGAACTTGCCCAGCTGCCTCAAATGTGGGGAGAGGGAAGATGATCCCAAACAGAGGCCATGTCCTCTCTGAGCAATTCCTGTGCTTATCGTGTCCTCTCCTTCTTCAAAACTTCGTCCTGTGTCTACCTACCTGAAATTCCTCTCACTGCAGCTTAAATGCACAATTAAGAGAGACTAAATGGTTTCTCTGAGCTGAGTTTTTCCTAAACATTAAGATTTTTGAAGGCTAAGATTATAAAAATTGTAGATATCAATAAGAAACCATGTGCAAAATATACAAAATATACATACGTATATATATACGTATATATGTGTGTGTGTGTGTATGTATACACACATCTTTTTTTTTTTTTTAAGAAATATTTTTTAAGAAATTTTGTAACAGTTCTCCACCCCCAGGCAAGTTGAGAGGGGAATGGGGGGAAAGTAGGTTTGTATCCTGAGATGGTGGTACAGGTCTCATTCTGCCACTCAACAGCCCTCATGGTCAGGGCATTTCACCACGTGGGTCGCTTATCTGGGATTGAATAACACCTGGCCTACTTAACAAAATGGTTGTTTTTCTATGTCTGTGAGAATAAGAAAAGGTTATCAAGTGTATTGCAAACTGTAAATTTTCTTTTGAGGTGAAAGGCTTTTGGCATTTCCTTTTTAAGCTCTCTATCACCTGCCTTAATGAGGTTTATCTTGCTCCTTTTCCTTCAACAAACATGGATCTCCCACAGGTCCTATAATTGTCTTTTATGTGTCTCATTCTACAATTACATTTTTGCTTCTCAAGCTCCCTGCTTTTTCTTTTTCCTTTTTAGATGCCAAACCTGAACGTGACATTCTTCTCAGCTGTGCTTAAAAAAATGATAATATTTGTAGTTCTCTTATTAGCTCCCTCCTATCTAGCTCGGCATTGCAGCCTTGTTCAGCTTGTGGTCCACTGTGACCCCTGAAGCCCCTTCTACTGTGTATGCCTAGGCACCCACTTCCCTACGCTTTATATATCAGTGTGCCCTTGGACTTACTAAATATCTTGTGTTGTTTGTTTTTTAATTTGAATTCTAGTTAGTTAACCTACAGGGCAATATTGGCTTCACAGCATTCAGTGCTCATCAAATAAGTATCTTATGTTCTAGATGAATAGTTTTCTTTACCATAATTATTTGGACATCCCCTTTGCCAGCTTAATCATTCCTGTTTCTTCTCCCCGATCCTTTAGAATGAGGCTTCTCAAGCCCTCCTAAATTCTGGAGCCCAGTCTTGGACAGAATCAGCTAGTGTTGAACACAGCGGAAGCAGGAGTCCTCCTTAAACATATCCTCCACATTATCTGTCACCCAGAGGCTTAAGTATTTGTTATTTGTACAAGTAATCACAGGAAACCCGATCCCCTCCCCTTGATGTTTGGCCAGCATTCAGCCTTCATGCAGATTTTGTCGTAGCCATTACACTGGTGACTAATTGCTGGTCTCCCCGTCTGTAGCACACCCAGCCTGTCTAAACTCTGTCCCTCTGTGTCATGCCTGGAGGGCAGATGACTCCAAGTATTTCCTTCGGCAGCTTTTGGCAGCGCGAGAGCAAGCATAGCCAGTGTGTCCCACAGGAGGTGGTGGCCTCGGTGACAGTGCAGACGTGCGGGACGGCTCCCCAGGCCCTCAGAGCTCTGGTATTTGGGCTTTTGTCTCCTGACACTCAGGCTTCTCCATCCTCCGTGGGTTATCCCTTTGCAAGGTCCGCAAGCAGAGGTAGCCCCTCCTCCATGACGCGGTACAGGTCGTGACTCTCAGATAGGTCGTCTAGCATCTTCTCCTAGGAGGTTTGACCACGGCTGGGAAGGTGAAATCACCAGCTCGTGGGGCACTGGGTTCATGGTTTCACTGGGCTGAGACAAGAAGCTGGGATGGACTGCCCCACGTGTCCAGTTACCCCGTGGCCTCCTTTCTTTTTGTGTGAGGTAGTGCATGTGTCCGTGCAGCTCTCGTCCTTTTCCAAAATTCATGTCCTGGAATGACCAGACAAATGAAACCTGATCCATTTTGAGGAAAGGGGAAATGCCCTATAGTTTGTATGAGAAGTAAAGCTGGTGGCCCCTTCATGTGGCATCCAGGAGCCCCCGACCGGATGGCTCAGTTTGGCCATACTCACAGTGAATCTCACTTCTGATACAGTGAGAAAAGTCACGGGTGTTGTGTCTGTCACGTCCTAACATAGCGATTGCTGTTCTCTTTCTGTTCTATCCGGCTCTCTCATTACCTTCCTCCACAACTCCCGTGGAGAGATCTAATTTGCCCAGGGGACCACCAGATTGCAGCGTATTGAATTAACATGAAATCTGCGGGATGGTGAAACAATGCAGCCACACAGTTCCCCCTGTTCAAGGGAGCTGATGGCTTCATTGTAGTTGTTTTGTAATTAAAGCCGCCTCCGAAGTGCTCAGGGCCAGCGGGGTGGGCAGCTTCAAGGAGCCCCACCACCAGCAGGGCCCAGGAACGGGGCTGCAAAACGAGAGGAGCCCACCCATTTTAGGGTGGGGGGAGGTGAGAGGCTAACACAGTAGTTTGTAAACCTCTAGGGACATGGGAATCTTTGGGGATTCCTCCAGATTCCTGGGGCTCTCGAAGATCTGACATAAGCCAAGGAATCTGCATTTACATCAATCCCTGCAGGTGGCCACAGTCATGGCTGGAGGAACACTGCTCCAGGGGCTTCAGCGTTTCACCTTTTTTTTTTCTTTTTTAGATTTTTATTTATTTGAGAGAGAGAGGGAGAGAAAGTGTGTGCAGGGGGGTGGGGCAGAGGGAGAAGCAGTCTCCCTGATGAGCAAGGAGCCCGATGAGGGACTCGAGCCCGGACCCTGGGATCATGACCGGAGCGGACGGCAGACGCTTAACCAACTGAGCTACCCAGGCGCCCCGCAGCTTCCCTTTCTTGATGTTGACGATAAGAAGTTGGATTTTGATGATGTCATAACAGTCTGAATAAGTCAAGTGATTTGAGCAGTTCTCAATCAGTGTGCTCACTTAGGGGGAGATTCCACAAGAATCCATACTCTAGGCACCAGCCCAGCTCTTATCAAATTAAAATATCTGGGATTGGAGCCCAAGAATGTGTGTTTTGAAAGCTCCCAGGTGATCTTCATGTGCCTACTTGGAATTAGAGGCCAAGTGTACCAGAGTCTCACCTTGCTTCATGCTGTGAGTGGTATACATTAAAGAAGGAAGCACTGCTGATGAATTATTCATTTGTTTTTACTTTTGCTTTTGTTCCCAAATCTAATCAGTTGTTAAGTAGGGCTGTCTTGATTATAACCATTAGTGAATAAAAGTGCGCTGTAATTTCACACCTGAGAGCTAGTGCCAGCCATCACGTTCACAGATAAAACCCGATAATCGGGGTCTATGGTCTTACTTAAGCAATCATCCTTTTAAGACTATGCTTAGAAGCATAATCTGTAGATTTAATTATTTCTTGCAATAAAAATAAAGCAACACCTAGTTTTGAATACAGCCTGAGTAAAACACATTGTCTTCACACCTAACTCTCTCTTACATTTAAAATGAATAGCTGATTTATTTGACCATTCCTCTCATCACATATTGAATGCCTACTATGGCCGGCGACTGTGGTAGGCATGGAGAGTACAGCAGCGAAGGAGAAAAAGATCAGCCCTTGTGTGGCTTCCATTTAAGTGGGGGAGACGCTATCAACAAGATAAGAAAGTTAAATAGATAGTGAGTCCATACATGCTGAAGAGAAACCCTTTGTCCAACAACTATTTCATCTGGAGTCCACTATATTCTGGCATCGTTAGACACACAAAAATGTCTGCCTTCAAAGAGTTTATAATCTGGTACAAAAACTTACTGAATGCCTCCCAGGAAAATGGTACTAATTAAATTCATACAGGAAGCAAAGAGCTCCAAAAACTGTATATGCTGTATATATTGTTCTCTCTTTGATGTCTCTAAGCCTTTCCTATAACTTCCCTTTTCACAGAGGCCAGACATTATGGCTGAAACCAGCATAGCTATTTTTTAAAACATGGGAGAAATGATTTAAAAATTAATGGACTATGCAATTTACATTTTATTCTCATGACAAATTATTTCTATTTTGACCACACATTTAGTCTTTCAAAGCCCCAGGGTTCTGAATCCCCGTGCTATCATATCAAGATACTTGCTGAGAAATGGAAACTGCGGGAGTTTCAAAGGCTTGTCTGGTGCAGTGGTTTTCAGGTTGTGAGTTAAGGACCATGGCATTGGCTGGGAACGAGTCAGAGCGCAGATTCCCGTGTGCCTGCCAAGGCAGAATCTCTGGGGTCTGTCCTTCAACATAAAACATGCCCTGACGTGCTCCAGCACTAGAAATTCACAAACACTTGCTTTCACCTCTGGGTGCTAATCGAGGCAGGTAAAGCCAGCCCGTGATTATCCAAGACGAAGGTGTACAGGGTAGACACTGAGGTACTGTTTTTGACTTGATGGGAATCTGCTTCGGACCGTAACCATGGATGAGTGGAGACACCCCCACATCTGTGTTATAAGTGCGTATGAGAGAGGTATCGTGGGGGGGGCAAGTCTACAAACCAGAGATAAGCTCTTGTTCCTAAAGAAGCAATAAACAGCCACAACCCTGTCATATTGTGGCAAATGACTGCAAAGGCTACGCCCACTCTTAGGGCCGAGGAAGCTTCTGCGGGTGCTTCCCGAGTTACTGCATGTTGCTCTGTCTCTGGAGGACACAGTCTGAGTTTGTCTGCCTCTGTCTTTATGTCCTTCCTGATTCCTTTTTCCTTCTGGTTCATCTTTCCACTTTTAGTCTCTTTTCCACAACAGAGTCCTACTATTATTTTGTTCTTACTAATTTAATGTATGGCATTTATGGAAGAGTTCTGTATCCGTTTTCTTCCTTTTAAAGGCAAACGAATGGGATATTTTTTATCAAGAGGTGAAAACTAAATGAGATTACTTGGCCTTTAAATTTATGCTGCCCTTTCAGGTCTTGGGAGAGATGTTTTTTTCTTTCCCTTCCCCTCTAGCTACAAGTCTCTGGGAAAAAGAAAACTGTTAGAGCAATCAGAATATGGCTAGTCATTTCTTTTTATCATATTTTTTGTGAAGTTTGAGCCTGGTCCCTCCTCCTTAATTACAAAAATAAAGATGTTTATGTTTGTTCTGTGGCAATAAGGCCCATTTAGTGTGGCGAACTTTGCAGATCTCCTTTGTTCTGTGCCCTTTTCCCTCTAGTCCGTGGCAAAGCCTCGTGGACTGATAAGGCCTTCTCCTTTCAGGTCATCTACTTCTGATTTATTTTTGTGGGTGTGTTGTCATTGAAGTGTGACACGTGTAGAGAAAGAGGTTCAGGTCATACTGTCCATTGGCGTGAATTTTCACGAAACGAACATATCTCGTGTAATCTCTACCCAAATCAAGCACTGGAACAGAGCCAACATCCAGACACGTCCTCCTCTCACTTGTCTTCCCTGGTCATTCCCACCTCCTCGCCCAGGTAAACACAGTCTCGAATCCTAAAATCACACACACATTTTGCCTATTTTTGGCTTTATGTAAGTGGAATCGCGCCATATGTTTTACTCCATGTCTGGTGTCTCTAAGTCAACAGTACGTCGGTGAGTGTCACCACGTGTCTTAGGTAGCATCAGCTTAGCTGTGTGGCTGCGTCAAATTTACCTTGTGAGAACATGGAACAGCTCGTGTGTCCCTTCTGCTGTGGAGCGTTTGGAGTGTTTCCAGTTCGGGGACATTACAGATTCTTGCACATGTCCTTTGGTACACCTGTGTGTGCATCTGGCAGGCACAGACCTAGGAGTGGGGCTGCTGTGTCCTTCGATATACACACGTTCAACTCCAGCAGAGAACGTGAGCCGCTTCGTCTCAAGACGGTGACACACATCAGTAGTGTGGGAGAGTTCGGGCCGCTTCACATCGTCCTAGCACTTCATGTTGGAAGTCTTTTTGATTTTAGCCTTTCTTTTGGGTGTGTAACTGGTTTTTCTGTTGGCTTCAGTTTGCAGTTTCCTGATAACTGACAATGTTAAGCATTAATGTTTATTTATTAATCGTTTAGATATCCTTGTTTGTGAAATTCCTTTTCAGATCTTTGCTCATTTTTCCTATTGGGTTGTCTGTCATGTTGAGTTTCAGTAGTTCTGTATTCTGGATTGGAGCCCACCGTTGGGTGTATGTTTTACACATATTCTGCTTCTCTTTCTTTGGAGGACTAGAAAGTCCTTACTTTCAGCGGGCTTCAGTCCTTTCCTTTATGATCCTATGAAAGAAACCTCTGCCTCTGTTCCAAAGATGTTCTTCGCGGTGTGGTCCAGAATCTTTAGATCCACACTTAAATATGCGAGCCAGTGGGAATGGATTTTTAGGTGAGGTTGCAGGTGGGGGTTCAACACTGGCTTTCATCTGTGCGTGTTCTCTCAGCACCACTGAGATTGGGTGGTTTTGATTTTTTGTTGTTGTTGTTCATTCCCTTAGTTTTTTTTTTTTAATAAAAAACGTTTTTATTTTAGACTAGTTTTTGATTGGCAGAAATGTTACAAAGACGGTGCAGAGAGTTCCCGTGTACCCTCCCACCCGTGGTCTGGGGTACACGCGTCGTAGCTAATGCGTCATTATTAAGTCCGTGCTTTATTCAGATCAGGACCATTGGTTTCTGACAAAGCGCTGCTGGCAGATGCTGTGAGATCACGTCCTCGTGGCTAAAGCTTCAGTGACAAGTGCGCTGTGGTAGGAGCCCACGTCTCTGGTCTCCGCCGACAGTGGAGAACTCAGCAGGGCTCGTGTGGTGTGGACGCAGGTCCTGGGAGATCCTGGGAGGGTCGTGTGGAAATTCTGCCATCAAAGAGCCTCCAGCATTGTAGACCCCTGAATTTTTAATAGAAATTAAAATCCTGAGATTTTAGAAATTAGAAATCCTGAGTTTTAATATGTAATGAGTAGCCTTCTCCTTAGGTCCTGTAGACTTTAGTTTTGTAATCTTGAACCAAAGTTTAAAATCCACAGATGATAACCTGCTTTGTGTTTTTTATTTAGTCAACATGCTGTACATTACATCCCCAGGACTCCCACATGGACATTTGTACCTTTTGACCCTCTTCCCTCAGTTTCCCCCATCCTCCATCCCCGCCTGTGGCCACCACCAGTCTGTTCTCTGTATCTATGAACTTGGGTTTTTTTAGATGGCACACATAAGTAGATGACATAGTATTTGTCCGACTTATTTCAATTAGCATAATGTCCTCAACGTCCATTTATATTGTTACAAATGGCAGAATTTCCTTCTTTTTATGGCTGTATAGTATTTCACTGTATGTGTATACCAGTCTTTCTTTATCCATTCGTCCATCAGTGGACACTTAGGTTATTTCCATAGCTTGGGTCTTGTAAATAATACTGCGATGAGCATGGGATTGTAGATACTTTCAAGTTAGTATTTTCACTTTCTCTAGGTAGTGAGTAAGTAAGTGAGTGAGTAAAATGTTCCTCTTTTGAGGAACATTTTACTGTTTTCCATAGTGGCTGCACCAAATTACATCCCCACCAACAGTGCACAAGGGGTCCCTTTTCTCCACATTCTTGTCAATACCTGTTATTTCTTGTCTTTTTGATAACAGCCATTCTAACAGGTGTGAGTGATATTTAATTGTGGTTTAGATTTGCATTTCCCAAATAATTAGTGAGGTTGAGCATCTTTTCATGTACCTGTTAGCCATCTGTATGTCTTCTTTGGAAAAATGTTTATTGAGATTCCTTTGCCCATTTAAAAAAAAAATTCATTTTTTATTAACATATAATGTATTATTTGCCCCAGGGGTACAGGCCTGTGAATCGTCAGGCTTACACACTTCACAGCACTCACCATAGCACATACCCTCCCCAATGTCCATATCCTCACCTCTCTCTCCCTCCCCCTCCCCCCAGCAACCCTCAGTTTGTTTTATGAGATTAAGAGTCTCTTATGGTTTGTCTCCCTCCTGATCCCATCTTGTTTCATTTATTCCTTTCCTATCCCCCAAACCCCTCAACGTTGCCTCTCAACTTCCTCATATCAGGGAGATCATATGATAATTGTCTTATTTCGCTCAGCATAATACCCTCTCATTCCATCCACGTGATCGCAAATGGCAAGATTTCATTTCTTTTGATGGCTGCATAGTATTCCATTGTGTGTATATATACCACATCTTCTTTATCCATTCATCTGTTGGTAGACATCCTTTGCCCATTTTTTAATCAGATTTTTTTCTCTTGAGTTAATAGGAGTTCTTTATATATTCTGGGTATTGTACCCTTATCAGATGTATGATTTGCAAGTATTTTCTCCTTCACTAGGTTGCCTTTTCATTTTCTTGATGGTTACCTTTGCTGTACAGCTTTTTAATTTGACATAGTCCCACATGTTTATTTGCATTTGTTGCCTTTGCTTTTGGTGTCAAATTGAGAAACATCATTGCCAAGATCAATGTCAAGGATATTACCCTATGATTTCCTCTAGGAGTTTTATGGTTTCAGGACTTACAGTCAAGTCTTTAATCCATTTTGAGTTGATTTTTGTACATGGTGTAGGATAGTGACCCATTTTCACTGCACTGAACAGCCTTTTAAGAGTCCCTCTTACTGCCAGATGCCATGGGGAAGGAGACATCACTGTCCCTCTTTGGCCTTGGATGTGGGTGTTTAGAGAACTGTATGCTGGTCTAGCTTGGACCTGGGGAGCATCACCATGACCCCTATTTCTGAGGAAGGCAAGGCAGACAGCCACTGAGATGGCCAGACCTTTCATTGCCATTTCTCCTGTTCCTTGCCTGTCCTAGACCCCCTAACAAACTCCGGTGTGACAGCATGTTTCAAAGCATCCCTGATAGACTCAACTGTTTTTACCTTTTAACTTAGAGTGCAGACTAAGCCCTGGTGACTGTGTTTCATTTTTACAACAGACATTTAAATTGTAGCAAGAAAACAAGAAAGACTAGCCAGCCAGCCCCATTAATATTTGATGATACAGTCATTGTTCTTTAACGTGGCCATAACCCCTGTCCTGAATGACACTTTGATAGCCGCCGTGTGGACCCTGGAATGCACACATGCACACTGGGGTCCTTTTGTCTTTGTCACGCTTCTCCTCAGTACCATGAGCTCTCGACACTCTGCCAGCCCAGTGGTCTTCACCAGTGCCAGAAGTTCCCCAAAAGAAGAGCTCCATCCTGCCACCTCACAGCTCGCACCTTCCTTCCCCTCCTCCTCCTCCTCCTCCTCTTCTTCTGGCCCTAGGACCTTCTACCCTCGCCAGGGCGCGACCAGCAAGTACCTGATTGGGTGGAAGAAACCCGAAGGAACCATAAACTCTGTGGGATTTATGGACACAAGAAAGTAAGAATTCTTTTGCTTCTCTTACTGGGTGGTTTGCTTTTAACAGGACAGAGAACAGAAAAGGTTGAGGCAATTTCCTACCACAGAGACGGCCAGCTGGGGTTTGGTCAAGAGTCTTTTTTTTTCCCCTCCTAAGTAAAACTTAACTTATTTCTCTGCTTCATTCCTTAAATAAGTTATGTGGCAAATCATTGATTTGAGAATCTTAGATGTCGTAGGAAGGAGTCTGTCTGGAGAACAAACTGCAGAATAATTGACCTGGCACGACGGTGACATTCTCCCTTTGGTGATGTTAATCACAGCCTTCCCATGGGGTTTTTAACTCCTGGCCCAGCAGAGGGAGTGTGAGAGAGGGACTGCCCTGAATATAAAGAACTTTTTGACAAAGTAGTACAGGAGTAAAAAAAGTTCTAAATGAGTCATTCGATCATGTTGTTTGAGTTTGTACAGAAGTAACATTTGGGATTTGTAGCCCGTGGTCTTACTAGTAAGTCATGCTAACTCTGGCTTAGTGGGGCTAATGGTTTCCTGTAGAAGAGCAGTTTGTGCACAGATTCTTATTTTGTGCTTCCAGTTGGTTGTGTTTCTTTCACAAGCACTTACCTGAGCAGCTTGTCCTTAGCTCTCCTTTAATATGTCCCTCCTGACTCACCAACTCAGGGTCCATCGTGGCCTTACGTCACCCTGCTTGGTTTCTCCCATCTCTTCCTTTCAAGGCGCCATCAGAGTGACGGCAACGAGATGGCCCACACTAGGCTGCGTGCCTCAACCAGGGACCTCCGGGCGTCCCCCAAGCCAGCCTCCAAGTCCACCATCGAGGAGGACCTCAAGAAACTCATCGACCTGGAAAGCCCAACTCCTGAATCCCAGAAGAACTTTAAGGTATAGGACATAGCTCGGGGCGCATGGCTGTTAGGGTGGGTGGCCAGAAGGGATGGGGCTGCTCACCACGGTGGCCCCTCCAGGAGGTGTTGGCTCCCGGCTCCTGCCCTCATGCACTCTGCCCTAAAATGAGCTTATGACGTTCTCCAAGCGTTTTGTCCCCACTGCCATAGCTTTCAGTCTGGGTTTATATTTATCTGTCCCTACCACCCTTTATCTTCCTTAGTGTACCCCACTCCCCATGCACAAGCCACGCTCTTTCACAGATGTTAACTCAGATGGCAGTGCTTCGGAGAACTTGGCAGAGCACCTGTGGCTCCCTCATCACACAAAGTTTTCTGTAAATGCCTTAGAGCCTTCTGTCCAAAGGGTCCCTCCTCCCACAAGTAGCTCCCAGTTCACATCCTTCCCTGTGTGCCCCACCTCTGCCCCCTGACAGGCAGGTCTACCGTCTGTGCACCACGTAGCATTCAGTCACTCAGAGAGACGGCCTGATTTACACCCACTCTCTTCACCTCCTCATCCTCCAGAAGCCACCTCTGCAGCCCAGAAAACTAGGTCTACATACTTACCTTCAGAACTTTCTAAACTCTCTTTACTTTGCAAAAACCTCTTCACTTCCCTTGCAGTTCTAGGCTAGAAATTCTCTAAAGCCAGCCTCCCTCCCCATCACGTCCTGAGTGCCACTGTTTGTGGGTCAGTGGCCAGACCTTGGCGCAACCATGTGGAAGAGTTTGTTCTGCTCGCCTTAGCTTGGAGGAGCCCTGAAGCCTACTTGGGGGTCTTTCTTGTCCTCAGAAGTGTACCATCTCCTCCTCCCAGGGCTTGGAGCTGGGCCTTTGTTGAGTGGGGCCCAGAGCTCTGAGCACGAGGCAGTTCTGTGTGCGGTGTGTTGTGTAGCCCCAGAAGGAGGGGATCTACCCCCAGGAAGGTCAGCACAGCAAACTTGGACATGTTCTGTTGTCCAGCTACTTAGTTGAGTGACTGGTAGTCTGTTTGAAGTGACTAGAGAGTATAATTTAAGAGGAACTCTGATAGTTGATTAGAAAGATAAGCTGAAGTATTTCCTTAACCACTTGCTGTCTTCAAACCAGGAGCAGAGGGTTGAGCAGGACGAGCTATGTGGCCTTGTCCATTCCCACTCAGGCTTCTTGTCACAAGAGTGTGTGTGTGCGTGCACCTTTCTCAAGATAGGTCAGACATACCCCCTAAACTGAAAAATCAGCATTTACAGAAATTAAGTGTACTCCAAAGGCCATTCTGGCATTGTGCTGTGAAATAAAGATTTATTAACATAAACATTAACATCATAAATCATTTTAATGACTTGGTCATTCTTGATTTCTGTAATTTCTGTTTTATAGCACTTCACCATTCTGACTCATCACACAGGGTCCAAATGGTTTCCTCAGCAACCTCGCAAAAGACAGTGCTTGAAACTTCTTTATCCGTCAGAACCCAAAGAGGTGTATTAAAATGTTTAAGTACCAGTTTCAAAATAAAATTTTTTTCAGATTTTTTCCTTTGAGGTTAGAGGAAAATAAAACTTGCCCTGAAAGGAATCTTTCCTCCAATTCTCGGTTTCACATTTTTGGAAAGGGGCAAACTTAGAGCTTTGATTCTTTTGATTTACTCATGCAGTAGAAATAATTGAAAGCAAATGTCTCTTTTGCCTTCATTCCTGTTCTTGGCTTTTATTTCCAAAATGAATTATTTTAGCATTCCTGAAACAGGGGTGCATCTTCTTTATGTCCTGACTGCATTACTGAGAGACCCTCTGCAAAGAAGGCTTTCCTCAGGCTACTCTCTTACTGGGAAGGGCTGGAAGTAAGGCTCTTCTTTCTCCAGTGTCCTCCTTTTTGGTTTGGTTTCAGATGACTTTAGCTAAGTATCTCTGTGTATCTTCTGAAATTCTCCATTGGGATGCCCATGGCTCTGCTGTGTCAGAAAGGCCAGCGTGCCCTTGAGAGGTCTTCCAGGCCAGACCTGGCTCAAGGCCCCAGGCCACTGCATCAGGCGTCAGGGTCCTGGCAGTGGCCAGCTTCGGGCTATGAGACTTGGAACCCACTCGGACCACACTGGCTTTCTTGGAGAGCAGGTGCTACCTGTGAGTGAGCGTTAATATCAAATGAGAGGGTTAATACAGGGTGATTTGCCAGCAATGTGTGATATCTGCTGTGGGACGTGGTGAGCTGTGGCTCAGAGGTAGGTGGCCGCAGGGCCTTAGCACCTGCCACAGAGCTCCTGTCTCAAGGAAAATGGCAGACTGCTGACCTTCTAAGAAACCTCACTGGCAGGCAGAGAGGGATCACCTTACCTTCCCCGAGGGCTGCGCCCAGCAGCAGGTGAACAGACACAGTGCAAACCCATGGTCCCGCTTTGCAGCCAGAGCTGTGAGGCACAGACCAGAGGTGGCGGCTGCAGGCAGCTCCAGGGCTCGGGGAGTGCTGGCGCTTGCTTACGGCGGGTGCTGGTGACGAGCTCATGAAGCCAGGAGGCCTGGGAAGAGTGCGGGAACAGGAGCTGACCTGGAGCAAGTGGCCCCTCCTCTAGGCTGTGTTCCTCGGCTTTGAAATAGATTGGTGGTGCCGGATGGTTTTAAAGTTTGGGAACACCCCCTTTTTACATAAAATAAAACATGGAAGTCTAATATGGAGAAGTAAGAAAGTGGAGTTCCTCCGATGGGAGGGGTGGGTGTCATGGGCGCCTGGGTCCCACTTGAACGTCTCTGCTCCCCAGGCAGTGATGCTGTGAGGAACTGGTAGGGTCCCCAGGACAGTCTGCAAAGCCCCCTGGCCTGATGTGCTCTCAGAGCCCTTGAGAGTCAGTGTTGACTCATGGTGGTTCTTTCCCAGGTCTGGCAGCACTGGGTACTGCCCAGCAAGCACCCCGGGAGGCAGGCCCAGGGCGCTCTCAGAACCAGATCGGTGTGCACGCGCCTTCAAGACTGGAGGGGAACAGGGATGGGGTGAGGGACCACCCCGACATGTTGGGACAAGACGACTTTTAATGGGCGCAAAACATCAAGGCAGATTGCCGACTTCCATCTCCTGCCCTGCCTCCCTTCACTGCAAGATGTTAGAACTTCTAAGAAAGCATGCCACTCCAAGGATCTCCTCAAGGTGGCAGTTCACTGCCCTGAAGTTTGTTAATATTTCCCAAAGAGGCTGAAACTAGAATTAGGGGAAAACCACCTTCCCGTATAACCATCAGGGCAGGGATACTCACTAGAAAAGGAAATCCCTTTGCTGAACCCAGAGGCACTGAAACAGATTGGGAGCAGTGTTTGAATGGAGAGATCTGGGGCCTGGCCTGGTAGGCAGGAGTCGTATGTGACAGTCCTAGAAGCTTGCCGATGGGAGAGAGAGGATCTGGCTATATTTTTTAAAATCATAATCAGCAGGCCATTTCGCCTCTGTCATGCCCCCTCTTCTCGGTGAGGGGAAAAGGAAAACCACCATTTCCATACCCAGTTCCTGCATTTACAGACTCACAGAGCCCTTATCTCAGCAGCTTCACTTTCTAGGCAAGCGATTATGTACCTTGCGCTTAACTCATCATGACTTTTTAGAAGTGAGCATAATTTTTACACCGTTGGCTACACCTGGGGCTCATTGACAATGCGTTTGACTATTTGTTCATATTTATGTGGCAGCTGTGCACACCACTCCCTAGGGAGCTTTGACTCGATTAACCCTTGGTTTGATGAACAGAAGCATGTTAGACCCTGAATGTCAGCTCTATTCCCGGAGTCCTCAGTGGAGACACAGTTGTCGTCCTCTCTCTGCCCCTTCCCATTGTCACAGAACGTCCCGCAGAGGCCTTCTACCGGCTGTGACTCAGCCCTCCTACTCACATCTTCACCTGTCCTCTACATCGTTCTCCCTGTCAAGGTGAACACTCGTCTAGGAAGGACTGAATAAATACAACTTTATTGCTAACCGACCAGATACTCTGCTGGCTCTGAGGCTGGATATTTAAGTACTGTTAATGTGTCTCTTGTTTCTCAAGTAATGGGATTCTCAGAAGCTTGCTTTTTGCAAAAGGATCTCAACTAAATGTCAAATCTGGTGACAAAAGCAAAGGACAAGAGAGAACAGCTATCTAGAACTTCTGCCCTTTATATAGAACTGTATCAATATGTAGATGGCTTCTCTATTTTAGTGGGTAGAAATCCATCCTAAAAAACATTCTGTCAAACTGATTCAGTAGACTCTTAGCAGCTGCTGTTTATCAAGAGGCACCTCCTACTAGAGCTGCTCTCTGTCATGAGGACTTACTTAGGCCATCATGTAAATCCTTGTCTGCCCGCCGCTCTCAGTTCCAGGCGCTCTCCTCACCCCAGTCGCCTTTTCCTGCCACACCCACGGCAAGACGGGCCCTGCACCGCACGCTGTCCGATGAGAGCATCTACAGCGGCCAGAGGGAGCACTTCTTTGCCTCCAGGGCATCGCTTCTGGACCAAGCCCTGCCCAATGACGTCCTCTTCAGCAGCACGTACCCTTCCCTGCCCAAGTCTCTCCCGCTGCGGAGGCCTTCTTACACCTTGGGGATGAAGTCGCTGCATGGTGAGTGGTTTTGGGTGCTCAGATTCCTGGCTTGCCAACCTCGGTCAGCCGCACCTGTAATCCCAGACCTCAGGGTACGCATGCTCCGCCTCCCCAGAGTCATCTGGGATGCCTGTTCGGGATTTGTTTTTATTGGAGTGTAACTAATTATGACATCATGTTAGTTTCAGCTGTACAACATAATGATTCGATGGTTGTCTATATTGTGAAATGGCCGCCATGGTGAGTCTAGTTAGTATCCGTCACCTTGCATAGTTGCAGAGTATTTTCTTCCTTGTGATGGGAACTTCTAAGATGCATTCTTAGCAAACTCCACATAATAATAATAATAATAATAATTCCACACAGTAGTCCCTGTGACTTGTCTTTCTCTAATTTATTTCAATCAGCATAGTGCCCTCAGGGGCCATCCATGTTGTTGCAAATGAGATTTCATTTTTTAAGGCTAAGTAATATTCCTGTGTGTGTGTGTGTGTGTGTGTGTGTGTTGTGTGTGTTTCATCCATCAGTGGACACTTAGGTTGTCTCCTTATCTTGGCTATTATAAATAATGGTGCAGTGAACTTGGGGCTATATATATTTTTTTTTTTCAAGCTAGTGTTTTCATTTTCTTCACATAAATACCCAGAGTGGAATTTCTGGATCATATGGTAGCTCTATTTTTGAAGAACCTCCGTAACGTTTTGCACAGTGGCTGCACCACTTTACATTCCCATTAACAGTGCACAAGGGTTCCTTTTTCTCCACACCCTTGAGTTATAGGAATTCTTTATACATTATGAATATTACCCCCTTATCAGATCTGATTTGCAAATATTTTCTCCCAGTCCATAGGTTGCCTTTTCATTTTGTTAATGGTTTTCTTTGCTGTGCAGAAATTTTTTAGTGTGCATGTGGTCTATTTATTTTTATCTAACAAAGGTAACAAACCTTGCTTTTGGTGTCAAATCCAAAAAGTCATCATCATCAAAACTGATGTCAGGGAGCTTACTGCCTGTGTTTTCTTCTGGAAGTCTGGCTTTAGGTCTTACAGTTAAGTTATTTATCCATAATGAGTTAACTTTTGTGGTTTGGTGTAAGATAGTGCTCTGGTTTCATTCTTTTGCATGTGGCTATCCCATTTTCCTCACACTGTTTATTAAAGACCATCCTTTCCCAATTGTATATTCTTGGCTCCTTTGTCATCAATTAATTGACCACATATGCATATGTTTATTTCTGGGCTTCTGTTCTGTTCCATTGATGTGTTTGTTTTGATAATACCATACTGTTTTGATTACTATAGCTTTGTAATATAGTTTGAAATCAGGACCATGAATGCCTCCAGCTTTGTTTTTTTCCAAGATAGCTTTGGCTATTCAGAGTCTTTTGTAATTATATAAGTTTAGGATTGCTTGTTCTACTTCTGAGAAGAATGGCATTAAAATTTTGGTAGGGATTGCCCTGAATCTGTAGATTACTTTGGGTAGTAGCATGGACATGTTAATTATATTCTTTTATGAGCATGGAGTATCTTTCCACTTATTTGTTTCTTCAGTTTTCTTTTATCAGTATCTAATGTAAGTTTACAGTGTGCAGGTCTTTTACCTCCTTGGTTAAAGTTATTCCTAGGTATTTTATTCCTTTTGTTTACAGTTGTGAGTGAGATTGTTAATTTCTCGGATATTTTGTTATTAGTATATAGAAATGCAGCAGACTTATGTGAATTGATTTGGTATCCTACAACTTTACTGAACTCCTTTGTTAATTCTTAGAGTTTCTGGTAGAGTCTTTAGGGTTGTCTAATATCATAC
Source organism: Lontra canadensis (assembly GCF_010015895.1). Taxonomy (NCBI): domain Eukaryota; kingdom Metazoa; phylum Chordata; class Mammalia; order Carnivora; family Mustelidae; genus Lontra; species Lontra canadensis. The sequence goes on from NW_022631092.1 coordinate 4,430,179, forward strand.
CGCATGCAAATAGTGAGTTTTACATCATATTTGGATGCCTTTTATTTCTTGTCTAATGCCCCGACTAGGACTTCTGATATTTTGTTGAATATATGTGGCAAGAGTGTGCATCCTTGTCTTGTTCCTGGCCTTAGAGGGAAGGCTTTCAGCTTTCATCATGGAGTATGTCAGCCATGGCCTTTATTATGTTAAAGTACATCCCCTCTATACCTACTTTTTGTGATTTTTTAAAATCATAAATGGATGTTGATCTTTGTCAAATGCTTTTTCTGCATCTACAGAGATGATTATATGATTTTTATCCTTCATTTCATCAATGTGGTATATATCACATTGATTTGTGGATGTTGAACCATCCTTCCATCCCTGAGACAAATTCTACTTGATCATAGTATAAGGAGGTACTCTTAATATATTGTAAATTCAGTCTACTAATATTTTGTTGAGGACTTTGCATCTATGTTCATCAAGGGTATTGGCCTGTGATTTTTTTTTTTCTTGTGGTGTCCCTGTCTAGTTTTGGTATCTGGGTGGGTAATGCTAGCCTCATAAAATGAGTTTGGCAGTGTTCCTTTCGCTGCTTCTTTTTTGGGGGAAGAGTTTTAAAAGGGTTAATTCTTCTTTGAATGTTCACTAGAATTCGCCAGTAAAGTCCTCTGTTTCTGGGTTTTTGTTTGAATCAGTACTCAACAGACCTTCCACCCATCTCCTTACTAGTAATCAGTCTGTTCAGATTTTCAGTTCCTTCATGATTCAGTCTTAGTGACTTAGCACAGCAGGTGGCACGTCAGTCTCATAATCATGATTCAGTCTTGGCAAATTGTAGGTTTATGGGGTATGCATTTCTTATGCACACTTTGTTGGTGTAAAATTCCTCATAGTGGTCTCTTAAGATCCTCTCTATTTCTTTGGTATCAGTTATAGTGTCTGCTCTTTCATTTCTGATTTTGAGTCTTTTTCTTTCTTGGTGAATCTAGCTAAAACTTTGTCAATTTTGTTGACCTTTTCAAAGAACCAGTTCTTAGTTTCATTGATCTCTATTTTATGTGTTTTATTTATTTCCACTCTAATCTGTTATTTCCTTCCTTTTACTAACTTTGGGCTTTATTTGTTGTTCTTTTCCTAGGTCCTTCAGGTATAAAGTTAGGTTATTTGAGATGTTTCTTGATATGTAGGCATTGTCACTAAGAACTTCCCTCTTGGAACTGCTTTTCCTGCATCCCATAAGCTTTGGTATGTTGTATATTCTTTTTCATTCTTCTGAAAGTGTTTCTTGATTTCTCTTGTCATGTCTTCTTTGACCCATTGCTTGTTCAGTAGCAATTAGTAGTTATTTAGTCTTTTGTCGTAGTTATTTAGTAGTAGTTAGTCTTCACACATTTGTGAATTTTCCTGTTTTCTTCATGTAATTGATCTCTAGTTCCATAGCATTATAGTGGGGAAAATGTTTGATTTAATTTCAGTCATCTTAAATTTATTAAGACTTGTGACCTAACATATGATCCATCTTGGAGAATGTTCTATGTGTGACTGAAAAGAATGTCTATTCTTTTGTTTTTGGATGCACTATTCAGTATAAGCTCTAAAGTCCATCTGGTCTAGTGTGTCATTTAAGGTGGATGTTTCCTAGTTGACCTGTCTAAATGATCTGTCCATTGATGAAAGTGGGTTATCAGAGTCCCCTACTATCACCATATTGCTGTTTCTCCCTTCAGGTCTGTTAATATTTGCTTCACATACTTAGGTGCTCCAGTGTTGGGTACATAAATATTTACAAACATTATATCCTCTTATTGGATTGTTCCCTTTATCATTATGTAATACCTTTTTATTTGTCTTTTATTATAGTCTTTGTTTTAAAGTGTTTTTCGTCTAATACATCACCTTTCTTTGGTTTCCATTTGCATGGGCTATCTTTTTTCAGTTTGTGTATGTCCTTACTTCTCAAGTGACTCTCTTAAGGCAGCATATAGATGGGTCATGGGTTTTCTTTACTCATTCAGCCACTCTGTGTCTTTTAATTGGAGAATACAGTACATTTACATTTAAAATAATCAATGATAGGCATAAACTTTTTGTTTTTTTTATAGTTCCTCTGTGTTCTTTTCCTCTCCTGCTCTCTTCCTTCATAGTTTAATAAATTTCTGTTGTGGTAGGCTTAGGTTCCTTTCTGTTTATCCTCTGTGTATCTATCATAGGTTTTTGCTTTGTGGTTACCATGAGGCTTTTGTATAACTTTGATTTATAACCATTTATTTTCAGTTCATAATAACTAAAGTTTAAATGCATTCTAAAGTTCCACATTTTTACTCTCCCCGAACATTTTATGTTTTAGATGTCACAATTTACATCTTTTAATCATGTGTATCCCTTAACTAATTACAGTTGTCCTTTGAGCAACAAAGGAGTATGGGATATCAACCATCTATATACTCAAAAATCCATGTATAACTGTTGACTTCCCAGAAACATTAACTACTGTAGCCTAGTGTTGACTGGAAGCCTTACCATTAACATAAACAGTCATTTCAAATATTTTGTATGGTATAGGTCTAATATACTAGAATCTTACAATAAACTAGAGAAAAGAAAATATTAAAAATCGTAAGAGAAGATACATTTATAGTACTGTACTGCATTTACCAATATCATAAATTTACCTTGTCTGTTTACATGATTAACCATCTGTCAGTACCTATACAATTTTTGTCTTACAGGATTCAAAACACTGTAGATGTTATATGTATTGCTAACACTAGATGTCAAAAGTGAAAAGGAATGCATACTTATTTATAAGTATAACAGTTCATGCACAGATAATGAAGCAAGAGCAGTATGATTGCTCTGTGGTAGCCTAGCGGAACTGATACACTTCTTCACAGTGGCCTTGTCTGTACACTAATGAATGAAGCCCTATAAAATTTTTATGGCATAAAGTACTACAGTAATATTCATAGTACAGTTCTAGAAACATTGTTACATTTTTAAAAAACCACTTACCTATGATGATAGGCTGATACAAGAGCGAGAGACATAATTTACAGTAATGTAATTCCTTGAAAGCAAAATTTTAAAACAGTAGGAAAACTAAGGCATTATTAATTGTATATTAAACATCAGTCAAATGTGCCTATGTAAGGACAGGATATCCACTTCCATACAAGACTTAACACTCAGTGTTCTACATGATGAATATTTTGGCGATGGTGATGTTGGCAGAAAAGCATCTTGTACAATTACTGCTGTATGGTTAGATTTTTACACAAAATGTTTACATATACAACAGATCAGTTTATTAACTGTATGGCCTGATGATTAGTTATTATTCATTAAGTGGAAGTGGGTCATCATAATGGTCTTCACCCCTGTCTTCACATTGAGTAGGCTGAGGAGAGGGAGGATGAGGGGCTGGCCATGCTGTCTGAGGGATGGCTGAGTTAGAAGGAGAGGTGGGAGAGGCAACACACTCAGTGTAATTCTTTGGAAATACATTGTAATTTCTGACTGTTTTGCTTTTTCATCTCTCTAAATATGTTTCTATACAGTACCAATCCTTTCACTGTGAGCATTAGTTCAGAACCCACATCCTATAACGCTTCATGTCATAAAAGGAGTCAAAAGCAGTCTTGGAGAATCAGAAGTCTTCTGCCAGATTGTCCAGTGTCAATTTGTTTTCTGGCACTTCTTCTCTGTCTTGTTCCTCCTCATCTGGCACTAGTTTGGAAACACTCATCTCCATCCAGTCGCCTTCTGTTAATTCCTCTGGTGTGTTTTCTGTTACCTCTTGGACTTCTGCAGGATCTGCATCTTAAAACCCTTCACCTCCCTACTCTTTTTGCCAAATCCACAGCCTCTTTCACGATTTTCTTGATTGGTTCTATTGTAAATCCTATGAAGTTATGCACAACATCTGGACAGTTTTCTCCAGCAGGAATCCATTATTTCAGGCTTGATGGTTTTCACAGCTTTTTCTATAATCATGGTGGCATCTTTGATGGTACAGTCCTTCCAGAATTTCATGATGTTCTGTCTATCACAATTCCCTTCCATAGTGTTGACAGCCCTTTTCACAGACTGCTGTGTGTAGAGAGGCCTAGGTGGCTCAGTCAGTTAAGCATCTGCCTTCAGCTCAGGTCGTGATCCCAGATTCCTGGGATCAAATCCTGGATCAGGCTCCTTGCCCAGTGGGGAGTCTGCTTCTGCCTGCTGCTCCCCCTGCTTGTGCACCACTCTCTGACAAATAAAATCTTTTTAAAAAGAAAAAGAAGAAGAATATTGTGTGTAATCATCCTTAAAGGTTCTGATGACCCCTTGATCTGGGGGCTGAATTGGAGATGTCGTGTTTGGGGGCAAGTAGACCACTTCAACACTAACTCATGGGGTTCTAGGTGGCGAGGGCATTGTCCAATATCTAAAGTACATTAGAAGGCAATCTCTTGCTGGCAAGGTACTTCCTGACTTCAGGGACAAAGCAGCAATGGAACCAATCCAGGAAAAGGGTCTTCACTGTCCGGCCTTCTTGTACAACCAAAAAGTCTGACAGCTGGTATTGTTTCAAGACTCGGGGGTTGGTAGGTTTATAGAAAAGGGCAGCTCTGATCCTAAACTAAACTGCATTTGCACAGAACAGTAGTCTGTCCCTTTCTGCCGTAAATCCTGCCGCTCACGTCTCATCATATGGATTAAATAATAAATGCCTTTTGTGACATTTTATTCTAGAACAGGGCACTTTTGTCTGCATTAAAAACCTGTTCAGGCAGATATCCTTTCTCCTCAGTGATTTTCTTAATGGTGTCTGGGAACTCATCTGCTGCCTCTTGGTTGGCAGAAGCTGCTTCTCCTGTTATCTTGACATTTTTAAAACCAAACCTCTTTCTAAAATTATCAAACCATTCTTTGTTGGCATTAAATTCTGTAGCTTTCGATCTTTCACCTTCCGTTTCCTTTGAGTCGTCATATAATGACTTTGCTTTTTCTTGAATCATGTTAGAGTCTGCAGGAATGCCTTTCTTACTAGCCATCCTACACCCCCCTGAAAGCTGCATTTTCAATAGGAGATAAAAGGGTATTTGACAAAAAGTACCAGGTTTTTGTGCCTTGTGGCACTGCTCTGGTGACAGCTTCATGAATTTCCTCTTCTTTTTTTCACAATGGTCCTTATGCTAGATTCATTTACCTTGAAATGGCAGGCAACCACAGCTGCAGACCTCAATCTGGGATACACGTCAAGCAGTTCAACTTTTTTGTGTTATTTCATGTCTTTTCTGCATTTTGGGAACACCTCCAGCATCTCTAGTAGCACTTCGGATGGGTCCCCTGGCATTCTGCAGGGTTTATGGTGTTGCACTAAACACAACGAAAAGTACGTGAGAATGGAGACCAGTTTTTGCTGTGATACCCAGTTCACTGGAGAGAGGAACTGCTCATCCAGAGATGATCAGCCTCTCATGCATTTTAAGTGGCTACTTTGAACACCAGGCCTCACTGCAGTAGCAACAGGAGGCGGCTCCAGAATTATTATGTACCATATGTACACAGTATGTACCATAGTGAATTTTGTGCAATTATGATGTAATACTGCATTGTTGTACACATTTCTCTCAACTGAGTGGTGCCCTGTACAGTATGTGTGAGTTTTGGAAAGTTTTAACTTTATATAATAGATTTATATATGCATTTGGCATTCAAGATATCCTTTTTATATATATATTTCTAAGCTGTATAGTTTGTCTGCAAGTTTTTGCCGTCAAATGCTCTACCACTGAGCTATACCCCCCTTGTCTGCAAGTTTTTGAAATTGTTGCAGATCTTCAAAAATTTTTTGAAATATTTATAGAAAAAAATCCACACAGAAGTGGACCCATGCAGTTCAAATCTGTGTTGCTCAGGGGCCAACTGTAAAATAATTATTTTTATTATATTTGTCTTCTTTCTTACTAGCCTTTTAATTTACTGCCTGCACTATATGCTTACCTTTTCCAGTAAGATTGATATTTTTATGTTTTCTTTTTACTAATTAACACACCTTCTTTTCAGTTTAAAGACATCCCTTTGACATTTCCAATAAAGCCATTCTAGTTGTGTTGGACTCTTAGATTTTTTTTTCTTAAAGATTCATTTATTTTATGGGGCCCCTGGGTGGCTCAGTGGGCTAAAGCCTCTGCCTTCGGCTCAGGTCATGACACCGGGGTCCTGGAATCAAGCCCCGCATCCCGCTCTCTACTCAGCAGGGAGCCAGCTTCCTCCTCCCTCTCTCTCTGCCTGCCTCTCTGCCTACTTGTGGTCTCTGTCAAGTAAATAAATAAAATCTTTAAAAAAATTCATTTATTTTAGAGTAAGAGCACAAGCAAGGGGGAGAGGCAGAGAGAGGGGACAAGCTAGACTCTGAGGGTATGGCCTGTGGTGTCAGCCAGTCGTTGGTTGACTCATTCATTCATTCAGTGAACAACCAAGTATTTGTCTAGGGAAGGACGTACTGATGCCAGGTACCTCCGTGTTCTTGCCTTTGGTTCATAAATGCCTTCTCTGTGACTGCTTTCTTTTAGAAAAAGACCATATTCTGAGACTGTGGTTTACATTTTTCTTTTTCTTTCTCCTCTGTCCACCTCCATTCTGAAGTTCTGCACCCACCCTCCCCCACTGTGACCTAGCTCAGCAGACACCGGCTATGAAACCTGGGGTCCTGCTTGTTGATTAGATATGCTGTACCTGGTCTCCCATCTGGCCTTTCTCCTTCCGGGTGTTCTGCTTCCATTCAGACCCATGTTACTTTTCCTTTCTGCTGCTTCTCTGGAGCAATATTTTCTTTGAATCTCCTGCTTGCCTCATTTGCTTTCTCCCCACATCCCACATGAGCTCTCAACCCACACTTGTGCGTGTCCCTCCACCACCTCTGTCCTGCTCACTGCTCCCCTTCTCCCCGCTGGTGGGCATCCCTTGGGGAGCATGCCAGCTTCCCCCTGCTCCCTCTCCCCCATCTGATGACAGCTGGAAACTGGCTTCTCTTTTCTTCACGAGATCACCCTCCAGAGTTGACACATGAAAGGACCGCTTTTTATCATCTAGACTCTGAAAAAAACTTCCTGGTAGTGACCAAATAGGCCCTAACCTTTTCTCCCCCTTGTGTCTCCACATTGGGGCCACTCTCCCCTGAGTTCCATTGCTCCTGCAGCAATAAACCCTTTGTGAAGGCATGTGTGCACGTGTCCCGTCAGAGCAGACCCGGTCTTCTAGAGGTTTTCATTCTAAGAGAGCAACCTGGAAATCGCACATGCAGACACTATCCAGCCGCGCAAGGCAGGGAACGGGCTGCCCTCTGTGAGCTTCTTGCTTTCCTGAAAGTCAGGCAGTACGGTGACCTCATCTCCTAGATGGAGCAGCCCTTGTTGGGCCGATGCCTCAGCCCTGGCCTTTTCAGCGACTGTCACTGGGCAATGGGGAGGAGCGACTTCTTTTGTACATATGGAAATGTGGGTGCCAGAGATAAAAGGGGAGAAGGGTTGTGAGTGACACGCAGAATTGTCTGTTCCACCTACTTACCCTTGGTGGGAGCATGTTTAAATAGATCAGAGCATTTAATATCTGGCAGTATATGTTGATTTCCATTTACTCATCATTTTGCTAATTTAAGCACATTAATAACTAGCAGCTGTACTTCAGAGCAGTTCTTTCTGTCATTTGAAAGGGAAAACAAGCACTAAATATACTTTGGTTTACCAGGCTATCATCCTTGGGGAAACTTTTTAACTCCTTGTAAACAGGTGTTTCTGGAGTCACTCAGTAATTTTAACTGAGATTTGAGCTTGCGGTGGCATGGATTTTTACTGTTACAGTCCCAGTATCCCTTCTCCAGGAGTCGCACACTCTGCCCTTGCTCCTGCCCCAGCCTCTGCCCCACTGAGAGCATCTGTGTGCCATGAGCCCAGCAGCCCTCGCACCTGTTATCTACCTCCGTGGACCTGAGCGTAGCAGCCTGCCCTTGGACGGCGGGGGGCTCCCTGCACCCACTCTTCTGTGCCCCGAGCCAAGCAAAGGCCGAGCAAAGGCTCGACGTCACGATAACTTCGTGTTTGTGTTTTTAAAATTGTTACCTTAAAGCAGCTCAGGCTACTGGACTGCTATGATCCAAAACTGATCCCAAGAGTTGCCGCTTCTGTCCTTGGGAAGGAGAGCATGTCGACCCCAATCCTAAAATCACCTGCCTGGAGTAACTCCGTTCGGGTAGTCGAGCACTCTCGTGCAATCGGATTTGCTCCCCACCTCAGCCTGCAGACACATCAGCTGTGGAAACCAGCCGGCCAGTCCCCGGGGACAGGGAGTCCTCAGGCAGGTGCTCAGGTCCCAGGGCGGAGTCCAGTATTCTGCCCCAGAACAGGGATCAACAAGCTTCTCCAGTCTGGATTTTGAAACAGTCCTCATTGTCCTAGTCTGAATCCTTGACTCTGGGGAAAAAAACAACAGGAGGCGGCGTCTCTCCCCTCCCCATAGATAGACAGCTCCTACGGAAGCAGACATGCTGTCTCAGGGCAAAACTAACTTTTCTGGGCCTCACACTACTAGAGCTGAGACAGTGAGAGACGATTAGGCAATGAGTTAAGACTGGAAGAAACCAGTTCCTAGTTCACGGCTGCTTTAGAAGAGCCCCTGATGATCTGCAGGATGAGAAACGGGTTCTAGGTCACACTGCCTGGGTAAGATCTCGAGCAGTTCTCCAGCAGGCAGGAGAAGGATCTCATCTCTCTTCTCTGCCACAGGAGAGTTCTCGGCCTCAGACAGCTCCCTCACGGACGTCCAGGAGACCCGAAGGCCTCCCATGCCCGACCCTGGCCTGATGCCCCTACCCGATGCGGCTGCGGATTTAGATTGGTCCAACCTGGTGGATGCGGCCAAGGCCTACGAGGGTGAGTCCGCGGACCATCCAGTCAGGACGCGCAGGGCTGCAAGGCCCTGCCGAGTTTTGGGGGCTGTGAGGCTCTGGTCAGTCTGTCCACTCTGCTGTTTTGCACACACTGACCGCACGGGGGCGCGCGCTTCCAGCTGGGGCACACGCTGTATGATTTAATCTGATGCAGCCTGACATTTCATCTACGTAGGATTTTGTAGCATGGCTGTCTCCCCTCCCCACACGTGGGAAGGGCAGGGAGTGGGGGAATCCCAGCTGTCACTTGGCTGAAAAGGACACCTATCCAGAGAGAGTCTTTGACCACGTGGTGAGGACGTCATTGCGAAGTGCACCATTGGATCTGTTAGGGATGCTTGTCCCACTTGGCCCTGCCCCATCCTTGAGAGATGTTGGGTATTCCCTTTGCGTTTCCCATTCACCTCTCCTGACTCTGGCAGCACGTTCTCAGTCCACACTGTCCTGTGCCAACCCGTTGTCTGTGCATTTCTCGGACGCAGGCTCTCCCACGGGCGCTGGCGTGCCGGCACGGACGGAATGGAGTGTCATGCTATCCGTGTATATGGACGGGAGGTTGGCAGATGCCCTTTTTGAAATGACTGACTTCACTCTGTGGTCATCATTCCAGATTCTTCGGTGCTAAAATGTTCTTTAGAAAACAAAGACAACAGATGAGTGGTTTAGGGTTGGGGTTTTTTGTTTTGTTGTTTGTGGGGGGTGGGTGGGGACTTACGTTTGAAGAATTGAAAGTAGCTAGTCCATCAAGCTGTAATTTTCAGAACTTGATGAGGTGACAGTGAAGTAGGCCACAGGCAGCCCCGTGCTGGCCGCTGGCAGTTCCCCAGTACTGACAGGACTGTAAATTTCAATTTATTGGTCACACTCCCTTCTAGGAGATGGTAGTAGTTTTGTGTTTTTAATGAGAGGTTTTGAAAATTTGATGGTGTTTTCTTGGCTCAAGTTTTAGGTTGGGTATATTTTAAAACACATATGGTTGGACTTTGGCTAAAACCCACCAAGGTAGCCAGGAATCTTGTGGGAAACCTACTTCTAGAAGTGCATTTTATATCATCACCGAGTGGAAAAAGCCCTGGTCTAGAAATCTGGCACAATGCCTGTTTCCAGGGAAACGTGTCATAGAATGCTACTTGATGAGTAAGAAAAAGAAGACTACAAGTGGATTCACAGCCCATGTTCTCAGAAGGGATCTTCTGCCGCTCCTCTGCTATAGCTCAAACAGTGGTTTTCTCCTCCAGGGTCAGGAGAGAAGGCTCCTGATGTATCCCCACATGGTGATTAGATGTGACCGTCCGTGTAGGCTAGTTGTTGACCTTTGACAGACCAGCCTGGAATGTGGCTCCAAAGTACTGAAGGTCTTCTCCTCTCCCTTCCAGTCCAAAGAGCCTCCTTCTTTGCTGCTACTGACGAAGGCCACCGGCCCTTGAGCGCTGCATCCAACAGTGACCAGCTCGAGGAGCAGGCTCTGGCCCAGATGAAGTCCTACAGCAGGTCAGTCACCCTGTAGCGAGGTCGGCACTCTGCACCGTGTGTCCCCAGCTGTCTTGACAGCAGGTGTGGGGAAGAGGTGGAGGCCGCAGGCATTAGCTGACCGGAGCTCACCACCACAAGGCCAGACTCTTCACATCTTAGAATGCTCTGGAACTAAAACTGTAAACATAATTAAACTGTTCTTGATGACTTAGTCATAATCATGAATATTTATAATTCACTAAGGCCTTAATACACATATGCTCTCAGGACTGATCACCTCAGCTGAGGGAAAGCATGTGCCTGGCCTCCTTGAGCCTGGTTTTGGAGTGCCTCCCCCTGTTGTCAGTTGGTCGTACTTGTCCATGTGTCCCCATCTTAGTGGCTCCCCCCGTGCTGCTTCAGATCGACGTTAGATCCGGGTCACCAGGAGAGGGAAGATTCAAAAGGACATGAAAGGCAAGTGCAAACTGAGGCCCAGATGGTTTCCTCAATAGTTAAGAGCAGGGATTTTGACTTTTGTTGAACTGAGCCGAGGTGGATCCCACTGTCTGATTTCAAGTGGTGAGGCTGTTGGGGAGCTGCGTGCTCGGACTCTGTAGGAAAACATCCGACGGGCCACCGTGGTACACGTCGTGGGTGCTCCCTGATGCAGGATGAGGTCAGCGGCTTGAAATCGCTCCTTTTAAAACCTTTTGAGGATGGTTAAGAATCCGGGTATCCAGGAGACAGGCGACAACAGGGAAAGTGAGGTTAGCATAGGTTGTTCAAATAGCCGTGGACTGTTCCTGAAGACTTCGCCAATCAAGTGTGTAAGGAAATGCTCTGCACAGGGAAAGCGGAAGAGTTGGGGTGGCTTATCCAGAGTGTAAGGGACAGGTGCTGCGTTCGCTCTGATCACTGAGGCATCTTGGGACCGAGAATGGCAGTTACTTTGGCTGTTGAGAACTTTAAAAAGAAAAAACAAAAGAGAGCATCAAGGGCACAGTGAACCCAGAATGTACCTTAGAATGGGCCCTCCGAGCAGGAGAATTCTGAGTGAACAAGTCCGTCTTCCTGCGGAAGGATGATCGAGCAGTGAGTTCTTCAGTCTTCGCAGAACCCGAAGAGGAGGGTGGTGCCGGGCACGTTTGTTCAGTGAACAGATGGACTTGAATGTGTTTCTAAAAACCGGAGCCTCCGCAGGCACGTAATTCACTCTGAAAACCTTCAGAAGTCAAGACAGGCTGCTACGCGTTTTCACGGGGCGTCCCCTCTTAGAGGTTTGGAGCTTCTTATCATTTCATTTATTTACAGCCTTGAGACTCTCGTGCCCCTGTGAATTGGGCCTCTGGGGCTTGTAGATCGAGAATCAGTAGAAGACAGCAACACCGCTCCAGTACATACTGCCTTCGAGTCCAAGACTCCAGAACCTCGGTCTATGTGTGTCTTCCCTTTTGGCCTCCGGGGAGAGGCAGCTGCACATTCTCCTAGTGGAAGGCTTTAGCTTGCGGGTTGTGGACTCTGAGGTGGTGGATCCGGCTAGAGCTCACTCAGACCTGACCTCAGGTACACAGGAGCTGGACGAACGGCTGACGAGGGCCTTCTGTCCAGCCAGTTGGGCGGCCTTGTCATCCGCTAGCTCCCTGGGGGGTTTTGGTATTCCATAAGCGTGGCATTACCAGTACTTCTATTAATTGGGAGAAAGAAACTGGAGGGCCTAGTTTGCAGATCATAATAGCAAAGGAGACATTAAGGTTGGACGGATGAGCTTTTGAAACATTCTTATTTTTTAAAATATTTTAAGATATTTAGACAAGCTTTCGAGACAGGAGCATGATAAGTTAGCTGCACGTGGATGAGTAACCACAGACTGTTTCCTGGGGACAGAGACCTACCTTCTCCTGGTCGCCCCAAGGTAGGGCTGACCTCAGCCCTTCTGCCCCCAGAGGAGTGGCTCTCTCTTCCTTTCAGCCACTAAAGAGAATAGGAAACACTGCACCGCTTGACATTTGTGCCTTCCAGAAAGTACCTCTCCGGCTGCCAAACAGACCATTTTCACTTACTGTCCTGTGTTCTTTGGTCGTGAAGACCGACATCTTTAACAGCGGAAGCTACTGAAGGGCTGCCATTCACCCTTGCGTTACCTTTTGTTAAAATGACCGTTTTCTTTTTTTAAAGTGAAAATGCACATTGGGTCACCGTACTGAGAAATTTGACATTAAAAAGCCATTTTACAGAGACAGCAGCCTCATTAACAACTACCCAGCAAACCCGGCCAACACCGTCTCTTGTTTCTCATCCCCAGCAGTAAAGATTCCTCCCCCACTCTGGCTTCTAAAGTGGACCAGCTGGAAGGTATGCTGCAGATGCTCCGGGAAGATCTGAAGAAGGTAAACACACACTCTCGAAGCAGAGCGCCCGGTCGGTGCCGGCTGCCCTTGAACAAATCCCTAACTAGTGGAGGAACACGTGGGTATTGTCCGTTTTCTCGGGACACACGGTCCACGAGCTTCTTGGCGCTCGGTTCCCACCAGCACACCCCGTGCAAGCAGGCCTTCGTTGCCACGTGTGCAGAAAAGTTGTTGAACCCCAGCCAGCCCCGCGGAGCCCTCTCTCGGCCTCCCCACCCCCCGCCTAATGGGTCAGTAGCCCAGACCCACCCATCTTCACTGCCAGTCGGGCTCTCACACCAAGAACATGGAATGTAGTGTGACTATATTAAGAGCCTAAAACCAAACAGTCCAGAATTTAAGACCGCCCTCGCTGAAGACATTAAGGTACACGGTAATGTCTTCACGTTCCAAAATAAACCGTAGTGAGCCCCCGGGGGACCTGATCCCTGGCTTTGAGTATCGGGATCCCCAGGGCCAGGCCGGGGATAGTGTTAGGATGAAGAATAGAAGCAGGTGAAGGGGACATGCAGGTCCCCAGCCACCCCTCCAGCTGCTGGGTCCCAGCCCTCCCCTCCTCTGCCCTGCCTCCCAGGAGAAGGAAGACAAAGCCCACCTGCAGGCAGAAGTCCAGCACCTCCGGGAGGACAACCTGAGGCTGCAGGAGGAGTCCCAGAACGCCTCGGACAAGCTGAAGAAGTTCACGGAATGGGTCTTCAACACCATAGACATGAGCTAGGGCAGGCTGCGGGGGGCCGGCCCGGGCTGGGGGAGGGGGTCCGGGAGGAGGGGGCTCTCCGGTGCGGTTGGGCGCTCCTTCCGCCACGCCGCCGAGAGCCTTCTCAGCCCGCCTGCCCTAGCTTCCCGCTCTGGCCCCTTGCGGGGAGCGCGCGACACAACTGCAGATCAACAATCATCGTCTGCCTTTTGTAGAAAAGAAAAACAAAAAAGTAAATAAAAATTTTAAAAAGTAAAATAAAAGTTTAACTGCTAAAATGTGAATGTCTTTATTTTTTTGCACAATATCTTTATCTGTTACGTATTTTAAAAAACAAGTGGGCCTAGGCCGCCTGGGGCCCATCTGCCTCTATTTCCATGAGCTCTTACTGATTTCAGGTAACCCAAGCTTTCCCACGTCATTGCTCCTAGGAAAATAAAGTTTTTGCACATGGTTTCTTGGGGGAGGGGGATTTCCTTACCTTTGTCCTAAAATGCCTGGGGAGGGAGGTGCTTGGAGAAGACGCCTCCCTCCCTTGAATGACCTGTGCATGAGCTAGTGCCCTTTGTCCCTACCTTCCGGAGGACAGCGGGCTCAGGGTTACCCGAAAGTCCGTGCGGGAGACAGAGCCAGTGCCTCGGGCGACGCCCCTTTCCTGTCCTGCATTGTGACGTCACTCCACCCATCAGTTCCTCTCCCCTGGAGATGGTCCCCCGTGTGCGCTGCTCAGAGCTAGAACCCTTTCTGTCTGGTTCCACTGGAATCAGCCTCTACAGCTTCCCGGCTCCAAACATTACTGGCTTTCAGAATTCCTCCAGACTAAAATCTCACTTGTATGCATTTTGGTCAAAAGTATAGCTTTTGTTTGAGATGTGTAAAGATGAAAATGTGGCAAAACTGTATTTTTAGCTTACTCAAAAATTACCATATTAATTCTCTCCAAAGCAAGACTTGACCAGTCTAGGAAAAAGTGAATGTTAAATTGTTTTAATACTCGCTTGTTAGGAGCAACGACTGTGATCATAGAATGGGCTCTGGAAACCTGCATGTCCCAGTGTGCAATTCCAGCACGGCATTTTCTGAATCCTTTTGTGGCCAGCCAGAGGATTCTGCTGCAGAAATGACTGATGTGTTATTTTTCCTGTCTAGTGATGCAGCTGCCCTGGGCCTCTGGCCGTCGTCCCAAGGCCCGCAGGCCTGCAGACGGACACACCAGGCCCACCAGTGTTGAGGGACCCAGGGAGCCCTGGGGGCCTTGTTTCTTGCCTTCATAAAAATGTCATGAAGCTGCCACCTGTGTCCCTTCAGTGGCAACTCTGATGTAGGGAACGTTCTGCGATGTCATCTGCTTGGAAGCTCCCTGCCCCAAGTAATCTCAACTCCTTCCTCCATCCCTGAAAGACACAGGATGGATTTTCTCTCTCCTCCCCTTGCCCCCTCCTCCAGAATTTTACAGTTTCATTCATGATTGTGATTTTTCCAGGGAATTATTATTCTTTTTTTTGAGGGGGTGACATTTCCATCCTGGAAATAGGAAGATTTCGGAGTGCTCTGTAAAGATCTCAATTGTCTGTCTCTTTCTCTCTCTGACTTGTATGACGGAGATCGTTACATTGCCTGTTACCTCTTTGTAAATGAGAAAGATCGCTGACCTCCAAGCATTCTGAAGTCTTGCTTATCCTTCTGAGTTCAGTTTTTATTTTGTCTTTCATTTGTTTGGGGACTTGGGGCAAGCTATTTATTAGAGTTTTGCAACAGAATCTTGTTTGAAGCCTTTAAAGACTACTTGTAAAATTCAGACAATAAAATTCATTTTAAACGCTCTTTTAAAATGCTTTGGTATTATTGCTTGAGGTTTTTGGATTTGAAAGACCACCCAGTAGCTCATGGACCCGCCTTGCAACCAACTTTCTCACAGGGCTCCATTAACACTAAATGATTCTTCAAAGTTTCTGTGCCTCTTAGAATGTTAATAACCTTTTTAAACTCCGTTCGTATGTCCTTCGAGAATTCCTAATTTGGCTTCTCTACTTATAATTTAATATTTGCAGAGCACTTTCTAATTAGTTCCCTCTTCATTATCCATGTGTGGATTTTCCGTAACAACACTGTCATTCCCTGAGACCAGCACATTTTTGGACTGCCTCTACTGCCTCACCCAAATCTGAGTTAGATGTTCTGTGCTCAGAGAATACAAATGCCTGTTAATATCAGGCTGTGTAAAATATAATTAGAAAAGTTAATCTACTGAAAAAATCATAATGCATTCCAAAGCCAAATGGAACCAAATTTTTAAAATCTACCACATCAGTGTTCCTCTCCACTGGTGCAGCTAATTGAGAACTGACAGAGTTCCTTCCTTCTATTTGGTTCAATAACCCTACAAATTCTAGAATTACAAGACAGGGCAAGACTGGATGCCATGAGATAAATCTGATGAGCAAGCTAAAATCATGGTCTGTCTAGACCATGATTCTTACCTGGTTTGAGGGGCTTTTCCACTGTTGCTGAAGGGCTCGGAGGGGGTTGGGGGTCCCCGGGAGAAGGGGCCGTTAGCCTGCATTGATGGAGGGGCCGTTCAGTTGTGTTTCATCTCTGCTGCCTGTGATAAAGAGATGGGGCCGGACTGGGTTAACAGCTCCTCAGATGGGGATAAAATGGATAGTCCAAGGGCAAAGGAAATAGACCAGTGAGCTTAAGCCACTTGTCTCTAGTTAAATACAGAACAATAACCTGAACGGATTCCAGCCTGCAGCCGATCCATCTCAGGAACCTGCTGCTGCTTCCCTCTCTCAACCAAACCGAGAGGAAAGTGCAAGATGGCGCAGCTGGGCCAGAAACCTGGGACCAGTGCAGCCCAGGGCATGGTTCAACAAGAACGCTGTTATTTTTTAAAGAATGATTCCACAATAATGTCGGGTACCCCTTCTCGGTAGAAATTAGGCCCCTGATGGCCTATCCATAAGGAATAAGCATTTGGTCCATCTGAAAAACATTTAAGGTGTTTGGAGACTCAAATTCCATCGACTGCACAGCAGCTCTGTCCTAGGATACATTACCTAATCTCTGGGCATGGCTTTCTCATGGTAAAATCATCACAGTTTCACAGAGTTTGAAGGATTAAATAAGATCAGACGTGTAAAGACAGTGATGGGCAAACTGAAGACACAATAACACGTCTTCCCTGTCTTCCATCTCCAACAGGTTAAGTCTTTTCTGTTGTTTTTCTGGGAGGGTGTCCTGGCGTGTTAATAGCAGAATGGGATGGAAGGGTCAGAATGAGCTCCTCCATCCACTTTCCTGTCAGGTGCTTTCCACCCCCTGCTATGCATTTTAGAACACTGACTCTCAGACTTGAGCTTCCATCAGAATAGGTCATAAGGCTGCATCCCCAGGATCTATGATTTAGCAGGGCTGGGGTGGGGACTTAGTGTTTGTATCTTCTAGAAGTTCCCAGGTGATGGCTTAGGAGCATCAAAGAGTAGCCTCAGCATGTGGACATCCACACCCATGGACAGTTAAAAGAAACAGATGCTACAGGGAGAGGCACATAGTGTGTCCACATGCCTGAGTATCATTTTCATGGGTCAGCAACCACAGAGAACCTTGCAGGAGAAACAGGCTTAAACTATAGCTAAAGAGAGATTAGGTAAAAGGCATTTTTTTTTCCTTTTTTACTAAAGAGGTAATAATTTAGAGCTCCCTGCACATGAATCTTTCTGCCACTTGACTGTTTTAAATTCCTGTGTTACCTGGATGGCTCTGGAGTGTCCTTACGACCATTAACGGGATGAGACTAGTTCCCAGGTCAGCAAGAAATGGCCTAGGTCACCTTGTGGGGGGGCGGTGGCGGACAGTTTAGATGGCAGTGCTACCGAGGAAAGCAGGCCCTTGGCCAGGCCCACAGTGAGTGGCTACTCAGGAATACAAAAACTGGGAGACTTGCGTCACGGCTGGGAGTGCTGAATTCCACTCACCAACATCCAGGTTCAGTCCAGCCTGCTCAGCCCAATCTCCGAGCGCCTGTCAAACCTCAAAGTTCCCAGACAAGCAAAGTTTTGACTGCCTTCATACCTGCCCGGCCTGTCAAGAAACCTTTGCCTAAATCCTCAGGCTGTAGACCAGCTCTTTTTCTCCACTTCTGTCCAGAAAGGAAGGAAGGGTTGCTCATCTTCCATATCCTTTGGATAAGTTGCAGCTCAGAGACTTGGAGACACTGGCAGTCTCTCCCGAGACGATCATTAGAACCTTGGTTTGACTGGCCCCTGCTTTGGCCCCTCCTTGCTCTCCTTTTCACAGATCTCCTGCCTCTCCCCAGGACTGCCAGCCTTGTGTTCCCTCTATGCACCATCAGACTAGCCTTCTGGCCCTCCATCCACGTAAATCTAGGATCTCCTCCTGACTTGCCTTTGTGCGCCCGAGTCATCACATATGAGACCCGAGAGCTTTCCCCTTCCCTTCTCTTCTCTGCCTCTCGTTAAACCCCTTCAGTCATGCTTGCCATCGACCACACAGCGCCTTCCATCACTTGCCCTACCTGAGCACATGCCATCACGCAGTCTACATGGCTCATCTTCCAGGCACTGCCCACCTTTAAATATATGCAGCTCGTTTTATCCTTCCATTTGGACCTCTCATGACCCATCTTCAACCTGAATGATCTCCCAGACAAAATAACCCGAGCTTTGTGTACCTTCCTCTGTATCTTTAGACAAATGCTTTCTGTAGGGATTTCACCCCATTCTGGGGGTGCATCTGTCGTTCTTTTTCCTTAACCAAAGTGCTCTGTGTTCCTTTAAATGGGCCAATCTCCCTACACGTTGTTTTGCTTACATATTTGTTAGCACACGTCCATAGGGCTAATGAGTCCACCCAGCCACACTTCTCCTATGCATTTCTGTAATCCAGCATGGAAGCATCATAAAATGGTATCTACCAATAAAATCCAGCCTCCTTTGCAAGAGTATCAATGGCCTGGGAGGGTATGGGCTCTCTAGGGTAAAAGACACCTCCATCCCCCATTGCCTCCCAGCTCACCGCACACATTTTACATAACTGGCCTGATAAACAGGCATTCAAGTTGCTTCCCCAGGATACCATTGGCAAACCCAAGAAAGCCATCACCTTCCCAGCCCAGTGCCCATCACATACATACACACACACACACACACACACACCCATCACACCCCTACACACTCATCACACCCCCTACCCTCACCCACTGGTATTCCTGGAAGTGAACGCTCTTAGAAAATACACCAAGGAAGGAGTTCTATTCAAGTTCAAATAGCAAACCAGAAGTGACCAACAAAGTTGTCTGGAGGTGGTCCTTCTGTCACGTATCCTAATGAAGAGGTAGGATGGGTTTGTAGCTGACCTAGTAATTCTTCTAAAGAGCTAAGAGTCCATGAACACAGTAACTCTTTTAAGCTGCTTACATGTTCTGCCATCTTAAAGCAATGAATGTGCTTAACAAACTTTTGTCTTAGTTGGTACAAAGAGAAACTTGGCTCAGTATAGGTTCATATCAAATCAATGAGGCTATGCCTATTAAAACATGCATCTTAATGCAGTCTAGCTTTATACTAATGATTCCAGCTGGAGTCGAAGCCAGGGCTTCTTTCATAGGCCCCGAGAACCAGCAATTCTACCTCCAAAAAGCAAAGACCTGGCGGAAGGTAGGAGGGATGGGGGTATGGAGTTACTGACCACCATCTTGAAGTATTTGACACACTGTGGTATGAAGCAGAAACCAGTTTTGATGTCTGTGGTTCTAGAGGCAAAAATGGAACCAGTGGATGTTTGTTGCAGGAAACAGGTTTTTTCTCCAAGATTGATGATAAATAAATGGTGACTGGGTGGTTTCCTGGGCTTGAAGCCAAGAATTAAGAGTCAAACTAGGAACCACTTTGCAAAGATTCCATCATCCTTTCATCTTTTCTAGTGGACTTTTTCTATCTTAAATAAACTTGGAGTCATGAGTCACAGACTCAGGAAGGAAGGGGACCTTTAGAGATGGGCAGTTCTACCCCCCAGCCCAGACAGGACTGAATTTCCTCTTCATCGTCCAGCCACCTGAGCGTAAGCGTCCCCGGTGAGGGAGAGCTCACTACTGACTGGGGTAGCACATTGTGTCTTTCAATGTCTCTTTTAAGTCATTCCTTTCATTTAGGGAAAGTCAGTTTCCCTTTAGGTTTTGTGACTACTCCCAACCCTACCACTTTGAATTACACAAATATAAATTTCTCTCCCCAAGTAATAACCATCGATATGCTGGAAAATACGAAGTCTTCCCAGTGTTATTTATTTATTTCCTGTACAAAAACTCCCATTCTCTCAACTTTTCCTCCCGGGTCATGGACTTCAGCCCCTGCCCCACAATAATATAATCAGCTATGGTCAGTGTTCACTGACCATTCTGAAAATCCTAGAGCCCTTCAGGACACAAATGCTCTATGTGCATTAGCCCAATGAGTCCTCACAGCCGCCCTGTGAGGTGGGGCTATTGTTGTCTCCACTTTACAAAACGAGAAACTAAGGACTAGAGAGGTCAAATAATGTGTTCGCGGTAAAATAGCTGGTAAATGGAAGAGGTAAAGCTGGGATTCAGACCCACACTTCCAGATTCCGGAGCCAATACTTATTTAATCTGTACTTTATCAATTCTGTTGCTCCAACGCATGGTCCCCTGCATTGACCATTTGCATGGATCCTTGCTGCGGGGACCTAGACACTATCATGGACACTAGATGGTAAATGGGGTGGGTGGGGGGCCACAGTGGAAGACTAGAAGGGAACCTAAAGGCCAGAAGACTACGAGGAAACCACCTATTTGGGGGGCCCTTAAGAGAGGGGGCTCTGAAGTGCTCTGACACTCTTTCTGATACAATATAGATGTTCTCCCTGCAAATGACAATGCAAGAAAGCATCTCTGTCCAATCCCAGGCCAAATCTAGAGGTAAAACAATCTTTGAAAGCCTGAGTCACTGGTTCTTAGACATCAGCACCACCTGGACAAGTTGATTAGTTTCTGTTCCTTGGCTCTAGGCTTAGAGGTTGGGTATGAATAGGTCTGGTAGAGCTGGCAATCTTCATTTTAGTAAGCATACCAAGGGTTTAGGATATGGAGGATTCCTGGATCCATTTATCTGAGAAACTCCACCCTAGCTTTTGAAAACCTCTGGGCAACTCTGCTGAGCCAGGGAATAGGCAAGGTGTTATGGGTGAGTGTACTGTCTGCTTGAAATACCTGGATACTTTGCTCCTTCTCAACATGGGGGAATGGCTAGCTGAGGCCAGCTGGCTGGGCAGGATTCTCCATGAGGGAAGTGTAGAAAAACCATTTACTTTTGAAAAACCATTTACTTAATGGCTGATAATTCTCAGCTTCACCCCACCCTACACCCAGATTTTCTTTCTTTTTTTTCTTAACCAAGAGGCATTTGCTTAGTGGAGGTCAATTAAAATCTTTGTTTTAAAATCAACTTCTTAAATATTGTACAGAACACTCACCTTTCCTTAGGACAAACTGCCACAACATTAATTTTACACTCTGATCTAATCCGATCTCATTACTGATGTTCCTGTAATTGTCTGCTACCAGTTCTGTATCCTTATCAGGGAGCAGGTAGGAGTCAGAGATTTCAAAGTTGGTCCCTGTTTTAGCCATCAAAAGACAAAAGAGACTTCCTGTTTCTACCTCTAAGCCCATCTGTCAGAAAACGGCCCAAAGTCCTTGCGGTCCGCTTGCTGAAGCGACAGACAGGAGCAGAACCTGCCCAGCCTCCCAGGGTAAACCTCGGCAACAGCCCAAACCCATTCCAACTGCCCGCCATGGTGCTCCTGGGGGCCAGGGTTCATGGTCAGCTTCTCTTCCTTTAGCCAGTGTTGTGGTTATCAATGGCCATGGAAGCCACTTCATACTTAGTTACTTAAAACAACCACCACTTTACTAAGCAGGTGTACGTCACTTTATTGTGTTTCACTCCACTGCACGGCACAGACACTGCATTTTGTACCAACTGAAGGTGGGTGGCAACCATGCATTGAGCAAGTCTATTGGTGCCATTTTTCCAGCAGCATTTGCTCACTTCAGGTCTGTCACATTTTGGTAATTATCACAACAGGTCAAACTGTTTCATTATTATTACACTTGTTAAGCTGATCTGTGATCAGTGATCATAGAGGTCACTATTGTAATTGTTTTGTGGTGCCAGAAATTGTACCCATATAAGACAGCAAACTTAATATATGCTATGTGTTCTGCCTACCCCGCCAGGAAACCACTCCCCCATCTTTACCCCTCTCCTCAGGCCTCCCTGTTCCTTGAGACACAGAAATACTGAAATTAGGCCATTAATAACCCTACAATGGCCTCGAAGTGTTCAAGTGAAAGAAGAGTGAAATGTCTCTCATTCTATATCAAAAGCTGTCAATGATTAAGCTTAGAGAGAAAGACATGCGGAAGCCATGAGAGGCCAAAGGCTAGGCCTCCTGCACTCAACAGTGAGCCAAGCCGTGAACGCAAAGAAAACATTCTTGAAGGAAATGAAAAGTGGGATTCCAGTGAACACGTGAATGGTAAGAAAGTGAATCAGCCGTGCGGATATGGAGAGTTGTAGTGGTCTGGAGAGAAACCAGCCAAAGCCGAATCCAGAGTGAGGCCCTAACTCTCTTCAAATGCTGTGATGGCTGAGACAGGTGGGGAAGCTGCAGGAGAGAAGTCTGAAACTCGCAGAGGCTGGGTCATGAGGTTTAAGGAAAGAAGCCATCACTATAACATCAGAGCGCCAGGTGAAGCAGCACATGCTGATGGAGAAGCTGCAGCAGGTTCTGCAGAAGGTCCAGCGAAGATCATTTACGAAGGTGGCTGTCCTAAGCAAGAGGCCTTCAGTGTGAATGAAACAGCCTTCCATTGGAAGGAGATGCCATGTGGGGCTTTCATAGCTAGGGAGGAGAAGTCAACGCCTGGCTTCAAAGCCTCAAAGGGCAGGTAGACTCTCTTGTTAGGGGCTAAGGTAGCTGGTGACTTTCAGTGGAAGCCAGTGCTCACTGGCCATTCTGAAAATCCTAGAGCCCTTTAGAATGATACTAATTATATTCTGCCTGTGCTCTCTGAATGGGTTAAGAAAGCCTAGATAACAGCACATCTGTTTACAACATGGTTTACTGAATATTTTAAGCCCACTGTTGAGATTACTGCTCAGAAAAGAATCCTTTCAAAATATTCATTAACTGCTTCTTCATTGACAATACATTGGACCACCCAAGAGCTCTTATGGAGATGTACAATGAGATTAATGTTTTCAAGTCTGCTAACACAACATCTATTCTGCAACCCATGAATCAAGGAGTAATTTTGACTTTCAAGTTTTTATTATTAAAGAAATGCATTTCATAAGGCTATAGCTACCATAGTGATTCCTCTGATGGATCTGGACAAAGAAAATTGAAAGACTTCTGGGAAGGATTCACAATTCTAGATGGCATTAAGAACATTCATGATTCTTGTGGAAAATAGTATGGAGGTTCTTCAAAAAATTAAAGATAGAATTACCATAAGATCCAGTAATTCCAAAATGGGGTATTTATCCAAAGAAAACAAAAACACTAATTCAAAAAGATGTATGCACTCATGTGTTTATTGTAGCATTATTTAGAGTAACCAAGATACTGAATCAACCTAAGTGTTCATTCATAGATGAATGGATAAAGATGTACATATATACACATTGGAATATTACTCAGCCATAAAAAAGAATGAAATATTGCCATTTGCAACATGGGCATATCTAGAGTATATAATATGTGAAATGTCAGTCAGAAAAAGACAAATACCATATGATTTCTCTCATATGTGGAATTTAAGAAACAAATGAACAAAGAAAAAAAAAGACAAAAAACAAGACTCTTCAATATAGAGAACAAAATGGTTGTTACCAGAGGGGAGGGAGGCAGAGGGATGGGGGAACTAAGTGAAGGGGATTAAAAAAATAAAACAATCATGATGAGCCCTGAGTAATGTATAGAATTGTTGAATGACTATGTTGTATACCTGAAACTAATATAACATGATATGATAGCTATACTGGAATCTTAAAAAAAAAAAAAATCATGAATCATGGGAAGAAGTCAAAACATCAACAATAACAGAAATTTGGAAGAAATTGATTCCAGCCCTCATGGATGACACTGAGGGGTTCAAGTCTTCAATGGAGGAAGTAACTGCAGATGTGGTAGAAATAGCAACAGAATTAGATTTGGAAGTAGAGCCTGAATATGGGACTGAAATGTTGTGATTTCTTGATGAAACTTTAATAGATGAGCAGTTGCTTCTTATGGATGAGCAAAGAAAGTGGCTTCATGAGATGGGATCTACTACTGATATGAAGGTTATTGAAATGATAACAAATGATTTAGAATATTACAAAAACTTAGATGATAAAGCCACAGCAGAGTCTGAGAGAATGACTTCAATTTTGAAAGAAGTTCTACTGTGGGTAAAAATGCTATCAAACAATATCACACGCTACAGAGAAATTGTTCATGAAAGGAAGAGTCAACTGAGGCGGCAAACTTTTTGTTGTCTTAAATTTCCAACTCACCTCACCAAGCAGCCACCACCTGATCAGTTAGCAGTCATCAACCTGGAGACAAGACCTTCTGCCAGCAAAAACATTACAACTCACTGAAAGCTCAGATGATGGTTAGCATTTTTCAGTAAGAAAGTATTTTTTAAATTTATTTTTAATTTGATTTATTTTTTAGATTTGAGAGAGATAGAGACAGAGATAGCAAGAGAGAGAGAGAGAGAGAGAGAGAGCGCGCGCGCACGCATAAGCAGGGAGAAGAGGGAGAAGCAGGCCCCCTGCTAAGCAGGGAGCCCGATGTAGGACCCAATCTCAGAACCCTAGGATCAAGACCTGAACCCAGGGAAGACCCTTAACCTACTAAGCCACCTAGGTGCCCTTACACCAAAGTATATTTTATTTAAGGTATAGCATTATTTTTTTAGACATAATGCTATTGCACACTTAATAGACTATAGTATAATGTAAACATAGCTTTTTTTGGCAAACAAAAAAACAACTACCTTAGTAGTTGTTTTAAGGTAGTTGTTTCCTTTTTCGCCCTGGGAAACAAACAAACAAAAAAAAAAAATCATGTGACTTGCTTACTGCAGTGGTCTGGAACCAAATCTGCAATCTCACCAAAGTAAGCTTATATACAATTCCACAGGTCAGGAATTTAGGCAGGGCTCAGTTGAGTGATTCTTCCACTCCATGTGCTATTAACTGGAGTGACTTAGTGGTATTCAACTGGGCTGGTTTACAGAGTCCAAGATGGCTCCACTCACATTCTTATTCCCTCAGCAGCGCCCCTTCTCCTCCCTCCCTATACAGAGCCTTTCCATGTGCTCTTCCTAACAGGCTACCTGGGCTTCTAGCAGGATATTCAAGGTTCCAAAAGACCAAGGTGGAAGTGGCTGTTCTTCTTTACAGCTAGGTCTATGAAGCACCTGGGTGTCTCGGTTGAGGGTCTGCCTTCTGCTCAGGTCATGACGTCAGGGTCCTTGGATCGAGCCCCATGGTGGCTTCCTGCTCAGGGGGAGATCTGTTTCTCCCTCTCCCTCTGCTGCTCCCCCTGCTTATGTTCTCTCCAGCACACTAGTGCTCTCTCCTTCTGTCAAATAAATAAATATAAAAAAATAAAATTAAAAAAATAAAGCTAGGTCCAGAAATGGCAGAATATCACTTTCCCATGTTTTTTCAAGTCTAGGGGAAACAGATTCCCCCTCTCAAGGAGAGGCTTTCAAAGGATATGCACCATCTTTAATCTCCCACAGCTGGCCTCCTCTCCTCTGGTCTGCATGTGATTAGAGTCATTTTCTCTCAGGCTCCTAGATCCTCACCAAGGCTAGAATATGAGGTTCTAGTTCAAGACGGCAATGTAGGAGGATACTGAATTCACCTCCTCCTCCAGATACTGAATCTACAGTTATATATGGAACAATTTCCTCTGAAAAAAGAGCCTAAAACTAGCTGAGTGACTGTTACACATTGGGCAAATGAGGAAGAAAACCACATCAAAGTGGGAAAGAGAGGCTGAGACACAATCTCACCATAAGCCCCACCCCTGGTTTGTGACCCACAATCAGGAGAGAACCTACAAACTAGAATTTGCTAAGGAGCAAAGGTTTTGAACCCCACATGTGGCATCTGAACTTTAAAGACCTGAATGTGAGAGATAAGACCCCAAAACATCTAGCTTTGAAGCCAATGGGCTTGCATCCCTGAGACCCACAAGGCTAGAGCAAACAGAGAAACAGTTCTTTAAAAGGTTCAGAGAGGCAAACTCTCCACTCCAGGACACAGAGCAAAGGCAGAGGCTTATTTGCTTATCTTAAAGTGTCAGCCTGAGGAGCAGGCATCTAATTAAACATACATCTAAAGAGCTACTGAAAGAAACACTCTCCAAAGGCAGGGGCCAGTGGGCACCATCTTTGCCTTCTCCTTCTGCTCTTCCAGTTTTCCAGTATCTCCCAGAAAGGAGCCTATACTTTCACCTGGGACCACGGTTTTTGTGGCTGCCCCTGAGGGACACCTCTAAATTGCTTGGATCTGCTAGCCAGTAGGGTTGATGCTCATGGGCTTCACAGAACTGTAACATACGGAGAAAGAGTGTTTAACTGGCTACCATCTCTAGAGCACAGCATTTAGGAAACAGACTCCCAGTCTTTCTGTGAAAGAGGCCTATTAGCCTATCTTCATAGCTCTTCCCTAAGGGCCAGGCTTCTAATTAAACACACTTCTAAAAGCCAACTGTAATCTTCCCTGGGCACATCCCCCCACTCTCCCTCCACGTACTCCAGAGCACAGGTTTCCCAGAGGGGAGCCTGTACACATGTCTGGTGTCCCAGTTTTTAGACCAGTGCCCCAGTTTTTGTGGTTGTCACCCTGGAGACATCCCTTGGTCACCTGAGTCTGGTGGCCAGCAGGACTTGTGTTCATTTCAATGTGATGGTAGTCAAGAAAGAAATGGTTCTTTACTGACTATTGTCCCCGGGCTCAGGACAGAGGGAGCAGAGAGAACTGCCAATTCCCAGTCTTCCCCTGAGAGAGGTATATTTGCATATTTTAAAACATGCAGCCTAAGGGTCTGGCTTCTAATCAGCCTCAATTTAGATGCTGACTTAGATCCTCCCCTTTGAGACACTGAGAAGTGTTGGCACACCCTCAGCTACTGGGAGCCACTAAAAATAAAATTGGCTGCTTGGACAATCACAAAGGTTTGGGAGAAAATTAAGAGCTAAGTCAGGGTTGAACAATAACTTCATCACCGACATGAGGCCATTCCTTCAAGATTGGGAGAGGTGCTGTTTTATCTAATACATAAAATCCAACACACACACACGCGCACGCGTGCGTGCACAAAACCAACAAAGAATAAAGAAAAATAAAGAAATAGATGAGTATATTTCAAACAGAAGAGCAAAACAAAACCTCAGAATAAGGCCCTAATGAAATGAAGATTTTAATTCACCCGATAAATATTTCAAAATATTAGTCATAAAAATGCTCACCAAGCTTGGGAGAAGAATGAATTAAAGTGAAAATTTCAACAAAAAGGAAATATTTAAAGCACCAAATGGAAATCACAGAGCCGGGGAATACAATTATTGTATTGAAAAATACACTAGATGGGTTCAACATCAGACTTGATGAAGCAGAAGAAATAAAGACAAGGCAATAGAACCTATACAGAGAATAAAATGAAGAATGAAAAAGAGCAAAGATAGTTTAAGGGACCTATAGACAATATTAAATGGACCAACATTTGCATTATAGGAGTCCCAGAAGGAAAAGAGAGAAAGAGGCAGAAAAATTTGAAGAAATAATGGTTAAAAATCTCTTGAACCTGGGGAAGAAAAAATCTATCCAGGTCCAGGAAGACCAGAGAGTTCCAAATAAGATGAACTCAAAGAGATCCACACCAACACACATTATAGTAAGAGTCTCAAAAGTTAAAGACAAGGAGAAATTCTTAAAGCAGCAAAGGACAAACTAACTGTTATATATAAGTGAACCCTTATAAGACTATCAGCAGATTTTTCAATAGAAACTTTATAGGCCAAAAGAAAGTGCATGATAAATTCACATTGTTGAAATAGAAAAAACTTCCAACCAAGAATACTCTACCCAGAAAATTTGTCTTTCACAATTGAAAGAGGACTAGATAGTATTCTGGACAAGCAAAAGCTAAAGAATTTCATCACCACCAGACTGGAGTTAAATTTTAAAGGGACTTCAAACAGACAAAAGGGTACTAATTAGTAACAGGAAAAACATACAAAAGTATATATCTCACTGGTAAAAGTAAATATACAGTATAGATCAGAATAATGTTGTAAAGATGGTAGATTGATTATTTATAAAGCTACTATGAAGATTGAAAGACAAAAGTAGTAAGAATAACTATAACTACAATAATATGTTAAGAGATACACAAGATATAAAGATGTAAATTGTGACATCAAAAAGCAAAAATGTTGAGGTGGCAGTTAAAAGGTAGAAGTTTAGAATGTTTTCAAACTTAAGTTGTTATCAACTAGAAATATGAGGTTATAAATATACATTCTTTTATACAAGTCTCATAGTAACCCTGAAGCAACTGTAGTAGACACACAAAAGATAAAAAGAAAAGACTCTAAGCACCACCACTAAAGTAAAGTAGTTCATAAAGGAAGAGAGCAAGAGAGTAAGGAACAGAAAGTACTAAACAGCCAGAAAACAATGAACAAAACGGCAATAAGGACATACCTATTACACATCACAGTAAATGTAAATGTACTACATTTTCCAATCCAAACATACAGTGGCTGAATGGATTAAAAGAAAGAATATAATCCATCTCTACACTGCCTACAATTCACTTCAGATATAAGGACACATGATGACTGAAAGCGAAGAGATGGGAAAAGACATTCTCTGTAAATGGAAACCAAAGGAAAGCCAGGGTAGCTGTACTTACATCAGACAAAATAGACTTTAAGACAGAGACTGTAATAAGAGACAAAGAAGACCATTACATAATGATAAAGGGATCAAGCCTATAAGGACATCAGAGGTGTAAAAATTTATGCACCTAACATAAGAACACCTAAATATATAAAGCAAATATAAACAGACCTAAAGGAGAATATAATCAATATATTGAGAGCAATATAATAATAGCAGGGAAATTTAATACCCCACTTATATCAATGGATAGATCATCCAGATAGAAAAATCAGCCTTAAACAACATGTTAGATCCAATGAACTTAATGGATGAAATAAATGGAACATTCCATCCAAAAGCATAATACTCATGCTTCTCAAGTGCACATGGAACATTCTCCAAGATAAATCATATGGTAGGCCAAAACAAGTCTTAATAAGTTTAAGAGGATTGAAATCATATTAAGTATACTTGAAATCATATTAAGTATACTTTGTGACCACAATGGTAAGAACTAGAAATTAGTTACAAGAAGAAAACTGGAAAAGTTAGAAATAAGGAGAATAAATGATAACCAAAGAGTCACAGAAGAAATAAAATGATGGGTCACAGAAGAAATAAAAATACTTTAGACAAAAATGGAAATACATCCAAATTTATTTGATACACCAAAAGTAGTTCTAAAAGGGGAAGTTTATAGTTATAAAAGCAGATCTCAAATAAGCAGCTTAAGTTTACACCAGAAGAAACTGGAAAAGAAACAAAGCCCAAAGATAGTAGAAGATAGTAGAAGAAAGTAAATAAAGATCAGAGCAGAAATAAAGACTAAAAAGACAACAAAAAATATCAATGAAACTAAGAGCTAGTTCTTCAAAAAGATAAACAAAATTGTCAAAACCAATTGGGTCGATTAACCAAGAAAAAGAGAGGGGCCTCAAATAAAAATCAGAAATGAAAGAGGAGATGTTATAACTGATACCACATAAATACAAATGATCATAAAAGACTACATATGAACAATTATATGCCAGCAAATGGAACAATCTAGAAGAAATGGAAAATTCCTAATCATATTACCTACTAAGACTGAATTATAAAGAAATTCCAGAACCAGAAGACTTCACTGGGAAATTCTACCACATACTCGAAGAATAATTAACACCAATCCTATAACCTATGATCAAGTAGAATTTCAGTGATACAAGGATGGTTCAACCTCCAAAAACCAATCAAGATCATACACCAGATTAACAAAGGAAGGATAAAAAATATATCTCAATAAATACAGAAAAAAGCATTTACAAATATTTAACTAATTAACAAATATTTAATTAATATTTAATGATAAAAACTCTCAACAAAGTGAATATAAAAAGAGACTGTACCTCAATTTAATAAGGGTCTTATATGACAAGTAAATAGCTAACATTATAATCAATAGTGAAAACCTTAAAACGTTTCTTCTAAAATTAGAAACAATAAGGATGCCCACTCTCACCCCTTCTATTCAACAAAGTATTAGAAGACCAGAGCAATTAGGCAAGAAAAAGAAATAAAAGTCATCCAAATAAGAAAGGAAAAAGTAAAACTGTAACTTTGCAAATAGCCGGATACCATTTATAGAAAACTCTAAATATTATACCAAAAAACTGTTAAGACTAATAAATGAATTCAGTAAAGTTGGAAGATATAAAATCAATATACAGAAATCTATTACATTTCTCTACATTAAAATTAACAATCCCACTCACAATTGTACCAAAAGGAATAAAATACATAGGAATAAATTTAACCAAGTGAAAAACTTGTACACCGAAAACTGTAAGATATTAATGAAAAAGATTTAAGACACAAATAAACAGAAAAATATACCATCCTCAAGAAATGGAAGATAATTGTTAAAATTATAAAATAATTATTGATAAAATTTTATCAAATATGGTTGCTGAATATTGTTAAAATAACACCTAAAGCAATCTACAGACTCAAACAATCTATCAAAATTCCAATGGGACTTTTGAGAGAAATAGAACAATCCTAACATTTGTATAGAACCACAAAAAACTAAATAGCCAAAGCAATTTTTTTTAACTTTTTTTTTTTTTAAGATTTATTTGACAGAGAGAGATACAGCAAGAAAGGGAACACAAGCAGGGGGAGTGGGAGAAGGAGAAGCAGGCTTCCTGCTGAGCGGGGAGCCTGATGTGGGGCTTGATCCCAGGACCCTGGGATCATGACCTGAGCCGAAGGCAGATGCTTAATGACTGAGCTACCCAGGTACCCCTAGTTAAAGGAATCTTGAGAAAGAACAAAGCTGGAGGCATTACACTCCCTATTTCAAACTATATTGCAAAGCTATATTAATCAAAACAGTATAGTATTGGCATAAAGACAGACCCATAAAGAAATGGAACAGAATAGAAAGCCCAGAAATACATACATATGTGGTCGGTTAATTGATGATAAAGGAGCCAAGAATATACAATGGGAGAGGGACAGTATCTTCAATAAATGATGCTGGGAAAACTGGATAGCCATATGTAAAAATGAAACAGGACTCCCTATTGTACACCGTACATAGACATTAACTCAAAATGGATTAAAGACCAAAATGTAAAAACTTGATAAACTCCTGGAAGAAAACATAGGCATTAAGCCCCTTCACATTGGTTGTGGCAATGATTTTTCAGATTTGACACCAAAAGCAAAGGTAACAGGAGCAAAAGTAAACAAATGGGACTAAACCAAACTAAAAAGCTTCTGGACAGCTGAACAACCATCAACAACATAAAAAGACAATTAACCAAATTGGAGAAAATATTTGGAAATCATATCTGATAAAGGGTTAATATCCCCAAAATATATAGAACTCCTACAACTCAAGAGCAAACAAAAACAAAAACAAAAACAAAAACCCAATCTGATTAAAAAATGGGCAGAGGATCTGAATAGACATTTTCCCAAAGACGACATTCAGATGACCAACAGATACAAGAAAAGATGCTCAGTATCGCCCATGGCCAGGGAAATGCAAATCCAACGCACAGTGAGGTACCATCTTGCACCTGTTAGAACGGCCATTACGGAAAAGGCAGGAAGTAATAGTGTTGGTGAGGATGCAGAGAAAAGGGAACCTCTGGGACACTGTTGGTGGGAATAGAAGTTGATGCCACGAAAATAGGATAGAGGTCCTCAAAAAGTAAAACTAGAACTACTATATGATCCAGAAGTTCTACATCTGGGTTTTTATCTGAGAGCAATGAAAACAGTAATTCAAAAGGTAACTATACCCCCACATTCACCGTAGCAGGACTTACAACAGATAAGACATGGAGGCAACTCAAGTGTCCATCAATGAACAAATGGGTAGTCCCATTTGTTTACTTTTGCTCCTGTTACCTTTGCTTTGGAAAATAAGGTGTACACACGCGCGTGTGCGCGCACACACACACACGCACACACAGAAGCATGGAGGAATATTATGCAGCCATAACAAAGGAGGAAATTTTGCCATTTGTGACAAATGGTTGGACACTGAAGACATTATGCTGAGTAAAATGTTAGAGAAAGACAAACACAGCATAATATCCCTTATATGTGGAATCTAAAAAATCTCAAAAGTTAAACACCCCCCCACACACCCCAAACTCCAAACTTATAGACAACAGACTGGTGGTGGCCATAGCTGGGGGGTAGAGGATGTGGGAAATGGAGAAAAGAGGGTCAAAAGGTACAAATGTCCATGTGGGAGTCCTGCGGATGTGATGTACAGCATGTTGACTAAATATAAAAACAGAAAACAAGTCATCATCTGTGTATTTTAAACTTTGGTTCAAGATTACAAAACTAAAGTCTACAGGACCTAAGGAGAAGGCTACTCATTACATATTAAAACTCAGGATTTCTAAGGTTGGGCCTGAGAGTTCAGGAGTCTACAATGCTGGAGGCTCTTCGATGGCAGAATTTCCACACGTCCCTCCCGAGGATCTCCCAGGACCTGCGTCCACACCACACGAGCCCTGCTGAGTTCTCCACTGTCGGCGGAGACCAGAGACGTGGGCTCCTACCACAGCGCACTTGTCAACGAAGCTTTAGCCATGAGGACGTGATCTCACAGCATCTGCCAGCAGCGCTTTGTCAGAAACCAATGGTCCTGATCTGAATAAAGCACGGACTTAATAATGACGCATTAGCTACGACGCGTGTACCCCAGACCACGGGTGGGAGGGTACACGGGAACTCTCTGCACCGTCTTTGTAACATTTCTGCCAATCAAAAACTAGTCTAAAATAAAAACGTTTTTTATTTTAAAAAACTAAGGAAAAAACAACAAAAAATCAAAACCACCCAATCTCAGTGGTGCTGAGAGAACACGCACAGATGAAAGCCAGTGTTGAACCCCCACCTGCAACCTCACCTAAAAATCCATTCCCACTGGCTCGCATATTTAAGTGTGGATCTAAAGATTCTGGACCACACCGCGAAGAACATCTTTGGAACAGAGGCAGAGGTTTCTTTCATAGGATCATAAAGGAAAGGACTGAAGCCCGCTGAAAGTAAGGACTTCTAGTCCTCAAAAGACACAGAGAACATATGTAAAACGTATACCCGACAATGGGCTCCAATCCAGAATACAGAACTCCTAAAAATCAGTAAGACTGACCACCATACAGACAAAATGAGCAAAGATCTGAAAAGGAATTTCACAACTGAGGATATCTGAAAGACCAATAAACTCACGATCGGCATCCACAGTTACCAGGAAAATGCACTTTATCACCAGCGGGGTCTGAGGGCCTTGGTTTGCCATCAGAACAGGCCAGCAGAGGGAGAGGATATCAATTTTCACCCTGGCCCCTTCCCACGAAGACCAAGAACTCTGCCCTAAAACCCTGGTGAAGGTTGACAGTAGTTGCAGGTCCTGAAAGGGCCCCCAAACCTTCAGGGCTGGGAAAGAGCTCTCTCTCTGGGCCTTCCCCTCCTTCCTGAGAATATGGGGTTTGCCATCTGGGGCAGCCTTCCCAGCCTCCAGAAGGACAGGGTAAGCAGGGCAGTCGGAAAGTAGTGGTAAGGGGAGCCCTCGCTGGCAGCAGGTCTGGTGGCCAAAGCTCTAGGAACATTGCCCAGCTGCTTGGGGAGCCCCAGGGACAGAGCTTCCACGGCCAGGGAAACGAGGTGCCCAGAGCTGCATTTTGTGGGGCCATGACACCCCCTGCCTGCCGTCCAGAGGTATGGGAGGCAGCGCGGCAGCCCTGCCTTCTGACATCAAGGTTGGGTGAGCTTAATATGGGAGATCTGTCCGCTTAATCCCCTAAACATCTTCCTTCTGTGAACCTTGGGCTCAGCCGCGTGTCCTGCCAGCTGGCCCACATCCTTAACTTGCCAGACAAATGGCCACACACAGCAGTGGATGCAGGGGGAGGGGAGGACATAAATCAAAGAAAGCCCCCGCCTGGGGTGCAGGGAGCATCTCCAGGTATCACCACGACCCTTTAAGAAAGATGTTGTCCGATGAGGCAGGGACGCCCACCTCCCCCGATACCGACAGGCCTCTTCATGTCCCAGATGCCTCCAGCCCGTCTCTGCCTTCACAGCCTCCACACCCGGCTTCATGGCCAGGATGGGGACCACCGCCCCTGGTTAGGGACAGCTTCCCCAAGTCTAGCGGGGAGACCTCTCCACGCCTCCCCTTCGACGGGTGGAAGGGGGCCTGCGTGGGGTAGTCAGAGAGGAGCCGAGCACAGCTCTGATCTCAAAGGCAGGAAGAGCCTGATCACGAAATTCTTCCGAGGTGAGAGGAAACACTTGAAATCAGTCTCCCTAGGCCCGAGAAAGGGTGCCGCCTCCGGTATGATCACCACCTGGATGCCCGTACCTGCCGAAGCCGCCTTCTGTGCTGGGCGAGCTCCAAGGCCTAGAAGAGTCTTTTCACACTTAAACCAAAAATTGCCTCCTTCTAACTGCTGCGTAGCAGTAACCAGAGGTCCACGCTATCAAGAACATACCCTGTTTCTGGCCCTCTCTTAGGCACTTCGTGGCTGTTGTCCTGTCCTGAGGAGGGTTCTGGAGCTCAGTGGTACTGGGACCCTTGCATTACAGCCAAGAAAGCCAAGGCCCAGAGGGCTAGGGAGCTCATGGAGTCACCCAGCTGGGTTTGGACACGGGTCTGTGAGATCCTAATGCCTGGCCAATGTTACCCCTAGACTTCTGGGCCTGGTTCTGTCCCCTGAAACCCCAAAGTGTCACCCCCTTTCCCAAGGCCTTTCCATATCCCTGTCTTTTCTCTTGGACCAAGCGTCCTTGGGCTTCTCATTGCCACTCACTGGCTTTGGCCTCAGTCCCCTCCCCATCCTGGTCACTGTGTGCCTGGGGTCCTGTCTAAGGTGATGGGCAGGAACGGAACAGCCTTCCAGCGCTGGTAACCACCTCTCCAGTTCTGGATTCAATATCCCTCACGATGCCGCCTCTGAGTCCCGTGCATGTTTTCCCGGCCGTGCCCTCCAAAGCAACTCCAACACCTGAGACGTTCTCACATGCGGTATTTGAAATCCCCCTTCTGCCTTCAAAACTTCACGTTTATCTCAGTTAAATTTCATCCTGTTCGCTCTATTTCAGTGTGTTGAATACATTTAACAATGCTGGCCCTGTCACTGAGGACAGCAGCTGTCCCTCCAAGCGTATCACAGTAAGTGTGAGTCACACGCCACATGCCGCGATGGCCGTCCCTGATGACGGTGCTGAATGGCCGAGGACATGGCCGGTGGCCACCACCCACCAGCCACCACCCACCAGCCTCCAGACCGGGACCCCTCGCTTTTAAACAAGATTCTTCGGGAAGCACTGGGGAGCCCTTTATGAACCCTCCACTAAATCCAAACCCCTACTCACCCTTCTAGGCTCCCTCCTGGTCCCCACTGCCTTCTCCTGGCCCGTCAGGCTCCGGGCTTGTTGTGTTGCGCAGAGGGAGGCTGACTCTGACTCCTTCGGTGAGGAAGCGTGGTCGGTGTCTGCCCCCGGCAGTGTTCTCTGTGGTGTCTCTGGACAAGATTGGCAGTTGGGTGGCTGAGGCCTCGGTGGTGCTGTGGGGGGATCAGGGTTCAGGGGACAGGAGGAGGACCTTGGGAAACAGCCTGGTAGCTCAGTGGTGGGCGGAGAGTAGGAAGAGGAAGACCCCGTCCCCGAGCGTGAGGGTGGGAGGGCTTTTAAAAGCAGTCAGTCGGCGCTGATGGAAATAACCCTCTGGCACCTGCCCCCGTGAACCTGCGCAGAGCCCGCGGCCCCCTGGAGCGCTCGAGGCCTTAGCTGAGGAAGGAAGGAAGGAAGCAGCCCTGGCCTGGCCGAGCCCATGGACGTGGGGAATGGACAGGCGTTGCCTCTGCTCCTTTTTCTCTTCACATCTTGCTCAGCAGGGGTTACGACCCAGGTGTGCTGTGACGGGCTCAGCCCCTCTTTGGAAAGGATACCCCTACAGCACCAAGGGCAGGGGTCTCACTTTAAAGAACGCCTCCTCAAAAACCAGGCACCGGAGGGCTGGCCGAGTGGATTAGCTTCATGGCCAAAAGGTGCTTCTTGTAGATGATCGTTCATTCAAGGCCCCCAGAAGCCAGGAGTCCCTCTATTGCCTTTCCAGGTGTCCACAGACTAATCGTTTGAAGAGGGACAGAGAGAAGGGGCAGACAGGTCAGATCCAGGAGAGGCGAAGGATTGTCTCCTGCAAAGGAGCTGGAAATGAAGGTGCATCCCCCCTGCAAGTCTCTGGGAAAAAAGGGGTTTAACAGAAGCGAGCTGTACTTGTGGCTGCTTACTGGGAGCAGGGCTGCGGTGGAAGGCCAGGTTTACCTGTGGAGGGACGCGGCTCCTGATTTTGGAGGGAAGCCACAGTGGGCCCTTGGGAGGCACTCACCTAAGTGACTGTGTAGGTTCTGTGCGCCCCAGTGCCCTGGGGGACGAGCCCGCACGTCCCGAGAACCGCGGCCGAGAGGCCCCTCTGAGTGCCAACAGCAGGCCGCTGGCGCCCTCTGCTGTCTGCTTCTGAGGTTTGCCTTCCAGTGAAGGATGCTGTGCCAGGAGACCATCTGAAGGCAAGACGACTAGGCTCAGGACAGGAGCTGGACCCGGAGATCCCTTGGGCTGGACCCACAGACCTGTCAGTGTCTAACAGCGGGAGTGACCCCCTCATGGGCCAGGTGAGCCCCCGAGCGTTACTATCAAGGACGTTTCTTGAAACAGGGGAGCAGAGGGAGGTCCCTGAAAGCAAAGGTGTCCTCGGGGCACTGCGCAAATGATAAAGACGTTATTCCTCAACCCAGAAGGCGTTCAGAGGAAAGAAGACCTCACATTGATGGCTCCATTTTCCCCTCCTCGGGCTGATGGCAAAACTTCCTGCCACCGATAACCTCCCTCCTCTAGAACCTGAGCCAGCGTGGAAAGCATCAGGGAGCAGGGATGGGGATGAAGTGTTTGAACTCGGAGAGGGCTTCCAGGCTCTGGCTCCTCTGACCAGCATGATTCTCCACAGCATGGTCTGCAAGCGTCCAGACGCAGAAACACAGACTGTTTCCCCCCTACAATAAGTTCCAGAAACACCATGGGCTGTCCGGGACGGAAGGCCCCAACACCCACTCTTCTCCAGACCATGAGCTCCCTCTTCACTTCAGCACTGTGGGGCAGAGAAAGGAAGAGAAGAGCGTCAGGCTTCGCCAAACTGATTTATGTGGTAGATTGATTTTGTGGAACAAAATGGTGTGTAAGAAATGTCACATTTCTTTCTTCCCACTCTAGATCTGGCTAATGGTTTCTGATCTGGCTGTGTTCACAGGGCTTTCTAGTTCGGTAACTACTGAGGCTTTCACCTGCCCTTCAGGGCTCATATAAATGTCCTGGGGCTCCTAGCCTAGCAGAGAGGGCTCCGGTTTTCTGGTCACCACATCTCTCTTTAATTTCCTCCTTGTTCTGCACCTCTTGAGCTGCAGCCTGGAGGTCACTGCCCAAACCGGGGTCCCTCCCTCTAGCAGATGTTCCTCTGAGGTCCCTTCTCATCCCCGGGACACTGTGCTCAGAACCCAGGGATTCCTTCCCCCTTCCTGGGCTTGGGAGATGCTCTCAAGAGGTCATCCTAGACTTCCTGATTTTCTGCGCCCAGTGAAGCCTGAGGCAGGTGGATCCCAAAGAAAATGGCCCCTCAGTCGCAGGACCACCCTTAAACCTAAGGAAGGGGGGTGCCATGCTATATGGGACCCACAAACCATGCACCCATGCAGCATACACAGTGTGCAAGAGAACACCTGGTCACTCAGGATGCCGCCTCCGGCGCTAGTACAGGGTCACTTGTCACCCGAAACCCTCCCCTGACACCATCAGGAATCAGAGAAATGCCTGTCTTTGTCTCTTGCTCTGGGGCTTTAAAACAAAAGGGGGGCCATGGCAGACTGCCCCAAGTTTTATGGGAACCGGATGCTGCCGTGAAATGTAGGACGGATTTGTGCCCTGGCAGTGCCTCGGGTGGAAAAAAGACAGATTAACTTGTCAAATACTTCCTCTTAGCATCAAATAAATAGTTTTGGCACAGCCAAGGGTTGCTTCTTACGGTGCCAGGTGTCCGTTTTCTGGCTTCTCTTTGTGTCCTGACTCACGGTTGCAATTCCATGGTATTCACAACAGGTGCCTATGGTGGCTGAGGAACATTTTGTAACATTAAACAATTCAAATGGCTCTTAAATGTGTGTTTGTGAAGGTCTAGAGGTAACATGTCTGAAAGTGCGATGACGATTGGTTTTTATTCTTACATTTATGGTCATTGACTTTTTTTGATAAATAGATACAATTCTATATTTCTAGATCCTTGAAAGTGTGAGAACAAGTCAAGATAATGATAAAAACAGAAAATATGACAGCAGAGCTCAGTAAAGTAAAAAGGCTGAAAAGAAAAAAAAAATCTTCAGAGAAATGAACGCTTAAGTTTTTAAAAACTGAAAACCCTAAACGTGAGCAGGTTTGCATGTAAATGCACTCACGCCATTATTAAAACAACAGAAGAAACCTGAATAAATAGCCATGAGTCAAGGTATTCAACAAAAACAAGTAAGTGTCAAAGCCTAAAATAATATTATATGTCAATATTTAGCCAAATAGAGTGATGCTTTTGATGACAGGTAGTAGTGCAATATTTACAGAAAATAATGGATCATTTTTAACTTTAATATAAATGATTTTGAAATCAGATGCTGGAATGGTTGAAAGGTGCAGTTTGGATAAAAACTAAAGAAGTAACCCCTCTCTAGGATAGAAAATTCCAAATGAGATTATTAATTTATGAGTAATAAAGTGAGAAAAGAAATCACCCACAATTCTATAGCCAATCGAACGAGATGGCACTAGGGAGGGACAAAAGTCATGTCGCACAGCTACCATTCATTATACACTGAACTACAGAAGAAAACAAGGAAGCTGAATTCAATATTTATTTGGTTTAACAAATATTATGAAAGATAATATTCTGTTCTAAGGGAAGGACTAAAAAAATTAAAATTTTAGGCATCGATCTAAAGTGGAGGTCTAAAAACTTTCCATGTAAAGGGCTAAGTTGTAAATATTTTGGTCTTTGCAAGCTGACTGTGCATCCAATTCTTATAGATCTTTCAGGCATGAAGGATAGGTTCTGGGATAGTACTGGGGTCAGCCTATCCTAGCTGGAACAGTCTAGGAAATGCTGTAAGCCAGCGTGGGATCCCCAGCTCTGGATGCCTGGCATTGTTCCTGCACGAAGGGGCTTGTGCAGTTAGAGACCCCAATCTCCATTTTTCAACATCCTGTTTATTATCTGTCACTGGAAGAATAGACTTAGGCATGCCTGTGACACAGCATGTTTAACAATGTCCTACTGATGTCGCGTATGTTCTTTGTGAATGTTTAGGACTTTCTCCTTTAATGGGATTCCAGCGCTTTCTAAGGGAACCACACTATTTGACCAAGCAAGTTGAGTCTTGATATTGAAAACCCAATGCAGAAGAAGTTCCCCAATTCTTTTATATGTTTTAGGTTTCTTGCTGGGGTCCAGCCCATCACCTTCATAGAAGAAGGAACATGAAAAGAAAAAAAAAAAAAAGCCCTCACAAGTTCAGAGGGGTTTCCATACCAGCATATCATGTCACTATCCTAAGAAAAGCAGACCCCAGAGTTAAAAGTGAAACCCAAGAAGTTGAGACTGTATTTTACTGTGTGTTCGTAAACAGTTTTGTTATTTCTCCAATAATACATGCAAAGTCTCCTTTGAAGTTATGAAAAGGGAAGAGTAGGGGAGGGAGGGAGAAAGAGAGGGAGTTTTCCGTTTCCTTTTTTCTAAATGTACTGACAGGCTGCACTGGGCTGTGGTTAGACCGAGAATTTCAGAGAGAAAAGGTAGAAAATCTCTTGAAGTTTGCCTGCTGGTCTCCTAACAACTGGCTTCCTGTCTGAGGCACAGTTGAACTGTGTGGGGACTCAGGACACTGGGAAGGGGCATGTATTTGCTTTCCCACTGGATGATGAAGTTGTTTGTAATTAATATAAACACTCCATTTAAGCCACAGTGAAGGAAAGAAAAAAGAATTTTCAGAGTAAGCTTTCCTGAGTGGCCATGCCCGCTGCTGTGACAAGAGAGGCAGGTGTGCGAGGCGAGGGCTGATGGAGGGGCCCACAGGGGGCCATGGGGCTGCCTGACTGAGGTGAGGCACTGGGCAGGGTGTGGGGGGCAGAGCTTGGTGAGGAGGACTTGGCTCTCACTCTCAGACTGAGGCAAAGTCTCTTCCAGCCGGACACTGAGAGGGAATCCTGCTCACATGAAGCAACCCACTTACCTCACTTCAGGCCCCACTGGCAGGGGGCCTCACCCATGTCTCCTGCAGAAGGGGCCATGTCTCGCCTCAAGACAGCATTTGCACTGAGACTCTGAGCTCACTTACCAGATCACTTTGTTTTGTTTTGTTTTGTTTTGTTTTCAGATCACTTAGTTTTTAAAGAAACAACAGGATTCTAGATTTGTCTGTGTGTGAGCATACACTAAAATCTCCCAATTTAAAAATGTTTTCCTCTGGGGCACCTGGGTGGCTCAATGGGTTAAGCCTCTGCCTTCGGCTCGGATCATGGTCTCAGGGTCCTGGGATCGAGCCCTGCATGGGGCTCTCTGCTTATTTGGGAGCCTGCTCCCTCCCCGCCCCCACCCCCACTGCTTGCCTCTCTGCCTACTTGTGATCTCTGTCAAATAAACAAATAAAATATTTAAAAAAAATGTTTTCCTCAAACTTTTCCCATTCACTTGAGACCTATACGGGCCACAATTTGAACAACATCCCTCTGCTTAAGTCTTTTCTAAGCAGTCCTTGCTGTTAAAAAACCTTCTCCATCCCACTTCTAAAAGCCATGCATCTCCCCTTTGAGCAGGGTGATGATCCGGGAATGTAAGAAGCATCTGAGACTTTCCAGGCCCACAGCTTAGCCTGTGAGCCCTGTCCCCCAGACACAGGGGGCTGAGGGTCTCCTACCCCTGTTCCCCATTCGTACAGATCCTTAGCAGACAGGGGAGACCCTGGTCTTTGGGGAGTCAGAAGCGTCATGACCACTCCTTGCCATTATAGGAGTGAAAAGTCCAATGAGTAAAAATACCTCAGAGTAAGGGAATGGAGAGTGTACATTTGGGGGGGGGGGGTGCAGGGTGGGTGGCAGTTTAGCCAAGGGCAAACCTGTGAAGCCAAGTTCTACTTGTGGGTGGGTTACAGTAGATCATGGCAGACCAACTCACCCGCTGGCAAAAGCAAGGAAAAAGCTTTTTAAATTATGAAGGTCTTATTTTTTTGTTTAATTTTTAAAGAAGATTTTATTTGAGAGAGAGAGAGAGAGCACACACGAGAGAGAGCACAAGTGGGGAAGAGGGGCAGAGGGAGAGGGAGAAGCAGACTCACCAGATGCGGGGCTCAGTCCAAGGACCTGGGATGCTGACCTGAGCGGAAGGCAGACACTTAACCAACTGAACCACCCAGGCTACAAAGTCCTACTTTTAATGGCATCTGAGAGTTGAGGAAGCTGCAAGAGTCAATGGACTCATATTTCAGAAAGAGAAGAACTGTTGAAAGTGGTGGACCTTTGGTTGCCTTTCACTTCCCCGGGTCATTGTCTGATTGTGGTCTGGGCTGAGGCTGCCCTCAGGGGAGGGTAGAGAATGTGGCAACTCTCCCAGTGGTCCTGTGGGGCTGGGCTGCCCAAAGCAGGGGTTTGAGGAGCCTCAAACATGTGGCTAGCGCACCCCCCCAGCCCCCCAGCCCCCACCCCATAACATTTTCTGTGAGGCTGGATGGGTGACCAAAGAGTTAGGTAAGAAGTTGTAAATGGCAGAGTGAAATATTCTACGTTTTGGAGGTGCTGAAGAAAGGAAAATGGCCGTGGGGTAGGGGGGAGCTGAACTGAATACAAAGAGGTGACAGATGGAGGCTGTAGGGAGTGGGGTACTATCCCGAGGCCCCATGGGCCCCTTTCACCTGCAGATTCTGGAAGCCGCCAGAGCCTAGGAATCTAGGCTTGCCCCTAAGCCAGCTGCAGAAGGACAAAGAGTTTATGACAGTTATGAGCGACAGAGGTGACCCAACAGACGATCAGAGAGACCTCAAGCAAATGGCTGGGCTCCCTCTTGATATACTCCGAATTCAGAATCTGTGTAAGATGAGATGCTAAAAAACTAAGCACAAACCCTCTGAAAGGTAGAGCTGAATCTCCTACAGTCTTTAAGGTTACAGGGACAGAGGCTGTCCAGGCTCTAATTGAAATCTCTGGGGAGTCCCACCCTAGGAAAGGGGGTAAGCTGAAGGTGAATGGGGTTTTCCCATAATTCTTACCTATACCGTATCCACGTCTCGATCCAGCTCAGTCTTTGATGAACAGTCTACTGCCTGATGCCTGATGAGGACCTGGAGCCTTTACAGGTCTTTATGAGAACGTCCAGCATACAGTAAAAATCTGCTAAGGAGCAAAGGTCAGGTCACAGATAACTAAGTTAAAAAAAAAAAATCAGGCAATAGAAAGAAATGCATAGGTGGTCCAGACAGCAGCGGTTAAGAACTTGCAAATAGCTAGGATTACTACATCTGAGAGAGCAGAGGAGAAGATGGACACAAGCAATGACAGAATAGAAAATGTGCCCAGACCTTTGGGATAGAATCTTTAAAAAGAATCAAATGGACGTTTTAGAAATGAAAACCACAGTATCTAACAAGGAGAACTCAATGACTGGATGTAAGGGCAGACTGTGAACACAGTTTACTACCTCGTCAGAAGATAGGTCATCAGAAAACATTCAGGACGAAGGATACAGAGAACAAATATGGGGAAAGGAAGCTGAATAGCGTGACAGGTAGGAGAGTTTGAGTCTCGGAAGGAGCAGGGAGAGGTCATGGAAGCCATATTTAGGGAATTATGACTGGAAATTTTCTCAAACTGATGAAAGACAT
Source organism: Lontra canadensis (assembly GCF_010015895.1). Classification (NCBI taxonomy): domain Eukaryota; kingdom Metazoa; phylum Chordata; class Mammalia; order Carnivora; family Mustelidae; genus Lontra; species Lontra canadensis. The sequence goes on from NW_022631092.1 coordinate 4,473,129, forward strand.
CATCCCACAGGTTCAGAAGGCTCAGTGAACCCCAAAGAGGACTACGGACTGTGGGGCCCTTCCATGCTGTTTTTAGATCCTGGATGGAGGGCTTCCATCATTAAAAATAAAGGCTTTGACTTAGAGTAATACAAGAATTTACTCAGGAGCATCTAACACTTTGGCTAGAAAACTCACATATTCCAAGGAACTGTGATTTTGCCCCATTTCTCAAAGCACTGCGTACACTGAGAAATCTCTCTGCTTTGCTCTTGCTTTTCCCTGAGGAGACTCTATTGCCAAATATCCTTTATCCCTCCAGACCTGTTGGCATGGATGCTTCCCATTGCTCCTCACGTCTGAGTAGAGAGGAGGGCACCCCTGCTGTATTCACCAGGAGGGAAGAGGCTGCAGAAAGACGTCCATTCCCTCTCTTCTGCTTGGCTGTATCTCTTGAGGGAAGGAGGCATAATTTTTTGGACTGGAGACTCAGAGGGGTCTGACACTTGTCTGCCACCTATTTCTCTACATGGTGAGGCTGACGTGTTAAAAATATCTCCCACACAGGGCGTTCCTCTCTTCTGCGTTCAGCCTGCGTGAGGCAGTCCACAACCCTGCCTGCTGGCCGAGTCGGCCCCGCTCACCCAGTTTCCTCCTAAGGTCTAGACTTTGAAAGGTAAGGAGGATTTTTTTTTCTTTTTTTCCTGTGGGCCCAAGCCTCATTGTGTAATCCAGTTTTATATGCAATATTTTACTCCCTATTATATTTCTTAATTGGTTCAAACTCCAAGGGGATAGAGAGAGCTTTGTTATAACCCTTAAAACCCCCATAAGACACACCTCAAAAGTTACATCTTCTCTAAAGCCTTTCTCATCCCTTCAAAGCAGAATGAACTTCTCCCTTTCGGGCTCTGAAGCCCTCTATTACGGCAACATATTGGGTGGGAATTATTTCTTAATCTAGAAGTCTTCTGCACTAGGGCCAGGCAGGTTCTCGGGGGCTGGCACCAGGTCCGATTGGTCTTTGTTTCCTCATGTCATCTGACGGTACTCGGCACATTCTACATGTCCGGGAATTGTTTAAGGAAGGGACGCTGGAATTCACAAGTAGCGCTACGTGAGCCTCACTAATGCTAGCACCTAGTTCTTGGCTCTGCAGTGGTTTCCAATGTCAGGTTCAGAGTCCTTGAGACAGGGAAACTGAAGGGACCCCATGAAGAGCTGCTTTCTTGGCTCCTTTCCTGCTTTTGTTCTTGTAAGCACCTGCACCCCCGCCCCACACGGGCCTTATATTACAAAGTATGCACATCCCACTTGCAAAGGTCAAGGAGTTGATTTCTTTGGTGTCAGCACAACAGAGAGTGTCTAAGGAGTGACCGAGTGGGGTGGTTATGTTCACTTTTCAAGATCGTGGGCTCCAGACACAACTCCAGCCAAGACCCCTGACTCCCGGGCATGAGTGACTTATGGAGGACACCTGAGCACTCATCCTTGTTTTGACCAGTTCCTGGAAGCCTGAGACGACTCGTACACCAGAACATTAAAAACTCTGGACCCCGAGCAAAGACCAGACTCTCTCCTTTCCTTTCCTAGATGCTGTGTCTGTATCTGCACTCTCTGTCTTCGAGAACCCCTGCTCTCACTTCCTTCCTGCTCATGTTTGATTTCTCTTTTCCTTGAAGCCAAGGATCCTCTTAGCTGGTCCTGTGAGAACCCCTCTGGGTCCTGGACCTGTCCTGCCTACCTCATAACCAGGAATGGGCTATTTAAAAAGGTTAATTCTTAGATGACTAAAATTTCTTCTCTAAGCATCAAGTCTAAATTTTTTTTTTACCTTTTTGAAAAATAAAAGGTTTCCATACATTTGTAAACATATCATTTTATTATATATATATATTTTTCTGCTCTCTGAGATAGACTATCTTGAGCATAGCACAATCTTCCAAAGTCTCAGGACCAGAGCCCCCAAAAGGTTATGGAGATCTAAGTTTCTCTGTGTTCATGTCAAGTGACTGAAATGATTTTTCAAGTTCAGAACTTTCTATCTTCCCTTTGTCTGTTAACTGACACTCGTCGCCTCTGACAGGGGCTTAGCTCTAATAACCAGTTAGCCATTTCCAGTCTGGTGGTGGTTAGGAAACCAGATGAGGAGGACTGTCTTAACTAAATGTTCAAAAAGAGGGAAAGATTCTGAGAAGTTCTTTTAAAGCGTCAAGAGCCTGATTTAGTGCATGAATGTCACAAGAGCCACAGCGATGGTCTACCCTGCTGGGCAATTTCTGTGTCCGTCACCTCCATTCTTGGATCAGGTGCTGGGGAAAATGTGGGTGTGGGGGTAGGGGATACATGGAAAGTGAAAATCCCAGCTCTAAGGAGACCCCGGTTCTTCAAGAGATAACAAGCATGGGGAGGGGGAGCAGGGAGGGTGAGAAGACAGCTGTTGGAACCACTTATGGGAGAAAGATTGGATTTGTTGTGCTTCATTTATTGATGAGCTCACACTTAGCAGTGACTCTGAATTAATTTACTTTAAACATGTTAAATGCAGCACAACAATATAGTTTGGCTCCATGAGCTGAGCAATCAGCCTTCCAGACTGAGCTGGCTTAGGAGTGAAAAGAGTTCTCTAGGGAATTTAACACAGAAGGAATTTAGTTTATTTTGTAGAGCAAAACAATTTCTAATGGCACCTCTTACTAATTACTAGGTAACTGAAATATCAGCTTTGGAATCACTTAGGAAGTTTTAGCCAACATCAAATATATCCAGATGCTGTCTGCACTCCCAAATTGTATATATTTTGGGAAAGACCTGTGCAGGTGGTTCTTGTCAACAGTGTTATACACAAAGCAAGAAAGGCAAGGAACTGATGTCTAAGACTTTATTTCTCCCTCGTATTCATATTAAAATTTTTTTGTTTCATATAAAATTTACTATAGTTTCCTTTGGATATTTTTTTCTCCACAATTTATGAACAAGTGTAGTTTTGTGTGTATTTATTTTTTTGTTTGACAGACAGATAGAACACAAGTAGGCAGAGAGGCAGGCAGAGGGCGAGGGAGAAACAGGCTCCCTGCTGAGCAGAGAGCCCGATGTGGGACTCGATCCCAGGACCCTGAGATCATGACCTGAGCCAAAGGCAGAGGCTTAACCGCTCACCTGAGCCACCCAAGCGCCCCATGTGTTTTTATTGAAATGAGAGAAATTGTCTGTGTCCTATAAAAGGTCTCTCGTGAATTCCTCTTAGTTACATAAATACAAAGAGAGTTGGCCCCATTAGTCTAGAATTAGGGATGAAAAGATTCTAGGGTTTTTTTAGCTTCCTGGAAAAAGCTACCTTATCCCATGGTATGCAGAATTGATGTCCAAGGAGGACATGAATTGGTGCAAAGATCTCTGTGATGGCCTTCTTTCTTTTCTTCTCTTTTTTCTTTTCCTTTCTTTCGTTCTTTCAATAGTTTTAGTGAGATGCAACTCACATGCATGCCATGTCTCAGTCTGCCTGGGGCCTGTAACTAGACAGACTGGGGGTTTAAACAACAGATGCTTCTTTCTCCCAGTTCTTGAGGCTGGGAAGTCCAGAGGTGCTGGCAGGTCCTGTTCTTGGTGAGGTCCTCCTGGCCTGTACACAGTACCTTCTTGCTGTGTGTTCACAGAACCTTTCCTTGATGCCTGCACCTGGAGAGAGAAACTTCCTGTCTTCCTTATAAGGGCATGAATCCCATCCTGAGGGTCCACCCTCATGACCTAATCTAAGCCTAATTATCTCCCCCAAACCTCACTTTAAAAAAAAAAGTTTTTATTTATTTATTTGACAGAGAGAGAGAGATCACAAATAGGCAGAGAGGCAGGCAGAGAGAGAGAGAGAGAGAAGGAAGCAGGCTCCCTGCTGAGCAGAGAACCCGATGCGGGGCTTGATCCCAGGATCCTCAGATCATGACCTGAGCCAAGGGCAGAGGCTTTAACCCACTGAGCCACCCAGGTGCCCCCAAACCCCACCTTTAAATACTATTATGATGGGGATTAGGGCTTAGACATCTGAATTTTGGGGATACACATTCAGCCCAAAACATCCTACATTCACGCATCTAAAGTGTACAGTTCAATGAATTTTAGTATTAACTCACAGGTATGTGCAACCATCACCATAGTCAACTTTAGAACATTTTTATCAGCTCAAAAAGAAACCCCATACTCTTTAGGTATTATCCCATTATCCTCCTAGTATCCAAATCCAAGCAATCACTAATCGACTTTCTGTCACTGTAGACTTGCCACAGCTGGTATATTTCCTAGAACATGCAGCCTTTGGTGACTTAGATGGGTGGTGTGGATAAGTCTCTCTTATGAAGTTGGAGTCAAGATGTTGGCTGGAGCCTACATGGGCAGAAGACTTCAGTTCCTCATGATATGGACCTCTCCATGAGGCTGCTTCAGTGTCCTCACAATGTGGCTCCTCCTAGAGCAAATGACCTACGGTGAAGCATTTTATGACCTCACCTCAGAAGCCACACATCATCACTTTCACCACATTCCATTTGTTAACGCCTGTCACCAAACCTACACTCAGAGGATAGGAATAGGATCTGCTTCTTGAAGGAAGGAGAATCAAATAATACGTGGACATATATATATTTTTTTAATATTTTATTTATTTATTTGACAGAGAGAGATCACAAGTATGTGGACATATTTTTAAATCACCACAGAAATATTGCTGGGTTAAAGATCAGTTAAAAACCAGTACCATTTCTGGGGCACCTGGGTGGCTCAGTGGGTTGAGTGTCCAATTCCTGGTCTCAGCTCTGGTCATGATATCAGGGTCACGGGACTAAGCCCTGCATCAAGCTTTGTGCTCAGCGGTGAGTCTGCCTGAGATTCTCTCTCTCTACCCCTCCCTCTGCTCACATGCACACACTCTCTCCCTAAAATAAAGAAATAAATATTTTAAAAAATCAATGCTATTTCTTTATACAAGCAATAATTAACTAGAAAATGTAATGAAAACAAAACACACCATTTACCACAGTATCAGATAAAATGGACTTAAGAATTAACTAAGAAAAGTGAGTCCTCTATAAAGTATATAGAGGAAGATCTGACAAATGGAAAGATATTCCATGTTTTACCATGAGACCGCATACCAATATAAACATGTCAATCTCCTCCCCTAGTTACCTAAAAATTTAAAAATTTACTATTATCAAAATGAAGATTCATTTTTAACTGTTTGAGACTTTTATAAGCTTATGCCAAAATCTATATGGAAAAAAGTCAGTCTACAAATAAGTAAGATAATTTTAACTTTAACAAAGAAGCATAAAGAGTTAGTTAATTGTCTGACTTCAGCTCAGGTCATGATCTCAGGGTCCTGGAATCAAGCCCCCAGTCAGGCTCCCTGCTTAATGGGGAGTCTGCTTGTCTGTCTCCTTCTGTCCCCCTGCACCTCCCACTGCTAATGCTCTCTCTCACTCTCTCTATCTCAAATAAATAAATAACTTTAGAATTATGAAGAAATAAATTTATGTTGTTTAAGCTAAAAATAAATAAATAAAATAAAAAAAATAAATAAAATCTTTAAAAAAGAAAGAAGGGCACTTGCTCTATCATATATTAAACATATGGGAGAGTTATAATAAAAACCACACCAAGCCCCGAACAGTGTGGTACCAGCACAAGAACACTCAAATAGACTGTTGGAACAGAGGTGAAAGCTCATTAGGAGAGGTAGAAATTTATTTCAGAACTTAAGACAAACATGATGCATAAATTGATGGGGACTGGTTGGCTTGTCTGACCATTGGTACTGGGAGAGTGGCCACTGTATGGTGAAAGACACAATGCATGCCTACCTCACACCTTGTAAAAAGAGGGACTCAAGATGGATAAAAGAACTAAATATAGAAGGTTAAACTATTTGGTTCATAGGAAAAATGTCAACAATGTTGTTCTGAACTAACAGTATAAAACCTGACAAAATTACATTTATTTAAATAAAAATTAAGTCTTGCTTTTCAAAAAAGTAAACCATGGCTATCTGTTGATAGAATAAAAGAAGATGTTTGTAATGTCTAAAACTGGAAATTATATTAATATCTAGAATGCTGCTTCTGAAACTTTACTAGGCATACTAATTCCTCAGAGACCTTGTTAAACTTCAGATTCTGATTCAGTAGGTCTGGGGTGGGGCTCTGAATTCCACATTTCTAACAGGCTTCCTGCTGATGCCAATGCTTTTGAAAAGCAAGGATCTAGAGGATATAACAAACTCCCCAAATAGGAGAAATCCCAACAGGAAAATGGACAGAGGTCATGAGCACATGATTTGTAGATAGAAAACCCAAAAGGTGGTCATACATATGAAGAGTCTCTAATACATTAATTATCAGATAATTGCAAATTCAAACAATAGCAAGATATTATTTTATATATATCAGCATGTCAAAAAGTAGGAAGATTGAAAATGCCAATTATTGGCACGGATTTGGGGAATATGGAAGCACTCATGCACTGCTGGTGGGAGGGTAGACAGGCATGGCCATTTTTCTGAGCAGTCACTATTTGATAAATTTAAATATACTCATACCAGATGTATAGGTACTCTACTCCTGGTTACATTTTTCCCAAAATATTCTCACAAAGGCTCATAAAAAGACATGTTTATTTATAAGGATGTTTATTAGATCACTATTTATGGTGCTAAGAATTGGAGGTTCTCTGTAAATCAGTTCTTTTTTTTTTTAAAGATTTTATTTATTTATTTGACAGACAGGGATCACAAGTAGACAGAGAGGCAGGCAGACAGAGAGAAGGGAAGCAGGTTCCCTGCTGAGCAGAGGGCCTGATGTGGGGCTCGATCCCAGGACCCTGGGATCATGACATGAGCTGAAGGCAGAGGCTTTAACCCACTGAGCCACCCAGGCGCCCCTGGAAATCAATTCTTGAGAGAGTGGACAGATGTCCACCTTAGAACACGTACCATGTTAATGGATCAGGAAATTTAATGTTGTTAAGATGACAATACTCCCCTAACTGTTATACAGATTCAACATAACCTCTATTAAAATCCAAGCTACTTTTTCTGTGGGTGTTGACAAGCTGATCTTAAAATTCATATGATAATACAAGGGACACAGAATAGCTACAAGGAGAGGGGAGCCTAAGTGGTTCAGTTGGTTGAGCATCTGACTTCTGCTGAGGTCATGGTCTCGGGGTCATGGGATCCAGTCCCGTGTTGGGCTCAGTGCTCAGTAGGGAGTCCGCTTCAGATTCTCTCTTTCCTCTACCCCTTCTCTCCCCACCCCCCACCCCGCTCTTTTTCTCTCTCAAATAAATACATCTTTAAAAAAAAAAAAGGAATAGCTACATGGGATTTTTGGCATGGTGGAGTGAGGAGTTTGGCAAATCCAACCAATCTTACTCAGTGGTAAAAGACTGAAAGCTTTTCCCCTAAGATGAGGAACAAAATAATTATGTCCTATCTTGCCACGTCTATCCAATATTCTGACAGAGTTTTCGCCAGAGGAGTTAGTCAAGAAAAATAATTAAAATGTATCTAGATTGTAAGAAAGAAGTAAAACTATCTCTACTTGCAGATGACATTGTCTTGTCTAGAGAAAACCCTAGAGAATTCACTTAAAATAATACTAGAATTAATGAGTTCAGCAAAGTTGAAGGCTACAAAATCAATACACCAAAGTCAGTTATATTTCTTTAAACTTGAAGTGATCAGTTAAAAAATAAAATTAATAATACAGTTCCATTTATAATAGCATCAAAAAGAATAAGAAACTTAGGAATATAGGGGCGCCTGGGTGGCTCGGCCTTCGTCTCAGGGCATGATCTTGGGGTCCTGGGATGGAGTTCTGTGTCAGGCTCCCTGCTCCACAGAGAGTCTGCTTCTCTCTCAGCCCGCTCCTTGCCCCACTCATTCTCTCTTTCTGTCTCACTCACTCTCTCTCGAATAAATAAAATATTTAAAAAAAGGGACGCCTGGGTGGCTCAGTTGGTTGGACGACTGCCTTCGGCTCAGGTCATGATCCTGGAGTCCTGGGATTGAGTCCCGCATCGGGCTCCCGGCTCTGCAGGGAGTCTGCTTCTCTCTCTGACCTTCTCCTTGCTCATGCTCTCTCTCACTGTCTCTCTCTCAAATCAATAAATAAAAAAAAAATCTTAAAAAAATATATTAAAAAAAAACCCTTTAAGTATACATTTCAAAAAGGGATGCAAAACATCCACTCTGAAAACTATAAAACATTGTCAAAAGGAATTAAAAGACGATCTAAGACATGGAAAGCCATTCCATGTTCACGGATTGGCAGATTTTCTATTTAGAAGGCAATACTCCCCAAACTGATCTGCAATTTCAATGCAGTCCCTATCAAAATCACAGCTGGCTTCTCTGTAGAAACTGACAAGCTGATTCTAAAATTTGTGTGGAAATTCAAGGGACCCAGAATCATCAAACAATCCTGAAAAAGAACAAAGTTCCCGATTTCAGAAATTACTAAAAACGATAGTAATCAAGACAGTGAAGTACTGATAAACATAGACTTAGGTGTCAACAGAATGAAAATTAGAGATAAACTGTCACATTTTTAATCAACTGATTTTTAACGAGGATGCCAAGACAATTCAATGAGTAAAGAATAAACGGTACTGGGACAACTGAATATCTACATGTAAATATGTACTTTGGACTCTACACATATGCAAAAGTTAACTCCAAATGGAAAAGCATTGAAACTTTAATATTTCTGGACAAAAACATAGGCATAAAACTTCATCACCTCCCATTAGGCAATGCCTTTTAGATATGACACCAGAGGCACAAGAAAAGAAAAAAAAAATTACTGGCCATCACCAAAAGTAAAAACTTCTGAGCATCAAGGGACACCATTAAGGAAGTCAAAAGAGAACCCACAGAATGAGAGAAAACTTTTGGAAATTGTATGTCTATCAAGGGAGTGGTATCCAGAATATGGATATACAGAAAGATACAGAATAAATATATGGAAAGAAAGATATGGAAAGAACTCTTATAATTCAATAATAACCCATTTAAAAAATGGGCAAAGGATCGAATATTTCTCCAAAGAAAGTATACAAATGGCCAATAAGCACATGTAAAGATGCTTCGCGTGATTGGCCATCAGAGCAATGCAAAGCAAAACCACAATGAAATAGTCAATTATAAGTACTGGTGAGAATGTGGAGAAATTGGAACCTTGTTACACAGCTAGCAAGAATTTAAAATGGTATTGCTATTTTATTTTTTTTTTAAGATTTTATTTATTTATCTGACAGAGAGAGATCACAAGCAGGCAGAGGCAGGCAGAGAGAGAGGAGGAAGCAGGCTCCCTGCTGACCAGAGAGCCCGATGCGGGGCTTGATCCCAGGACCCTGAGATCATGACCCGAGCCGAAGGCAGCGGCCTAACCCACTGAGCCACCCAGGCGCCCCAGTATTGTCATTTTAAAGAGCATTTTGGCAATTTCTTAAAAAAGTTAAATAAACTCTCGATATAGTCCTTCAATTTTATCCCTAGGTATTTACTCAAGAGAAATGAAAGCAGGGTGTCCACACAAAGACTTGTATGGCAAATGTGTAGAGACAGGGAACATCAGGGTTGGCCTGGTTGCAGATGGGAGCAGGTACTGACTATAAGAGGAATGAGTGAAGTTTTGTTGTGTTGGAGACATTTTAAAATCGGGTTTTGTGATGGTTACACAGATCTACAAATTAATAGCATTGACTTACATGCTTACAATGGGTGAATTTTATATTTGAAAATTATACTTCAGAAAAACTGTTCAAAAAAATAACCAGTAAGAGTTAGGAGGAGTGGTGGTATGGATAAACCAAGATTGGTAATGTGCTGGGGAGCCTGGGTGGCTCAGTTGGTTAAGCATCTGACTCTTGATTTTAAAGGCTCAGGTCATGATCGCAGGTCATGGAATCAAGCTCCACATGGGGCTCCTGCTCAGTGCAAGTCTGTTTGAAATTCTCTCTCTCCCTCTGCCCCTCCCCCTGCTCTCTCTCTCTCTCCCCCTCCCTCAAAATAAAAAAAAAACATAAATAAATAAATAAATAAATATTTTTAAAAAATGGCAGTAAGTCAAACACTGTTGAAGCTTCATGATTTGCAAGGAGGGTCCATTATACTATTCCTTCTATTTTTGTATATATTTTAAAATTCTCATGATACAAAGTTAAAGAATAAACCAATAGTATTCTAAGAAAATTATAACCAAAAAACCAAAAAACCATGGGACAGGAAAAGTCTACTTAATGGTAAGACTATTCAGAAAAAAATTGCACATTGAAATTAATTTTACACCTCTCTAAATAATGAAGTCAAACAGCATTTGAGGTATTTACTCAACTACCATTTAAAGAGGTAAATTTTGACAATCTGTATCATACCCCTCACACGTCTGTGTTCCCCAAAACACAGCGTTGCCAGTGCTCAGCATCTCCTCAGGTGGGCAATCCAGATTGTCCGCTGGATGACCACCTGCTCTCTGAAGGCTGCTTGGCAACAAACTCTCTGGGATCAGTGGCTTTCCCTCCCCCAGGACAAGGGGCTGCACACAGTTTTGACTTTCCACAGGGTCTCCATGTGTTATCGGCACTGGTCTGCAATCCCCCTGGACAGCTTGAGTTTATGCTCAGACTACTTTCGCTTTTCACGAGGCCGCTCTCTGGCTGTCCTGTAAAAATGCAGAGCGATAGAAGGAAGCACATACAGCTTTTTCTGTTTATAGTCCTTCTAAAAAAAAGTTAAAGGAGTCGGTTAGATCATCCTTGGTGTGTGAGACATGGCTCCAAGGGACAGTGGCAGGCTACTAGCTGAGCCAGACCGTCAGTGACCACGGGGTCTGAGATTGATGCCCGTGGACTGCAGGAACCATTGAGTAGTGGTTCAGATTTTAAAGAGAGCTATATAATGGAAGACAAGCCTACTCATTCCTTTGCCTTTCTGGAAAATATTTTGAGCTTTAAGGACAAGAAGAAACAAAAGAGCCCTTTCCTAGGCTACTAACAGAATGGCTTGGTCGTCCTAACCAGTTAAATCTGAAATGCATTAATATGCAGGAAACAGGGTCATTTTGTGGAGAATGGACAACAGAAGTGTGAATTGGGCTCCCTCCATCATTGCCTCCACTGGCCAGAGGACCCCCGAGACGTGTGTTCACTTATAGGACATGAAAGAGCCACATAAGATACATTGTTCACAGGTATCTTTTCCCATTTGCATCTTCTTCCAGGTGCCTTTTCATTTTGTCGATTGTTTCCTTTGCCGGGCAGAAGCTTTTTATTTTGATAAAGTCCCAATAGTTTATTTTTGCTTTTATTTCCCTTGTCTCAGGAAATATATCTAGAAAAATGTTGCTATGACCAATGTCAGAGAGATTATTGTCTTTGCTCTCCTCAAGGATTTTTATGATTTCAGGTCTTGCACTTCGGTCTTTAACCCACTTTGAGTTCATTTTTTTTTTTTGTATGATGTAAGAAAGTCGTCCAGTTTCAATCTTTTCCATGTGGCTGTCCAGATTTCCCAACACCACTGGTTGAAGAAACTATCTTTTCCTCATTGGATATTCATTCCTCTTTTGAGGAGAGATTAATTGACCATATAATTGTGGGTTTATTTCTGGGTTTTCTATTCTGTCCCACTTATCTATGTGTCTATTTTTGTGCCAGTACCATACTGTTTTAATTATTACTGCTCTGTAGTATAGAACCTGTTCAATTTAGCACTGGGTGCCTGGGGATTCGGGTCCACGTGACATAGGAGACAGCTCTGAGACCTTGAATGTAACGTGGGATTCTACTGATGTCATCACAGCCATTTGAGATAGCTTGTGGCGTTGTGAGGAGCTCTCAACCATATACCCCTGACTCTAAGTTGGCTGGATGATTGAACACAGGCAGAGACTTTCAAATAGAAGACATGCCTAACCTTGTTCCATGAGTGAAGGGGTGGGGTGGGGTGGGGAAATATTATGAGATATGGGATAGTGATTTTAGCTGATGTATACCATGTCTCAAGGGAGAAGATAGAGATACGGGGCCAAATAGGGGTCCACATATCTGATTGCAATGGAAAGAAAGGGGTAGAAGTGGGGATGAGCAAAGAGAGAGAAGACCTAAGGGTCAAATTCATGCAAGACAATCAGGCTGCTGTCCAAAGGGCTTGTTACTGAGGAAGCAGAATGATGGGCTACCCAAAGCTAATGTGTGTGTGTGGGGGGGGAAAGCAGACTTCTGAAATCTGGGCTTCTGTGGGCTCTGGAATTCCCCCTTCCTTCCTCAGTCAGGGACCTAGGAGGGTCCTGAGGGGCTGTATCAGTCTCAGTGCTGACCCTTAAACAAGTGACTTTCTGGCCTGGAGCCCTCTCCTGGCCAATCTTGGGCCCTGCCCAGCTGGACAGAGAAGACAGAGGCCACAGGAGCAGTTGTAGGGGGTGGAGGAGGTGGTTGGTAGATATCCCTCCCAGACATGTGGCAGGCAGTGTTTCTGGGAGATACAGTCTTGGGTCTAGGGGTCATCTAGGGGCTTCTGCTTTTTTCTCCTCCTGGTTCCCAGGGCACCTGTCGTAGCCAGAGTGATCTTCATGATGGACAAGTCCTGGTTCACACTGGAGAAAGTGTGATGCTCTGATGGGCTTTGTTTCCCTGGGAAGTGACAACAGTGGCAGCCAATCCAGGCTGAGTACTCTCCAGGTGAGGACTTGGTGCATATTAACTCATAAATCCTCTCGAGGACTCCATCAGGTAGATTACCTCTGCTTTACGGATGAGAAAACAGAGGCACAGAGAAGTTAAGTAACTAGTCCAGGGTAACACAGCTAGAGAGAGGATGTAGGTGTTCAGGAGAAGCCACTGGTCACAAGAATGTACAGACATGGAAGGACACAGAGACTGCCTCTCAGACTATGGACTGCATACCTGCATTGCTTTCCCACCTCTCCTCTGCTGGTTCTCAGAAAGGCTGGGACAGTGAGTGATGTGGTGTGGTGTGAAAGAAAGTGAACTATGGAGTCAGATGACTTGTGTTCAAGTCCTGACTCTACCTCTTGGTCCATGGCAAGTTACTTAGACTCTCTGTGTATGCCTCTGCTTCCTCATCCTTAAAAAGGAGATGCTGATGTTAATACCTCCCTCATGGGACGTTATCAGTATTAAAAGGAGACAACATGGTAATTCTAGACACAGGGTTGGGTATGTAGGATGCCCTCAGCAAATGGTGGTCACTGTCATTGTTCATACAACTGGAGGTGCAACTCGTACATTGTACGACTCTATTAGATCCACTACACTCATATATCCAGGCAGTGGGAAGAGGAAGGCGGGAAGGACAAAAAGGTACCCTCTCTGTTTGAAGGAGCCCTTCTGAAGTCCAACACAGTGTTCCAGCTTGCATCTCAGAGGCCAGAACTTAACCACATGGCCACTCTAGGCACAAAGGAGACTGTGAAATACATGGTGGTCATGAATCCAGGTTCTGATTCCAAGGAGGAGGAGATAATGGGTAATGAGACCCATTCTTCGCCACACGTCTCCAGACGCGAGGTTTTCCGAATTCTAAATTAATCATGGAGATGGATGATGCATTTGGTTTTACATTGTAGCAGAATCATGTTGTGGCTTAATCAACACCCATTCCCTCTATCTCCATTTCCAGCAGAATCCCCATTATGGGGGCTGGGGGAAGAGAAATGCAATTTTGGAAGAAAGTTTTTTTTTTTTTTATTCCCCTTGTATAAAGTGGAGCAGTGGGACCCACTTTGGAGCTACTATAAGGCATAAACCAGCATCTTGCTCAGTATCTGGGAAACCCTTTGTTCCCTAGAGAGAAGTGCTTTCTGCCATTTCGCCTTCTTCTCCCTGCCTAGAGCATGGAGGTGATAGTTAGGGCTGATGCACCACATTGAGCCCAAAGGCAAAGACCCAGTATGGAGGAGACATTAGTTTTACTATCCCACACCCTCTCAACTCACTTTGGCAACCATGAATCTGGACTTCTTGTATGAGAAAACAAAACAAAAAACCACTTAGGTGTTTAAGCCACTACCCACCTCTCCAGCTATGAGAAATTTCTAAACTTCTGTCATTTAAGCTACCCAGTTGATGGGATTTTGTTGTAACTGTCCAAATAGACAAGGACAAAATGCATGCAAATAAACTTAAAAAACTTAAAAATTCCCTTGCAAGGGGATATGTAAGATTTGAAATAAATGAAAAGCTAAGATATTTTTAATAAAAAAATTCAAATATTAGGGATGTCAATTTTACCTTAGATGGTTTATGTCATGATCGTGACTTAAAAAGGAATATTAACTGGATGTTACGAGAATTGGGCAAGCTAGTGATGAAGCTCATATGGAGAAATAAATGGGTCACAGAGCCAGGCTATTTCCATCCCAGGTCCCCAGTGAAAATGGAAGAAAGCAAAAAACCAAACAAATGTTCTGGTGAAGCCTGGCCTGTTCTTCATTCAATCCGTGAGACTGAGTCATGGGCCCAGACCTGGCTGCTGTGGGGAGTGGGGCTGGGAACATGGCGGCCTCCCAGTAGCCACACTGTGACTATGGAAGGAACACATTGCCTTATGTATTTCTTCTAAGGACTGATAGGAGTCTTACCATCATGCCTATTTTAGAGACCTCCGTCATCTTTAGGGAGGTTAAGAACTCTCTCAAGCTTACAATTAGTCATGGTCAGCCCTGATAATCAAACTGGGTTTGTTCTGCTGCAATGAATCCTAAGCCGACCTTTTTTACTCCAAGGCATGTTAAATTTTAGAGCTGGAAGGGCATTTGGAGTTTACCTAGTTGCCCCCTAGATGGTAAAATGCAGGTGGGCATCTCCTGGGGTATCGACTCAGTTATACAGGTCGCCTGCCTGATTCTGCTCCAGATGAGGAAACTGAGGTCTGGCCTTTGAAGCATGTGTCTAGGTCCTCAGCTAGGACCTAGCTGGTAGGATTGGGATGAGGTCCTGTGTCAGTTTATTGCTCTCTGTCTTCTAGGCCACAATGCCACAATGCCCTTCTGTCCTCCATCTGAACACGTTCCAGCCCATCCAACCTCTCTTGCCAGAGGCTAAATCCTTTATTCTGCACCGTTTGAGTGTTGAACATGGCTCACAGGCAGGCACTGTGCAGATTTTCACGCAGTGATAACTTCAGAGAAAAGCTTGACTTCTCATCTGAGGTCTTTCATTTCACTTCTGAGGCTTCACCAGCCTCACTTCCTTCTTAATGACAAAAACAAAGTTCTTTCTGGCTTTCCTTCCTCCTTGAATTCAATTTGGAAACTGCCCTAAATTCCTCACCCCTGGAACTGATTTCTCTCTCAGCTGCTTCTTTACCAATCTAGACTCTCTTAAATTGTCTTTCCCTTGGATTCCTAAGCTGAGGCCAGATCCACCTTTGGCTTAATTCCAAATGCCTCCTGCCTCATAATTAACCATTGCTGTTGTGGACAGTCACAAGGAAGAATCTGGCCCTGGGCCCAACCCTGTCCCCAGATGTCTGCCTTGGGTTGCATTTGCTCTGCCCATACCAGGACCAAGCACTCGAACTTTCCTGCACTGTTTAGTCACCCCCAGTAAGCTTCTTACCTATTGCTGGTCTGCACTTGCAGGAAACCACTCCCCTCCACATACACCCTTTACAGACACACACAGCCTTCCTATTTATATGGGTTTGTTCTTACCTGCACCTAAACACAGATACATGTATTTTACCCCGCAGAATCAGTGGGTTATTCATCACAGCAGTAATGAATTCGGGAAAGCCCAGATCCGCCCTTGGAGCTGACTTCACTTTTGCCCATCGGGAACAATTCTCCTGGGTGATGGGAGGGAGTAGTTCAATACCATCAAGATGCAAGAGCCAAGCCAAACCAAACCTCAACAACTCATAACCTGAGGCCCTGGAGAACTCTAATTAAAACCTCTTTAAGGAAATTTTGAGTGATTATCTTGCTAAGTAACCCCTATTTTAGGTGTCCTCCTGAGTAGGAAAATTTCTGTCTGAATAGGCCAGCATCCTTTCAATTTCATGCAGATGAAAAAAGTGTCATAACATTAAAGATGTGGATAAAAGGAGTTCCTTCAACTCATGTGTTTATTTGACACTGAAAATAATAGCTTTCATTTCAAGTAATATTATGTGATGTCTTGAGCCCACTAAGCTGGACATGTGGTTATATCATTACCAATGTTTATCTGCATTCACCTTGTGTGTTCTCATCTTATTTTAGGGAAAAAGAATGTACATGCAAATAATCACGGTGTAATCAGACCATAAAAGATTCTTTACAAACCAACAACAGATACTATACCTCTCCCTTTTCACAATCACCTCTTTCAGCTAAATCTGAAACACAGATGGTGGAGATACAAGGGCCAACCCCAGGCTGAAGGCATGCTTTCTCTCTCTCTCTCTCTCCATCAGGGAAAACTGGGGACCACATAACAGCCAAATGCAACATCTTTGAGTTTCTTCCTCTTCATGTCCTAAATCTCCTGACTTATCCGTATCCTGGGAAGAAAAAAGGAAATTCATATATTCCTACTGAAAGGAAGTTGGAGTGTGAAGGTCATCCAAAGTGAGCTACTGGGGAGGAGGCTCTGTGGTGAGTGGGGAAGATGGAAGAGGGAAAATCAAAGGTGTTCACAAGGCTGGGACAAAGGCAAGGTGGCTATGTCAACAACTCGTCATCTGTCTGGAGACTTACCGCAGGGCTGTGGCTCAGGTGCAGAGGTGGAGAAGCAGGACATGTGAGGGGTCTAGCATGTGCCTCGGAACAGCAGCTGAGGCAGGAAAGACAATGTGTGTGGGTCCAGCTTTGAACACAGCAGCTCTGAGCCCAGAGCGCACACTGAAGATGCCCTTGATGGGGTGTCTTGCACATGGATACAAGAAGGAGGCAGAGTTAATGCTGGCACCAGAGAGAAACATTCTGGTTGTAATGAAGTAGTGGGGAGAGAAGCCTTTTCTATGGCTGGTGTAGTTGTATTCTTGGATCTCCAGAGGCTTCTGGGACAAGCCAGCACAATGCGGTGATAGTCTTCATTTCCACAAACCCCTGGGGCCCTACCCTTCCATGAGCATTCATCAGACTGTGTTCTCAGTGGGGAGTTATCAGAGTGAAATGCTACAGGCAAAGTAAACCCCAACCATTGCTTGGGCCTTGGCTTTCCAAATGGACATTTACTTCGCTAACTGGGCAAAACCCCACCTGTTTAATACCAAAGCCATAGTGTGTGCCATATACAATAGGCCTGGAAAGGAAGGCAATGTTGTCATAACCAGCTGTCCTGCCCTAAACTTGATCAAGGGTCAAGAGCACTGGAAGAGGGTAGACTCACAGCTAGCTAGAGAAGTGTGGATGGTAAGATGCCCAAGGTTGTTAGTCTGTGCAGGAGTCTGAGTGAGGTAGAATAAGAATGAAAACCCTATTGGGATTTACAGCTTTCAGCCCACCTCTCCCTCCTGGGATCAGGAATTCCACAAGTTCATCTGTTTGATTGTGAGTCTGCTTGGCTATTATTTTGATCATTCATTTGTTTCCATTGTTTTCAGCACCAACTCTATTTCTAGAGTTTAAATCTTAAATGACCTACCAAACCAGCTCTTTCAAGCTCTAAGGAATGGTTCCATGTTCCATCTTGGGGAGTGGTGCTCAGAAAGGAATTGCTCTGCCCAGATTTTCATTGTTCTGGGTTCTGTGATTGTACTCACTTTCAGCTGGAAAGGTAAAGCTTTTAGAAATTCTGAGCCATCAAACAGTGTGTGGTCATTTTGCAGAGCGAGGAAACACATATCATCTCTCTGTAGAGAGCTATCCATTTCGCAGCTCAGCAATTACTGCCCTTATGAAAAGATATGAGAGAATAATTAATTTTCAGAAATCAGAGGCATTTAAACTCTTCCTCTTCAGGATGGTGAACATATAACTTCTTTGTGGATGTCAAGATCAGAGGGCTTGGAGAGAAGTTTCAGCCTCCCTTTAACTTCCGGCCCCTTGACTTACTATTTTTCTTCTTGAGCAAATAAGGCAGTGGCAATGTTCCAAACATTTCTGAGGAATAGACTCCACAAACACTGGAAACTCAGTAAGTGAGCCGTAGAAATTTACATGACTTAGGAACAAAAGTGTAATGGCTCCAGGAGGCAGTCAAGGGCGGCTTTCCTCAAGCTTCTTTTATTCTTGGGTTTTCCTAGGGGAAGGAAGGGTGGTAAGTGGGTTTATGGACCACACATAGAGTGGATCGTCAATTTCAACATTTCCAGAAGAATCCATTCACATAGCAGTAGACACTGCAGACTTCCTGCCTCCTGTGTACAGGATTCAATACAAGGTTGTTTTCTACGCACTCACAAAGGGGACTATGTATTTTTTAGCACCTATTTCCTTACTGTAAAGAACAAGAGAAGTAACTGAGGTATGTCGCATGTTAAAGTGTGTGGCTATGTAGGCTGATCACTGTAGGAATTGGAGCAACAGTAGTGAGGCTAAGGGTTTAGCCCATCCTCAAACTCGTTAGCTTCAATATCTGACCACAACTACCTTCCTAATGTGACTTGCAAATGCCTAGCACTGGTCATGAAAACTGATTGAGAAGTACAGATGGCTCAGTGCATATCCATCACCCCCAGTGGGGAAGTAATGCCAAATGCATGCTGACAGCTTATCCCAGGCGACAAATGGCTTCCTTTCTGGTTGTGTTGAAAGCTGAAGGTTTTTCTTATCATAAAAAGATGCTATTTAAATTATTGTTTGCTTTTGCTCTGATGTGAGAAAGGAAAAAAAAAAGAGAGTGTGGATTGCAAAGACCCCTTTCCTGCTGTGATGAAACTGAGAAGGATAGGCTGCAAGCTGAGAGGGCATCTGTGGTCTCTGCTTGCTTATAGACCCCAGGGTAGCAGGAAGACACCTTCATTCCATTATAGGGGTGATACAGATTCAGAAAGGAAGCACAAAAGCCTCCAAGGTCACGGGCTTTCTCTGAGAGGAAAGGAACTAATGAAGGAAGCCACAAAGAGATGGCAAGGAAACCAAGGAGGAATGAGTCTGTCAAGAGCAATTTTCCATTGACTTTTATTATGCACAAGACAATTAGGCGACATTCAAGGCCAAGTCCTTCAAGGGCAGTCATAAACAAAGCTTTCTCCAGCATCTGCAGTAGGTTCACAAATTAACTGGGTCAGTGCCTCATTTGCAACTCAGCTGGTGAATGATGCCTCTGCCCTTCAGATGTCATGTGGCAGGTGTTCTCTGGGCATTGAGGAATTCACGAAGATAACTGGTAAGCCGGAGTTATGTTCAGAGCATAGTTGATATCGGCTGAGGCAGAACCTCTTGGGGGAAACTGAGCCTCACCCTGAGCAAGTCCATACATTTGATTTTGGTTTAGGTGTTGCAAGTCAGTACCCAAGGAACTGACTCACACTAGCCAAACTCTTAAGAGGCAGACGCAAGAGCCCAAGTGACAATTCATTAATTTGTAGCAAAAAATGTTAATAGTAGCATACTGTGTCAGCTGGTGAGCATGTTGGCTCCCCAGAGGGATGGCAAATCCAAGTGCTGATAAGGCCAAGCAGGTAAAGAAATGAACTGACCAAAAGTAAGGTGAAGGGGAATCATGGAGATTGTGCCCAACAGGGAACCCTAGTCCCCTTATAAAATACACAGCCAAAGTGATCTCTACCCAGTTTTTGCTGTTCAGAGCTTTGTGTGTCCAGAGTTTCTGATTTTTCAGAAGCTAAAGATCTAGATTTATATGAGAAACTTCCTGATGTATAAATATTAACAACTAATGTTAAAAAATCACTGTGCAAGCCAAACATGCCCACACACTTCTCATTTGTAACCACTAACTACATTACAACCAGAATGCTGCTTTGAGAGCCAGTTTTAGGATAAAGGAGTTAGTGGATTGACCTCAATGGTTAGGGTCATCAAACTGTCAAAGTTGACGTGTCTGGTTCCATCCTGCTGGCATGCATCTGCCAGGAAGTGTGGAAGTCTTCTCTAGTCCAGATACATAGTCAATTTACCTCAACTTTACAGGTCTCAGGAAGACCACTCCCCCCACCTCCCACCCAGGCTAGCAACTCTTCATTTACAGTGCTGTGTTTGGTGTTTGCTAATTAAGACTCCATCTTTCTCTCCATCTTCTGAAACTGCATTCTCACTCCCAGTTGGACTTTACCAGTCTTCTGCTTTTACCCAAGGATTCAGGAGCACTCTGTCCATGTGGATATATAAGCTTATCCATTAAGAATTGATTGTTCTTAATTTTTAAAAGATTTTATTTATTCATTTGAGAGAGAGAGAGAGAGACAGAGAGAGCACAAGGAGGGGGAGAGGCAGAGGGAGAGGGAGAAGCAGACTCCCCACTGAGCTGGGAGTCCAACATGGGGCTTGATCCCAGGACCTGGAGGTCACGACCTGAGCTGAAGGCAGACGCTTAACCATCTGAGCCACCCAGGCGCCCCAGGAATTGATTTTTCTTGTTTAATTTTCCAAAGGAAATAATGCCAATACTGATAATATTCATTAGTTCATTAAGTGTTTATTGGGTTCCTACATTGAACGAGTTACTGAGCTGGACATCAGGCATGCATTTGCAAACAAGATGGAACTCCTGGAGCGGACATTCTAAGCACTTCCAGCTTTCCATGTATTAGGCTCTGTGGGGAACATTTTATGTAATTACCTCATTTAATCTTTAGGCCAACTCTACAAAGCCAATATTGTAATATTTCTATTTTATGGTTAAGAAAGCTGTAGGTAATCAAGATCAAATTGAGATAAGAAAACTAAAGGGATCCCATGAAATCCTGTTTTTTTGTTTTGTTTTTTGTTTTTTTTTTTTTTTTTGCTCCTTTTCCTGCTTTTCTTCTCACTAGGACCTGCACTCCACCCTGCATCATGGCTGATAGTACAAATAATGCATGTCTTCCTTGTGAAGGTCAAGGAATTAATGATTTCTTTGGAGTCTCCCAGCACAATCGATAACATCTGAGGAGTGACTAGATGGGGTGGTTATGTTCGCTTTTTCAAGATCACAGACTCCAGACACCACTGACTCCTAATGCCAAGACCCCTGGCTCCAGGGCATGAGTGACGTATGGAGGACACCTGAGCCTCACCGTTGTTTTGACCAGTCCCTGGATGCCAGTGAGGACTTGTACACCAGACTACCATCCTCAATAAAAACTCTGGATCCCAAGCAAAGATGAGACTTATTCTTCTTTCCTTTCTCAGTCTCCCAGACACTCTGTCTGCATCAGTGCTCTATGTCTTCAATAAACTCTGCTCTTATTTCCTGCCCACTCACATTTGATTTCTAACCTGTGTGAAGCCAAGGATCCTATCAGCTGGTCCAGTGGACCCAGCCAGCCCGCATCAAAAATGACGCCACCTCCACCCTCCAGAGAGGCACTATGGGTCCCCCATCTATCAACCTCTGTGTCTAACTGGGTTCTCATGACTCAGCTCCAGCTCACACAATGCTGTTTTAGGAAGGGACTTGGTGGAAGGTAGCAACTCTTTTTCTTACAGAAATTCCACATATGTGTTTGACGTCTTTCCAATTCAAGAGTTATTAAGAATACATTTTTTTTAAGATTTATTTATTTGAGAGAGAGAGAGAGAGGGAGCCCGAGCAGGAGAAGGGGCGGGGAGGGGGGGGTGCATGGTGGCTTATTTGGTTGAGTGGCTGCCTTTGGCTCAGGTCATGATCCTGGAGTCCCAGTATCGAGTCCCGCATCGCAATCCCACTCGGTGGGGAGTCTGCTTCTCCCTCTGACCCTCCCCTCTCTCATGCTCTCTCTCTCTCATTTTCTCTCTCAAATGAATAAAAAACATCTTTTAAAAAAATGGGTGGAGAGAGACAAGAAGACTTCCTGCTGAGTGGGAAGCTGGATACAAGGTTTGATCCCAGAACTCTGAGATCATGACCTGAGCAGAAATCAAGAATCAGATGCTTAACTGACTGAGCCACCCAGCCGCTCCAAAATTTATTAATGATGATTATTAAAAAGAGATACCATTTTCTGAGTGCTTACATTGCTCTAGGCCCATGCTACATACTTTACAAATATTACTCCATTATATCTTCAAAGCCATCATATGAAGTAGGCATTATTGCCCCTTCTGCCAAAAGAAGAAACTGGAGCTCAGAGAAGTTGATAATTTGTCCAAGGTTACACAGGGGTCACTGTATATCTCAAGAGGCAGTGACATTACAGACCATGGAGTTAGGGGATACACAATCTAGTCATTCACAGAGTTAACACAGGATCACGCTGAGAAATGACCCAGAGCAGATGCAATGATATTGGAACATAGGGGAAGGTGGAGAGGAAAGAGAATGCCAAGGAGGGATTTGAGAGGGACCCCCCCCACCCCCCACCAAAGGACGTGGTAAATGCCACCATCATATGGAAGCAACCTCTTCAACATCCTAATTTTGTTTGTGGTCAATCCCATTCATTGGGAAGGGCTTGTTCAGCTCATAACCAGTCCTACACGCAAGCATGAGATAGAATCTTGTTAAACTGTTGGATTTGTTCAACATCTTTGATCTGACTGATCTGAGAACAGAATTGACTCTCTTGGCCAGGTCTCTTGACATGGGCAAGGTGGCACAATCGATCCTAAGATCCAAAAAGTCTAGGTCAAGATGTGATTAAGAAGAGTCAGAATGTTTTGTAGATCTTGGGACTTTCCCTATTTATGGTTTGTCCTATTGTGCTAACTGGGTTTGAGGATGGAAACATTTTCCTGGGGTTTAAAAATAAGCAGGTAGAATGCCATCAGAAGGCACAGATGAGAGAGTCCCTACGAACAGCCAAACAGGATTTGTTGATGTGGAAGCCTTCCTGAGCAACAGGACAATCCCACAGCAAGTCAAAATGGCTTGCAAATGGAACAAGTAGTCTTAGAATTATAGAATATTAGATCCGAAAGGGACTTTAGAAATCAGCTAGTCCATTTCTTTATTTCTAATGAGGAACAAACTTAATGATCAGAGAGGCAGAGCGACTTACCCAACATCACACAGCCAATGGTGAAGGAATATTAGGGTGAAGTCTTCCTGAAGTTCTTACACTGGGCCAGAGCATGTCTCTGCTATCCTTGAGGGCTACCTGGGGGGCTATTGGAGGGTTCTAATATAAATAGTTGCTTTATTAATGTTATAAATTCAAAAACATAGATTTTCTCTAAACTTTTACATTTCACTTGTATCTTATATTTTATTTATCAAACAGCTTTATTGAGCCCAGTTAATAAAATTCTTTTAAAATCCCTTAAACATTATTTATAAAGGTCTTATATTCCATTTTCATTTTTAAAGGTTTTAAATGTCTGAACTAATAAACAACTTTCCCAAGTACCTAACCCTAACAGATTGAATAAATCTAGTAGAATTTTTAGTGACCATCAATCTTAACTGCTTCTGTAAAGTTGTAAGATTCTCCTAACATCGACAAACTAAAAATCACAACCTGAAGTCAACTATTCAATCTTACTTTTTAAATTGGAATCACAAGGCAATGTTTTATTCTGTAATACACCAAATTCCCTTAAACATTTTAGACATCTTAAGCATCAAATATACACAGGCTGTCCCAATGTTCACAAAATCTGTTCTTTAATAAGAAAGTATCAATTGAAGGTATCAATCAATTTGAGTGTAAATCTCATCTGAGGAAAAAGCAGCCTTTACTCCATCCCCAGGCTGAGGCTGTCACTCAGGAACTGAAGCGCTGACAGAGCCACGAAGAGCTCCACTGCAAGGAGAGGCCAAAAACTTTTGCAAGTAGGGGAGGCATCCCAGGAGGCCCACTACATCTTGAACCCTTTTAAAACTGTTACTTTGATGACTCGGTCTGCCAGCCCAGTTTTTTGAAATGAACATAAATCTTTTTTTTTTGGGGGGGGGGTAAAGACAGAGAATGTGCCTGCTTCAGGTGGCAGGGAGGGACAGAGGGAGAGGGAGAGAGAGAATCTTCAGTAGGCTCCACATCCTGCACTACCTGAAGGGTGGTGGGAGGTTCAATGTCATGACCCTGAGATCATGACCTGAGCTGAAATCAGGAGTCAGAAATTAACCAACTAAGCCCCCCAGGTGCCCTGACACATTGTTTCTTTTGTCTTACATGTCCATTCCCTTACCACTCCTAAGTGTGCTTTGCAACTTGATTTTGGATTCAACTAATCTCTCTACTGCCTGGGTGTGTTCTGAGATTTTCCCTTGTTCCTGTTGCCCAGACCACAACTCTTATGATATTTAAATGACATCTATCTGGATTCTGTTTGGATATTTCAGTTTTGTCCATTTCTGGGGTCACATAATCCAATGACACCCCAGAGGTATTTCACACATCTTTCTCTGTTGACATGCTGGTCAGTCTCTGGACAGTGTCTGGTGACTGCAGCCCTCTCCCTCCTCTCTCCCAGAAAAAAATACCCAAAGTGCTGATTGCCTTATGGAACTGAGCCAGGGCCCAATATTCCCTAGGAAACTAGTTCCCCAGGTACATACATCAGCATTATTATGCAGTGTTCTTTTTTTTTTCTTTTTTTTTTCTTTTCTTTCTTTCTTTTTTTTTAAATGAAAGCAGTGTTCTTACATGGGAGACATTTCAATAAAAAGCTTTTTAAGATAATGAGGTTTCTGGTGTCTCTTAACACTGTATGAATACAAAATTTGGAGGGTATGTTTGGGTAGTAAAATAAAACAAAATAAAATAGTTATGTGGTGTGCCCTAATTATACTTAGAAGAGTCCTGGGAGCTCCAAAGTGATTGGAAATTACACTTCAGAGAAATAGAAGCTCAGATATAATGGGGAGTCCAAATGGCTTTAGGAATTACACTTTAGAGAAATAGAAGCTCAGATATAATGGGGAGTCCCAATGGCTTTTAGTCAAGAGTAATCTATCCCATGTATTAAGATGCTGTAAGCAGAGAAAACAAGCAATGGTTTCAGATATAAGTTCCTAATCAAAACTCACCTTGAATTACAGGTGTTGATTTGCAATTGGGCTGCTTCTCTCACGAGCATATTCCTGGGTACAGGGCAGCTGGGCATGAATGGTTAAACAAGGCTCAGTGATTGTGTGTTCCCATATATGTATACTCTTCCAAATTAAGAAAGGAAACAGAAGCTCCTTTAGCTAGTTTATTTACAGAAGTATTTAGCTGAGCTTGACAAAATTTCTGAACGTGTGCCGCAGATGTTGTAAGTCTCTGCTCCTTTGGTAAAACCCAGCCTGTAGAAGGCGTAGTTCAGTTCCTCAGTACTGGGTCTTACGGTATTAAAAGAAAAAAAAAAAAACCATTTAAGAGTAAGAAGGTAGCTCTCTACTCTGTTCCACTGGTCTATGTGTCTGTTTTTATGCCAGTACCATGCTGTCTTGGTGATCATGGCTTTGTAGTAAAGCTTGAAATCAGGTAACGTGATGCCCCCAGTTTTATTTTTGTTTTTCAACATTTCCTTAGCGATTCGGGGTCTCTTCTGGTTCCATACAAATTTCTGGATTATTTGCTCCAGCTCTTTGAAAAAATACTGGTGGAATTTTGATCGGAATGGCATTAAAAGTATAGATTGCTCTAGGCAGTATAGATATTTTAACAATGTTTATTCTTCTGATCCAAGAGCATGGAATGGTCTTCCATCTTTTTGTGTCTTCTTCAGTTTCTTTCATGAGTGTTCTGTAGTTCCTCGAGTACAGATCCTTTACCTCCTTGGTTAGGTTTATTCCCAGGTATCTTATGGTTCTTGGTGCTATAGTAAATGGAATCGATTCTCTAATTTCCCTTTCTGTATTTTCATTGTTAGTGTATAAGAAAGCCACTGATTTCTGTACATTGACTTTGTATCCTGCCACGTTGCTGAATTGTAGACCAGTGGAACACAGTAGAGAGCCCAGATATGGACCCTCAACTCTATGGTCAAATAATCTTCGACAAAGCAGGAAAAAATATACAGTGGAAAAAAGACAGTCTCTTCAATAAATGGTGCTGGGAAAACTGGACAGCTATATGTAGAAGAATGAAACTCGACCATTCTCTTACACCGTACACAAAGATAAACTCAAAATGGATAAAAGACCTCAACGTGAGACAGGAATCCATCAGAATCCTAGAGGAGAATATAGGCAGTAACCTCTTCGATGTCAGCCACACCAACTTCTTTCAAGATATGTCTCCAAAGGCAAAGGAAACAAAAGTGAAAATGAACTTTTGGGACTTCATCAAAATCAAAAGCTTCTGCACAGCAAAGGAAACAGTCAACAAAACAAAGAGGCAACCCACAGAATGGGAGAAGATATTTGCAAATGACAGTACAGACAAAAGGTTGATATCCAGGATCTATTAAGAACTCCTCAAACTCAACACACACAAAACAGACAATCATATCAAAAAATAGGCAGAAGATATGAACAGACACTTCTCCAATGAAGACATACAAATGGCTATCAGACACATGAAAAAATGTTCATCATCATTAGCCATCAGGGAGATTCAAATTAAAACCACATTGAGATACCACCTTACACCAGTTAGAATGGCCAAAATTAGCAAGACAGGAAACAACATGTGTTGGAGGGGATGTGGAGAAAGGGGAACCCTCTTACACTGTTGGTGGGAATGCAAGTTGGGGCAGCCACTTTGGAGAACAGTGTGGAGATTCCTCAAGAAATTAAAAATAGAGCTTCCCTATGACCTTGCCATTGCACTACTGGGTATTTACCCCAAAGATACAGATGTAGTGAAAAAGAAGGGCCATCTGTACCCCATTGTTTATAGCAGCAATGGCCACGGTCGCCAAACTGTGGAAAGAACCAAGATGCCCTTCAACGGACGAATGGATAAGGAAGATGTGGTCCATATACACTATGGAGTATTATGCCTCCATCAGAAAGGATGAATACTCAACTTTTGTAGCAACATGGACGGGACTGGAAGAGATTATGCTGAGTGAAATAAGTCAAGCAGAGAGAGTCAATTATCATATGGTTTCACTTATTTGTGGAGCATAACAAATAAGCATGGAGGACAAAGGGAGTTAGAGAGGAGAAGGGAGTTGAGGGAAATTGGAAAGGGAGGTGAACCATGAGAGACTATGGACTCTGAAAAACAATCTGAGGGTTCTGAAGGGGCGGGGGGTGGGAGGTTGGGGGAACCAGGTGGTGGGTATTGGAGAGGGCACGGATTGCATGGAGCACTGGGTGTGATACAAAAACAATGAATACTGTTATGCTGAAAATAAATTTAAAAAAATTAAAAAAAAAAGAGTAAGAAGGTAGCACATAAATATCTGAACTTCTTAACAGTAGGAACACCGGGCCATACAACCAGTGTTCCCCCAGGGTGACCGTGCTGTCCTTTCTAGATGGGGCTTGTACTCTCCAGTCCTTCACAGTCCCCATCAGTCCCCATGTCTACCTGACACGGATGCCAGTTGCTGGCATTTGTCATCACTCTCACCCTGTTCTTTCTCTTATAGTAGTATGAAGAACCAGCAGCATAATCCTATCCAAAATGAAAAAAGTACGACAAAGGGAGTTGTGTGTTTCAAGGCATTAAAGAGTATATTTTTGTGCAGAAATAAAAACTAGACCTGTTTTTTAAGATGTAAAGTTTGCCTGGACCCAGCATTATGCATTGACTTGAGTTTTCTTGTAGGCACTCGAACATGCGCCGCCCTGGGTAGACTGTGCTTGGAAATAGGTGCTTATACTCAGCTTCCGGACAGTAATGAGTGTCAGCACGCTGTAACCTACTGAAACACTCATGGCATGGAAGGGGCAGTGAACCTCACTCATGGCATGGAAGGGCATAGTTTCTACTTCTTATGGTCCCTAAAATCTTAGAGTGAGCCCACTTATCTCATGAAACTTTCAAGCCAGTTGCACTAACTCTAATTTACACAAACATAATTGCCTTCCCTGGTACCTTTGCTTTTCCAATCTCCCTTGAAATAACAGGGTTATTGCAGTAGAAGGGTTCCGGCTGATAGAAGTGAATAGAACTATGTAACACAGAAGACTCACACTCCCTTAGGAAATTATAGTGGAAGAGAGTTGAAAAGGGAAGATATTAAAACCAAGACAATGTTGAGTGAGACTGAAAAGGAAACACTATAATTGAGAGGATGAAAAGAAAGTTGTTGGAAGGATTTCTTGATTTTAAAATTCATTCTATTGGGGTTCCTGGGTGGCATAGCAGGTTGAGTGTCTCACTCTTGATTTGGCTCAGGTCATGATCTCAGGGTTGTGAGATCAAGCCTCCAAGCATGCTCCATGCTGGGCGTGAAGCTTGCTTGAGTTTCTCTCCCTCTACCCCTCCTCCTATTCTCTCTCTCTCCCTCTCAAAAAGAAAAAAAAAATTATTAAAAGGATATTTGTGGGGTGCCTGGGTGGCTCAGTGAGTTAAAGCCTCTGCCTTCAGCTCAGGTCATGATCCCAGGATCCTGGGATCGAGCCCCGCATCGGGCTCTCTGCTCAGCAGGGAGCCTGCTTCCTCCTCTCTCTCTCTCTGCCTGCCTCTCTGCCTACTTGTGATCTCTGTCTGTCAAATAAATAAATAAAATCTTAAAAAAAAGGATATTTGTGGTTTAGAATAGGCCCTAGTCTTAGCTTTGATTAAAAAATTGGAAGAAGAAATAAATATTTCAAACTTCTATCTGGGCAGAATAGACTTGTGGATCACTCATTTCAAAGGAGAAAGGAAAGAAAATGTTTTCTTGCAGTTTGGAAATAGTGCTGAAGAAGAGGCATATCTTTCAGACAATCTGATCTACTTAAATTCAGGATCCGGAGAAGCATGGAAACACTGAAGTGTTAAGGAGTCACTATGATCAGGTCCTTTCTTTCCTATATGAGACTTTTATGGAAAACCACAACCAATGCAATGAACAGAAAGGACTGAGTGTTCAGGTACTGGCCCGAACAACCTTACCGGCATTCCTACCCCCCGATCCTGGCTCAGATCTGCTCTGTAGAGTGCCTTTTCCTGACTCTTCTGAGATCTAAGGCAGGTTCCAGATTATCTCAGTCACTTGCAGATAGGAAAAAATAATCTTCTGATCCCCTCAAGTCACAAAATCAGCCTCATCTCAGTAATTAGGATATTTGGTTCCACGAAATCATCTCAACTTCAACTACATTTAGAATTACAGGTCTTTCTTCATTTAATTCAGCTTTGCCCTAAGTAAAGGGGCCTGACTGAATTCTTCAAGATTTCCCACTCTCCCTGCCCTCCTTCCTCAGTTTGCTAACCACCATTTCTGATCATTCAAGAGCAAAGGAAGAGGAGGGAAAAGAGGGGATAGGAATAGTCTTCCTTGTCAGAGATGGATGTGACTGTCATCAGGGCTGAGATTATGACATAAAGTTTAAGGGCCCCCCAAATAGCTAAACAATATAAATAACATTTTAAGGTACAATTCTAAAGAACTAATACAAAAATTTGATGAATAAAATGTCAAAATTTTAAATAAAGACAGGATAAGTTGAAATTAATTAAAAAATTATTTCAAAGTCACTTAGACAAGAGAAATTGCCAAACACAGCAATTCTCTCATTTGAAAATGACATAAGCAAATATAATGATTTTGATAATACTGATAAGTTTTTGTCCATAAATGCCAGGAAATTAAAATGATTGTGAATGTATTTGGGATATAAATAAAATATGTTAATGTAAAGTAAGGTGGTTTCAATACACTTCAACTTTTCAATATTTTTTTCAACTATATTAATGTTCTGGAAAAAAGTTACCATGGAAAAGAGACATTAAAACTGTATATAGAGAGGGCTCCTGTGTGGCTCGGTTGGTTGGGCAAATGCCTTCGGCTCAGGTCATGCTCTTGGGAGTCCCAGGAGATCGAGTCCTGCGTTGGGCTCCCTGTCTGCTTCTCCCTCTGACCCTCTCCCCTTTCATGCTCTCTCTCTCAAGCAAATAAATAAAATCTATTTTAAAAAAGTGTATATAGAGGACATACATGTTTCCTTTCACCTCAGGCTCCGATATGACTTGGCGTGGCACTGTTACTAATCACTCTTTTATTTAAAATTCTATTTCTTTGTTCATCATGGATGTTTTAACCTTAATTTTAGTTTTTCAATAAAAAAATCAGAATATTATTCATCTTGATTACGGAGTTCTTTGGTGTCCCCTTAAATTTTGTGCCCACCTGAAATTCCTCAGTTCCCTTACTCGAATTCTAGCCCTGGGTGACACTGTGTTTGAATGTAGACTAAAAAGGTATTTAAAGGTGACTTTCACTGGGGTGACTCCCTTGCTGGAGGTGGATATACTTTGTCTCTATAGACTCATGATTTCTCCCTCAGGCTTTGGACATCCCACAGGACACTTCCAGCCATCCCTGTAGCTTTTGGCCATGATCACTAAGCACACTTAAGTGACTGTCAGATGCCCATACCTTTCTCAGAAAGCAGACGTCTTAGGCCTTCTGTTGGAGCATAGTTATATCCCAACTATAGCCCTCTCTTGCTGCCACCACCTCCTACCTTTTAGATTTTTCATGTGTACATCACTGCATGCCCCAGGGTGTCATATCAAGTTTCTAATGTGGTCACCTTGATGTCCCTCTCACTAATCATAAAATGAAGGAAAAGTAGTTCTACTTTACCCATAATGGGGAAAATTCCTCTGATCTTCTCTTCAGTCTCCAACCACTGTCTCTACCTCTACAAATTCTTAGACTGGAAGACCATTGTCAGCTTAGTCTTGAAAAACTTTTTTTTTTTTTTTAGAACAGCTTTATTGAAATTTAATTTGCAAACAATATACTTCACCCATTTGAAGTATAAAATTTATTAATTTTTAATGTATTTATAGAGCTGGGTAACCATCGCCATAATCAAATTTGGGGCATTTTTATCAGCCCCATAAGACTTTCTATCCCCATTAGCACTCACTCCCCATACCTCCCCATAGCACCCACCCCTAGCTCTTGATCCATACGAATCTACTTCTGTTTCTATGGAGTTACCTATTCTGGACTTTTCATATACATGCAATGTATATGAAATCATGCAATGTGAGGTCTTTTGTGATTGACTGTGTATAATTAGCATAATGTTTTTAAGGTTCATCTATGTTGTCATATGAATCAGTATTTAATTCCTTTTTATTGCCAAATAATATCCCATTGTACAGAGAGGTATCTATTCATATTCTTTGCCCATATTAAGTTATTTATTTACCATTGTTAAGAGTTCGTTCTATAATCTGGATTAAAGTGCCTTATCAGGTATCTTATTTGAAAAAAGGATTCTCCCATTCTGTGGATTGTTTTTCCCTTCTTGACAGTGTCCTTTGGTGCAAAGAAGTTTTGAATTTTTTTTAAAGATTTTATTTATTTATTTGACAGACAGAGATCACAAGTAGGCAGAGAGGAAGGCAGAGAGAGAGAGGAGGAAGCAGGCTCCCTGCAGAGCAGAGAGCCCGATGTGGGGCTCGATCCCAGGACCCTGGGATCATGACCTGAGCCAAAGGCAGAGGCCTTAACCCTCTGAGCCACCCAGGCGCCCCAAGAAGTTTTGAATTTTGATGATGTCCAACATATTTATTTTTTTCTTTTGTTACCTGTGCTTTTGGTGTTGTAGCTAAGAAGTCATTGCCTAATAAAAGGTCATTAAGATTTATACCCATGTTTTCTTCTAAGAATTTTATAGTTTTAGCTATCTGGTTGAGGCCTTTGTTGAATTTGGAGTTAATTTTTGTAAATGGTGTGAGGTAGGGTTTCAAGTTATTTATTTTGTATGTGAATATCCAGCTGTCCTAGTACCACTTATGGAAAAGAGCGCTCTTTACTCAGTGAATTGTCTTGGTACCTTTGTTTAAAGTCCATTAACTGAGAATGTTTTGGTTTATTTTTCAATTCTGTTCTGTTGACTTACATGTCTATTTTATGCCAGTACTTGACTGTCTTGCTTACTCTAGCTTCATAGTAAATTTTCCAAATCAGGAAACTTCCATCTTTATTCTTCTTTTCCAAGATTGTCTTGGCTATTCTGGGTCTCTCAAATTTCCACACCAATTTTAGGATCAGCTTGCCAATTTACGCAAAGAAGCCAGCTGGGATTTTGATAGAGATTACATTGAATTTGTAGATCAATCTGGGGAGTATTGTCATCTGAATGATATTAAATCTTCTGAACCTTGAACATGGTATTTCCATTTATTTAGGTCTCTTTGAATTTCTTTCAACAATATTTTGTAGTTTTGAGATTATAAATTTTGCAGCCTTTTTATGAAATTTAGTCCTAGGTATTTTAATTCTTTTTGATGCTACTGTAAATGGAATTATATCCTTAATTTTATTTTTGAATTGTTGAAGGCAAATATATAGAAATATAATTGCCTTTTATATATTGGTCTTATAGCCTGCAAATTTGCTGAACTCATTTATTAATTCTAATAGTTTTTTAGTGGATCCTTCAAGGTTTTTTATTTATAAAACCATTTCATCTGCGTACAGAGATAGTTTTACCTCTTTCTTTCCAAATGGATACATTTTATTTATTTTCCTTGCATAGTTGCTCTGGCTAGAACCTCTGGTACAGAGAGGTATCTATTCATATTCTTTGCCCATATTAAGTTATTTATTTACCGTTGTAAGTGTTCATTCTATAATCTGGATAAAAGTGCCTTATCAAGTATCTAATTTGAAAAAAATGTTGAATAGAAGTGACAAAATAAGACATCATCTTTGTTTTGTTCCTTATTTTAGGAGAAAAGCATTCAGTTTTTCACCCTTTAGTAAGATGTGAGCAATTGTTTTTTCATATATACCATATTTAAGATGAAGGAAGTTCCCTTCTAGTACTACTTTGTTAAGTGTGTTTATCGTGAAAGGTTTTTCAATTTATTCAAATTTTTATTCTGCTTCTATTGAGATGATCATGTCGTATTTATCCTTATTCTTTAGATATGTTGTAGTATATAATCTGATTTTTGGATGTTAAACCAACCTTGCATTCCTGGGCTAAATCACAGTCGATCATGATGTATATAATCTCTTCTATGTTGCTGGATTGGTTTGGTAGTATTTTCTTGAGGGTTTTTGTGTCCATATTTATAACAGATATTAGTCTGTCATTTCTTGTGATGTGTTTATCTGCTTTTGACTTTGGGTAATACTGGCTTCAAAGTGTGAATTTGGAAGTAGTTTCTCCTTTTCTATATTTTGGAAGAGTTTGAGAAGAATTGGTATTAATTTTTTCTTAAATGTTTGGTAAAATTCACCAGTGAAGCCATTTGGGCCTGGGATTTCTTTGTGGGTAGGGCTCCCCCCTACCCCCAATTCAATCTCTTATTACAAGTCTATTCATATTTTATTTCTTCTTGAGTCGGTTTTGGTAATTTGTGTTGATCTGTTTCAAAGACCCAAGTGTTCCCTATTGTTTTCCTATTCTCTCTTTTACTTCTTCTCTGATCTTTATTATATTCTTCCTTCTGCTTGCTTTTAGCTGCTCTTCTTTTTCCATGTCTTAAGGAGGAAAGCTAGGTCATTGATTTTGAGACTTTTCTTTGTTATAAAATAAAGCTTATTTGTAGAACTGTTTTATATTTACAGAAAAATTGAGCAGATAGTACAGAAATTTCTAAAATATCCCCACCCCAGTTTTCCTTATTATTAACATCTCACATGAGTAAAGGACATTTATGACAATCACCCAATATTGATACATTATTAATAACTAATGTCCTGGGGCGCCTGGTTGGCTCAGTTGGTTAAGCATATGCCTTAGGCTCAGATCATGATCCCAGGGTCCTGGGATCAAGTCCCACCTGGGATTCCCTGCTCAGCCGGGAGTCTGCTTCTCCCTCTCTCTCTGCCTGCCACTCCCCCTGCTTGTGCATGCTTTCTCTCTCTGTGTGTGTCAAATGTCAATAAAATCTTTAAAAAAAATAACTAATATCCTTTGTTTATATTTTCTTAGTTTTAACTTAATGTCCTTTTGGAATTTAAATTTATTTTTATTTAAAATTTTGTAAAGAAGTCTTAATTTTTTAGAGCAGTTTTGGGTTCACAGCAAAATTAAGAGGAAAATATAGACATTTCCCATATACCTCCTGTCCACACACATGGATAGACTCCCGTGTTACTGGCATCCTCCCCTAGAGTGGTACATTTGTTACAACTGACAAACCTACAATACAACCTAATCATCTAACTTCTGTTGTTTACACTGGGGTCCAGTCTTGTGTTGTACATTACATGGTTTTAGACAAACATATAACGACACATATCCATCATTATGGAATCAAACAGAATAACGGCACTATTCTAAAAATCCTCTGTGTTCTGCCTGTTCATCCTTCCCACCCCACTCCTAACCCCAGCAACCACCGAACTTTGTGTCCATGGTTCTGCCTTTTCCAGAATGGTGGATAGTTGGAATCATATGGTATATCGCCCTTCAGATGTCGATGCTGGTCACCTGGATGAGGCGTGTTTTTAGATCTCTGCTCTGTGAAGTTACACTTGTTTATCTCCTTTCCAAACTGTACTCTTCGGAAGGCCATCACCATATAAAGCTCACATGTCAAGAACGGGATTGATGCTCCCCCTCTTTCATTTATTTATTTTCTCCAAGTTTTTATTTACATTCTAGTTAGTTAACGTACCGCGTAATATTAGTTTCAAGTGTAGAATTTAGTGATTCATCACCATGTTCATCAGGAGAAGTGTCCTTTTTTTTTTGTAGCATTCAGTGACTCATTTGTTGCATACTGCTCATCACAACACGTGCCCTCCTTAATATCCATCACCTGGTTGCCACATTCCCCCACCCCCGTCTGTTCTGCAACCCTCAGTTTGTTTCCTGGATTCCAGAGTCTCTCGTGCTTTGTCTCCCTGATTGACAAATGTCCTTCTTAATCCCCACCACCTATTTAACCTATCCCCTGGCTGCCTCCTCTCCAGTAACCATCAGTTTGTTCTCTATATTTAAGAATCTGTTTCTTGGTTTGCATCTCCTCCCCAACACCCCTGCCCAGGTCGATTTGTTTTGTTTCTTAAATTCCACATAAAAGTGCAATCGTATGGTATTTGTCTTTCTCTGACTGACTTATTTCACTTAGCATAATACTATCTAGCTCTATCCACCTTGTGGCAAATGGCAAGATTTCCTTCCTTTTTATGGCTGGGGAATATTCTAATATATATATACACACACACATATACATACATACCTATGCCACTTCTTTATCTGTTCATCAGTCAATGGATATCTGGGGTCTTTCCATAATTTGGCTATTGTTGACAATGCTGCTATAAACATTCAGGTGCATGTATCCCTTCAAATTAGTATTTTTTGTATCCTTTGGGAAAATACTTTGTAGTGCAATTGTTGGATGATAGGGTAGTTCTATTTTTTAACTTTTTGAGGACCCTCCATATTGTTCCCATACTGATATCCATGCTCCCCCTCTTTTTTATTTTTTTAAAGATTTTATTTATTTGAGAGAGAGAGAGTGCATGTGCAAGAGGGGGGAGGGGCAAAGAGGGAGACAGAATCACTGCTGGGCTCAGAGCCCCACATGGGGCTCAATCTCACAACCCTGAGATCTTGACATCAAGCAAACCATGACCTGAGGAAACGAAGAGATGGAGGCTTAACCCACAGATGTCTCTCCATACAACCTCCCCTTTTAGAGTGGGGTGTCCATATAAGTTATTTGTAATTTTTCTCTGTAGGAGATTTGTCATTTATTAATGTATTCAATAACTTATTTGTATCAGTAGGTCTCACATACATTTATTTTATTCTTCCTTCTTTTTCAAGGTAGCTGTTTATAGCGATGAAATTCCTCTGAAGCACTACTTAGCTGCATTCCATAAGTACAAAATGGGTTCTTAACCAATTCCTGAGCGAGTCCTTTAGAGCCACTACTTGCCAGTTACATCGTGGGGCTGAGTCAAAACTTAGACTGAGTGCCATTTTAGCATCTCAGGACACTCACAACAAGGTTCTCTGGCCCTCTCCAAAAAACTCCTTTATTATGAAATCACAATAGATTTGCACTTAAACTTCACAGTTCTGTGATAGAAAGCAAAGTTCCAAGGCAGGAGGCATCCGGCGGTTGGGGATTGCCAGAACAGGAAGCACAATTTCTAATGCTCGCCGTGGCTGCTTTTAGTTTAGTTTAGGTCCATCCTGGGGCCAGTTTCAGAGCTGCAGTTGTGAGGCGAGCAGAGTGACCAGACCTATGTCTCCTGAATTATCTGGTTAACTTAGACAAGTGCATGTGTTTATATGTGGAAGTACAGAGGGAGGGGAGGGAGAACGGAAATAGTAAATATTTGCGACAGTTGAGTCTGGCTCGTCCCCCAGAAGGGGGCCCAGACAACAACCAAGGGTAAAGCTCTTGGGGAGACACGGTGACTTCAGGAGCAGGGTTGTTTGAAAATTCTTGTTGGCACAAAACCAACAAAGTAACTTATTTGAAATAGCATTATTCAGGCCCACATCCTCATTTCTTGGCTCTGAAATAAACTGAAGTTGACCTTTGGTTCTGGGAAGGCTGACCTCCCAGGACTGACTCCTGGGGAAGCTGGCATCTACTGAGGACAGCTATCTACTGGGGAAGATTTGAGGCTTCCTAGCGCTGGGATACTAACCTGTCAGCCCCAGCTCCTCCATAACTGTCTGTGTGGCCTCCTGCAAGCCCCTTCCATTCATCTGACACTCCCTTTCCTTATCTAAAAACTGAGAAGGAAAGGGACTGAGGAAATGACTTCTAGATTCCCTTCCAGCTCTAAACTTCTGTTAGATTTCCTGTCTGGTTTTAGCTCCTTGACCCTTATAAAAGGACCCCATGAGAAACAAAGAGTACTTGTCTGGTCTTCCCCTTCTTTCTGTTCTTTTATCCTCCCCTCACCACTGCCCATGCTATTCTTCCTTATGTCTCCTGAAAAACCCAAATCTCCTCTAACTTTTAAACTGGGACGGAACTGGAAAAGACATGCGACTTCCCATACATCTATGTTTAGTAAGGTAGAATGGCTGTTTTAATTAGGGAGGGAAGGGGCACCTGGGTGGCTCAGTGGGTTAAGCCTCTGACTTCGGTGCAGGTCATGGTCTCAGGGTCCTGAGATTGATCCCCCCAGAGGGGAGCCTGCTTCCCTCCCCACCTCCACCTGCCTCTCTACCTACCTGTGGTCTCTGTCAAATAAATAAATAAAAACTTTAATTAGGGAGGGAAGGCCTCTGAAAGCCCAGCAAAAGAAACCTAGTTCTCTAGGGCATGCCCCGATGATGTTTTCATCAGGGCATTTTCAGTTACCAAAAGATAGTTAACAATAAAGTGGGAGCAAAGCGAGTCCATTTGTGCCCCTTTGCATTCTCATCACAGGGTGATGCCTAATTCTGGAAGCAATGGTCAAAAAAAAAAAAAAAATACAGCAAAGAGCTGTGTTGTGATTCAGCTGGTCAGCAGCACACTCCAGTTCTTTTCCAATATGCAAAAGGTCAGGAAAGGGTTCAAATAGGACTAGGCTGCAAGAGCCTTGTTTGGCAAAAGGTCTGAACTTTCTATTTGTGTTGTACCTCCTGAGACCTGACGTGGGAAACAAAGGCAGAAGGAAATGTAGGTACAATTCACTGGCCTCCTACCCTGCGGCCCACTGATGAACACTTGAAGCAGGAAGAGCAGAAAGTTTCTCCAGAAAGCCGCTGAACTGTCTTAAAGGTAGTACCTCGCTGGAGGGAGAAACAACCTTGGTCTGACAACAGCAAGGCCTCCGTATCCCGTAAGTCTTCTTTAGCATAGGAAAACCCTTCTGGAATGCTCCTTATCTTGGAAGTGCGCTCTCTCCAGCCCCGGAGTATATAATCAGTTGTCGCTCACAATCCTGGGGCACTTTCTGCCCACGGGTCTTGTCCCCGTGCCTTAATAAAACCACCTTTTCCCCACCAAAGACGTCTCAAGAATTCTTTCTTGGCCGTTGGCTCTGAACCCCAACAACAGTACTCCAAAAACAAAACAAAACAAAAAACCCAACATCAAAACCCACTGAAATATCTTTTCTGCTGAAAACATTTCATAGCAGGCGGGCAAGGGGGAAAGAGCAGTGATGTCTGGGGTGGGTCTGGCCATGGTTTAGCCCAGAGAAGTCCTCGAGTTGGACGTGGCTCAGGGATGACGTACAGTGGAGGTGAGAGGGGCCCTGGAGTGGGAGTCAAAGGCTGGTTCCTGCCTCATGTGACTATTGTGACGACCAACAAAAGATGCATTAAAGTGCTCTGAAAACCCCAACTCCCATGGGCTTTTGTTGCAAAGTGGCCATGCTCCTTGGAAACAGAGACACATTCTACACAGAGCAGGGATTGCTGGGAGGGGGCTGTATTTGAGGATGGCGAGGGCTTTGGGGACGTGTACCCCATTCTTACCAAATGTATCCCTTCCTGCGGAGACAGATTTGTAACCAATGAGGCAGGGGCCCCACAGGCAATTGCCAGAGGGAGGTCGGGAGAACTGGAACCAGCCTTGAGGACTCAGGCAGATGAGTTACTTGAGGACCTGGTGATGCTCCAAGGGAAGGGCTAGCTTGCCACAGAGGCTCTGATAAGGACCATAGTCACCTGCTAAGGGTCAGTGCACCTCTCCCTCCTAGCTAGAATGGTGCTGAACTTAGCTGGATGGTTAAGCTTTCTTTCTCTGAAGCATTCAAATAAGCAAGCCAAAGAGTCACAGGGTCACAGACTAGGGGCTGTCATCTGTTTTAGTAACTCATTTTCTTCTCCTATCTGATGGTCTTGTTCTTTAGGCTTCCAGAGTGCCTTACCCTGCCAGCTTCGTTGCCCTTTATCCCCCTGAGTCCTTCTCTTGCCTTTACACACACACACACACACACACACACACCACTGCTATGTTCCAATCTTCCCTCCCTGGTAGTCTTCCAACCCTCCTAGAGATACTCATTCCTTTCTATGTAGTAAAGAAGCCCTGACCCTGTATTCTGTGTCTTGCAAACTCCAGCCACTTGGGTTTCAACAGGACAGTAGTGGAGGGCTTCCTTTGCTGACTTTAGTGTGCGGTAGGTGGGAGCCCCAGAGGGACAGCCTGGTTATGGAAGGAAGATCTCATTGTGGGTTACAGTATGGTTTTCTAATCCAGGTGAGGTGAGGTGAGGTGATCCACCAGCCCAAGATGGGTTGAGTTTTCTCCTAAATTAACTTACATGAAAATACACCTTGTGTTTCTAGGCAAAAGTATGGAAAAGTGTGTGTGTGTGTGTGTTTGTGTGTGTGTGTGTGTGTGTGTGTGTGTGTGTGTGTGTGTCTGGTGGGGCTGGAGGAAGAAGGATCTTAATACCATTCTCTTTTTCAGTGGGAACATTTTAACCCACTGAGCCACCTAGGCGCCCCTCAGTAGGATCATTTTAAAACTTAATTTTAAAAATTTTAACTGGGAGCATGGATAGATGGTTAAACATCATTTAGAGTATAAGCTTTACTGTCTACATGGCAATGAAGGATGTTCAGAACAAACTGAAGTAAATGGTAACTCAGCAGATTCGATGTGGTCTTGAGGCTTCGTTATAAATCTCCTTAATGAATAGCAGAGACAGCACTACCGAAATCCATCACCTATCTCATTGAAAATTTCTTTAACTTGTCCAAAAGAACACATTTTCACACACACATCATCTAAAATGGAGCAAACCAAGCACAGTGAAATGTCAAATTCATTAATGGTTTTAGTCCAATCAGAAATAAAAATGGGATTGACTTTAGTCTCTCAGTCAGAGTTCAGATATGTCTTTGGAACATGTAAAAATGCATCATCTCAGCTTGGCTGTCTCTTCTTCTTTTTTTCTTCTTCTCCTTCTTCTTCTCCTTCTTCTTCTCCTTCTCCTTCTTCTCCTTCTTCTCCTCCTTCTCCTCCTTCTCCTCCTCCTCCTTCTCCTCCTTCTCCTCCTTCTTCTCCTTCTTCTCCTTCTTCTTCTTCTTTTTTTTTTGATCCTAGCAAAGGAGAGAGAGAGAGAGCAAGCATGCTCGAACGAGCAGGGGAGGAGCAGAGAGAGAATCCAAGCAGACGACACATCCTGCATGGAGCATGGAGCTTCCTCTCATCACCCTGAGATCATGACCTGAGCTGAAATCAAGAGTTAGATGCTTAACAGACTGCGCCACCCAGGCATTCCTCTTGGCTAGTCTCTTCTTGAGCTGAAACACAGTCAGTCATATCTGTAAGATAGATCTTGACCAAGTTGTCTCATATAAAGTGATACTGAAATTCTGAAAGAAGCTTTAAGCAATTTTTATTTGATTTCAATTGTATTATTTCTAGCCCTGACATCTTTCTTGTTAAGCCACAGAACTTCTGGAACTTGTTCAAAATGGCATAATTGACTTTCAAAATGTCACTGCAATAATGGTTCTTTATTGATCAGTTTTATCACACAAAGTTTTGTCATATTAGAGTTTAAGCTCATTTGCATCACCACAATCATAAAGCCCAAGTTGAAAATAAACATCTATGTACATTCTAAATCAGAAATAAAAATGGGGTTGACTTTAGTCTCTCCATCAGAGTTCATATAGGTCTTTGGACTTTAGACATATTTTAAAATTGCCCACAGATTACTTGTCATGGTTTTGGAAATACCACCATCTTTTGTATACGATGGCATGTAAAAAGTAATGAGCATGTATTCATAAGAATATGGCTCATGTAGACATATGGGCAATGCTCAGGAGAAGCAGCCCACACCAAAGCCATGGCCAGGTACCAACAGTCACACCACACTTATTCAGATCACCTTACCTCAAAGGGTCTGTATTAGTCAGGGTAGAAGCAATAGGTTATAGGTAGTTATATGGGAAGATTTATTATTTGGAATTGGTTCAGGTGATCATGAAGGCTGAGAAGTCCCACAACCACCTCTCTGCTAGCTGAAGGTCTAGGAAAGCCGATGGTATGGGTCCAGTCCCAACCTAAAGGTTTGAGAATGTGGGGGAACAGATAGAGTCCTAGCCTGAGTCCAACGGCCTGAGAGCCAAAAGTGCCAATATCCTGGCTTAGGCAATGAGCAAATTCATCTTTCCTATGCCTTTCTGTGCTGTTCAGATCCTCTATGGACTGAATGACGTCCACCTGCATGGGGGCGGGGGTGAGGATGTTTTTTTTACTCAGTCTACCGATTGAAATGCTAGTATCTTCTGGAAACATCCTCACAGACACACTCGAAAATCATGTTTTGTCAGCTATCTCAGCATCCCTTAGCCCAGTCAAGTTGACATATATACTTAACCATCTTAGGGTCTGAGTCTTAACCTTCTCAGTGGGTGTCAGTGCTCTCACTTTGCTCACTGGTAAAAATAGTACATAAACCATGTAAAGACCAGTGATTTGAAAACTGGCTTTTTTTGAGAATGTTGACAGCTTGTGCCAGCATCTATGTGTATGCTCTCTCAGCTGGGACAAAGTCCTCATTAAAATTTTCAAGCAAAGAATTAAACTGTTGTTTGTCTTTGTGGAGAAAACGTTAGAACTTGTGGCAACGATAAAT
Organism: Lontra canadensis; assembly: GCF_010015895.1. Taxonomy (NCBI): domain Eukaryota; kingdom Metazoa; phylum Chordata; class Mammalia; order Carnivora; family Mustelidae; genus Lontra; species Lontra canadensis. The sequence goes on from NW_022631092.1 coordinate 4,514,702, forward strand.
ACATGAAGGGGAAAATGATTTTATTGTTGACCTTGATGATAAAAAGTGACTCATAAAGTTGCCTTTTCCCCACAGATATTCCTTTCAAGATTGAGCATTCTCATTCAACACAAAGGCAAACATAAAATTTTTAATTGCACTCGACTGAAGTTTGAGAGCTTGGTGAAGGCGGTGGATTGTGAGGACAATGAGTCATTCCATACTCTACCTGTATCCCAAATTGGTAAAATTTTCCATTAAATGGAAAAAGCCATTTAATGAATATTTCCTGAGAGAGTTAAAAGGCCAGACAGGGGCTCTTCAAGACATTGTGTGACATGAGCAACTCAACCTCTTAACAAATATGCATTTATTGGGGCACCTGAATGGCTTGGTTGGTTGTGTCCAACTCTTGATTTTCACTCAGGTCATAGTGTCAGGGTCATGATCTCATGGGTCATGAGAAGGAGCTCCATGTTGAGCCCCGCACTCATCAGGGAATCTGGTTGAGATTCTCTCTCTCTTCTCCCTCTGAGCTCCCACCTCTCACTGTGCATGCTCTCTCTAAAATAAATATATAAATATTTTTAAAAAACCCTGAAAGCCAAATACACATTTGTTGACTTTGCATGAACTGAGGTTTAGTAGCCTGAAAATCTGGTGCTATAGACCTCTTAGGTATACTTCTGGCATGTCTGCTCAGTAGTTACTGTGACATCTTTTAAGCTATATAAAAAAAGTTGTAGCCCTTATGTTTATGTATATCTGGGTCTATAAATATTATGGCCAAGACAGAGAAGAGACATTGCCTCAGTGGTGGAGGTGCCATGCGTCCCCTTACACACCCTAGTCCTCTGTCCCACTGAGGCAGCTGTGGTAGTCAGGACTCAGCTCCATTCCCCTGTGGCTTCCTCTTTGTCAGACTTGGGGAAGCCGGTCACACCATGATCACTTCCTCCCTGTGATGTAGTGAAAAGAGCTCTTATTGACCCAGGAGTTTTTTGCAAAGTGCTCTTCTGGACCAGTTCCCAGGTTATTGGGTCAGTACTTCATAAACATGTGCAGCTGAGCGGTGTTTAGCTATTGTGTTTTCTGGGCTTTCCCATCCGGGGTACGTGGGCTCCTGTCGCAGTTTTTGAAGTGTTCTTTTCATTGTGGTATTCTCTTTGACTTCATTGGTTTCAAGTGCCTGGTATTTTTGGTCTTTGGCACACTCTTCCTGGGTTTCCAATAAGAGGCCCTTTAAATAGTGTCTAGCCTTCCTGTGGGTTTGTTTGCCTGGTTTTTAAAAAATCTTGTAACTCTTCCTTTACATCTTCCCCCCTCATGAGTGTCCACATGGTGTCAAATTTCCCTTTTCTAGCATTGAATGGCTATCCTTGGTTTTCTGTCTCCCTGTGGGCAGCAGGGGAGAGGTACAGTTGGTGTTGAAAAGAGGGAACATTCATTCTAAACAGTATAGATTTTACGTGTAATTTTTATTTAATCCTCACAAATGGTTATGCCCAAGATTATTATAATAAAGAGGCAGTATTTACGGAGCATTTAAGACCTCATGAAAGACCCAGTTTTTGCTAAGTGATGCGTACTCTCTCATTCGATTCCCAGATGGGGTAGAATATAGCGTTCCCACCATTTTAAATGTAAGGAGCCGAGGGTTCAGAGAGGCCAAGTGACCTGCCCAAGGTCTCACATCTAGGAAATGACACTCCGTCCAGGGCTTCAGCAGCGATGCACTTGGACGTCCTGCTATTAGCTGCTATAGGCAGGTTTCGCAGCCAGGCGGGCCTGGCGGCAACGGCCACATTATTTCATGATAGTGTCCCTGCCTCCCTTGCCACCATGTGTTATTAGACTCAATTGTGTGCAATCTAATTGTCTTGCAGTTCCTGGCCCATGGTGGAAAGGTAATATCCCTACCTTGCCTCTAACGGCATAGCCATAATATGGCTGAACAAACGTGGTCATAAATGAGAGACTGATGATCTGAAAATTTATACTGAATTTTGAATAGTTTGCAATAAGTTAAATGATATTGAGAGGCTCTTTCTGTCCAGGATGCAAAAGATTCACCAGCCCTGTATGAACTTGACTATGTTCCCATTGGAACCCTATTGGGTTCCTATTAGCCACATTGGTGCAACATAGAAATTGAGCTCGTGAATGACTCCAGTTCATTCATGTGTTCATTCTTTCCCTCACTGGTTCATTCAACAAATATATTTATTAAGTTCTACCAATGTCTACCAGACACTGTAGTAGGTAACATGGTTATAAATGGAACAAAGACCAGTAAGTCCCCTGTGCCCTTGGATTGTAGTCTAAGGGTGACAGGAGACACTGAAAGGTTTAAGCAGGGGTTTATGGACTATTCTTGTGTATGTTTTATAAAGATGACTTTGGGGCACCTGGGTAGCTCAGTCGGTTAAGCATCCAACTCTTGACTTTAGCTCAGGTCATGATCTCGGGGTTGTGAGATTGAGCCCTGCCCAAGTTGGGCTCCACACTCAGTGGGGAGTCTGCTTGTCCGCCTCCCTCTGCCCCTCCCGCTGCTCTTTTGTGCTCTCTCTCTCAAGTAAATACATAAAATCTTAAAAAATAAATAAATAAAATCAAAGGATTACTCAGGATGCCGGAGGTCAAGAGCAGAGGAAGGTAGGCTAGGTAGAGGGATTTTGCAGGAGACTGCATGAGAAGTTATGGCAACCTGAATGGTCAAGGTGCTAGGGTTCAAAGGCTGAGGTCAGGATGCATCTGAAGTCACAACCAAAGTGACTGCCTACAGATAAGCTGTTGGGGGTGAAGGAGGGAGAAAGTGAAAGATGGCTCCCAGGTTGGGGGGTGGGCAGCTGGCAAAATGGAAATGCTGCTTCCTGTGCAGGCAGCCCGGGTGGGTAGCAGGCTGGGAAAGGACTGTTTTGACGACTTGCACTTTCAAGCACCATGTCAGGGTGGTCGAGGATGCATGATCCAGAGCCCAGGGGAAAAGCCAGGTGCTCCCTGCCTCTGAACTGCCCCACCTGACTTGGCATTGACTGGCCTCACCATGCAGGGACATGGGGGAGGCATATGTGGTTTCTGTGGTGTGCCCTCCCGATGGGCACCTAACCCCTCCGAGCTCCTCACATTTCCACAGAAGAAATTTTCCAGACAGAGGACATGGCTCCCAGGGCTCTGGAAGAGGGAGCCCAATGGCCAGCTAGAAGAGGTTTTATCAACTGACAAGGTGCTAGATCACTTCTTTACCTCCACTCCTCCTTCCTACATCTGTGGTGTAAGAACAACAGTAAATACTTTGTAACGCTTGCAGGAGTCAGGCATGGTTCCAAGCACCTGAATGTATCACCCCATTAACCCTCACAATACCTGTGGAAGGTTCTCTTATTATCCCCGTTTTACAGACAGCACACTGAGGCACAGAGAGGGTACAGAACATGTGGCCAACAGGCTGACCTGCCCTCTGTCCTGCTGGTCACCATGAGGTCCCCCTTCCTTAGACCTGCTGCTCACCCTAGCTCCCTTCACCTTCCTAGCTGAAGCCTGGCGAAGGTGATGGGCTTTCTGTGTAGTGCTCAGGGCCTGATTATTCTCCTTACAGCCCTGGAGGGCGGATGGACCACCAGCTCAACCCTCTGTGGTGGGGTCCTCAGTCAGAGCCTGGCCTACATTAGGTGAACCCCACTTCTCTGTTTGACCTCTGAAGCACTCCAAACAGTCCATCCCCCATGAATTTACCAGACAAAGTGTGACTGCGGAAGTTCCCAATACAGGAAGAGAAGGCTTCATGGTTCTTGGTACTGCTTTGAGCATATCACCTGGGTGGGTCTTCAGAGTGTTTCAGTATTTTCCTTCAGATATCTTTGTACACATTTTGTTAAGCTTCTTCCTAGGTATTTTATGTTTTTGGATTGTTCCTTAGATTTCAAAAAAATTTCCCACTTTACTAAAGAGTTGCCATTTATATGTCTGTGGAAACTACTGATTTTGTATATTTACTTTGTATCCCACTATGGCACTGAACTCTTACTATTAGTAGTGAATTTTCAGCTGGTTTTCTTGGGTTGTACAGGTAAAGAGTAATATCTTCAAATAATGAGAATTTTAACCTCTCCTTTTAAATTTTTAATATGTTTAATTTCCTATTCTTTCCTGCCTGTGTTGGCTAGTACCTCCAGGACAATGTTAATAACAGTGGTGAAAGAGAGCATATGACTTCTTGACTTTAGTGAGACTGCCTCTCCTAGCTCCTGATTCACCTGATGTCGGGCATGAAGGAGATAAATCATGCTGAGAAGTATCCACACATTCCTTCTGTATTGTGCATTTTGATCAAGGTGGTTTACTCATTTTGTCCAATGTTGCTTCAGGTCTGTGCACATGATTACATGATTTTCTTGTAGAGTCATTAATCTGATAAATTATATTAATATTTCTTTAATATTGTTTCTTTAATATTGAGTCCTATGGGAATTCCAGGAATAAACCCCACTTGGTCATGAGGTATTAATTTTACATGAGCTGTTAAATTCACAAATGTTATCCATACCTGAGATTGTCCTATAGTCGGTTTGTTTTGTACAAGCTTAGACAGATTTTATCATTATTATGCTGACCTCATAAAAGGAATTTGAGCATTTTCCTTCTTTTTCCATGCTCTGAGATGGTGTGCGTTAGAATGACTAGTTTCTGAGGGTTTGGCAGAATTCCTCTATGGAATTTCCTGATGCCCTCCTGGGAGTCAATTCTTTGACAACCTTCTTTCCTTTTCCTATGGAATAGACCTGTTGTGATTTTCTCTTCCTTCTAGGTTGCTTTTATTAAGTTCTATTTTCCTAGAAAATTGTCCATTTCATTCCTATTGACATGTTGTAACTCTCTAATTTCCTCTGTATCTATGGTTGTCATCCTCTTACCGTTTCGTATTCTGTGTCTATGTGCTTTTGGCCTCCCTCTGCTGACCAGAGCTAGTGGCTTGTTGGGAGATGGATTCCCAGGGTAGAGGACTATGAGGAGAGTTGAGGGCACAGATGTTTATCAGGGAATGCAAGTAGAATCAACACCTGTGGATGGTGTGGGGCAGGGTAGTAGCGGCAGAGGAGAAGTGAGGCAGGGACTGACAACTTCTGGCTACTTCTTGAGCAGCTCTGGAGCCTGAACGTTCCTTCAGAGCTGTTCCCCAGTGGGCTGGAAAGCCAGGCCTCTCTATTCCTGCCCCCAACAAATAGTGGATCTGAGTGACTCCAGAAAATGTGTCCACCTGAGTGAGGTGGCTCTCTCTTTTCAGCTGAGGCAATCCCCAGAGCTGCTGACGGTTGAGGCCACAAGTCTTTCAAGGAGAGAGAATTGGGGTGGCCCATCTCTGTGTGCCCTACATGGGTTATCGATGTTTTACTTCTTGAAGATTGTACTTTTTAACTTATTTATTATCTCTGCTGTTTTTCCCCTACCATATCATTTTTTTGCTTTTATCTGTCTTGATATCTCCTGTCTTTTAATTTCTTTTCTTGTTTATTTCCTGACTTTTTGAGTCAGATGCCTTATTCACATGTTTGGTTTTCTTCCATGTTTATTTTTATAAATATTTTTTAAGGTTCCACAATTTCTTCTGAGTGTGACTAGCTGTATTCTGTAGCTTCTGCTATATCTGAAAAGTCTTTCTTCTCCTTTCTATTAAGTTAAAAATTTCTGTTTGTATTTCCTTTGACCCCCAAAATTGTTTAAGAGTGTTCAAAATTTGCTGATGGAAGAAACTTTGTTTTCTGATTGTTATTAATTTCTAATTTTATTGCCTTTCATTAGAATATGTTATCTGTGCTATTCCTACTCCTTGAAATTTACTGAGGTTTTCTTTGTAGATTTAATATGTGGTCAGTTTTTACAAAAGTCCCACAGGCACTTGAAGAGAATGTATACTTTTAATTTTTAGGATACACAGTTTGATGTTTATCAATTTAGACAGACCTTATTAATTATTTAGGCATTCTATATCTTATTTGTTCTTTGTTCCACTAAATGCTTTTTGGTCTAAATTCTAGCTTAGATTATATTTAAGACTGTGACCTCTGCTTTTTTGTTTATTTGCTTGCTTTGGTCTACTATGTCTTAGCACAGATTTCTGTTTCCAACCTTGCTGTATACACTAATTTTTTTTCAGGTGTATATTTTATATGTTGCATAGAGGTAGTTTCTGTTTTGCAATCCAACCTGATAATATTTTTATTTTACTTTTTTACAATTTTTTTAAAAGTAGCCTCCATGCCTGAGGTGGGGCTCAAACTCATGACCCTAAGAGTGAGAGTCATGTGCTCTATTGACTAAGCCAGCCAGGCACCCCCTGGAAAATCTTTTTATTTTAATAGGTAAGTTAAGCCATTTATATTAATTGATGTGACAGATATATTGGTTTCAGTTCTATCATTTTGATTTGTTTTCTGAATTTAGAGGAGTTCTTATTTTGTTGATTTTTTTTTAAGATTTTATTTATATATCTGTGAGAGTGAGTAAGGGGGGCAGGGGCCGGGGGTGGGGGAGAAAATCTCAAGCAGACTCTGCTGAGTGCAGAACCCCACACAAGACTTGATCTCACGACCCTGAGATCATGACTTGAGCCAAAATCAAGTGTTGGATGCTCAACTGACTGAGCCATCCAGGCGCCCCATGTTTTGTTTCGTTTTGTTTTTTAACCATGTGGTCTTTTTTCTTTGCAATGGGTCTCTGGGCAGTCCTTTGCTATTTAGAAAGGGATCTATTTTTGTTTTTTAACAAACAATAACTTGTAATGCAATTGTGTTTAATGCCCTTAGTTCTCTGTTTCTTTAGAAAATATCTATTCATTCCATACTAAGTGAAGTTATAAAGTTAATATGTCTTTTAACTTCCACTCCCCATTTTTTTCCTCCTTCACCTGATTCTTGTCAATGTTCTCTTTCTTAGCATTTCTTTGGAACTGTTACATAAACTTTGACTTTGATTACTTGTTAAATTTTATTTTTTTTTTCTTTAAGAGAGAGAGCATGCAAGCAGAGGGAGGTGGGATGGGCAGAGAGGTAGAGGAAGAGAGATCTCAAGCAAATTCACTGAGTATGGAGCCCGATGCTCGATCTCTCAACCGTGAGATCATGACCTGAGCAGAAACCAAGAGTCAAGCGCTGAATGACTGACCCACCCAGATGCCCCTAATTACTTGTTAAATTTTAAACGATATCTTTGGCTCCCATTTTTACAGATGAGATCATCTGTGAACTTACTCTACCATCCCTAACAAGCTTCTCTTCCCTCTCTCCCATTTTTTATTGTATAATTTTTACATTGTCAAGAATAAGTTTCCCTGACATGGGATGTGCCATTTCAAGATGCAAATTTAAGACTGAGGAAAGAGCTCTTGAATTTTACCTTTACATGTTCTTCTCTTTGATTGTCTTGACTTTCTTCTTTCTTTCAGTTGAAGGCATATCTAGGGGCACCTGAGTGACTCAGTCAGTTGAGCATCTGCCTTTGGCTCCGGTCATGATCCCAGGGTCCTGGGATCAAGCCCTGCACTGGGATCCCTGCTCAGTGGGGAGTCTGCTTCTCCTTCTGTCACTCCCCTGCCCCACCCTAGCTTGTACTCGCACTCTCTCTCTCTCACTAAATTAATATATAAAATCTTAAAACAAAAGGCATATCCAGTTTAATTCATCTGTTCTCCAACTGTTTTCTCTAACCCTTTTTTGTTATTCCTTTGCTTGCATTTCATTTTAGTCTTTGCTTTTATTTCTATCCTCTGTGTCCCTTAGTACCTTTTTCTATAATACCTGTGCTCCCTGTGCTCTTTCCAAATTTTGCTTTTTTCTTTCCTTTGACATTTTTCCGAGTTATAGTAGCTCAGGTTTTATCTCCTCTTGAAGCCTGATATCTTCTCCTTGATTTCTTACATGTGTGCTTTGTGGATTTTCCTTTGCAGAAGCCAAGTATTTCATTAGGTTAATTTTAATTCTTAGCTAAGTATCTGCCAGCCATTTCTATCCATTTCATTGGAACATTTTTCTGATAGCAATTTGATCTGTTGGTAAGTTTCATTGTTCTTCTCCACCTTTTTTTCCCTTATGATATCTTTGTATCAACATTGTGTCAGTCTCCTTATGATTACTCAACTTTGAGTGAGCTATATTTTTGTGGAAGCTATATGCAGGAATTTTCTTGGGGTAGGTAAGCCAGTAATTTTAAGACTTCATAATTCGAAGGCTCTCTACTATCTGCGGCTGCAGAGGCTGCCTTCTGCATATATGGCTCATCTGAGACCATATTCTCAAATACGGCTCATCTGGTGAGTCTTTGTGCAGTTAGTTCCCACTGTTTCTCTGATGTCAGCCAGACCCAGGAGGTCACCAGCCCTGCTCATTTCAGTTCCCATACTTGCGATGTAAATAAGAATCATTTGCACTTTGGGTGAGCCTCATCACTTTCAGCAAGAGTATTTTATGGCACCTTTGTAGAAATCATACCACTGAACCTTCTTGCAATTCTCTCTGTTTCTTGCCTTTACATTCTACCCTATTTTAGCTGCTTTGGGCATCTTTTAGTATATTTTGAAGGCTATGAATTACATTAGTCTTCTAGTATTGCTGAAATTGAATTTGTGGGTTTTTCCTTTTCATTTCTTTTTTTATTGCTTCTGTATAATTTCCAGGAGAAGGGAAAAGATACTGATTTGGATACTTTGTTTATATCAGAAGTTCTGAAAAATTACCTTCTTGAAAGAAAAACCAAATCCTGTTATTCCCAGCTTGAAGTTCTCTCTGGCTTCACACTTTGCCTAGAATAAAATCCAAATTCTGTTGTACTAATCCATCTGGTGTGGTGGCCTAGCCTCTGTTCACCTGTCCAACTTGACCTTAAACCTCCCTCATACACATCATGTTCCAGGCACGTGGATTATTGTGGGGCCCTTCGAACATACCAGGTTCTTGCTCACCTAAGAGTCTTTGTCCATTAAACTCATCTTTTCCCCCCTCCTTTGGTCTCTGCATTCTTTACATTAGCTCCTTCTCATTTTATAGGCCTGAGCTTAAATAACACATTTAGAGCAGTGCCTTCTCTGACCATCCCATTCCAGCCCCTTGCTTGTGATGGCAGCAGAAAACAGCACCCTAAAATATGTGTTTGGCATATTGATTTTTCTGCACTGTAGGAACCTGAGAACCAGCAAATGCAAGGAGAGGCTTTCTCTGAACTTCCTCATATGCCTAAAGACAGATCCTCCAAGAGGAACTCACTTGTCATACATCTCCTTCCCTGGAGTTTCATTAACCAGGAAAGATGGACTCATCACAGGAGAGGAGACCAGAAGTCGATATCACACCCAGACAAACTTCATCACAAACCATCATACCTCCCACCTGTTCTTCTAAGGGCCCACTCATCTTTTCTAAAAACCATTTACTCTCCCCTAAGAGGCCTACCTCCCACTCCCCTTTCCCTATTAGGATGGCATGTAATACTGAATTCTAAGGGTCTTGGGGAGTCACTCAGTTTTCCTGGTATCTCCCATGTGTATGTGTGGTATACATGTTAATAAGCTTCTGTTCGTTTTTCTCTTATTGATCTTTTATTGTAGGGGTCTCAGCTAGGACATTAGCAGAGGGAAATTATTTCCTCTCCACACTTGCTTCTTTCATGGTATTTCATACATTTTGTGATTATTTGTCTCTTTCCCTTCTCTTTCTCCTTTCTTTCTTCCCTCTTCCCTCTTTTCTTTTCCTTATTTCTCTGCTTCCATCCCTCCTTTCCTTTCTCTCTCTAAGCTTTAGGAGGACAGTGAAAGAATGATGATTATCTTGTTCTCTGTCTACCTTCAGCTCCTAACAGTGTCTGTCATCAATGTGTGCTTGGTAGCCATTTGTTAAAAGAATAAATACATTAAAACATGAAGATTGTTTTCACATATGAATGTCCTATTTCAGTAGGGAAATTGATGGGGTCTGTTGTTTGTGTTAGAGAACAAGCAAGTTGGATGGTGGTTTGGAGACCATCTCTTAGAAGAGATGGTTACAGGAATAAGGGATATTTCATTTTGGAAAAAAAGAGAAGCTTGGAAATAGAAATTAATAACCTTCAAATACGGGAAGTTTAATCTTTCAGAAAAGTGGTTTTTATCCTCAGAATCAGCTGGAGGGCTGTTTAAAAATATGGAATCCAGGCTGTACCATGATCTTTGATTCACTGGGTATGGAGTAGGACTAGAGAATCGGGATTTGTTTGTTGGTGTGTGTGTTTGGCTTTTAAACCCCAGCTAGTCCTTTATATCAGAAAGTATCGAGAATGCTATATTGTAAGAGGCAGTGTTGTTACCGTGGGAGAAAGTGGAACGCATGGGTTGAAGTCCTAGAAAGACAACTTTGGACAAAGGGAAGCTGTTTCAGGCTAGAAGGGTACCAGAGTGGCTGAGGCCGCCTCCCTGGAGGGATGCCCATAGAGCCTGTCAACCCTCCAGGGCAGGGAGTGAATGAGAGCCCTGGTAATGAGGCTGAAATCTTGGATTCAAGGAAATGCAGTTTTAAATGCTTGGGTCTTCCTGTTATGGTGCCAGTGGGGAGAGACAGGAGACAAGATAGTAACAAACAAGAATAAGGAAGAAAACCACATACACAAAACCAAAGGGGGCTGGAAGCACTACTGGGGATGTAACAGAGCCCTCAGAGGCCTGGAAGAGCACAGGACACCTGGTACTTTCTGCACAGGCAGAGTCCCAGGACAAACGACAAGCGTGATGACGTAAGCTGCTGTCCCATTTAGTAACTAGACATCTTAAAGTGCAAGGATCTCACCAATGAACTTGCACAACTGTTCTGCATTTGCAAATAGAAAATTATGAGGAAACGTGAGGAAATGGACTACAAAGCTACAGGACGAGGAACTTGTCAGAAATTGTTTCTCTGTGGCGGGTAATTCCCCAGGCAGTCCCAGGGGGAAGAGAAGGCTATGGCCATTCTGACTTCCAGGGGCCACGAGTCAAATGCAAAAGGTCTGGTTTGTTTCTGGATCATGAGGCTGCAGCAGAAACAAAGGCTGGTTCTAGAAACTCCTCCTAGATTGGCCTGAGGAAGCCTCACAAAGGCAGGGCTCAGCATCATCACCATTAACATTTACTAAGTCACAAATATTACCTATGATTTCATCCTCATAAAAACCCTGAATGACGGATTGTATTACCCCATTTCCCAACAAGGAGACTAAGGTTCTGAGAGGGTACCTTTATTGCCTAAATGAACATCGCTATTCCCTGAACAAAAGCCTTTCGAGTATTTTCTAGGGACTAGTAAGTGAAAGAGAGGCTACATTTGAACTCGTATCTCACTCCAAAGCCCACACTTTTTAAAAAATCCATTTTAACAATAAAGAAAATGCTATCACAAACCTGTAAGAGAAATTCCAAAAATCCAAAAGAAAAATTGGCAAAAGATATGAATAAACAGGCTTCCAAAAAATTAATACAAGTGAGTTTAAAGGGCATGAGTAGGGTATAAAAATTTAAGGACATCACAATAAAAGGAAAGCAGGGAATACGCAATGGCATATTTGTTGGAGAATATGTAAATCAGTGTAACTTCTCTGGAGGGCAAGTTGGCAGGTAGTATCTATGAAGATTTCAAATGCACATTCCTTTTGGGGCACCTGGGTGGCTTAGTCAGTTAAGTATCTGACTCCTGATTTTGGTTCACATCATGATCTCAGGGTCTTGGATTGAGCCCCACATCAGGCTCCCTGCTCAGCAAGGAGTCTGCTGAGGATTCTTTTCCTCTCCTTCTCTCCCACTCCAAAATAAATAAATCTTAAAATAAATTCACATTCCTTTGGCCCAGAAATTCCACTCTTGGATTTTGTAAATTTGTATATACATGTATATAAAATATATCAAATATATAAGTATATACGTATATACACACATACAAGCAAAGATATACCCGAAGACACTTCAGTGTTTTTTGTTCTAACAAAAGGCCAGAGAAGCAACCCCAACGACCTTCAGTTGGAGACTTAGTAAAGAAATCATGGTAAAACACGAAATGAAAAAAAAAAAAAAATTTACAAAACCCACACTTTGGGGACCACTAGGGGATTCTGTTCCTCAATAGTAGTAAGAAGACTCTAGTCATGGCACATTATAGGGAGAGATGTTGAGTTTTGTACTATTTCAAGATCACTTGCAAATCGGCCTTATTTTGGGTCTTTCATCAGCACAGAGAAGCAGACAGAGCAGGTGTTGTCCCACTCTGTAGATGGACAAGGAAACATGGATGCTGGGAGGTTGAGCTATCCAATCTAATAGGGAGAAATGACTGCGGCCTAGAACACAGCTACGTGGACCCATCCCCCATGTGCTTTGTGATACTAGGTATTTAGAAAAATAGACACCTGTGGTGGGGGTGACACCTTCCTCTAGCAAAAGGGACAAGATCAAGGAGTCATTTTTTAAGTTGATCTGGAGAGGGTTGTTTGGGATGGAGTCACAGCTTGTTCTGTTGGCAAGGTGGTTTCTCTGGAGCCTGGTAACACCTGTCCTCCTCTCACATGCAGGGGAACACACAGCTCTGGACACTTTCACACTGTCCAAAAATAAAGGCAATTCTTTTTGATACATACCCTCTGATGTGAACCAACCCTGCCACTGTGGAAGCACTTAGATCACTCTATGGCAACAGAATTATGTCTGCTTTTCCTCTATAGTAGGGTTTCCAATCCTGACTGCTCACTGGACCCATGTGGGGGAAGTATGTTTTGGAGATGGTGCATACTAGCTCATAAAAACTGGGTCGGAAATTTTGGGAAGGAGTGGTGGAATAAACCTATTATTAAAAAGTAATTATATAAAGGTATAGTTAGCTAAATTATATTAAAAACAATATTTGTCACTCCTTAATTATTTTACTCTTCTCTGTATTCTCGAGGTTATTTTCATGTGTTGTATTTGCATGGAAATACTATATAACGTAATGCACCTCTTCATCTCTTCCCAGTTCCTTGCTCTGTGATGGCACATTACTGGCTAAAAATTGACCATGATGGGGCCCCTGGGTGGCTCAGTTGGTTAAGCATCTGCCTTCAGCTCAGGTCATGATCCCAGAGTCCTGGGATTGAGTCCTGTATCAGGCTCCCTGCCTGGCGGGGAGTCTGCTTCTCCCTCTCCCTGCTGCTCTGCCTGCTTGTGATCTCTCTCTCTGTCAAATAAATAAAATCTTAAAGAAAAAATTGACCATGATGGGATTATTTACACCATTGTAACTGACAAATACTATAATTAGGGCTTAATCTGTTGCTCTGTTGATTATCTAGAGTTAAGAAAATAACAGAAGAAATGTCAATAATGCAGATTAAACTTAAAAGTATGTCCTAAAACAAGGAACAAAATGGCAATAGATACATATCTATCAATAATTACCTTGACTATGTATGAACTAAATGCTCTAATCAAAAGACATTTGGTGATGCAATGGATAAAAAAAACAAGACCCATCTATATGCTGCCTACAAGAGACTCATTTTAAACCTAAAGACACCTGCAGATTGAAAGTGGCAGGGTGGGGAAACATTTATCACACAAATGGATGTCAAAAGAACACCAGAGTAGCAATACTTATATGGAACAAGACTTTAAAGCAAAGACTGTAAAAAAGAGACAAAGTTCTGGCTTTTGAGTGTGTTCCCAGTGGTGATGGCACCAGTGTCTGATATACAGGCACCCAGAGGGCCATGGAGCCAGTGATCTAGAGCACAGACCTGTGCAGAGTTATAATTGGTTCAGGTCCCACTACAGATGGCTCCAGTGACCTTGGATGGGCACTTCCAGAGTAGCTATGGAGTTGTGTCCTGAGCACAAGTGTGTGCATAGTAACCATGGCTCTGGGGATCAGGATGTAAATGTGCCCATTGAGGTGGTAGCCCAGTGCCCTTGACACAGGTCTCACAGAATGGCTGTGGAGCCAGGGTCCTGAGCTGGAGTATGAGCAGAGGGACTGTGGCTCCAGGGTTCAAGGGGTAAGCACACCTGCTGCAGTGGTGGTTCTAGGTTCCCAGTGTGAGCACTCACAGAGGAGCTACAGAGCTGGGGTCCAGCTAACTCAAGTGAGCACAGGCTCACCCATAGTGACAGTGGGTCCGGTAACTAAGGACAGGTGCACACAGAGAATCCATGGCCCTTGGGTTCGGTGCCAACGTGGGGCTGGGGGAGGGGTGTCAGGCCTAAGCCCAGGATGACACAACAGCAGCTCATTCTTGGGGCCAGGCCACTTTCAATCTGCAGGTGTCTTTAGGTTTAAAATGAGTCTCTTGTAGGCAGCATATAGATGGGTCTTGTTTTTTTTATCCATTGCATCACCAAATGTCTTTTGATTAGAGCATTTAGTTCATACATACCAGAGTGAGTCCCTTGGCCACAGCTTCCCCAATGGGAGAAAAGGAGATCAGGAAGAGCCCAGAACCTTTGCCACTAAAGACCCAAGAACTCTCACTCTTTCTGTGGTCACCTATGGTGTTGGCTGCTGAGGACCCCTGCAATCCTTGCAACATTGGCCTCGGCTGATGCAGAAGCACCAGACTACACCACTGTGCCCTTGTTGGAGCAGGAACTGCCACACTCCACCCGGCCAATGGCCTTACACCCATAGGAAAATGTCTTTCCCCACTAAAACCAGTCCATAAAGTCTGGAAGACACGACCGCAACATCAAATTCATAGACATCCACACAAGGCTACAGAAATGTGAAAATTCAAGGAAACATGATACTGCCAAAGGAACACAATAATTTTCTAGGAACTGACCACGAAGAAATAAATTGCTTGACAAATGATGCAAAATGAAACAAATGATGCAAAAGAAAACTCAATGAGCTATAACATAGATAGGCGACTCAGTGAAATCAGGAAAATGATAATATATCAAATGGGAAGTTCAACAAAGAAATAGAAATCATAAAAAAGAACAAGAGATTCTAGATCTAATAGGTACAATGAATGAAATAAAAAGTACAATAGAGGGCATCAGTAGCAGTCCTGATGGCACCAAAAAAAGAATCTGAAAACTAAGAAGTCATTTGAAATTACCCAGTTAGAGGAACAAAAAGACCAAAGAATGAAAAAGAATGAAGAAAGCCTGCTGGTAAAGGAAACAACCAACAAAATGAAAAGGCAACTTATGGAATGGGAGAAAATATTCATAAGTCATATATTTGATAAGGAAATAATATCCAAAATATATAAGGAGTAGCACAGAGGACATTAGGGGAAGGAAGGGAAAAATAAAGGTCCGGGGGGAACCAGAGTGGGAGATGAACCATGAGAGACTGTGGACTCTAGGAGACAAACTGAGAGTTTTAGAAGGGAGGGGAGTGGGACGATGGGTGAGCCTGGTGGTGGGTTTTAAGGAGGGCACGGATTGCAGGAGCCCTGGGTGTTATATGCAGACAATGAGTTATGGAACACTACATCAAAAACGAATGAAGTACTGTATGGTGACTAACATAACATAATAAAAATAAAATAAAATAAAATAAAATAACAAAAACAACCTAAAAAAGCCTATAATGCATAAAGAACTCATATAACACAGTAGCAAAAACTGAACAAATAAAAAACTCTAAATAACCCAATTAAAAATTGGATTAAGGAGCTGAATAGATGTTTTTCCAAAAAAAGACGGGGGGCAGATATATGGAAACGTGCTTAACATCAATAATCATCAGGGAGAATGCAAATCAAGACCACAAAGAGATATCACCTCACACTTGGTAGGATGGCTATTACGAAAAGTCAAATACAAGTGTTAGTGAGGATGTGGAGAAAAGGGAGCCCTTGCCCACTGTTGGTGGAGATATAAATCGGTACAGCCACTAGAGAAAACAGTATGAAGGGTCCTCAAAAAATTAAAAATAGAACAACCATATGATCCGACAATCCCACTTCTGGGTATATATCCAGAGGAGATAAAGTCACTATCTCAAAGACATATCTAAACTCCCCTGTGGGTTGCAGCATTAAATTCACAGTAGCCATCGTAATATGGAAGCAAGCTAAGTGTTTGTTAACGGATGAATGGATAAGGAAAACATGATCTGTATCTATCTATCTACGTACAGTGGAATATTATTTAGTCCTAGAAAAGAGGAAATTCTGCCGTGTACAACAAAATGGATGAACCAGGAGGACATTTTGCTAAGTCAAATAAGCCAAACAGAGAAAGACAAATACTGCATTATTCCACTTACATGTTGAATCTGAAGAATAAGTCAAACTCATAGTAACAGAAAGTAGAATGCTATGACCAGGGGCTGAGGGATGGGAGAAAAGGGAGCTGCTTGGCAAAGAGTACAAACTTTCAGTTGTAAGGTGGGTTAAGTTCTGGATACCTAATGTGCAGTTTAATGGCTACAGTTGATGTATTATATACTTGATTGAGAGTAGCTCTCAAGTGTTCCCACTAAAAGGAAAACAAAATTTATCTACGTGAGGGGACGGATGTGTTATTTAACTTTTGTGATAACCATGTCACGATGGATATGTACATCAAAACATCTCAGACACCTTAAACGTATCATTTTTATTTGCCGAGCAGACTTCACTAAAGCTGCGGGAAAACGGCTCATACTTGGATTCCATTCACCAAGTTTCCATGTACCAGTTTCTGACTTAACAATTATATCAGCCTCAGGCTGGGAATTAGTGCCACAGAAGTTTCCAAAATCGAATTCTAGAAAGTTTAGGTAGGGCCGTTTGGCTAGGACTGGCTTCACAGAAGATGTGGATCCCCTCCCAGGCTCAGGTGACTACAGAGAAGCTTTCCCCCCTGAGATGCAGCCAGCCTGTCTCAAGCAATGACATGCAAGCTCCCAGTTGTCAGAAAGATCCCAGCTAAGGCAGGGAAGGAAACTTGGTCTAAATGAAATATGATGGATAATGCAGGGCTTACAAATCTAAGCTCCAGATATGGGAAGAGGAAGAAAGTGTGAAGATTGATTTGTCACAGGCAACTAGGTATGTACAGGTTGGCAATAGTATATCATCAGAGATCTTTTTGGAGGAGACCAGAAGTAGCCCAGGGCCAAACTTAAAGAGGTTATGCCTCTAATGAATAAGACATATTAAAACACAGACACAGACACACACACACACACACACACACACATACACACACGCCAGAGGCTGAAATACAGATCTTTTAGGAAGAATGTCTGCCTAAATTCATAGTTTCTTATTTTTTTCCCCTTTGGTTTTTCAATTATTCTTTATACTATGTCTTCCTATCAATTCCTTTCTTTGATCTTATAATAAATACATCTTACTCATTCTTATTGAAAAGAATCAGAGTAACTCCATGTTCTTTCCAATCCTCCTGAGAGCCAGCAGACTGCCAAGAGGCTGGCCAATTAGCCCAGGGTGAGGCTCTCAGGAGGGTAGGAAACCAGGGCTAGAGCTTGCAAGGAAATGAAAGGAAAAGAGCTATTAAAAGGTCAGCCCATGCTTACTTCTTCTTCCAGTCAAAATCAGGTAAAATTCAAAAAGACCAACTAAAGCGAAGCCTATAGGGGGTAAGGCGGGAGAGGGGGCAACCATCATCCTCTGCTCTGACTCACACATCGCAGCTGTCCACATGCCCCTCCCAGGGTACTGCAGGGAGACTAGTGGAAAATGCAGAGCAGTCTGGATTGTTCTACAATAATTCCATCTTCTATAATACATTAGGACTGATTTCAGTGATGTACACACTTCAGGTATTTTTAAGGGATAGGATTAGAACAATAACTTGGAAAGAGCTAAAATGAAGTCCTTGTGGCAGCCTGCTACTTATCCCCCACGTCTTAATTCTCTTCTTTCTTATTAATACAGCTACCATTTCATAACTAGGCAAAAGATTATCTAGAATAAACCCCACTTGGCAATGTGTTAAAAGTTCTGAAAATAAGACAAGGTTATGTGAGATTCTAGAAAACATCCTTACAGGGAGGGATGCATTCTTTGTATCTTCCTCCTTCTTACTGACTGGAATGAAGACATAAAAGCTGGAATGTTGCCAGCTGTCTTGGACCATTGGGGATGACAAAGAGCAAGATGGAAGGAGCCAGAGTTGCAGTTGCTGGTAAGGTGGAGTAGACATTGCACCTTGTTGTTCCCACTGACCACAGCTATAAAGCCTGGATGGAATACTTGGAACTGATATGTGAGGATTCTAAAAAATAAGTGTTAGTAGGAAGATTGGGGAAGAAGACCAGAATTCCAAGAATCACCAAATCAGTTATTCATTTCCCCCCTGTTTTTCTTCTGTTCTCCCCCAGCCAGAACTCAAAGAATCCTGAAACCAGAAAGGAGGCTCTAAGACATGGATGTGAGGAGAAGGGTTTAGTTCTGGCTTCAAGAGTACGAAAGGGGATTCTTAATATATTGAGATATCCTCTTTGTTTTCTTCATTCTCTTGCACCTTAACCCTGAGGCAATCCTGTGACAGCGGTGTGAGCCAAGAGACAGTAGCTGGAGTAGAACCTGCAAGCACCTGAAGCTGAAATAGGGAAAGTTTCCTCTCTGATCAAAGGGGCTGTGGTCCTACCTGTATAAGCTTCTATTATGTTTTGTCCCTCTGACTTTCTGCCACTTGGCCTCTGTTAACAGGTGCAGTTGTGGGAAATATGTAGCAAAGCAAAAAAAAAAAAAAAAGCGCCTACTTTTCTGGCCATTGGACCACAAAGAGGAGCCCCAGGAAATCAGAAAGTACCAGAAACACGACAGAAATGGGGGAACTTGGGGAAAAAAATCCCAAAAAGCTCCTGGGTTCATCCTCAAATTGTGTGTAGTCGGACCTGACCCTAATAGCACACCCTAGATGTGGGGAATAAGCTCCTGGTTAGGCCACTGCCTGTCCCAAACTGGCCATAGAGAGGCACACAGGATTGACATACATGAATAGCACAGCAAAGACATTAAAAACAGATTTGACTCTGGCATTACATTCCACAGAAGACTGGTCAGAACTTAATGCATGAACCTAAGCAGATCTAAAGCCATAATATTCAAAATGTCCAGAATACAAGATGAAATTATTTGGTATATTAACAACCAGAAAAATCTCAATTTCTATGGAAACAAAAAATCAACAGTCACTATTCCTCAAATGACATAGATGTTGAAATTATTGGACAAGGACTTTAAAGTAGCAGTTACAAACTGTTGTAAAAAATAAGAGAGAATTTTTTTTTTCCTAATGAATGGAAAGATAGAAAGACTCAGCAAAGAAACAGAATATATGAGAAAAAAAAAAACAAATAGAAATTTCAGAACTAAGAATACAGTAAGTGAAATAAAAATTTCACTGGATGGATTCAACAGCAAAATGGACATGAAAAAAGGTAAGAGTTAGTGAGCTTGCAGATAGAGCAACAGAAGTTATCCAGTGTGAATTACATAGAGAAAAAGATTGCGAGAAAAGAATTAAGAGCCTCAGGGACTTATGGGACAACACCAAAAGGTCTAACAGAGTCCTCCAACATGAGGAGAAAGAATATGTTACAGAAAAAAATATTTGAAGAAATAGGGCTGAAAGCTTACCCAATTTCTCTGAAGACATAAATCTACAAATTCAAGATCAGCAAACCTCAAACAAGATAAACCAAAGAAATCTACATCTAGCCACATCATAATCAAACAGCTGAACACTAAAGACAAGTGAAAAAAAATCTTAAAAGCAGTGAGAGGAAAAACCACACATTGCTTACAGTGGGAAATAATTCAAGGGACTATGTTTATAACTTCACTGATTTGGTTTGCTAATATTTTGCTTAATTTTTCCTCCATCTTTGCTCATGAGAAAGATTGCCTTATAATTTTCCTTTCTTATGTTTTGTCAGATTTTGGGTTCAAGATTATGTTGACTTTAAATACAAATAGGGGGGAGGTCTCTCTTTTTCTATACTTGGTAATAGCTTGCATAAGACTATTTTATTTGTATTTAAATTTGTTTGTTAGAACTAGTTAGGAAGCCATCTATGGTTCAAGTTTTCTTTGTGGGATTTTAAAAAGTCAATTGAATTTCCTTTAGGGTTTCCGGGCATTCGAATTTTCTAATTTATCTTGAGTCAGTTCTGGTAAGTCATATTTTTCCAAGTGTTTATTCATCTCATCTAAATTTCCAAATGTATAGGCACAAAGTTGTAGATCTCATTTTTTTAATGACTGCATCATCTAAAGTGAATTTGCCAATCATCTTTGGGTTTTGATTTTTCTCCATTTGCTATTTCATCATTTTCTGTATTTATCTTTATTATTTTCCTCCTCCCATTGCCTTTGAGATTATCTTGCTAGCCTTTTTCTAAATCTTCTTCTCCTTTTCTAACTATAGCTCAATAATTTCTACCCTTTTATTTTTTCATATATACACATAAGCATGTAAGGTTATAAATATCCTTGTCAGTTCTGTTTTATCTTATCTCTTAAGTTGTAATAGGTAGTGTTATTTTTATGATCATTTATGTTGAAATAATTCCAATTTCCTTTAAGATGAGAGACAGTCCAGCATTTTGATTACAACTGTGGAATCTAGGGCTTTCCTGACTGAATGTAGCACTGCCAGCTGTGTGCGCGCTGGTAAATCACTCCTTGGGGCCACTGATTCCTTTGTTTGCGGAAATGGGAGAAAATAATAATGATGTTTACCTTGGGTGGATTTCTGTACAGATTAAATGGAGTCTGGCACCCAGTAAGAACAAGGTACCTGTTCTCTGTTATGCAGTAGCTGCTATTTCTTCTTGGATTCACTTATTGTCATTCTTTAATTTCCAAACATTTTTTCTAGTTGTATTTTACAATTTATTTCTAGCTTCAATACATTGTAATCAGAGAATATTTTCTGTATGATTTCAGTTGCTGGTGATCCAGTGAATCATCAAAGTGCTAGAAATATTCTGGGCACCTGGGTGGCTCAGTTGGTTAAGCACTGGACTTTTGAGTTGGGCTCAGGTCATGATCTCAGGGTCACGAGATTGAGCCCAGTGTCAGGCTCTGTACTGGCGTGGAACCGGCTTAACTTTTTCTCTTCCTTTCCCTCTGCTTCTTCCTGTTCACTCACTCACTTTTCTCTCTTGGTCTCAAAACAAAACAAAACAAAACAAAACAAAAAAACAAAACAAAACAAAAAAACAAAAAACAAAACAAAACAAAAAGCTGGAAATATTTCACATGTGTTTGAAAAAACAATATAATCTGCAGTGTTGGGTGCAACGTTATGCTGTATTGGTGTATCAGTCAGTCTCCTCCAAGCGAAGTGGAAACCATTCCAGGTATTTCAGAGAGAATTTAATACAGGAAGTTGGTTACAAATTTGTTATAGAGCTAGAAAAGAAAAAAAAAAAAGGAGGGGGTGGGGAATGCTTAGTAACTGTAGAAAGCCATTAGCATTCTTCATTCTTCCAGGAGAAAAAGTTAACATGGCTTTATCCAAGAGCCTAGTGTCCCTGCACATTTGAGGATGCTTGAGCGCCCACTCTTGCCATTAGAACCATCACTGTTGCTTTGTGCAAATAGGAGACGGCACAGGGAGAGATGATGTAGGACCCCAGCAACGAGCAGTTACATGGATTGCTGCTGGTGGTGGAGTTGCCACCAAAAACAGAAAAGAAAAAGGGTTTCCCATTCCCTTCCGCCTTCTGATTTCTGACCAGTACCTTCCAAGGATAGACTATAAACTGAAACCAACTGACAAAGGAATCTAGAAACTTTGTGGGATTTAAGCCTCTTTTAAGACAAAGCAAATGCTCAGAATGTTAATGACTGACCAACTTAAATGTGTTCAGATCATCTATATCTTTGCTGATTTCTTTGTTCTGTTTGTTTTATCAATTATTGAGATAATAGATTGGTGTATTTCTTAGAGTTCTGTCCATTTTTTTCTTAATTACTTGGATGCATACAAATTTAATGTTTTTAGAGCTTCCCGGTAAATTGATTCTTTTTTTTTTTTTTAACCAATTACAAAGTGACCCTCTTTATCTCTACTAAGCATTTTTGTCTTAAAGTCCATTACTGTGATGATAGTTTGTTCTAAGTTGGGGTCCCTAAGAGCAGAACAGAGATAGGGATTCTGATGCAAACTTTACCATTTTACCAATTTTTAAGCATACAGTTCCTTAGCATTAAGTACATTCATATTGTTGTGTAACCATCATTGCCATAGATTTTTTTGTAGCTGCCCTAAGACCAAGGCAGTTTCCATTCTTCCTGGTTTGCAGAAAGTTGTCATAAATGTGTGTTAAATTTTGTCAAATGTTTTTTCCTCTGAGTGAGATAATTATGTTTTTTTCTTTTATACTGCTAATTTCATAAATCATATTAGACTTTGTTTTTAGAATATTCTGTCAAAATATTTTGGATTAAAACCCACTTGTTCATGGTGGAATACTATTTTAATATATCGATGGATTCATTTTACACTTTGTTAAGGATTTTAAAGTTTGTTCATGAGTAGGATGGTTCTGTAATTTCTCTTTCTTTTAATATCTTTGCAGTTTTGCTTTAGCTAAGCTGGTCTCATAAAAACAAACTGGGAAATGTTTCTTCTATTATTTAAAGAATTTTTGTGAGGGTAGAATTATTTCTTCCTTAAATTCTTGCTGTTTCTTTCCTTAGTGTTCATCACTAAATCCATCTAGGTCTGAAGTTTTCTTTGTGGAAAGGTTAATTACAAATTCAGTTCAACAGATATTCTATTCTTCTTGTGTCTTTGGTAACTTGTATTATTGGCATAAAGATGCCTGGTAGTACTCACTTATCCTTTTACTGTATGTAATATTGTAGTTACCTTCTGATACTGGCATTCAGAGTTTTCTCTCTCTCTTTAAAAATTCAGTCTTGTCAATGTTCACCAATTTTATTGATCTTTCAAAGAAGCAATTTTGACTTTTAAACATTTTATTGCTGTTTTTCTATTTTCCTTTTTAAAATTACTGTTCTTACCTTTATCCTTTCTTTCCTGTTACTTATTTTGGGTTTAATTTGTTGTTGTTCTTCTAGCACGACATCTAGAGACATGTCTAACTAACATCTAGACATTAAAACAATGTTCAGATCATTGTTATAAGCCTTCCTTTTAATTAAGCAGCATTTATGATTATAAATTTTCCTCTAAGCAGTGTTGCATCTTATACATTTGTTGTATTTTCAGAATTTTTCAATTTAAAGTATTTTCTATTTTCTTTTATGACTTCTTCTTTGACATATGTGTCATTAAGAAGTATGTTGTATAATTTTTAAAATGTGGAGCTTTTATAAATATCTTAGTTATTGATTTCTAATTTAACTTTATCATGCTCAGGACATATACCCTGAATGACTTCAATATTTTGCATATTTTTAAGATTGTGTTATGGCCCAGCAGGTGGTCTATTGTGGAGGATGTTTAATGTGCATTTAATGAGTATATTCTACCATTTTTGGTCATTGTGTCCTAGAAATGTCAATTAGGTTGAGCCACTTAATACTGTTCATTTTTTCTGTATTCTTACTGATTAAAAAAATATCTACTTGGTCTATCTATCATTGAAAGAGAAGTGTCAAAATTCCCAAATTAGCCTATTTCTCCTTTTAATTCTACCAAGTTTATTTCCTGCATTTTGAAACTCTAATAAGAAATACATAATGATATAAAATCATTATGTCTTCCTGATGAACTTTTATCCTTTATCCTTTTTATCTTTATAAAATGTTCCTCTTTATCTCTGGTTACAGTCCTTATGATTTTTTCCTCCCTCTACTTAGTACCAAGGTTCAAGACAATTAATTTTCCTTATAGTCTCATGATTGTGTGTGGGCAGACATGGCTACCCTTATACTAATAATGTAGTTATTTGGGGTTCTATAAACAGTGGATGCCATTTTTTTTTTTTTTTTTGAGATGGAGAAAGCTAAAAGATAAGTAACATCTAGGGAGATAAACCAAAACTTGCAGACATATTATAGTTGAGATTCCTAAGGGCTATACAAATAGAAGTGGAAAAAATTTCTTGAGCCTTCTCTATATGACAAGCACAATTCCAAATACTTTACATGTACTAACGGAGTTAAATTTTTTTTTTAAAGATTTTATTCATTTATTTGACAGACAGAGATCACAAGTAGGCAGAGAAGCAGGCAGAGAGAGAGGAGGAAGCAAGCTCCCTGATGAGCAGAGAGCCCGATGCGGGGCTCGATCCCAGGACCCCAGGATCATGACCTGAGCCGAAGGCAGAGGCTTTAACCCACCAAGCCACCCAGGCCCCCCCCCTTTTTTTTTTAACAGAGTTAAATTTTTTTTTTTTAAAGATTTTCATGTATTTATTTGAGAGAAAGAGAGAGCATGAGAGGACAGAGGGTCAGAGGGAGATGCAGACTCCTTGCTGAGCAAGGAGCCCAATATGAGACTTGATCCTGGGACTCCAGGATCATGATCTGAGCTGAAGGCAGTTGCTTAACCAACTGAGCCACACAGGCACCCCAAGATTTAATATTTGTAACAGCTCTCTGATAATAACATTATTATTCTTTTTTCTTTTCTTCTTCTTTTTTTTTAAAGTAGTATCTATAGCCAATGTGGGGCTTGAAATTATGATCCTGAGATTAAGAACTGATTGCTCTACCAACTAAGCCAGCCAGGTGCCCCCTCCCCAGCTTTGTAAAATATTCTTTTTTATAAATGGAAATGGAAGTTCAGAGAAGCTAGATTCCTTGTAGAGCTAGAACAGGACAGAGGCAGAACGTGGGCCCAGGCAGTGATGCTCAGGGACCCAGCTCAACCACTATGGACATACAGTGATAGAATGATCTCAGATAAACCGTTAGGTTCTGAATCTGATATGCTCAAGTGATCATGACGCTTGACTGCTTAAATCCTTTTAATGGCTTATCATGGTTCTTAGGCTTAAGACTAAGATTCTTTACCTGTTCAAGGAAGACTTATCTCCTGTCCACCTCCCTAGCTTTATTTTGAGTTACTTTCTCCCTTGGTCTACTTCATTCATACCACTTAATCAGATCATCTCTAAGATTTTCCAGTATAATATGCTTTCTCCTCTAAGAGTCTGACATAAACTGGACCCCTGGCTTGAAATTCTCTTTCCCTCTATCTTTGTCTCATCGTCCTCTAAGTCTCAAATATTACCTCTTCCAGGAAGCCTTCGCTCCTTGGATAGATTCTCCAGCTTTGCATGCTCACAGCAATCTCCAACACTCATCATGCTTGGAACTGCTTGTTGGGTATATGTCTTCTCTTCCAGGCTTTAAACTCAATAAAGCCAGGGAGGGTAACTTATTCATGATTGGGTCCCTATTGCTTAACAAAGGGCTTGACACAGAAGAGCTCTACAGTAAATATTTTTTAAGTCCCAAAGTAAAACTGGCATCTCTTAAAAAAAAAAAATGTCCTCTTTCTGGGCCCACAGTCTCTGAGAATTCGTGTATCTTATAAACATTTCAGGCACTTTATAAGGCTTATATCCAGGACATAATTCATTATCTGAAAATCAGTTTAGTATTCTCCTGGGACCAACCCTCAGGAGATGAGATGTTTGGGAATTTTGCCTTACAAAATGCTTCCTTTAGAGAAGCATTTCTTCTGGTATTTTGACCTCATACATTCCAGTCCCATCTGGAAACTACAAATGCAAAGTTATGTATACTTATGAGGAAGCACATGGCTACAGCTGTGAAATAATTTGTGTTTTTCAGATGCCAAATAAATTTGTTTTAACCAATGAATAGAGGACATAGGGAATTTGTGTATAGAGGGATTGAATTAAAGTATGAAATAGATGTCAGCAAATCCCCCATACCCCAAAGTATTTCCCTGATGCTGCCTTTAGTTCTTGCAACACTTGTTTATTTTGGATAAAAGCAATTGCCCTTTTCTTTCTTTCCTTTTTTTTTTTTAAGATTTTATTTATTTATTTATTTGAGAAAGAGAGAGAATGCACACAAGAGTGTGAACAGGGCAGAGGGGGAGGCAGGATGAAAGAATGTGGAGCAGACTTCAGGTGGGGCTTCATCTCATGACTCCTGGAGATCAAGAGCTGAGCCAAAACCAAGAGTTGATCCCTTAACCTACTGAGCCACCCAGGTGCCCCTCCACTGCCTCTTTTAAGATGCAAATATTGGGACACCTGAGTGGCTCAGCCAGTTAAGTAGCTGCCTTTGGCTCAGGTCAGGATCTCAGGGTCCTGGGATGGAGCCCCACCCCACCCCTGCTCATCGGGGAGTCTTCCTCTCTTCCCCCTCCCGCTTGTGTGCACGTGTGCTCTCTCTCCCTCTCTCTCTCTCTCTCTCTCTCTCTCAAATAAATAAATAAATAAATATCATTTAAAACAATGCAAATATCGCCAGGGGTTGAGGTGCAGAGCTAAAGGAGGTAGCAGAATGAGCTGCTTTTCATGTTTGCTTCTTTCCTTCTTTCCCCTGCAATTTTGTGTGAATTAGTAAGTCATCTCCTTCCCCAACTGACAGGTAAGTTGAAAATAAGTTCCATGAAGAAGAAAAGGGAGAGAGAAAGCAAGGGAAGGAGTCACTGCTAGGGCGATCCTTCTTGGAAGCGGGATGGCAAACCCTGGACGCCCGCTCAGCAGGAATTCCATAGAATGCCAGGGAGGGAGGACACGGGTCCCATGTAGGCCGGAAGGGAAGCCTCACAAAGAAACTGCATTCGCTCACAACATTTCAAGGGACAAGTGTTTCTTTTTTCATTCAGCTTTGCTTAATGACCTCTAGCCTACCCCTATTAGTTTGAAAGACAGTTTTACTGAAGGATAACAGGCATACAATACCCTGCGCATATTTCATGCAGACAATTACACAATTTGCTACATGAATACACCTGTGAACTCTTACCACAGACTAGATGATGAACACATCCCCCAGCCGCACAAGCCTCTCTGTCCCTTCTGTTAAGTTCTTCCTCCTCCCCCTTCCCACCCTCTCTTAGGCAACTACTGATCTTTCTATTACTATAGATGACTTTGCATTCTCTTGAATGTTATACAAATGGAATCACATTGTATGTATCTCTTTCATTTGGCATAATTATTTTGAGATTCGTCCATATTGACTGTATGAATAGTTTGTCACTTTTTCACTCCATTGCACAAATATTTCACAATTTGCTTACTCATTTGCCTGTTGCCCATTTGGATTGTCTCCAGCTTTGGGCTGTTACCAGCAAAGCTGCTACAAACCTTCAGGTGTAAGTCTGTGTGCGTCTCTGTGTGGACATGCGCCTTTAGTACTTTTGGGTAAATACCACGGACTGGAATGGCTGGGTCACGTGGCAGGAGTATTTTAACCTTTTAGGAAACTGCTGAACTGCTTTCTGAAATGATTGTACCATTCTGCATTCCCATCAGCAGGCTGTGAGAGTGCTCGTTTTCTGGCATCCTTGCCAGCGTTTGGCATGGCCACACCTTTGAATTTTAGCCGTTCTAATAAGGGTGGAGTGCTATTTCCTTGAAGTTGTTTTTTTTTTTAAAGATTTTATTTATTTATTTGACAGAGATCACAAGCAGGCAGAGAGGCAGGCAGAGAGAGAGAGAGAGAAGAAAGCAGGCTCCCCGCCGAGCAGAGAGCCCGATGCAGGGCTCGATCCCAGGACCCTGGGATCATGACCTGAGCCAAAGGCAGAGGCTTAACCCACTGAGCCACCCAGGCGCCCCTTCCTTGTAGTTTTAATTTGTATTTCCCTCATGGCTGATGATGTTGAGTATCTTTTCATGTGTTTATTTGCCATCTACATCCCTTCTTTGGTGATATGTCTCTTCCAATCCTTTGCCCCTTAAAAAAAATTGCATTGTTTTCAAATTTTTGAGTTTTGGGAGTTCTTTATACTTCCTGGATATAAGGTTTTTACCACATATATGCTTTGCAAATACTTTCCTCACTCTTCCAGGTGTTTGTTTTTTGGTTTGGTTTGGTTTGTTCTGTTTGTTTTTTTTTTTTTTTTAAGATTTTATTTATTTATTTGACAGAAATATCACAAATAGGCAGAGAGGCAGGCAGAGAGAGTGGCGGAAGTAGGCTCCCAGCCCACTAGAGAGCCCAATTCGGGGCTCAATCCCAGGACCCTGAGATCAATGACTTGAGCCAAAGGCAGAGGCTTAACCCACTGAGCCACCCAGGCGCCCCGGTTTGTTCTGTTCTTAACAATGTTTTCGGAGAGAAGTTTTTAATTTTGGTGAAGTACAATTTACCAATTTTTGCTTTTATGGACTATGCTTTTGGTATCATGTCTAATAAACCATGTAACCCAAGGTCACAAAGATTTTTCTTCTACATCTTCTCCTAGAAATTTTATAATTTTAGTTCTTGTATTTGGGTCTGTGATCCATTCTGAGTTAATTTTTACACGTGCTGGAGGACTGTATAGAAGTTCTAAATTTTAGCTATGGATTTCCAATGGCTCCTGCCCCATTTGTTGAAAAGACTGTCCATTCTCCACCAAGTTGTCTTTGCAACTTTGTCAAAACACAGTTGTCCATATACGTGTGGGCCTATTTCTGGACTCTGTTCTGTGCCATTCATTTATTTAATCTTTATGTCAACGCCATATTGTCTTGATTATTGTAGTTTTATAACATGGCTCTAAATCAGATAGCGTTAGCCTTCCAAATGTGACTTTCTCCAAGTTATTTTTGGTTATCCTAGATCGTTTACATTTATCTACCAAGTTTAAAATCAGCTTGTGAATTTCTACCAAAAAAAAAAAAAAACCTGCTGGAACTTGGACAGAGATTGCACTGAATCTATAGAGAAGTTTAGAGGAAATCTGACATCTTCACAATTTTAAGTCTTTCATTGATGAACAAAGCATCTATCTCTATTCATTTAAGAGTTCTTTAATTTCCCTTAGCTACTTTTGTAGCTTTCAAGTCCCATGGTTTAAACATTCTTTGTCAGATTTATTCCTATGTATTTCACACTATTATAAGTGATAATTTTTTAAAATTTCAATTTTTGATTGTCAGTAAATAGAAATATTACTGGTTTTTAATATTGATCTTACATACTATAACACTGCTAAATTCATTTAATTCTAGTAGCTTTAAAAAATAGATTCCAACAAATTGTCTTAATAACCATACCAAATACTGGCTACAAATAAAGACAACTTTATTTCTTTCCAATCTGGGTGCTTTTATTTCTTAGTTTTCTCTTGCTGTACTGACTAGAATCTCCAGTACAATGTTGAGTAGAGCTGGGGAGAGTGGACATCCTTGTCTTGTTTGGGTTATTAATGGTGAAAGACTGAATGTTTTCCCCTAAGTATTACGGTAGTGGTTATGTTTTTCTAAGTTACTAATATCTAGTTGAAAAAGTTCCCTCTGTTCTCAGTTTTCAGAGAGTTTATTTTTCTTTTAACAGGAATGGATATTGGACTTCATCAATGCATTTTCTACATCGACTGAAATGATGATATGATCTTTCTTTTTAAATAATTTTTAAAAAAAGTGTGTTAACAGGTGAATCTCACAGATATTCCAGCATCAAAACAATACTGCATTCATGGGATGAATTATATTTGGTCATGATATATTATGCTTTTTATATATTGTTGGATCCAGTTCGATAAAATTTTATTTAGAAGATTTGTATATATGGGGTGCCTGTGTGGCTCAGTCAGTTAAACATCTGACTCCTGATTCCAGCTCAGGTCATGATCTTAGGGTTGTGAGATTAAGCCCCACATTAGGTTCTGCACTGGGCATGAAGCTTGCTTAAAAGTCTCTCCCTCTTTAAAAAATACTTTGCATTTTGATCTTTGGGGTTTTGATCTTTAGTTTTCTTTTATTATAATCTGTCTAGGTTTTGGTATCAGAGTAAAGCTGACCCCATAGAATGAGTTTGGAAGTCTTCCTTTCCCTTCAATTTTATGGAAGAATTTGTGTAGAATTAACATTATTTCTTCCTTAAATATTCAGTAGAAATCATCACCGAAGCCATCCGGGCCTTGGGTTTTCTTTGTGCGAATGGTTTTAACTACAAAGTCAAGTTCTTTTTGATATAAAGTTATTCAATTTGTCTCTTTCATTTTGAGATTTGATCCATTTCATCTAAATTATCAAATTATTATAAAGTTGTTCACCATATCTCCTTATTGTTTAATATCTTAGAATGGATAGCCATTCTCATTCTCAATTTTGGAAATTTGTGTGTGGCTTTTTTTTCTTTTCCTGCTCAGTCTGGCTAGAAATTTATCAGTTTTATTGATCATCTTATAGACTTAGCTTTTAATTTTACTGAGTTTCTCTCCTGTGTTTCTGTTATCTAGTTCACTGATTTTTGTTTTAATATTTGTTTCATTTCTTCTGCTTTTTTCTAGTTTCTTAAGGTGAAAACTGAGGTTTTCAGCTAGGATACCTCTATTTCTTTACTAATACAAGAATTTAAAGATAAGGGGTAGGGGATGGGCAAAATGGGTGAAGAGGAGTAAGAGATATAAACTTCCAGTTATGGAATAAATTAATCATGGAAATAAAAGGCAGGGCATAGGGAATATAGTCAGTGATAATGTAATAGCATTTTATGGTGACAGATAACAGCTATACTTGTGGTGATCTTAGCATAAACTATAGAGAAGTTGAATGTACCTGAAATTCATGCAGCATTTGTGTCAATTCTCCTAAAAAAGAAAACAGCTATAAATTTCTCACAAGTGATGGTTTTGTAGCATTCCTTAAATGTGGATTGCTGTATTTTCATTTTATTCAGAGGAAAATACTTTCTAATTTTCCTTTTGATTTCTTCTCTGATTCATGGATTATTTGGAAGTGTGTTATTTAACTTTCAAATAATTGGAAATTCTCCAGAGGCCTTGGCAATTTAATTCTACTGCTGTCAGAGAACATTCTTTAGATGAACTGAATCCTTCTAACTTTACTAAGACATATTTTATGACCCAGAATTTGGCCTAACAGGGTAAATTTTTCCCTGTGCACTTGAAAAGGATGTGAATTCTGCTACTGCTGGGTAGAGTGTTGATTAGGTCACATTGGTTGATGGGTGTTGTTCAAGCCTTTTCTGTTTTTACTGATTTTTATGTCTATTTTATTAGTTATTGAGAAGGCAATTAAATCTCTGGCTATTGTTACAGACTTGTCTGTTTTTCTTTGAAATTTTAACAGATTTTACTTCATGGACTTTGAAGCTCTATTATTAGATGCATAAACTCTTATTATTGTTATGTCCTCTTGATGAATTGGTCCCTCATTATTATGAAATTACCTCTTTACCACTGGTAATATGCTTTGCTCTGAATATTTCTGATATTAATTTAGTTACTCCAGCTTTCTTTTGATTAGCATGATATACATTTTTCCGTTCTTTTACAATTAACTTGTGTCTAATTTATGTCTTTATAGTGAATGAACATTCACTATATAGAATATTTAGTTAGATGCATCTTATTTCTCCCCATCAATCTGACAATCTTTATCTTTTGATTTTAATTTTTTTTTTGAAGATTTTTATTTACTTCTGAGAGAGAGAGAGGGAGAAAGGAAGAGAGAGCACACGAGTTGGGGGAGGGCAAGGGGAGAGGGAGAAGCAGACTCCCTGCTGAGCAGGGATCCTGATGTGGGAGTGGATGCCAAGACCCTGGGATCGTGACCTAAGTTGAAGGCAGACACTTAACTGACTGAGCCACCCAGGTGCCCCCAACTTTAAATTTTTATTAGGACACTTAAAGTTGTCTCAGCTCATTTAAAAAAAAATTAACTTTTCTCTATTTCATTTGGTAGTTTCTACTGTCACATCTTCAAGTTCACTGATCTTTTCTTCTGAAATGAGTAATCTGCCATTAATTCCATCTAATTTCCTTTCCTTTTTTTTTTAACCTCAGATATTATAGTTTTTATATATAGGTCAATTTGGGTCATTTTATTTCCTCCATGTCTACCTGTTTTAACATAGAGAATGTAGTTACAGTGACTGTTTTTAATGCTTTTGTTGGCTAAGTCTTACATCTGTGTCAGTTTTTTAAAAATTGATTATCCTTATTATGGGCTATATTTTCCTACTTCTCTAGATACCTGGTAATTTTTTTTTAAGTAGGTTCTATATTGTGGAGCCCAGTGTGGGGTTCAAACTCATGACTGTGAGACCAAGACCTGATCTGAGATCAAGAGTCAGACACTTAATTGACTGAGCCACTCAGTTGCCCCTAGACAGCTGTCATTTTTGATTGGATGCTACAAATTGTGAATTTTACATTGAGTGTGGGATATTTCGTCTTCCTAAAAAATATTTCTAAATTTAGTTTTGAGATACAATTAAACTACTCGGAAATAGTTTGGTCCTTCCAGTTTTGCTTTTAAGATTCTCTAAGTGGTAAGACCTAGAGACTCTTCTGAGTGGTCAATCCATTTCCTTGCCAATTCTGAGGTTTTACACTCTTCTATCTCATCTTTTAGAGGGGTTCTTTCCCTGGCCTTGGGTAATTTCCTCACATGACTGTGATGGTCACTACATTGCTAAGTACTCAAAGCAGACCCCCCCGCACATCTCTAGAATTCTCACTCTGTGCAATGCTCTTCTATTGGTACTCTGTCCTGCCAGCTCTGCTTTGATCTCCACCAGGCTCTGTTCTATCTCTTCAAATAAGGAGTCTGCTGGGCTCTGTGTGTGTTTCCCCTCCCCACACCACAGCTTGGAAACTCTCAGGATAGTAAGCGAGGGCAATTGTAGGGAAAGGAGCTCCCAGGTAGTATATAGTCTTGAAG
The DNA here is from genome assembly GCF_010015895.1 of Lontra canadensis. Classification (NCBI taxonomy): domain Eukaryota; kingdom Metazoa; phylum Chordata; class Mammalia; order Carnivora; family Mustelidae; genus Lontra; species Lontra canadensis. The sequence continues at coordinate 4,547,422 of NW_022631092.1, forward strand.
TGCTGTTCTCTTAGATGCAACTCTTTCTTTGTACTCAGAAGAGATGCTGCGACCCATTATAATTGGATAGAATTATCCAATATAAAAAGGTGCTTTTGGGAGGGGGGGTGGGGTTATTATGGACATTGGGGAGGGTATGTGCTATGGTGAGTGCAGTGAAGTGTGTAAACCTGGCGATTCACAGACCTGTACCCCGGGGGAAAAAATATATTATATGTTTATAAAAAATAAAATTAAAAAAATAAATAAAAAGGTGCTTTTGTGTGTTTGTATATATATTCAACAGACCTAGCTTACCTGGATATAAACATTAAAAATGTTTTGAATTTTTGCCCGGGTCCAATTGGTAGCCATGCTCACAGAGACAATCGCTCAGGCTACCCTAAGTGGACCCAGAAAACTCAGCTTCTGCCTGGCTTTCCATAGCTAACGTTTTTCATTCTTGAAGGTGTAGTGGAGTTAGATTACAGGGGCTTGTGGTACGCTAAACTTAGATAGCACATCTAAGCTTCTGTTTCACCATCTGAAACAGGACAGTCTACTTTCCACAGACGGTTAATGGGGGAATTAGAGACGCTGAGTAAACGTAAAGTGTTTACTCCAGTGCCTGACATACAGTAAGCTCTCAGTTATTGCCAACTACTGTCACCATTCATCATCTCAGAAGTACTTATTGGGTAACTACTATGTACAAAGCCCTGCACTGGGTTCTGAGATATGCTGGTGAAAAAGCTATCATCTTTGCACTACAACCTAGAGCAAATCCAGTAGACTTTTTCCAGGAAGGGTCAGAGGGCGAATATTTTAGGTTTTGTGGGGTATACAGTCTCACAGATATTCAACGTTGCTGTTATAGCCCAAAAATAGCCATGTACAAGACAAAAGAAAGGATCTAGCTGTGTTCTAAAAGCTCCAGGAGTTTGCCACCACCTGGTCAAGGGGGCAGACAGAGATTCAAGGAGCCCATGACAATATAATATGATAAATGCTATGATCAAGTGAGGAGTAATTGAATCCCTTGCTACTCAAAGTCCAATCTGCAGACCAGCAGCACAGACATCATCACAGATCCCGTTAGAAATGCAGAATCTCATACCCTACCCCAGAACTATTGAATCAGAGTCTGCATTGAGTAACAGAAGGTCTGGTGGGACACACTTCAGAGAAGGAGGAACATCTGATCTGAAAGCTGAAGGACAAGTAGGTTTTTTTGAGGTGATGTGTCTGGGCCTGAGGACATGTCTCAGACAGAAAGAACAGCAAGTACAAAGGCCTGGAGGTAGGAGAAAGTGTGCTTGAAGACCTGAAGGAGTTGAGGGCCCCACCAGCACTGGTAACATGTGAACTCAGGGTAGAAGAGAGTTAACGAAGGTCATAGTCAAATGCAGTGACTTGATTTTGTTTAGATCCTGTTTTGAAGAAACTGGTTTTTGAGGCAACTGAACATTTGAATACAGAGTAGATGTTAGTACCATTGGCTGTGATGATGGCTCTAGGATTATACAGGGAAAAGTCTGTATTTGTTAGAGATATGTATGGAAAGATTTAGGGGCAACATGACCTGATGACAGGAACTGGCTTAAAAAAAACCCCGGGGCGGGGTGGGGGGGAATGAAGGCAGATAAAAAGGAAAGACGATAATAGAGCCAAAAGTGAGTGACTGTTCAATCAGGGGGATGAGCACATGAGGTTCATTATATTATTCTCCCCTCTCTTGTGTACTTCTGACAACTTTCATAATAAAAAATTAAAAAAAAATTTTGGACTTCATCAAATCTCTTCTCTTTGCTTTTATGTGAAGTTCCATTCATGATAATCTGTCCCAAGAGCTAGGCACAAAATGATATTTTCTTTCTTTGAAGACAATTCATAAGCCCTTGACAGAAGGTCACTTTGAGCCCAGTGCATCTACGTGCATTTTCTTTTATTGGAAAAAGAAAAACATGGCTTTGTGGAGGTTTTACTCCATTTCTTTAAGCAGATGCATCTGGGCCTAGAGCTGGGGGGCCTCTGTCCAGAGGCAGCACAGACCAGCACCCAGAGGGCCCCCTGTGGGGCAGGCACAGCCAGGCTTGCAGCTGGGTGGGCAGTGTTGCATACTGGACATGAGAAGAATTTGCATTTTTATGTTCCGGAGTTTGAAATAATGTATATACAATAGTGGCTTTTGATGATGAGGATTATGGATTTTTTCAGTCTATAGGGACATTTACCACATCTCTGGGAGGATCAATAAAAGAGAAATGAGGACAGAGTAAAGGGGATGGCTCTGGAGCTACCATTTATCAGCTCTGTAGCCTTGAGAAAGCTACTAGGTCTCTTAAGGCTTCATTTCATCACCTGTAAAATGATTTCACCTGTTCGGTTGGGTGACTATGAAGATTTAATGAGATAATTTGTCTAAAAACTGGGTCTCATTGGAAAAAGTGTATCAATACAGTGTGATCATTGTAAAAAGTGATCAATAATGTTGCATTTTTTTTTCCTCAGGTGGACTTCTTAGTATTCTCCCCTATTTCTTAGGAGGCTTGGAAAGCTTATTTATGGCTCTCAAATTTGACTGCTCTACCTGGGACCCTGTCTTCATTTCCAATGCAAAATGTGATCTCTAGCATGTGCCTCTTAACCTGGATCTTCTTCCTGTCTGCAATGTTGATGTGATGGTGGAGGTATAGTAGCCATCTTGCCATCGTGCCAATTAAACTGTAACCTAAGGGTACCAGGGCAAAAAGAGAGAAGGAACCTTAGGTCCTTAATGGTAGTGTTGGACTGTACTAGGGTGAGACTACTCACTGAACCTCACCTTTGAAGAACATCCATTCTAGAATTTAAAACTCCAAGTGTCTCTAAAATAAGAAAGAAAATGGATGTTGTACTTAAGAAAGTATTGCAGAACACTGATAAATGATGATTTAAAGACTGGATACATGGGTTTACTCTATTTTTCTACTTCTGGGTGTGGGTGTGTCCACACACGCATGCCTGTGTGTTTGTGCAGACACATATGCACATGTCTATGTAAATTTTTATAATTGGGGTGCCTCAGTGGCTCAGTTGATTAAGCAAGCGTCTGCCTTTGGCTCAGGTGGTAATCTCCAGGTCCTGGGATCAAGCCCTGCTTCAGGCTCTCTGCTCAGCAGGGAGTCTCCTTGTCTCCCTCTTTCTCTGTCCCACCCCCCCCCCCACCGCTTGTGTTCTAGCACATGCACTCTCTCAAATAAATAAAAGCTTAAAAAATTTTTTTCATAATAAAAAGTTAAAAGTTTTTCAGACTTCAAAATATTTCCCAGCTTGAGTATCATATGATGCACCAGCTCATAATCAAGCTCTTCCAAGAACAGAACACATTGGTTTCCTGTTGGTAGAGTTTCACCGGCCTCTCCATATACCCAGGGCCTGCCTCCATGTTCCTGCCAAGCTGCTGCCCCCTGCTGGCACCTGCCATGTTGTCCTTCCAATCATGTCAGAGTCCTGGTTGTAAGCTCTCTTTACTGAAGGTGTTCAGGGAGAGATCCATCTCTTGATTTTAGGTGATATTTCATAAGTGAATATCGCTTCCATTCCAAAATTCTTAATGTCTGCTTTTTATAAAGTACCATGGCCCCTCAAAAATGGCCCGTGTGGAAATATAAGAGACATTAAGCCCTGTTCATGTTGTGAGGATGAAGATTCAGAAAGTTCTCTCTGGAGCTGATGCCTTCCTTTTTATTCTCATTCCTTTGATTTCTTCAGTTCTCTACTTGAGAACGTGTTCTGGGATAGGTTTCTGAAAACCCATCTTTCCTGTTTTTATTTGATCTTAGATTTTATGGGTGTGATGCTTGTGAAATATTTGAGATGGACCAGGAAAAAAAAAAGGGACTGCGTGTGCAGCTCTCTTCACCAAAGAGGTTATGGAGTCACTTCTCTGACCCCAGATCTAAATAGAAATCTTATCACTAGGCTTACTGGCAAGAGACCAAAGAAGTTGCAATATCTTTTCAAGCTCAGAAAAAATGAACAGTCACATCCTCCTTTCTTAATATTATTAAGAAAATATCTTGTAAGAATGAAATTTTTGTATATAGTTCTTCAAATTCCTTGTGGTTTCTGGGCAACTAAAGACAAGTCTTTGGAAACAGATTGTATCTCCCATGTCCATTCATCAGGAGCAGATAAAATTGGTTTATTATTGTCGGTGGATGGACAGGAAGGAAGCTGTCTCATTCCTGTTTACTCATGGAAGAGGGGTGCATATTAAAGACAGAGGGGGAACTTCTAGAGATTATCTAATTCATTCTAATTTTATAGACGAACAGAGGGCCATGTGAGATGGGGTGATTTACCAGATGTCCCACTGCTAGGTTAGTGGTAGGCAGGTGCTGGAGCTTACACATATTTTTAAGTACACTTGGACTATTTGCCAGGATAGGTCATATCTGGGGTTATAAAAGAAACCTTAAGATATTGAACAGAATTGAAACCATACAAGTATGTTTTGTAATTATTATAGAGTTAAACTACAATCCATCAAGAAAAAAGATAATAGGAAAACTACCAAACACTTGAAAAATCAAACAACACATGTTTAAATATCCATGCATCAAAGAATAAGTCTCAAAAAAGTATACATATTGTGAATTAAATTTAAATGCAAATATAATATGTTAAGATTTTGGAATGCCACTAAAGCAGTAGTTAGAGGGAAATTTATAGCATTAAATACTTGTTTCAAATTAATAATCCCAACTTCCACTTTAAGGAACCAAAAAGAAAAAGAAAATAAATCCAAAGCAAGCATAAAGAAGGAAATAAAGATAAAAGGAGAAATTCATGGAATTGAAAACAGGAAAAATATAATAGAGAAAAATCACTAAAACAAAAAGCTGATTCTTGGAAAAGACCAATAATATTGATACACTTCTAGAAGGACTGCTAAAGCGGGAAAAGGAAGTAAGAGTAACCACCTCATCCTGATTTGCCTGAGATGTTCCAGTTTCAGCACTTTAAGTACCGCATCCTAGGAAATGCACTGATCCTGAGCTATCTGGGATGGATGGTCACCCTACAACAAATTTACCAGGTATGAAAAAGGAAATTTCACTATAGACCCTGCAAAGGATAAGAAGGAAATACTAAAAACAATATTACATATATGAACTCAACTAAAGCAGATGAAATAAACTAGTTCCTTGAAAGCCTTAAGTTACCAAAACTCACCCAATATGAAACTCACCCATATAAAACAGACAACCTGAATAGGCTTATAAGTACTAAAGAAATTAAACTCATAAGTAAGAACCTTCTGTGACTGAAATTTCTAGTCCTAGATGATGTCATTAATAAATTCTACCAACCATTTAAGGAAGAAATATCACCAACCCTATGCAATCTCTTCTAGCAAATCAAATAGGAAGGAACACTTCCCAGCTCAGATGATTACTTAATTACTCTGATAGCAAAAGCAGGAAAGACATTACAAGGAAAGAAAGCCACAGACCAATATCTCTCATGAACAAAGGCACCAAAATTCCCAAAGATACATTAGCAAGTTAAATCTAGCACATCCTGTCCGTCCGTCCATCCATCCATCCATCCACCTACCTACCTACATACCTATATATCTATCTCACCATGACCAAGTGGGTTTTATCCTGGGAATGCAAGAGACTGGATCAATTTTTAAACAACAACAAATGTTATACCATATTAACAATCTAAAGAAGAAAAACCGTTTACTCATACTAACTGGTATAGAAAAAAAAAACCTTTTGGCAAAATACAACATTCAATCATGATAAAAACTTTTGGTGGACTAGAAGTAGATGGTAACAGTCTCAACCTGATAAAAAGCATCTATAAAAAAAATCTACATCTAACATCATACCTAATGGTGCAATGTTTTTCTTCTAAGATCAGAAGTAAGACTGGGGTATCCACTCTCTTTGCTCCTATTAAACACAGTACTGAGTCCCAGCTAGTGAAATAAGGCAGGGGGGAAAAGTATACATATTGAAAAGGAAGAAATGAAACTGTCTCTATTCATAGATTAAATGATTAAGAAAATCCCAAGGAATCTACAAAAAGCAAAGACAAGACCCCTCCTAGAACTAATAAGTGAGCTCAGTGACAGGTCCAAGGTCAATTCCCAAATCAGTTTTATTTTTATATACTAGCAATGAAAAATTGGAGCCCCCAATTTAATACAAAACAGAAGTCACCCCTCCTCCCCAACAGAAAAGAAGAAAAAAAGAAAAAAAAATACTGAGGTCTAAATCCAACCAAACATGCATAGGTTCTGTAAGCTGAAAACTACAAAGTCATGAAAGAAGCTAGAGACATCTCCAACAAAAAAATGCAGATATACATCTTGTTCATGAGTTGGAAGTCTCAACATAGTAAAAACGTCAGTTCTTCCTAAACCGATCTATGCATTTAACAGAATTCTAATACAAATTCCAGAAGAACTTTTTGCCGATGTGGATAAGTTTACTTTAAAACTTATTTGGAATGGCAAAGGAACTAGAATAACCAAAACAACTTTGCAAAAAAAAAAAAAAAAGTTTAAGGAATCTCACTATACAATTTTGAGACTTACTATAAAAAACTACAGAAATCAAGACAGCGTGGTATTGGTGATGGGACAAACAATAGAAAAATGAGCAGAATAGAGACACCAGAAATTGACCAACACAAATACGGCCAATTGATTTTTGACAGAGGTTCAAAGACAGCTTGGTGGAAAAAGGGTTATCTTTTCAACAAACAGTGTTGGAACAAGTAGACATTCATGTGTTAAAAAAAAAAAAAAGAAAACCTAAGCTTCACAGTGATACAAAAATGAACATAAACCGATCATAGATCTAGACATAAGACACAGAACTATAAAACTTTTACAGGAAAATGGAGAAGAAAATCTTCATGATCAGGATTAGGCAAAGAATTCTTAAACAGGAAACCAAAACCATGACCCACAATAGAAAATATTGCTGAATTAGATTCCAACAAAATAAAAAAAACTTTTGCTCTGATAAAAATATTGTTAAGAGAATAAAAATACATACGGCATACCGGGGGGAAATGTTTATAAATCACACAAAGTTCTTGCATGCAGAGTATATAAAAAGCTAAGCTCTCAAAATGTAACAGGAAGAGCAGGATTGATCCAACCATTCCAGTCCTCTCTATTTACCCTAGGAAAATGAAAACTGGTCCATGCAGCTCTATCAAAAATCTACCCAAACCTGAAATAACCTAAATGTCCATCAAAAGGGAATGAGTAGGGGCACCTGGGTGCCTCAGTCAGTTAGGTGCTTGAGTCTTGATTTCAGCTCAGCTCATGATCTCAGGGTCATGAGATGGAGCCCCGAGTTCAGCTCTGCACCAGGAGTGGAGCCTGCTTAAGATTCTCTCTCTCCTTCTCTCTCTGCCCCTCCCTAATTAATAAATAAATTAATTAATTAAAATAAAATATTTCAAAAGGGAATAAGTAACAAACTTGGTACATGTATACAATGAAATTGTATATAGTAATTGTATACTGTATGCAGCAGTAAGACTGAACCACTCATGCATGCAACAGTCTGAATATTCTTCAAAGCATTATGCTAAAACGTGATACACAGTATTATTCCACTTATATGACATTCTTGAAAAGACTAATGTATAATAAAAGACAAGAGATTGGGGCAGTGTGAAAGTGAGATTTCCCTGAGATACCCTTTTGGATGATGGAACTGTACTGTTTCCTGACTGTGGTGGTAGTTACAGAAATCAATACATGTGTCAAAAGTCACAGAACTTTACATCATATGTTAACTTAAAAAATAACATTTGAGTTTTAATAATAACAGACATTTAGTTTTCTGAAATAATTTCTGCAAACCTCTAAGAATCAGGAGTTCAACTAAATGGCCCATCAAGATTCTTCTAGCTCTTGATTTTTATGGCGCAGTTCTTTTGGAAAAGACCAAGGGAGAGATTCACCTATATTTAATTTAATTGCTTCCAATACCATAGTTCTGGGTCAAAACTCAATTCTGAATACTAAAGATTAAATACTCAATCTTTAATTACAGAATAATAGAGACTTTTAAAAGTAGGTATTTTATTTATCACAGAAATAGTCATTTTTGTTAATGTGTGAAGCAAGAAGATAGGTGGGAATAGAGGAAGAATCATTCTAACCTAATTAGAACACATTTGCGTTTCAATCAGGATCTGGTTTGAGCCATAGTCCTGGCTCAGGCAGGGAGCAAGTTCACCCCTCCCCCCTGTTTTCTTCTCTTCTGGCCCTCAGTTGACTTGATCATGCCCACCTGCTTGAGTGAAGACTCTTCTTTGCCCAGCCTACCAATTCAAACGCTAATTGGTTCCAGAAACACCCTCGGAGACCCACACAGAAAGGTTTTACCAGCTCTCTGGGCATCTCTGAGCCAGTCAAGTTGACATATACAATTGGCCATCACGACTTTCCTTTATTCGGTATCTGAGCACAGCCACGGAAGTCACTGAGAAGCCACAGAACTCTGAGTGAATTTGGGGAGCTCTAAGTGGTCAAATATGGCGGCAATGATAATGACAATAAGGAAACATACAGACTTCCAGCACTCTCTAAAGGTAACCCCCTAGACCCTGGGGCAGACATTGCCAATTTCTGGCCCCTGTGCCCCCTCCACCCCCCAGGTTTCTCATTGGTAGCACTGCATTTCTCTGCCTGAGGACCTTCTCTTTCTACTGGAGCCCACTTTGCTGCTTACATAGCAGGCCAGAATACCGGGGAGTAAATGCTTCCCAGAAGCAGCCCTCAACCAACAGCTTATGTGAATTGGTGTGTAAATGCCCTCTCATGTGGGCTAACTCAGCACACACTTCATGTGGGCTGCCGGAGTCCTCCCAGTGGGGATAAGCAATAAGCATCCACGTGCCCGTTACCTCAATAACATACCCTTAGCTCCCACGGGTGTTGCCTTCACTTCTCCCAGAAATGGCTTACCCTAGAGAGCTTGTCTTAGGGTCTCCTTCTGAGGGAACCCAAACTAAGACAGGTCCCCACAAGAGTACTGTGACAAACAGCACATAGAAGCAGACAAAAGAGACATCACTAATTTCGTGCATTTTTCTTTTTTGAGGGACCACCGCTGACTCTCACACTAATAACTTAGCTATCATTACTGCATATCAATTCTAGTAATCTTAGATATCTCTTTCTAAACTCAGAACAGATTAGAAGTAAAAAAAAAAAAAAATTAGAACGGAGGAGTTTTATGCTCCAGAAGGCATAGAAAGAACCAAAAGATGAATACAAGGGAAGGGCAAAAACGTGATTGAAGATGAGCAGTCAGGGGCACCTGGGTGGCTCAGTGGATTAAGCCTCTACCTTCGGCTCAGGTCATGGTTTCAGAGTCCTGGGATCGAGCCCCACATCGGGCTCTCCGCTCAGTGGGGAGCCTGCTTCCTCTCTCTCTCTGCCTACGTGTGATCTCTCTCTGTCAAATAAATAAATAAAATCTTTAAAAAAGGGAAATGAGCAGTCATGATTATTGGTAGTCGCAGCACTTGGTGGCCACCCATTTAATTCAGGACAAGCAGCTCTACACAGTTCAGGTGTGGCCCTAATAGGTCAGTGTTCACAGAATGACAGATAAAATGGTTTTAATTTCTAACTCCTTGCTCTTGACCTGTAATAGTAATCCACTGGCCACTGCTGTTGCCCAGGTGCCCAGAAATTTATTTCTTGCTTGGACTATTGTAACAGCCACTTAGCTGGTCTCTCTGTCTCAGCCTCACCGCTCCTTAACTCATCCCCAACAGTGTTGCCAGAAAGATCATTTAAAAATGCGAACTAGTGGCGCCTGGGTGGCTCAGCCGTTAAGCATCTGCCTTCAGCTCAGGTCATGATCCCAGGGTCCTGGGACCCAATCCCGCACTGGGCTCTCTGCTCAGCTGGAAGCCTGCTTCTCCCTCTCCCACTCCCCCTGCTTGTGTTCCCTCTCTCGCTGTGTCTCTCTCTGTCAAAGAAATAAAGTCTTAAAAAAAAGTGCCAACTAAGTTATGCTTCAAACCCTTCAGGAGTTCCCAGCCAGGGAGGGTCTCAGATGTCCTAAGGGGTTTATGCCTCTAAAAAATTATTTTTAATTTCCTGCTTCAGTTTCTATCTTTCTGAATATGAAATACAAATTTTAGAATTACATAATTATTCCCACCTGTTAAAGCTGAAGCATTTGGTCCCTTCAGTGTGGGTGTGCACGGTGGTTAGGAGCTGGGAAGAAAGGAAACTCTCTCGAAACAGTTACTCAGCTGGGATATCCAGGGACCACTGGGGTGCATGGTGGGGCTCTAAGCTGTTATTCTATTCTAAGTTATTTGTATTTTAGGTCCTATATTTTAAAATGTATGCCCATAATGGATTAAAGGTGAAAGATGGGATACATGTAGGTACTTCTGTGAAATGCAATAAACGAAGAGAAAACATGAGAAAGAAATGTTCTGTCTTTTCAAGATGATTTCACCAGATCTAGAGGTTGCAGTTATATAATAAAATGTCTTATATAGTGTATTAAGATATTACTCATCCTCATGACTCTTATACACAGATGAGTGTCCAGTACCCAATACCTATCAAATGTTCCTTGCTAGGAAGGGGTGGACAAGAGCAGCCTGAAGGCCTTTTCTAATTCCATCATTCAGAAACAAACATGAATGTTTCAAAAATAAACCCATTGGCCTTTTTTTTTTTTTTCCCTACCAAAGGCAAGCATTCCAACATTAGGTCATGAAAGGAGTTTTTGTCTATTTTTGCTACTGTAAAATGTCCTCAAAATCATTCTATATTAGGTGTGTTCAATCTCAAAACACACAAGGCAAGATGTTCATATTAAATGTATTCATCAAGAGACCATGACTTTCTATGCATAATTAATAAGGTAAATAAAGGAGCATGTGTTGCTTATTAATGGAACAAGAAGAAGTATCTCTTTAAAAAAAATGTTACAAAGATTTATTAAAAAGTGAAACTTGTAGGGACATCTGGGTGGCTCAGTCATTAGGCGTCTGCCTTCAGCTCAGGTCATGAACCCGGGGTCCTGGGAATGAGCCCCCATCAGGCTCCCTGCTCGGCGGAAAGCCTGCTTCTCTCTCTCCCACTCCCCCTGCTTGTGTTCCTTCGCCCGCTCTTTCTCTCTCTGTCAAATAAATAAATAAAATCTTAAAAAAAAGTGGAACTTCTAATCTGTACTATGCTAATCTGAAAATGTTTTTTAACTCAAAAATATTTCTTTAGCATATACCACATATCAGTGACCTTAGATTTTAAAAACCCTCCAACAATGTCACAAGCCTGGGGCGCCTGGGTGGCTCAGTGGGTTAAAGCCTCTGCCTTCGGCTCAGGTCATGATCCTGGGGTTCTGGGTTTGAGCCCCACATCGGGCTCTCTGCTCAGCAGGGAGCCTGCTTCTCCCTCTCCCTCTGCCTGCCTCTCTGCCTACTTGTGATCTCTGCCTGTCAAATAAATAAATAAAATCTTAAAAAAAAAACAAAAAGAAAGTCACAAGCCAAGCAGAACTCGGTAAAGGGCATTCCAGAGTCCTGTTTTGATCTTTTACTGTTAAACACTGGCCTCTCTGAGGCTTGGTCCGCATTCCTGCCCTTCGGCAATGCACACTCTGCCTTCCCAAACTAAGAGAAGTTTCCCTAGACATGTCCTCAGACTCTGGGTTTTTGCACGTGCTTCTTTTTGCCTGGAATGTTGTTCTATCATTTGTGATCATTTGGGAACGGAAGCATTTTTTACTTAATCTTTGACATCAATTTCTCTCTAAACATTTCCCTTTCTAACAGTCAGGGTTAGGGTTAGATGTTACGTTCTGTGTTCTCAAACCACCCTTCTCACAATCCGTTTAATTATCAGGAAGTTTTGTAAGGAGTTGATTAGTCCTCTGTCTCTCCCATGAGGCTGTGGAGTCTTTGCTGTGGGGCTTGTGTCTTATTTATGTTTGTATCCTTTTGGCATAGCACCTGGAACAAAAATTGGCTCCCAATAAAAGTTTTAAATGATGGCACCATAACGTGACCCCATCAAGAAAAGGCTTAATTATATTCTACATATTCTGCTTCAAAAGCCAGAAACTATAAAACGTATTTTGGAGAAGATTGCCGTTGCCAATGACTAAAACAGAAACAAAGATGTTGACATTTAAAAGGGTGCCCTCTCGGATTCGGATGATCATGGCAATGGGTTTCCTTTTATTTTTTTTTCTTTTAAAGATTTTATTTATTTATTTGACAGAGAGAGAGAGAGAGAGAGAGATCAAAAGGAGGAAGGGAGGAAGAGAGGAAGAGGGGGAAGCAGGCTCCCTGCTGAGCGGAGAGCCCGATGCAGGGCTCGATCCCAGGACCCTGAGACCATGACCTGAGCCAAAGGCAGAGGCTTAACCCACTGAGACACCCAGGTGGCCCAAGCAATGGGCCTCCTGCAGAGCCCATTTTTTAAGGGATCCTGGGTAGGCGGACTGTGATGGTCTCAGAGCTGCCCATTTGCTTCCTGACACTGACCTCTGGTTATCCTTGCAGAGGGTCCTATTGCTGGAGTTAATGGGTTAAAGTCAGAAAAGGACAAAGGAACCAGTCCTTCATTGCCATAAGACATTATTTTAGTGCCTTGAGGGAGAAGAGCCCCTTGGAGAGAGGAATGCATGTACACAAGCTTGTGACGTACATTCAACTTCGCTTCAGAGAAATCCTAAGAAAAGCTGAAGGAAAACAATGATTCCTGTTCTCTTTCTGGCACAGGAATCAAAAGAAGTGGATGCAAAAGGCCTCCTTGTTTCTAATAAATCAGGGCTGGGTGGGGCGTCTGGGCAGCCTCTCTTTTATGTCTGATGAATGTCAGAACATCTCTAATTAAATATTCTGAAGAGTGCTCTAAACTTTTTGGAATTTTATTTGAGCAAAACTCCAGGGATGGGGAAATAAAAAGTTGGATCTTAAAAGTCTACTTCTCTTTTCTGCCTGAAAGGGCACTAGTGCATTCTAGCAACTTTACCCGCACTTGCTATAAAGAAGAGCATGTAGGTTAAGTGGGTCACCCTTAATCCTTTCCGAGAGAGTTTAATTATTTAACTCAGCTCCAGGTGATTTAGCTGAAAGCAGTTTAAGCAAAGCAATTTGGTCAAACATAAGCTGGTTGATACGATAATTTTGGTTAAAATGAATTCTTCTCAGTCATTGATTTTTCATGTATTAGTCATTCTGGCAGATTGTGAAGAAGGTTTTGAAACTCATAATACATTTTTTAAGCATTTTTGGGGTCTCTCCTCTCCCCCCTTTTTTTTTTTTTAAAGATTTTATTTATTTATCTGAGAGAGAGAGAGAGAGTAAAAGAGAGCATGAGAGGGCAGAAGGTCAGAAGGAGCAGCAGAGTCCCCATGGAGCTGGGAGCCTGATGCGGGACCTGATCTAGGGACTCCAGGATCATGACCTGAGCAGAAGACAGTTGCCCACCCAGGTGCCCCTCCCCTTCCTTTTCAAATATAAGGAGATCCCCCCTTATTCTTTGGATATTTAAAATTTGGAATTAATTTTCAAACAGTTATTCCAGCTTTCCACTGTGTATGATATTGAAAAGTTGGAAACCTCCTAAATGTGCAGCAAAAGAATATTAGTTGAAATAACCTCCATGTCCAACAACAGGTGGACTGCTCAAATAAATTGTGTTGTATTTCAAAGAAATATGAAAATCCTCAGCTATTCCCCCCAAATTAGCTATTGATTAAGATTTAGTCTTGATACCCTATTTACCAAGATCTATAGACGTGTAACCTATTTTTAAAAATATTTAATTTATTTATTTGAACGAGAGAGAGTTAGTGAGAGAGAGAGGGTGCCCACAGCAGGGGAAGGTGGAGAGGGAGAAACAGACTTCTGTGACGAGCCAGGAGCCTGATGCACAGCTCCATCCCAGGACCCTGGGATCATGACCTGAGTCGAAGGCAGACACTTAACCGACTTAGCCACCCAGGAGCCCAGATGGGTAACCCATTCTTATAGCAAAGACCTATAGACACACATAGAAAAAATCTGGAAGATGTACACCTTGGTGATTATTTCTAATAGCTGGATTTATGGGGGTTCTTTGTTTACTTTTGGTTTGTCTTTTTTTTCCTTTTTAATAAACACTCATTGCTTTTTTAATAAAATAATTTGAGAAGTGTTTTTTGAAGAAAAAGTATTTATTTGTTTATTTATTTGGGTGGATGGGGCAAAGGGAGAGAGAGTCTCTCAAACAAGATTCCACGCTGAGTGCAGAGCCCAATGTGGGACTTGATACCATGACCCTGAGATCATGACCTGAGCTGAAACTAAGAGTCGGATGCTTACCTGACTGAGCCACCCACGTGCCCCAAGAATGTTCTTAATAAAATAAACTATGAAAGAGAATGATCTGTAATTTTCTTGCTTTGAGGATGTGGTGAGACCATTGCCTTATGTCACCATTGTGGCATCGGAGGCAGTAAGGCACTTGGCCAGAGGGCTGCCTTTCTTCTGACTGTATGGATCACGGGACTGAGTTCTGAACTTAGCCAAAGGATTATTTGATCCTTCCAGAATGTCTTCTGGAATGGGGTGGACAGGCCCTTGGCCTTCCCTTCTTCTGTCCTGCTGCCAAAACTGGGATGTGATGGCTGATATTCCAAAAGTTAAGACCAGAAATAATTGACTGAAAATGAACTAAATAATAGAGGAAAAAGCAGCAAACCTCCCTGGCCAGAACATGAAGATATTTAGAAAAACAGACATGAATTTATAGAGGTTGTAACATCACCCCAAAAGGCACTAGAATTGCTATTATTAAAAAAATTTAGCTACTGGGGATATTTATGTAACAAGATGAAGATAGGTAACAAGTGGGATTTTTTTCTCATATTGGTTGGAACTGATAAGTAACTTTACTGCTGGAAACAAAAATCTCAAGTTTCCCCACATTGTAAGTGCAGAGAATGGCCAGCTGTTGGGGATGGCAATGTTCCAAAATGATTTGCTGAGAGGCAACACTTACAGCAGATCCCATACCACCACAAACTCCAACCTCCCAGGGTCCCTCCAACCCCATCCTAAACTTCCCTACCATCTCCTAATAGAGGACTTTAAGGGAGAGAAATGATCTTCTTAGTAGGACATGATGAAGAACAGCTATGTCTCACCTTTCTTTCATCCCTCATGGGGATGGGAAGTAAGTTTCAAGACAAGCAGAAGAACCCAGACCTGAAGCTCATTTGTACAATTTTTGAGTGTCTTCAAGGAGGGCGGGCCAACATCTCATCTTCTGACTGGGACCAGAGAAAGCACCATGGATGAGATGAGGAGGACAGATGACTAAGCAAGGCAGGAACAAGGACTGTCTTTTAAATTTTCCATTCCTGGAGGTACAGGAAATACGGTCCACTTATGGTGACAGATTCCAGGAGTATGGGCCTTCTCAAATTGATGAAGTGGGCCAAGGGCTCACTGGGGTCCATCATAACAAGAAGCAAAGAGCCCAGGCCTCCCAGAAGTACAGCTTGGACTGCTCCTGGGAGGTCATCCTGAAGATGGGATAACTCCTCTTAAGGTACCCCCCACACCTTGGGAAACTGTATCTCACATCAGTGAAGCCTGTTGAGATCATCAACCATCCCCATTCAGAACACAGAAAACAGCTAGAACACTAATTGTAACAAATCATGGAAAGGGTCATATGTCTACTAGGCCTTTATGGAGACAATGCCATTTCCCTGCTCTTTCCTCCTCCCACCCTGACACTGGAGGGGTTGGGGAGGAGCACAGGAAAGGAGCGGAGGTGTCCAGGAGAGTCTACAATGCCCCCATCACACTCTTATCCAACCTGGGTTTGGTGGAGGTGGGGTGGATGGATGGAGAGCTTTGAACTGAATTTGAAATGGAAAGACTCAAATACACGGGACTGAACTAAAGGACTAGAATAAGATGACTTTGATAACTGGAAAGTATTGAAGAGGTGTGGGCTAAGTTGAAATAACATGAAAGCAGCTCACTCCTCAATGGGAGGGGGTATTTCCTAGAGCCTGGTAGGAGCAGGTAGGGAAAGCAGATTCATTTTGTGTTTACACTCCAATGTGGGATTCCCCCTTCTTAAACCAGTTGTAATCCTTTTCAGAAAAATTGTCCAGCTGACTGTACTGTTTTAAACCAGATGGAATGCCATCCTGAAATCTCGACCTCGTAAATAAGTGATCACACAATGTAGGTATGGAAGAATGTTCTAGAAAGGCACCTTGTGGTATGTTGTGTTAGATACATTTCATGAATCATTTCTGGTCCTCTTGATCTCTCCTGTCCGTGAGACCTTTGACGGCCCGACAGCTCCAGAAACATCTCAAGGACACCAGTTACTTTCAGGAGGGCATAATTCCACAGTCCCTTAGCCTTCTGCTCTACGGTGCTCCTTCTAACTCCTGCCCTGCAGCATCCTGGTTAGTGGGAGCAGGAGCTCTGCTGTGAGATCTCCTGGGGTGCCAAGACCAAAAAACCATGGGGATTCATGTCCCACAGGAGATGGGATCTGTGGATATGCCCTCCTTTCCTCCAGGGACAGCTTGCCTTGAGCTGCGGTTTCCTGCACCCCTCAGAAGGCAAGTGCCTGACTCCAGCACTTCCTCCTTTCCTGCTCGCCCTTATCTTCCTCACTCTGACTTCCCTGGGATTGTGGTCTTTAATAAGGAGCAGCACAGAAGCTTTTGCCTCGGGCTGTGCTTCTAGGGAACTCAGGCTGGGACAGGTGTGCAAACCTGCCTTGATTTTCGAAGTATTGCTTCCTGGGCTCCTGTGCCAGATCTGCCTTGAAAATCAGCTTGGTGTTGTGAGCAGTAGCGCGGAGGATGCCTTTGACATTGTTGCTAGAGTCACTGCTGAGACTAAAACCCAACCTGACAAGCTTTCCCAACAAAGGAACATGACACAGTGTACTAAGTTAAAAGTATAATAACCATTTTGAAAGAGGGTTATCGAATGCCTGCTAATAAACTGAGGCAAAACCTTTAGATAAAGCCCCTCAAACCATTTTAGCATATCAAAACTTAACGCAGTATGGTTTACCAAAGAATAAAGTCCACACACATGTCTTTGAGCCCACTCAGTTGATTTCTTTTGCAAGGACACAGTGCCCGATCCCATACAGCAGAAGGCAAAACCATCTCTACTAATCTTTAGCTTTTTTCCTTCTTCTTCTTCCCATTCAATTCTTAGTCCCTCTGCAATAAGGCTGAAGAAAGCTGAGTAGTCAGGATAACAATGACATGTGTCTCATTCACCTCCAGTGTGGGAGAAAAACCCAATGGAAGAGTCTTCAGTGTTAGTAAAGCGAACTGACATCGTCACCTCCCTGGGAGGTACCCTAGGCTCTTCAGAGGCAAGGGTAGGAGGTGATGTTTGCAGATGGCCCCTGAGCACTACCGGGGTAACCAACGAAAGAGCTTAAGGAGTTGATGCTGGAGGGTCTGGATAAGGGCCTGGATAAGTCTGGAGGGTCTGAGATTCACCAAAGTCAACATGGTGGGTTTGCACCTTCAAGCGTGATACCCGCTCGGGATCCAGGAAGCACATCAAAAGTGCCAAGAGTCCCCAGAGGGAAGGATTCGGAGGCTGCAGATCTTGGCTGCTGTGACTGTCCAGGGCCTGCAGGCCCCCTGGAGCCCTGGCATAAAAATTCTGGAGGGAGAGACCTTACAAGCAGCAATTCGAGGAGCAGCTGCCAGGGTCCAGCCCACTGCTGGGTGTGCTCAGGATGCCAGGAATGTCCACTGAGAGAGCCCGGCTGAAGGCTGCACTGTCTCCTGGGAGAAGTCCCCCCGGGAGGAGGCAGGAGTGCCGGAGATGATTCAGGGGCTTCCCAGCTCTGCTGAGGCTTTCCCCCCGCCAGGGCTTCCTATTGGTCCCATCAGGGCAGAACAGCCTAGGTATAAATCTTTCTCCACCAAGACACTGTTCTCAGTGTCTGTGCTCTTTAGGGGTGAGGAGCTATTTGGTGAGTTCAGGGTAGTAAGAATGGTTGAACCAGACCCACAGTCTCAAACCAGTGACTGGAAGGGAAAAATCCCAAAGCAGAACATTTCCCCCAGAATCTTCCACTCACGAAAATGGAGGCCAACACAGACCATAGATGTGTAGTTGATCAAAGCCAAACTGCCTCCCAAAGACACCCAAATCCCTTTCTTGCTGGTCCCTGGACAGCTTTTGTGTTCCTTCATTTGTCTCTGTGTTTGGTGTGTTTGGTGACTCTTCTCCCTTCAGACCATGCCCTGGTATCCCAAGGTCTGGTCTTTATAGCTCTTTGTTCTGAATTGTTTTCTCTTCTGAGAGCTAATTCTCAAGAAGCCCACTCCCCAAATATCACCTTTTTGGACACCTCTCAAAATCCATTTTTACTCCTGCCTCCCTCTGAACATGTCCATGTGAACACTCTTGTGACCCAGGTGTCCACCCACAAACTCCAAACCGGGATATGTCTCATTCCCCCAACGCATTCGACGGCCATCAGGTTGGGTGATCCCTTCGTCCCTTCCTTTTTTTTTGCTGTTCCCTTGCCTATCATCCTGACCTCCTCTCACCCCTGAATTACTGTGCCAGGGGACCTCGCTGGCAGCCTCCAGTCCTCTCCTGCTCACTCTACTTCTCATCCTTGGATGAAGCGTCCTCGGGCATCTTTCATCATGTCCTGCCACCCACTTATAGCTGAACCTCAAACAACTCTTTCCAGATGCACCATATTTGAGCCCGACCTGCGTAGGGACGCAGGGGGTGGCTCAGGAGAGAGGGGAGGAGAGCGGAGCGACAGGGCAGGTGTCCCTCCTTGACAGCTGTGCCGGGAGCAGCCGTGGGCAGCCGCCCAGCAGGGCTCTGGCTCTGGTTTACACTGAGGTTTCTTTGGTTCTAATTACAAGTGAACACAATGCCGCCCCCTCTCCTTAGCCACTAGCTCCTGTTACTCTCACTAAGAGGAGCTGAAAAATGAGCAGTTTTCCACACTTCCTCCCACGGGATCGGATAAAAGAAGCATCAATTTGGTGACTCAAGGCTTCCTTCTCCCACTGACAATCCCACCCTCCTGCCTGAGGGGCACCCAGTTTCCCAGGATTGCGCCTGCCAGATCCCAGTGGCAGCAGCTGGGCGTGATTCTCTAATCAGGACGAACTGGGGAGCCATGCCTTTTCCCTCCAGCTCAATCAATGTTTTATCTCCCCTGAGGTGGGGGGATCGCCTGGTGTGAGGGGTCTCAAACCATTCATTTCTTTTTTCTGAAAACCCCAGGGCATTCTAGATCTTAGAGGGAGTTTTCAATCAAATAGTACAATTGGGCAGAATCTAGCAAAATTGAACTGATATTATGTATAAATGTATGAAATCTATTCCAAACCCTTACAGAAATGAGTTTTTTTCCTTTTCTTTTTCTTTCTTTCTTTCTTTCTTTCTTTCTTTCTTTCTTTCTTTCTTTCTTTCTTTAATTCAGCAGTTTTATCCTTGCCATAACTTCCTGTCTTTAGGGCTGTTGACTTAAACTTCTATTTTTTAGAGTCCCACCAAAATTCTGCTTCTGTGTCTGGTGTTGTATCTTTTTACCAGACATACTTGGAATATCGGTTTTTCTGGGTGTCATCCACTTCCTGATTCATTCTCTTTCCCGCCCTCCACACACCCCTTGTCTCGATTCTCAACTAGGAAGGATGCTGAGCCTGAAGCTTATGAAAGGGGAGAAAAAAACCAAGACTAGAGCCTCGAAGCTGGAAGACCTCATGGGGGAAAAACTCACTGTGGATTCAGGGGAGAAAGTTATTTTCATTCCCCCTCTCGGAAAGCACAGAATGAAAGAATTCCGAAAGAATTTGGAAACAATAGCTAATTTGGAAATCTGCCTTATTCAGAAGTGAAAGATTTGACTGGAAAGAGGAGCAGGTGGCAGTAAAGGTGACCCGTGAAGAGCAGAGGCTTTGAATAGAGACAGAGCTAGCTCGGCTGTGTGGTGAAAGGGAACTGACTTAACCTCTCTGATCGCTGTATTCTCATCTAGAAAACAAGCAGAGTAAGTCCTCCCAGTGCCGTGAAGATAAAATGACAGGTGTTTCGCCCACAGCCTGACACACAGTAACAGACAAAATAACAATCTCCCAAAACTTAGAGCGAGCCCAGCAACTGGACAGCAATTTTTTTCTCTCCTTCCCTCCTTCCTTTCCTTCCGCATTCTCTCCCTTCCTTCTTTTCATTCTTCCTTCGTTCTTTCATTCCTCCTTCCTTTTTAGTGTGGTAAAATATTCACAACATAAAATTTACCATTTTAACCATTTTTAAATGTATAATTCAGTGGCATTAAATACATTCACGTGGTCACGCAACCATCACTACTGCCCGTTTCCAGAACATTTTCAGCACCTCAAACGCTGTCTCGTTAAACATTAATTCCGCATTCCTTCTTCCGCCTAGCATCCGGTAACCATGATTCCACTTTCTGTCTCTATGAACTTGACTATTCTAGGTGCCTCATATAAGGGGGATCATGCAGTATTTGTCCTTTTGTGTCTGGCTTATTTCACTGAGCATGATGTCCCCGAGGTTCATCCATGCATAGCCTGTGTCCTTCCTTTTTATAGCTGGATAATGTTCCATTGTGTGAATGTTATCATATTTTGTTTACCCATTCATCTACTGATGGGCATTGGATTGTTTCCTCCTTTTGGCCATTATGAATAAGGCTGCTACAAACACTGGTATACAAATGTCTATTTGAGTTTCTGCTTTCTGAGCAGCACTTTTAAAAGACGTAGTTTGTCATGAAAAATTTTTCCGAATTTGGAAATTGGCAAATGGGATTACTGGATGCACTTTCCAAGCTGTGCTGGGTGTGGTTGAAAAAGTCTATCCTGTGTCAGGATGATCGGATTTGCTAGGGATGTTTGCCTTTGTTTGATTTTCCTATTTTGATTGATTCCGTGATTTTACAACTCTGTAATGGTAGAGGCTGTGGTGTAGAAAACCAGGAGCATTACAAATGAATCTCACGCTGTTGCATTGCAAATGCTTTCTGCCCAGGAGAAAAGAAAGTTAACTCAAAGGTTATAGTTAATGCCTGGTAGGATCTTTTGGCAGGTTTAATGGAAGCAGTGAAGGAAATAGAAAATCTATATAATTTGAATAAGGATGGATTTTGCTCCTTGGTCTCTCTTGTTCTTCTTCCCAAAGAGTCTACAGCAGTGTTTGGTGGACTTGCTTGTCCCTTCATTCTACTAGATGTTGCCCCTAAATTGCCCTTCTTTAGTCTGGCCTTGGTCTTGGGCAAAACAGTGAAGAAGCCCTTGTCTGTGTGTAAAAGATATGTTCGAAGTTTCTTCCTGTGCAGGCCCTTGTCTGAGCTTTTGCTTTTCTGATTGGCTGAGTTCGATGCAGTTTCTTTCTTTCAGGGGCATTTATGATTTAAGCTTCTGAACTGTGTCCTAAGTCAGCTCAGACAAAGCTCAGAGAAAGGGAT
The DNA here is from genome assembly GCF_010015895.1 of Lontra canadensis. Classification (NCBI taxonomy): domain Eukaryota; kingdom Metazoa; phylum Chordata; class Mammalia; order Carnivora; family Mustelidae; genus Lontra; species Lontra canadensis. Next base: position 4,568,930 of record NW_022631092.1, read on the forward strand.
TTCAGGCTTTATAAATCAATGCAAGATTTCAGCAGATATTAAAGTAATATTAAGCACCTGTAATATAATTTTTATTTTATTCTGAATGCTGTCTTCAGCTTGTATTGGGGGTCTAGCTAGAGGCTGTCAATTCCCCCTTCTGAGCAGCTCATTAAATCCACTTCCCTTAGGGGCTCTCAGACTCCATGGTGCTGGGTACTAGCCTCGTTGCCCTAAGGACAAGTACCAGGCAGCTAAGGACAGCTGCTGTGCCCCAGAGCCCATGAAATTACTCAAGCTGACCAATCCACAGGGAGCCTGAGAAACCTAGCTAAGCTTATCCCACTTGTCATATATAAGCTGCCCCCTATAGCTCCAGCTCCATGTTACCCTGTCCCCTGTCCCTGGGTACAACCCTCTGTATGGCCAGCCTGTAACAGAGGTCTGCTTTCTCTTGTCCCTAGTGTCACTGTGTTGTGTCCCACCATTGAAAGTAAGTCCCACAGCACACACTGTGTCAGGGTCTCTGTTTTATCTCAAGGGAATGTGGGCGAAGGTGAGATGGTCTCCACCCTCCAGGAGTTTGCAATCCAGCAGAAGAAACACAAATCCTTACATGAAAAGGTAAAGAAGAAAGCGTGGTGTCTTCAAGGTCAAGAGCATGAGGGTGAGGTTCTGAAGAGGGTGTGAGCACTCCACCTGAGGGTGGTTGTTGGGGGTTGGAGGTTTTTTGGTTAAGAATCCTGATTCTTGATTGGATTCTTCAACCCCCCCACCTTTTCTGATTATTTATTTATTTGACAGAGAGAAAGAGAATGTGAACAAGCAGGGGGAGAGGCAGCAGGAGAGGGAAAAGCAGACTCCTCGCTGAGCAGGGAGCTCGATGCAGGGTTCCATCCCAGAATCCTGGGATCATGACCTGAGCTGAAGGCAGATGCCCAAGGGCTGAGCCACCTGCGCACCCGTGGAGTCTTAATCTCTTATGAAGAATCCTGCTCCCTCTCTCAACAGTTCAGACATATTTCCTTCCCCCACTTCATTTTATGACTTAAGTTTTAGTATGATTTTATTCTGGTGATAGGCGCGGAGTGGGAAAGAGAGAAGATCATGAGGAGAGGGATGGTGCCAAACTGAAAGGCTGAGTTTTTATAACCAGCCCTCCTCTTCTCTCAGGAAAGTGGCCCTGTCCCTTCGAAGCCAAGACGTACTTCGTTCTTCTCAGCCAGAGAATGAGGTCTATTCTGTTTTCATAGTGAAGCTGTTGAGCAGCTGTTCACCAATCTTCTTTTCCACCTCTTCATTCCCATTTGTCAGGACTAAGACAATCTGTGTCTGGCTCTCCTCACTCTCTTGTAGCCCCGACAGAACTCACTTCCCTGGAGCCAGAACTAGGAGCTAGAGGCAGGGGTGCCTGGACACACCGTGCCAGGGTGTACAAGAGCAGGGCCAGCGCCCAGGAGTGAGACGTCTCCTTACTCGGCGTGTCCGAGCTGCCTCACTTGCCTTACCCTGGTCCTGCTATTCCCATCCCGTGGAAGTGGGCACATGGCCAATCAGGACTTTCTCTCCAGCGCCATCTCCCTCCCTCAGTATGACCTTCAGCTGAGCTCAGACAGTTTCATCCATTCCCCTTAACCCTGGCCATTCTAACTCACCCAGGGGAAGAAATTCTACTGATGTTGTAAACAAATCATGGTTTAGTCAACACTAAAGAAAACGAGTATTTCTACTTCACTAACATGACCAAGTCCATTTTTCTTTCCTTCATAAAGTTGCTGAACTAACTCGGTATATACTAAAGACACATGACATTGATTTCTAGAAAGCCTGAGCAAGGCCATAGGACAGCCATCTCTGGATGTTAGAAATTAAAAATATTCTTCACTGCAGTTCTTGCAAGAGCTAGTTCTAAGGGAGGCAGCTTACCATTTGGGGAGATCAAGTGGTGGAAAGAGGGCAGAGCCCATGGAGAAAATCTTGGTGGTTCTCCTCATATTTCATTTGAGGGCTCCCCTGAGGGGTCAGCAGGGCTCAGAGTGGATTTGAGGAGGAACAAGGATTAAGGCTTTTGAAGGGTTTGAAAAATAAACAGGGGCTGCAGCATTAATAATGTAGTACCTTCTTTAGAACAGAGGAGAGTTCAAAAGCTGTTCTTGTGGGGTATTAGCTATTGTTTCCAGTACCAGCTCCTTTCAAAGACCCTCCCCTTTGGCCTTGTTTCTCACCCCTAGAGCATCTCTCTGTGGCTACAGAGAAGGAGGTGTGCTTGGCAGTAGGACGAAACTCCTCCTTTCCCTCCCACACTCCTCTCCTTCCTTCCTTCTTCCCTCCTTCTCTCTTTCTCTCTCCTCTATTTCTCTCTCTCTGCCTTTTATTTTCTTCAGAAATGCATATGATCCTAAATTTCAGAACTCAATCTCAGGACTTGAACTGCTGAGGTTAAACTGACTAAGGTATAAGCCATGTTGAGGACCATGAATTGTGCTGAAATATGGCCTTCCTGGAATATTCCACTAGCAGTAGTTCCACTGCCTACTCTCCTTATCACTCTCTGAAACTCTTCTTTTTCTGTGTAAGAGTTACTTGTCTGTTTCTCCCACTAGAAGTTAAGCTCACTGGGGGCAGTGACTTTGCCCTCAACAGTATGGTGCTTATACCACTGTGCATATCACATCAATTAATGTTGGATAAATGAATGAATGAATAAGTGTATGAATGAGTTGCCTTTCAATAATGAGTAATTTAAGTAAGTCAGTAATAGTGAAAGAAAGTAAGTTCTTTCATTTAGTGTGTTGAAATTCTTTCATTCAGTCCTTCATGAATTCCAAATGTGAATTTAACACACGTAGTGTGTTGAAATTCTTTCATTTAGTCCTTGTTCCATCTAAAATATCCTTGGGGACATATGCCAGGCAGAGTGCTAGGCACTGAGGATAAGGCAGTGAACAAGACCAACATGGCTCCTGCCTCATGGGGCTTAGAGTCTGGGAGGAAATACAAGCATTAAACAAGTAATTTCAGTGTACTGCATTTTTCATAAGGTAGAACAACTTTAATTTGTTTGCCTGTTTTGTTCTGGGGAAAATAATTGCAGTATAAGTTGAAGGCTGCTGGGTACAACTTGACAAATTCTTGAAAGAAACCCAGGGCTCCTGGCAGGCCATTACCCATTAGAGGTTGCTTCTACTTGCATATAATGGAATCCTGACTCTGGAAGCAGAACGAAATTGGGATTTACTTTTCCTCATATGGAAACAGGCTGGCCAGACAGTCTAAGACTGGTGAAGTGGCTTCCTGATGCCATTAGTGTTTCAGGATCTTTCTATCCTCCTGCTCTGCCATCCCAAGCATCAGATTTGATTCCTCCAGCTCAGGCCTCATATCTGGTTTCCATTCCAAGAAGGAAAAAGGAAGTGACAAGGTGGAAAGGAGGTGCCTATATTGGGAAATTAAAATCTCCTTGAAGTCTCCAAAGACTTCTTCCAAAACCGTATCAGATGCTCATCCTCAGGTGCAAGGAGCTTCTTTACTTTGGGCAAAATCTGTATTGGGTTGAGGGAGAATGGCAAATTCCACTCCATTACAAAATGGTTTCTATTTCTAAGGGAAAGGGGGAGAATACATAATGGGTCAACAACTAGCCACTAGCAGAGTCTTCCACAGAGGACTCATTTCTTCCCAAGCTTGTTTAGAAGGACTTAGCTGGCCTGACTGTAGTTGCGTGACCAGAAATAAGAACTTAGTGAGTCGCACAGCGGAACACATCTTCAGGATGCTGGGTTTCAGCAGATGCTGACAACAGACTAAAACACCAGCAGCAGGCGCAGGGACATGGCACAAAAATGCACCTCTAAGTTTGGTGATAGCAGCAACCAGGATCTGGTGTGCATTATATTAAACAGGGGATAGGTTAGACTGCTGTCATAAGAGAGACCCAAAATACAGTATCTTGAGCAAGGTGGAAATTTATTTCCCTTGTATGTAACATTCCACAGGTAAGCTGTCCAGGGCTATTTGAACAGCTATCATTCTCAACTTGTGGCTGCTATCTCAGGACAAGAAAGCTACTCCAATTTTCTTTATGTCTTGGCCAGAAGGGAAGAGAAAATGGCCAGAGTTATATATGCCAATTCTTTTAAAATCAAGGGCTAGAAATGACACACACATTACTTCTGCTCATATCCCATTGGCTAGAACAGTCATGAGATTATCCAGATCCCAGATGCAAGAGATGCTGGGAAATGTAGTCTTTTTGGGAAAAAAAAAAAAAGAATTTATTCCTTTGAGAGAGAGAGACAGTAAATGAGCGAGTGAGAGAGCATGAGCAGGGAGAGGAGCAGAGGGAGAGGGAGAAGCAGACTCCCCACTGAGCAGAAAGCCCAATATGGGCTGATCCCGGGATTCTGGGATCATGATTGAGCCAAAGGCAGATGCTTAACCAACTGAGCCACCCAGGTGCTCCTGGGAAAGGCAGTCTTAAGACAGTTATGTGCCCCACTAAAACTACATAACTAAGTAAGAAGAGGAGAATGGATCTTAGCAGACATCAACCTCTCACATTTATGAGGTCTCCTAGTTTCAAGGGATTATCCTGATTCCATTAGTGATTCAGGAATGTCCAGGTCTGGCTCTCTGTGCATTAGCAAGATCTGGAGTCCATAAGAGGATGAAGAGTCCAGAAAAAACGGCAGACTTTTAATTAAATGAGCAGATGGGAGCTCAAGTATTGAACTAGTGGATAAATAATAAACTGCTGGATAAATATTTAACTACTGGATAGTATAGGAAGGCTTTTATTTTTACCCCATTCTGTGAAGTGAAACTCCAAGTCTCAATAGTAAAAAGTGATGATTAGTAAAAGGAACTATCTTAGCCTGGGTACTCCAGAAAACAGAGCCTGAGACAAGGATTAAAGTGCTAACCCTTTTTTAAGGGAGATGCAAACCCAAAGCAGGAAAAGTAAAGTAAAAAGAAATGAGCAAGGATGATGGGAAGTGATACAATGTATCACCACACCAGCCACCACTTCACTGAACTACAAAGAGACAAGGGACAAAGCTGGCTGTTCAGCAGGTGTGCCCATTCAGCATCCAGGACTTCTCCTGGGAGAGTTATAAAGAGAAATCACACCCTGGAGTAGCTAAGAGGCAAAAAAGAGGAGGGAGAATTTATCTGTCTTCATCCCATTCAGATCTATTTCTCATTGATCAAGGTTCACTCTACAGGAAGCACCAGCTTCCCCCTCAACAGCCACTCAGATGGGCCAGATTCCATACTCTGTACTACAATGTTCTTAAGTCCGTTAAGGGGAAGGGTGACCTGATAGAGGTAGGATGCCAATCAAGTGAGAAAAAGGAGGAGGTGGTCAAGGGAATTTGCAAAAATGCACAGGTTTCTGTCCTAATCATGAGGACATACAGGCCATGATGGGACCATAAATTGTTCAAGAAGATGTACTCTGGTCTAAAGGGTCAGTTGAGCTGCACCAATCTATCTTCTCCAGTTGGCTGCTAAGGGGGGTCAGTTGGCTGCTAAGGGGCTAAAAAAAAAAAAAAAATCTCCTTAGACATACCCCTAAGAGTTACTGTTGTTGAAAACAATAAGAACAATAGGACTTAAATGTATTACTCTTACTTAATGTATTACTCTTCCCTAGGAAGATTACCTACGAACTTTTGGTACGGATGATCTCTTGATGGAAGCATTACTGTTGTCTGACAGAGGTTGAGTGCAAAGCATGGTGCATCAGAGATGTTGGAGATGCATGCTATTGTCACTGGCCCACATGGAGAAAGAACAATATAAATACGGAAATAACATTAAAACACAGCACAGGCTAAGTGCTAGGTGAGTGATCTAGAATTCAGAGGAGGACATATCCACTAGCATTTGCCAGGAGAGGAGAATGCTTCATGGAGGTGGTCATATTTGATGTGGGCCTTGAGAGAAAGGTGGACTTAGGTATGTATGGAGTAGAAGGGGGCATTTGATGTTGGGGGCAAGACATAGACAAAAACACGGTGAATGACAGCAGAAGAAACAAAGAATATCTGCTTTGTCTAAAGGAAAGATTGAGAAGCAGCTGCGAAGATGGGTTAAGTTAGGGATATTCTTAGATAAAGAATTTGGATCTTTTCCCTAACAGAGTTGCAAAGGGATTTTAGAAGTCAGAGAAGGGGATATTGGAGAACAGCTTGTGATGAGTAGGGACGGGGCAGAGTTGGAAAGAAATTCCATTATGGAAACCATCCCTTAAAAAGGACTCTTAACCAAATAGGTCATACCCACTTGGTCAGAGGGGATGGTTAAGTGGAATGGGCACATGGGGCAGTGTATTTTGGGGGGGGTGGTCAATTGCAGAAAGGAAAAGCAGGGAAGACAACAAAGATGATTTTTCAATGTTGCCGTTTTGCCACATTTCTGCTCTGCACAGACCAAAGGCTTGGTCAGCCTGATTCATCTGGAGTCCTTCTAATGCTCTGTGGGCAGCATAATCATGATGGAGAGGTCTGCCTTAAAGCACTACAGGATGCAGTATTAGTCTGATTTTATGGCTCTGTACTTCAGGCTTTCCTTTCAACCCCTGGCAATTCTATGGCACCTGTCTTCCTCTTAGGCCAACTGTCAGATGGTTTTTGGTGAGCCTAAGATCTTTGTTCAAACCCACTTTATAAAATGTTATTTTCCAGTTTATTCCTTTTCTAATTATGTACCTGCTGCTAATTCTTCGTACATTACTCCTAGGCCTGCCTGCAGATTGTGCCATGGATGTTTTATAACTGTTACAACTTCCTTTTCAAAAGCATTTGGGATGTTTTCCCTGTAGTAACTTACCCTTCTAGAAAGTCTAGTTCCTGCCCACGCACCACATGAGTCACAATAGAACCTGATTCAGAGCTAGTGAAACCTTTAAGAATAAAACTGTTATTAGTGAAAAAAGGTTTAGTTCAGGAGGAACTGAGGAAGATTCGATTCAGTTTGGGCTTGAAAACAGTAAATTCCTTTCAAATAAAAATTTTCTTCCCACTTCAATTCTATATGTTTTGAGAAAATATGTTAGTCCTCAGAGAGACTTTTGGTACAATGAAATGTGAAAAAAAAAATGATTCCAAAATTAAGTGGTAATTTGCTTCAGTTTTATTTGATGTCTGGAGGACAGAAACACTTTTCTGGATCAGGAAAGAAAAGAAGGTTCCACGGTTGTTAGGACAGTTTGCCAGAACCAGGCAAGTCCTTTTTTTTTTTTTTTTTTTTTAAGTTTGCCCAATGCAGTTCACAGAATATTCTAGTTTATAACATTTATACCCAGATCTCTTGTAGGTCCATGAATCATTGTTGTTCTTGTTACCTTTGCTGTAAGACAAATTATCCTAGGGACAGAAATTCTGAGAGCTTGCCTGGATGGTTCTCACTTGGCATTTCTCAGGTAATTGGTCAGATGTCTACTGGGGTCACAGTTGTTTGCAAGTTCAGCTGGACAAGATGTCCAAGATGGCTTGTCACTTGGCTGGTCACTAATGCTCCCTATTGGGTGACAAGAGTATCTACACATGGCCTCTCCAGTGGGACAGTCCCAGAGTCATCAGAGTTCTTTAAAGGCAGTTGGCCTCCCTCAGAGCAAACATCCCAACAAAACCAGATGGAAGCTATCCTGCTGTTTCCAGCCCATCTCAGAAGTCACATAGTGCTGGTATTGGTTGAAGCAGTCAGGCCCACCTGCACCCAAGGAGAGGAGGCAGAGACACCCCTCTTGATGAGAGGAGTATCAGATCATTTGCAGGTGTTTAAACAAAAGCAAACCCCAGCAAACTGCTATAGTCCTATACAGACAGCTTTCAGTCTCTCTGAGCACCGTTCCAGGAATTCTAGCAAGTTCCTGTCTAACTTGGTTAGCATTCTGAGATACACTTTAGGTTGTCTTCTCCAGCTTCTTCCCAGAACCTCCTTGTCATGTTTTTCCATTTCTTTCTACTTGGATAAATCACTTGAAGTATCTCATCTTTTTTTTTTTTTAAAGCACTTTCTAGCTGATTTAATCAGTTAATGGATTCCTAACTTACGTGTAAGATGTCAGTCATAAAATTTTATTTTTGTATTTATTACAGAGATTTTAATAGAAGAGCTTAGTTTTTGAACGATCTTTCAAATGACTGCATTACACATGAATCTTATTATAATACACTGAAATAATCATTTCAGTGAAGTGCCTATGTTTTTCATCTTAACGGCACCTAATTGCCCTTCTATTTCAAACAATACAATGAAATTCCTTCCCGATAAAATATTATGGACAGTCCTTTGGAAACAGTTGTAATGGGTTGTGCCCACATTAGAAAAGGAAAGATACTGAGAGCTGACTGAATGCCTGAGAAATTGTGTTCTGTCAAACATTTCAAGCAATTAGCCACCAATAAGCCTCATAAAAATAGATTCTTCCCCGCTTTAAAAACTGGAAAATTGCCAATAATCTTCAGCCAGATGGGTACAGCCTTCCTACAGTCATCCTAGATTTTCCTTCTCAAGTCTTCCCAGTGCAGCCTGAAAGTTTTGTTCACATTCACTGCCTCATAATGAATGGACTGAGATTGACAGGCTGGACCCCTTCTTGAGTAAGGGTGTGAGAGTGGTTTCTCTTCCTGTAGAAAGTTTTCTCTTCCTGCAGAAAGACGTTCTGAAGGTGGATGGTGTCAGGGAAGAGCAAATGTCACAGTATAATGACACAGAGTGCTTTGCACTGAGTGCTTCCGAGGGCACGGACTTCGATTTGCAAACCCTTTAAACTGCTCTCGGAAGCTAAAGGAAATGGTAAATTTAGAAAGACTAGCATGTCGCTGAGTTGCCAATAGGGTTATTCAATAAACTGAATACTTTCTTAGAAATTAAATGTAGGTTTTATAAGACAATGGGTAATCAGAGATCTACAAATATAATATGGTTTCTATAATACGATGGCATTTTATGGTTTTTGTATGGTGATTTTACATTAATGTTTTGTTTTGTATGCAGGTTGGTCTTACGGAAATAGTGTAGCAGGACAATATAATGTGCTCCACGTGCAGATGAAGAAGTGACTTGAGCCAGCGTCCTAGGAGGCTGTGCTCTGCCCAACGGTATCTATTTGCTATATTGTTTGTAATTTCCTTTAAAACATTTCTACACTGAAAAATCTGTGTTAGTTGGTTTTTATCTGTACTTCAGAAGCAGTTAGTTAATATTTGAAGTACTCTAGTCACAAATTATACACCAAAGGGATAGTTAATTGGCATCTGAAAGTTCTAAATAAAGTCTATACTCTAGAGACAGCTTGGTAGGAGAGGGACTTAAACATTCCTTATGTCTGATCTGCACTAAAGGCTTTGATTAATTGAGTGGATGTTAGAATTTTGTCATCATTGAAATGAGAGGTCTTCAAATGTGTGGACTTGCTAGAAGTGTTGTTTGGGTAGTTCCACCTTTAAATAGAGTATAGAGTGTAGGTAACAGGGCCAATACCTCGCTCTAGGATTCTGATTCCAAACTTGTTTTGTGCTAAGATGCTGAGGGGCAAATTTCTGTAACCCTGTTTTGGCTTGGTAGCTGAGTTGGCTGCTAGAATATTCACATTTACTTTCAATAAACTTTTCATGAAAGATGCCATCTCAGTACCCAAAAGGGCAGAAACTCAGAACTTTATTGAGTGTACAGAATAGGATGTGTAACTCTCTTTGTGCTTATATTATTACAGTAACATCTCAGACAAATTAATTGCAAGCATGTATCAAAGGTATGTTTCAAACTTGCTGCCAGGGAGGAGTCCTATGAGCACATTAACTTAAGTATTAAGTTAAGCAACAGTGGCAGCCACTTCTACTCCTGGGCCTGATGGGACAACGGAAGGGTAAACTCGAAGATGGGAGCTATGTAGAAGTTGCTGTCTGCCAGGGCAAGGGCCTTCAGTCGAGGGGACAGCCCACCCATGGCATCTCTGCAGGGAGAGAACCAGTGTGTGGAGACCCCAGCCCCATTCTGCTGCCCTTCACCTTCCAGTCTCCTGCTGGTGCTCCTCACTGAGCCAGAATTAACCCGAACTGGAATGCCAGGAAGCCCAGAATGCAGTCCATGCAGGCTAGCTTCCAGGGCCCAGGAGGCTGGGCAAAGGTATGGAGTAGAGATGGAGGAGCAAACAGAAGATCCAGCACAGTAAATTTTCTAGAAAGGACTCTTGAGCTCATTGAAGTCTATCAGAAAATAGCTTATGTGATTTATCAGGAGCAAGTAATTACCTCTCCAAAGGAGCAACTAATCACTTCAGACCACAAAGTTCGGCTTCAGTTCAGGGACAATTTTCTTTCTCAGTGTGTGCAACAGAAATTGGTCTGACCTGGCTTTTATTATAACTCACCACCCGGTAGGAGGCTTACTGCTTCATCTACCTATAAGTAGTGGTGGCTAGGAGGAAGAGATTTTCTTCTTAATACCTCATACTTAGATTGGATTAGGTAAACTTTGCACATCTTCAGACAGAAAACATTCTGGATTTTTTCCCTCATCATACTTGTTGCCATTCACAATTAGATATTCATTAGTTTGTTGATGTGTTTGCCTGTCATTCCATTCAGTGACCATAATCCATGAAGACCAAGAGTTTTATCTCTCTACACACTGCCTACCATGGTGCTAGACACATCATCGATGCTCAGTAATTATTATTTACTGAATGAAGGAATGACTGTCCGCAAGGCAGCTTAGTGAAGTGGGGAGAGTATGGGTGCTGGAATAAGGAAGAATTAGGTGTTGAATCTTGGCTGTACTTAGGAGTTGAGAAGACTTAGCAAAGCTTAATCTCTCAAAGCTGCAATTTCCTCCTCTATAATACGGTGGTTATAAAATTTGCCCACCTAAATTTACTCACTTAAGTTTGAATCAGACACACTGTTGTCTAGTAGGGCTGGGAACATGAAAGAAGGCAGTTAGGAATTACAGGGACACCTGCTGCTGTTCTCATCACCATTGTTAGTTTTCATAAAAGCATGTTTACAATAAGGGAGGATGCCTTTCAAAAGAGTAATGATCATTAAAAATATAATTTTCTCAAAGGAATAACCAAGGGTATGGCATATAAAATAAAGGCTTCATCTTTTTGAAGCTTATTGAAACTTCTCTTTTAAATGATCATTGGTCACTAGTGTTTGGTACAAACTAGTAGAAATATACTCAGCTGAGTCTGAAGCCTATAACATCTGTGAAATAGGATATTCTATAAAAATGGCATGGTATATGCAATAGAAATGTTCCTAAAATATGCAGGAACACTTTTATTGATTATAACACATTTTAAAAGCATTAGGAGCATTCATCCGATGATGAATTTTCCTCTAAAGCGAAGAATGACCCCAATATTATTGTTTTAAATCCAACTTCCTTTAAGTGGTGTTGATGTGGGGAAAACCCATATGCTGGTGATGTCCTCTGGGCTGCCTTTCCAAGTATGTGTCAGTAAAGCATGCTTTCCGGTTTTGTTTTTTGTTTTTGTTTTAAGTGGCCTTTAATTTTTTTTTTAATCATACAAGTTGACTATAGAAAAAGTAAGAAATACAGATGAGCAAAAACAATTTAAAAATGTGAAACTGACCCAGAATCAAACTTTTCAAATGTGAGTTTGTATTTGGCTTTTTTTTTTTTTTAATAGGCTTTGTAAGAAAATTCTCCATCAGAGTTACTTTTTTTCCATCCCTGGAGTATCAGTAGGGTTTCACCAATTTGAGTAAGTATTTTTGTAAACTGCTTCCCTTTCTCAAATGTCCCCCACTTTCCCGCTGTTAAGAACTTGTGATTATTCCTCCAACACTGACTTTAACTGCTCCCCAGTAAGTAACAACTATGTTGTTTAGGTGGAATTGGCCCAACCCCTCAGTTTTAGGGGTAGACACTATGTGGTTTGAGCCAATCCAGGTAATCTCATTTTCATTTGCTGATGTGATTGGTACAAGCAACTTAGATCCTGAAGTCCATACATTTCTAAATTCATGGCTTCCCCCCAAGCAATTCAAGAATTAACTACCTATATCAAGAATATGGACTTTAGAATCACACTGCCTTGATTTCAAGTCCTGACTACCTCAAACCATTTGTGTGAATTTTAGCAATTACTTGGTTTCTCTTGGCTTCAGTTTTTATCTGTATAACCTATAAACCATGTAAAGGACCCCATACATTGCAAGCACATGCTAAGGGTGATAATGTGTAACCAATTATTAATATGTTTCCTATCTTACAGTTAATCTGATTGATAAATTCTTGTCTACATGCCAGTAGGTATGGGTTACCTATTGGTCTTTCTTCTTGACAATTAATTCGTATAAATTTTAACAAAGACGTCTTAGAGACAATATACTCAGTTCAGATGCTAATGGAATGGCCAGTGGTTGAAAGCTCAGGCCAATCCTAAAGTGAGAGTTGTATGACTTCTTCAAAGCTGCTTGGGTCAATCCTCATCCCATCTCCATCTCCTTGGTTTTTTCAGTTGATCTTGTGCAAGGAAGTTGTTGATTGCCTACATTACAGTCATTCCTTCTTGCTAATACAAAGCTAATTTGTACATTAACTGGTCACACGGCTCACTTGGGGATTAAATCTTGATAATATCAATTTCTAGGTCAGTGATTGGTTTAGAAATGAATGGGGGGGTGCCTGGGCGACTCAATAATCAAGCATCTATCTTTGGCGCAGGTCATGATTCCAGGGTCCTGGAATCAAGCCCTGCATCTGGCTCCCAGCTCCGCGGGAAGCCTGCTTCTCCCTCTCATGCTCCCCCTGCTTGTGTTCTCTCTCCTGCTGTTTCTCTCTCTGTCACATAAATAAATAAAATCTTAAAAAAAAAGAAATGAATGTGTAATACAATTTTAGTCAATGAAATGTGAGGAAAGCCTTTCCACAGGGCTTCTGGAAAGGAAAACTTTATCTTTTTTTTTTTTAAGATTTTATTTATTTCACAGAGATCACAAGTAGGCAGAGAGACAAGCAGAGAGAGAGGGAGGCAGGCTCCCCACTGAGCAGAGAGCCCAACTTGGGGCTCAATCCCAGGACTCTGGGATCATGACTTCAGCCAAAGGCAGAGGCTTTAACCCACTGAGCCACCCAGGTGTCCCAAGAAAACTTTATCTTAAAAGGCAAACAGAGATGGAACCTTCTGTCTTTGGATGTTGATATGCGAGGAAGTGATGCTTGAGGTCGCTGCAGCCATCTTTCTATCATAATGGGTCAAGCTTGAGACCAGAGTCCACATTCTGAGGAGAAAATATGCTGGTTCTTGAAGACATTGTTGAACAATGGAAAACTAAAGTGCTTCGGGACTTCTTGTTGCATGGGGGATTAAAGCCTTTTATTGTTTAAGCCATTGAGAGCGGAGTTTTTTGTTACTTGCTTCAGAAAAAAACATCTAAATGGTTCAACTATGGGACATGAACAACCTATTTTCTCCTCTTAGATATTGTTCTTTTTATTCAGAGAGAAGCAGGCTTGGAAAAACATGAATTGCCCCACTCATTTTGTAGACAAAAAATACTACCAAAGGTTCTTTTGGTAATTCACTCTTTTCATAGCCACTTGAGTGATATCATATCTTATTGGCGTAAAGAAAAAGCAAAACCTTTTGTTCATGTTAGATGTGGAGACTTGGGTACCTCCAAGGGAACTCTGGGTATCTTTGGCTCATTTTATTTAGTACAGTTTTTAAAAGTCTGTATGCTCACAGGGAGGTGTGGAACGTTGGGAAATATAAGATTCAGATAGAGAAAAATTCTCTTCTTAGGGACAGAGAGGAAAACTCTTGGAACTGCAACTTCTGACAAAGTCGTTGTAGTTAGAGAAATCGAATAGATGCTGTTTCTGGACATGACAAAGGACATAAATCAAATATATAAGCTTATTTGCCTTTGGAAAGTAAAAGATTGTGTGGTATTTATTTAAAGGCAGATCAATCCTTCTCCCAGGCTAAATGAGGAAGAGATTAATTGAAATCTTAATGAAACATAAAATTGGGCATTGGCGATATTGCCTGTAACCATTGTAGACTGACAGATAATGCAGCCAGCTTGTTTACCTTATTGAAATGAGCCCTGAAAGGTGATGTGCCTGATTCCTAGTCTGAGAGTCTAATCTTTACTCCTTGGATTTTGTTGACAGGCTGATTTCCTGACTCACTGGATCAGCCAGGTATGTATCTAGTCTCCTTTGTTTCTAGCTACAAAAGACATACTGACATTGGTCTAGGCATGGCAGGGTTCCAACCCTATATTGAAAAGAACTCCAAGAATCTGGGATGAAGGAAGTCTTTGTCCTGTAAAAAGCAATGCTCTCTTTAAAACTGCATTAGGAAAATGATGCCTTTTGAAGAAAGCACATGCTATAGCCATCTTCCCCCTCTACATGTCAGCCACCTTTATAATTACATGACTTCTTTTCCTAACTAGCTGACCTCCTTGAGGGAAAGCCCTTTCCCTTATGAATCCCTTTATCTAACTCTTCCTGGCAGAGTAGGTGTTTGATAAATCCTAGTTGGCTGACTGTTGAGGTCTCCAATCTACATTTTGAAAGGCTAGGTTTTTTAACAGTGAAGCTCTAGATAAAGTTCACCAGGATTAACAGACTGGACCACTACTGTTTGACATTGAGTTTGCTGGTGTCAGAAAGAATGTGGGTGTCCCACTTTGATGAGGACAGCTTCTGAGAGATAGGTCCTGGGGTTAGTCAGACAAATCATAGCATCAAGCAGTGGGTCTTAATGATGCTGGGTGGGAGAAGAGAGAGTGGAGGGTAGGAGGCCAGGAACTGGAGGAATGAATAAATAAGTGGAGTTCACATTCTTCTCTTTGGACCCCTTATTACCATTATGCCTTCTGAACATAATGAGTGTGTCATTGCCAATCCATACATCTGTATACTAAATGTTAATAAGGATTGCTTTAATCCCCTCAAAAATTAGGTAAGAAAAATAAATAAAAATTCTACTATTGTCTTCATGCACCAACTTTTTGCACATCCCACTGTAAAGACCGTTTGTCTACACATGGATAAATAAGATAAATAGTCTCTGCCCTCATGGGGTTATAATCCACTCAGGAAGATTAGTGACAAATAGGCCATTACAATAATATAATATCTAGATTCAAATATGGGACTCTGTACTTAATATTAAAATAAGTGAATATTAACTGATAGATATTGTGGAGATTAATAACAGAAAATGTGTTTAGAATGGAGTTGGGGGCCGGCAGGGGGAGCTCTTTCCCCCCTAGTACTCCTGGTCAATCCTAGACCCAATAGGAAGGCAGGGATGGTGCATGTGGATTCTACTTTACTATCCCAGAAGGAAGAAGAAAGACTTACCTCCTTCCCTGGCAAGAGCCCAACCAATGAAAGACTGTCATAACAGCCAATGAGAAGCCACTATATTTTCAACTCCTAATTTGCTCCAACGGACTTTAGATTTATGACAGCCATCCCAAATTCCCTGTTTTTTTTTTCCTATAAAATGGTGTTCTTTACTCAGCAGAACTTGTCTATGGTTTTGCAATAGCTTACTGGTCCTGGATTACAATTCTCAACTACTCCCCCAGTAACCACCCTTCCTTTTTTTTTTTTTTTTTTTTTCTGGTAAAATAACTGGCAGATTTATTTTTAAAGGTAACACAACAGTTTTGTGTAATTAAACAGACAGAAATATTTTTCAGCCATTGTAGCAGATAATTATGGCTTCTGCTACCCAGAGTCTATTTCCTTTTTTTCTTGGAAGATCTTGAGTTTTTTCTTGGGAAACTATTGCCCCTTTCTGCTATACTTTCAGTGCATGGGGTTTGGTCATCCCTTCACCAACTCCCTCCCCAGATCTAGGGGTGGGAAAATAATCCAGGTCTCAGAAATATTTTATTTTAATCCTTGACCAGAGACTGTTTGAGTAGTCATGTGACCAAGCTAGTCCAGTCAGAAGTAATCCAGGGACTTTTTTTTTTTTTCCCCTTAATGGAATAACCTAGAAAAAGGAGTTCTCTTTTCTACAGACTTGGAAACAAGTATGAACCCTCAGAACTTCAGGCAGGTATCTCCTCCACAAGAGGAGAAAAGAGAAACAAAGTTTCTTATGAATGGAACGAGGGTTTGTGTATTAGAGGCAGAAAGGTCTCCCCCCAAGATTATAGAATCTAGAAAGACCTCGAGATACCTGATAGTGAAAATGATGAATCATAATTGTAGACAGGAGTTCTTGAAAGCAGCTAGGGCAAAGAAATTCCTTATGTACAGAGGAAAGCCCATCAGAATAATGTCAGACCTGTCCACAGAAACCTGGCAAGCCAGAAAGGGCTGGCAAGATGTATTCAGGGCACTAAATGAGGAAAAACATGCAGCCAAGAATACTTTATCCAGCAAGACTGACATTCAAAATGGATGGAGAGATAAAGAGCTTCTAAGACCGGCAAGGTTTAAAAGAGTATGTGACCATCAAGCTGACACTGCAGGAAATATTAAGGGGGATACTATAAAAGAGGAAAAATCCTAAGAATATCATTGAACAAAAATATATGGAGACAATCTACAGAAACAAAGACTTCACAGGTAACACGATGTCAATAAAAACGTATCTCTCAATAATCACTCTCAATGTGAATGGCCTAATTGCACCCATAAAACAACACAGGGTTGCAGACTGGATAAAATGACAGGACCCATCCATATGTTGTCTACAAGAGACCCATTTTGAACCTAAGGATACATTCAGACTGAAAGTGAAGGGATGGAGAAGCACCTTTCATGCCAATGGGCCTCAAAAGAAGGATGGGGTAGCGATTCTCATATCAGATAAATTAGATTTTAAACTAAAGACTATAGTCAGAGATACAGAAGGACACTACATGATTCTTAAAGGGACTATCCACCAAGAAGATCTAACAATTGTAAATATTTATGCCCCCAATATGGGAGCAGCCAATTACATAAGAAAACTGTTAATCAAGATAAAGAGTCATATTGATATGAATACATTAATAGCAGGAGATCTTAACATGCCACTCTCAGTAATAGATCATCCAAGCAGAAAATCAATAAAGAAACAAGAGCGGGCGCCTGGGTGGCTCAGTGGGTTAAGCCTCTGCCTTCGGCTCAGGTCATGATCCCAGGGTCCTGGGATCGAGCCCCACATCGGGCTCTCTGCTCAGCGGGGAGCCTGCTTCCCCCTCTCTCTCTGCCTGTCTCTCTGCCTACTTGTGATCCCTCTCTCTGTCAAATAAATAAATAAAATCTTTAAAAAAAAAAAAAAAAAAAAGAAACAAGAGCATTGCATGACACATTGGACCAGATGGACCTCATAGATATATACAGAACATTCCACCCTAAAACAACAGAATACTCATTCTTCTTGGGTGCACATGGAACCTTCTCCAGAACAGATCACATACTGGGTCACAAATCAGGGCTCAACTGATACCAAAAGACTGAGAATATTCCCTGCATATTCTCAGATCACAATGCTTTGAAACTGGAGCTCAACCACAAGGAAAAGTTTGGAAGGAATTCAAACACCTGGAAGCTAAAGACCACCTTGCTTAAGAATGCTTGGATCAACCAGGAAATCAAAGAAGAACTTAAACAATTCATGGAAACCAATGAGAATGAAGACACTTTGGTCCAAAACCTATGGGATACAGCAAAGGCGGTCCTAAGGGGAAATACATAGCCATCCAAGCTTCCCTCAAAAAAACTGAAAAATCCAGAATACACCAGCTGTCTCTACACCTTAAAGAACTGGAGAATCAACAACAAATTAAGCCAACTCCACACACAAGCAGGGAAATAATCAAGATTAGAGCAGAGATCAATGAGATAAGAACTAGAGATACAGTAGAATGCATCAATGAAACTAGAAGCTGTTTTTTTGAAACAATCAATAAGATAGATGAACCACTGGCCAAATTAATCCAAAAGAAAAGAGAGAAGGCCCAAATTAATAAAATTATGAATGAAAAGGGAGAGATGACAACTAACACCAAGGAAATAGAAATAATCATCAGAAATTACTATCAACAGTTATATGCCAATAAGTTAAGCAACCTAGATGAAATGGATGCATTCCTGGAAAACTACAAACTTCCAAAATTGAACCAGGAAGAAACTGACAACTTGAATAGACTGGTATCTAGTAACGAGATTGAAGCAGTGATCAAAAACCTCCCAAAAAACAAGAGCCCAGGACCTGATGGATTCCCTGGGGAATTCTACCAAACTTTCAAAGAAGAAATAATACCTATTCTCCTGAAGCTGTTTCAAAAACTTGAAGCAGAAGGAAAACTTCCAGACTCTTTTTATGAAGCCAGCATTACCCAGCATTTGATCCCCAAACCAGGCAAAGACCCCACCAAAATGGAGAATTTCGGACCAATATCACTGATGAATATGGATGCTAGGATTCTCAATAAGATCCTAGCAAATAGAATCCAACAGCACATTAAAAATATTATCCACCATGACCAGGTGGGATTCATCCCTGGGTTGAAAGGATGGTACAACATTTGCAAATCAATCAATGTGATAGAACAAATCAATAAGAGAAGAGAGAAGAACCACATGGTCCTCTCAATTGATGCAGAAAAATCATTTGGCAAAATCCAGCATCCGTTCCTGATTAAAACACTTAAAAGTATAGGGATAGAGGGAACATTCCTGAACTTCATAAAATCTATCTACAAATAACCCACAGCAAATATCATCCTCAATGAGAAAAAGCTCACAGCCTTCCCGTTGAGATCAGGGACACAACAAGGATGCCCACTCTCACCACTCTTGTTCAACATAGTTTTAGAAGTCCTAGCAACAGCAATCAGACAACAAAGAGAAATAAAAGGTATCCAAATTAGCAATGAAGAAGTCAAACTCTCTCTCTTCACAGATGACATGATACTTTATATGGAAAACCCAAAAGACTTCACCCCCGTATAGCAATTCAGTAATGTGGCAGGATACAAAGTCAATGTACAGAAATCAGTTGCTTTCTTATACACTAACAATGAAAACACAGAAAGGGAAATTAGAGAACCACTTCCATTTACTATAGCACCAAGAACCATAAGATACCTGGGAATAAACCTAACCAAAGAGGTAAAGGATCTGTACTTGAGGAACTAAAGAACACTCATGAAAGAAATCGAAGAAGACACAAAAAGACAGAAGACCGTTCCATGCTCATGGATCAGAAGAATAAACATTGTTCAGATGTCTATACTGCCTAGAGCAATCTATACTTTTAATGCCATTCTGATCAAAGTTCCACCAGTATTTTTCAAAGAGCTGGAGCAAACAATCCTAAAATTTGTATGGAATCAGAAAAGACCCCGAATTGCTAAGGAAATGTTGAAAAAGAAAAACAAAACTGGCGGCATCATGTTGCCTGATTTCACGCTTTACTACAAAGCTGTGATCACCAAGACAGCATGATACTGGCATATAAACAGACACATAGACCAGTGGAACAGAGTAGAGAGCCCAGATATGGACCCTCAACTCTATGGTCAAATAATCTTCAACAAAGCAGGAAAAAATATACAGTGGAAAAAAGACAGTCTCTTCAATAAATGGTGCTGGGAAAATTGGACAGCTATGTGTAGAAGAATGAAACACGACCATTCTCTTACACCGTACACAAAGATAAACTCAAAATGGATAAAAGACCTCAATGTTAAACAGGAATCCATCAGAATCATAGGGGAGAACATAGGCAGTAACCTCTTCGATATCAGCGACAGCAACTTCTTTCAAGATATGTCTCCAAGGGCAAAGGAAACAAAAGCGAAAATGAATTTTTGGGACTTCATCAAGATCAAAAGTTTCTGCACAGCAAAGGAAACAGTCAACAAATCAAAGAGGCAACCCACGGAATGGGAGAAGATATTTGCAAATGACAATACAGACAAAAGGCTGATATCCAGGATCTATAAAGAACTTCTCAAACTTAACACACACACACAACAGATAATCATGTCAAAAAATGGGCAGAAGACATGAACAGACACTTCTCCAATGAAGACATCCAAATGGCTAACAGACACATGAAAAAATGTTCATCATCACTAGCCCTCAGGGAGATTCAAATCAAAACCACATTGAGATACCACCTTACACCAGTTAGAATGGCCAAAATTAACAAGACAGTAAACAACGTGTGTTGGAGAGGATGTGGAGAAAGGGGAACCTTCTTGCACTGTTGGTGGGAATGCAAGTTGGTGCAGCCACTTTGGAGAACAGTGTGGAGATTCCTCAAGAAATTAAAAATAGAGCTTCCCTATGACCCTGCAATTGCACTACTGGATATTTACCCCAAAGATACAGATGTAGTGAAAGAAGAGCCATCTGTACCCCAATATTCATAGCAGCAATGACCACGGTTGCCAAACTGTGGAAAGAACCAAGATGTCCTTCAACAGATGAATGGATAAGGAAGATGTGGTCCATATACACTATGGAGTATTATGCCTCCATCAGAAAGGATGAATACCCAACTTTCATATCAACATGGACAGAACTGGAAGAGATTATGCTGAGTGAAATAAGTCAAGCAGAGAGAGTCAATTATCATATGGTTTCACTTATTTGTGGAGCATAACAAATAACATGGAGGACATGAGGAGATGGAGAGGAGAAGGGAGTTGAGGGAAATTGGAGGGGGAGGTGAACCATGAAAGACTAAGGACTCTGAAAAACAATCTGAGGGTTTTGAAGGGGGTGGGGGAAGTTGGGTGAGCCTGGTAGTGGGTATTATGATGGGCACGTTTTGCATGGAGCACTGGGTATGGTGCATAAACAATGAATTCTGGTACACTGAAAAGAAATTTTAAAAATAAATATTTATTTTTTAAAAAAGATAAATTGATGTGGTCTTCTATATTCTTTGCAGATATAGTTTTAGTTTTTGTTCTTAAGATTTTATCTTTTTTGAGAGAGAGAGTAGAGGGAGGAACAGAGGGAGAGGGAGAGAGTCTCAAGCAGACTCCCTGCTAAGCACAGAACCTGACACAGGTCTTGATCTCACAACCTTGAGATCACAAACTGAGCTGAAACCAAGAGTTGAGAACTTAACCGACTAAGCCACCCAGGTGCCCCCACAGCTGTAGTTTTTGAAAGGAACGCAGAATTCCCCAAACTCAACTCAAATCAGAGATTGAAAAATACATACTTAGATAGAACATAACACAAAATTTAAATGTTTTCCTTTTTCTTTCCCCTTCTATGAGAGGCAGGAGAGGTCTAAGACTGCCTGCCCTCTCTTCTGTCCAGTGAATCCATTTATCCTCTGAGCTTCTATGGTAACATAAGATCAAGGCCTTTAAGCAAAATATCCAAATATTTCCTCAAATTTGATGGATTGTTGATGATTGTGATACATGAGGCTGAAGGAAAAGTCATGGAACAGACATAGAAGCCAACTTTGAACTGTAAGCCTTTCCCATGACCTGTGCCCCCAAAATAGTAGCTCTCTACCAGTGACCATCTGCAGCCTTGATCTGACCCTGCCCCAAACATTTGGCATGTGGAAGCTGGCCCAGTTGTCACAGAACAAGCAGATTAATTTCCCAGTGCTTATAGCCTTCTCTTGGTCTTCTGCCTGTCCTCATAGTAATCACTGTTTAAACACACTGATAAAATTCAAGAATGTGCCAATAACAACAACTCCCTCTTCACAGGCTGAACTAGATTTCCAAAGCACCAGGCAAGACGTGAGCAGGGTGACCGTGGGGACCCTACAGGGGACACTGTTCTCACCCGCACCCCGCCCCCCCCCCCCACCTTACTGCAGAGCACGGGACTGGTCCACTGCAAGGCACAGAGATGTGGGTGGGGCAGAGTGGACAAGAAAGGAAATCTCACCTTTACATTAGCTTTTCTTAACCTTATTTTGCCTTGAAGGTCCTGCTGCTTGTCTTGCCATCTCTGTCTCCCCTATTCCCCATGAAGACAGAGTCTTTAAAGCTTCATGTAGAAAGCTTTCAGGTTTTGAGTCACCTCTCTTGACACCATTATTTTTTCCTCTCTGCCCTCCTTCCCTTAACCTGCTCCATAATACAAGTGAGCACCTAAGACTCCTCTGCACTGAGAGGTTAGAAAATATGTATTTTTAACTTAATGGGTAAAATGATATATGAAATCTTCCCTTTGAATCAAGAATTGAGAGAGGCACTGTGATTTATTTGGGGGCCATTCCCTCAGAAGATCCAGGCTGAAATCAGATGGGTTATGATGAAAAGCATAGTATTAATGTAATCCTAGCACTTTAGGAAAATTCAGGGATACCCCTCACCTAGATCAACCTATTGTCTACAGAGGGTATCCCATCAGGAGGGTTAAGGTAAGGATGGAAAACAAGAAAGTTTATGGGTCCAGACTGAGGAAGAGAAAGGGCTATAGTTGAATGTGGTAATACTTTCCTTTCCCTTGGGAAGGATCTCTGCGAGAAAGAGAGGGTTGGGTCCTCCAGGGGATTAATGTTTACATCCTTCAAGAAGCACGGAGTCTCTTTTGTGTGCTAGGAACAGTACTAGATATGGAGGATACAAGGATGAGCAAACAGATGTGATCCCTGCCTTCAAGGAGCCACCATCAGGAGGGGTAACACTAGTAATAAATTAATCATTAAGTGAATGTGCAAATGAAGCAGGGATGAGGGCTGAGAAGGAGAGGTCTCTATTGGGCTCAGAGAGGCAATATGAGAAAGGGGGCTAAAGGGTCAGGAAAAGCTTTCCTTAAAAAAAAAAAAAAGTGATGACTGGGTTGGGATCGGAATGATGAGCAAAAATTAGGCAGATAAAGAAGAAAGGACAGGGCATGAGCTGGGGCCCTGTGGGGGTCTGTGGGCAGAAGGCACTGGAGTGAGGACTGTGCATTGGAGTAGAGAGAGCAAAGGGGAGAGGGAGTGAGGCTGGAAAGTTTCTAGGGCACAGATCAGGGAGGACCTTGCTTGTGGACCATATCAAGGATTCCAGTCTTTATCATACAAGCAATGGGAAGCCACTGAATGATTTTAACTGGTGGTGGTAGTCATGGAAGTAGTGGGGGATATGTTCAGCCTTGTGTTTGAAAAGATTTTTCTGGTTACAGTGTGACTGGGTGAGGATGGGGTAGATTCAAGTAGAAAGAGCAGGCAGGATGGTCTTGTAGCAGCCCAAGCAAGGAATGATGGTAGATTGGGCAAAGCTGGTGGCAGTGATGGAAAGAGACATCCAAGAGGTAAAATCAACAGTGCGTGGTATGTGTGTTCCCCTTATCACCTTCAAGCTTCCTCAAGTGTAAATCTGATGGGAGCCTGAAGATAGCATGCCCACTGGTGTATGAGAGGGCAGGTCAAAGCTAAATTATGTTTCTCTGAACAAACAGCATTGGTGCAAGATCCCAAGGAGCATTTTTCATCCCTACTGCATCTTCAGTGTGAGCAGGCACAGAAAATGAATTGCTGGGGTGCCTGGGTGGCTCAGTGGGTTAAGCCTCTGCCTTCGGCTCAGGTCATGATCTCAGGGTCCTGGGATCTAGCCCCGCATTGGGCTCTCTGCTCAGCAGGGAGGGTGCTTCCTCCTCTCTCTCTACCTGCCTCTCTATCTACTTGTGATCTCTCTCTATATCAAATAAATAAAATCTTAAAAAAAAAGTCTTTAGAAAATGAAGTGCAAGGGAAGGATGCAGGCACCCAGGTTATTTTGAGCAAGCTATAGGAAATAGCCAACACTCTAATTTGAATTCTTCTCATTAAAACCCAGAGCCTAACCCCACACAGTTCTTGTTTCTAATGTCTGCAAACTTCTCTTTTTCCAGATAATTGACAACAGGCCCCCACGGAAGTCTCCTCAGCATGTCTGCAAAAATTTAGCAAACATTAGGTTTGACACCATCATCATGTGTGCCAAGACAGCAAAAATCCCGGCTGGCAGAACTTCAAGTGTGATGAAGTGGAACAGAGAGGACAGCACAGAGTGACTGATCATTTCAGGATATCTTCTAGCAGGTTCCTAATATTGGCATTTTCCATGGTTTAGGAGTGGTAGGGAATCGCAACTCTGGGAAGATGCCATGGTAATGAAGGTAGGCTTTACTCCTCTTTCAACTCATCCTCCCTGCCCTCAAGCATTCCTGGAGTTAAGATTTTTTTTTTTATATTTTCACTTAATAAGAACAAAAAACATTTTTTATTCATTAAGTTCAAGCTGTATAGTCAGTGTCTGAATTATTGCTGAGCTGTTCTTTATGTTAGCATTTCAGGCCTTCCACCTGTTTGACTGGGACATGTTATTTATCTTCTTTGGGTCTAGATATCCCCACCTGAGACACGAAGAGGGGTGAGACTGACTCAGCATTTCTCCAGCTTCAGTCATTTGGGTATCACGTTTGTAATACTCGCCATGTTGACTTTTCACTTACTTTTTAACATTTTATTCTCTAAATTGATTCATTTGTTTACTTAAGTCCTTAAAAAACATTCTTGGCAATGACATATGTGAAACTGTGAAACTAAAGTAATAATGACCTTCCTTCTAGTACACATAAATAAGTGTATAAATTTTTTTTGCATATTATCTATATAAAATCAAAGTACACTCCACCATAATGATACATAGATCCCATTCTAGGAAACTCTGGACATGCCAACTCCTAGCAGTACCAACGTACCATCGTTCACATCTGCCCCTATCACCCAGACTGATTTCCTACAGCTTCCTAAAATAAAACCTCAATAAAATTGGTTTGGCCAAATCAGTGTCCGTGTTATTCCTTACAAACAGTATGTACAAGCTAGTCCCTTCATCTAAAATCAATAATCTACTAAGGAAAGAGAAACCATGACCCAAGTAAGAAAGAACAAATTGGAAAAGTACATGACTGGGTCAATAGAAGGCCAAAAAATCCTTAGGGTGGCAGTTGCTGGGTCGAGGTCAAGTGTAAAGACTTGAGGGATTGGTCATTTATGGACTATTTCTTTTCCTTGAAAAAGAGAGTAATCCATTCATAGGACAAATTTATTAGACAAAGTTTTGAGTATCCCCTGGACTTCTTCAAACTTTTCTAATAGAGAAAAGAAGATCTGATTCAAACACTTGGGAGTAATCATTATTTCATATAGAAATTTGTTAATTCATTTATTTATAATGCATGATGTGTTTCTTCCATGCTAGGCACTAGACACACAAAGATCATTAAGATATTTCTCTACCCTCTAGGAGCTCAGGTTTTGCAGGAGACAGAAAGTAAATAGGTAAGCATGATAAGGCATTACAGATCCTTAAAGTATGTCCAGCATATAATGTGCCACAAGAGGGGTAGTGTCATTTCTATTGGATCAGGTAAACTTCTTAGGGGATGTAACTTAATATATAAGCTATGTCTTAACTCATAAGCCAAGTGAATAGGCAGTGACGGATGGAATGCCTGCCCAGGGACAATAAACAGCATATTCAGAAAGCTGAATACTATTCAATAGGGGTGGAACATACAGTTGCATCTCTGTGTATAAGAAAGAGAGAAAGAGAAAGAGAAAGACAGACACAGAGGTTAGACTCTAGGGGCTGGATTTCTCTGTTCAAGGAGGAACTGCTAAAGACTTTTATGCAGGTGAGTGATATGTGCAGAGCTCATACTGAAAGCTCACCTAGGCAGCTGGGTGGTAGACAATTGGGTAAGGAAGAGTTCCCAAACCACAGGCAGAGACCTATTAAAACACTATTCCAAGGGTCCGGGAGAAAGGTGAGGAGGGCAGAGGTGAAAAGAGAGGAGGGAACAGCTTTGAGAATTAGTATGAAGGATGGGCTGATAAAAGTGGGGATGTCTAGGAAGATGTCAATCACCAGCTTGGTGACTGGGCAGTGGTGCCCTTCTCAGAGTGGGAACCCAGGGGGAAGAGGCAATCTGGGGAAACATGGATTTTCTTTGGAGTTGTATCCCTTGGGGCCTGAATGGCAAAGTGACAGGGTATGGAGCAATGACACCCGAGTTCTTCTACTAGCTCTGTTACTATGACCTTGTTTGACCTCCCATCATTTCTGAGCTCTTTGCCCCTAAGAAAAATTGCCTGCTCTGGCTTGATTTGAAGTCTTGAGGAAAAGAAATATGTGAAAGCACTTTGTAAATGTCTTCCCAAATGTAAATATTTATGCCTTCAGGGAAGTGCAAGGTGCAAAAAAGCAGAGTCATCAGCACATTTAGCTTGTAAATAGGCAGAGAATGCTGCTTCTTCGCACTGAGGCAGAGCACAGAGCAGACACTTCTCCACAGAATTGCCAATATCATTGCTTGTCCTTTAGCTAAGAAGGCTTCATTTCTAGGAGACAAAAGGTATTACTTTGCTCTGCAACATACCAATTCACCAGACCTTATGTCTCTGTATTTTTTTCTAAATCTTTTAAAATCCCTTTTCTATTCCCACTTGCCCAGGTGGGCAAAACATCCATCTTCAGCCAAAATTAAGATTCCGTTTTGGATCATGTAAAAATCCCATTTTTCACTGGTGAAATGAGTGAGACGTGAGACATGTATGTAGGCTAGAACTATTACACAGTGTTGGCTTGCAACCCTCTCAGGAGCTTTCCTGGTGTAATCTGAAACTGGCCTCTGTACTCAGAAGGCAGGGAGAGACAAAGAGAGAGGAGGGCCACTCCAGGTTGGGGGTGGCAATTTTAATAATAGCAAAGGGAACTCACCTATGAGGCTTGTCTTGGGTGGCAGCAAGTTGAATGTCAAAGCTTAAAAGTTTATAAAGAGGCCATCACTGGGTTCAGTCACATATACTGTACAGGTGTTCTCAACACCATATTACTACCTCAAGTTTATGTCCTTGAAGTAGCCTCTGGGAGTGGGAAAGGCAAGCAAAATGCATATTCCCAGGACAGGGGAAGGAGGAAGAGGCCTCCAAGGGTCTGGGTCTAGCTCGTGAATCAATTGGTGGTCTTGGGTTTTTTTTTTGATGATGGTCCCAACACACAAGTGGCCCATCCTTTCATGGACAGGATAAACTAATTGTCCTAGGTTTAGGAAAGCACATAGTATCTGTTAATTCAGACCAGGTCTTTGCAATCTGTTGGCCTTAGTGCTGTGGAGAAGGGGGGACTCAGGTACCCATACCCAAGAAATATCAAGACGTACCCAAGAAAACTCAGCAGCATTGTTATCCAGACCATTAGGAATTACCTTGGTTGCTGTTATGTTCCCAGTTTGCTGTAGAATAATCATGTTCCTTACAAATGATATGAGTTGTGATGTCAACAACATGGAGAAGGTGAAGATGGAAGGAAAAGCCCCACACTGAAGTAGGAGAGGGGGCACTGGTGAGGAGGGCTGATGGCTGAGTGTGCATGATGGAGCCTAGGTCTAATGCAGAGAATGAGGGAGGAATGATCTTTCCTAAGGAAGTCAGAATAGAGAGAAACAGGAATAAGGAGATATTTTGAGTTACTGGAAAATAACTCAAAGACCTTCCTTATAATTCTTTCTTGTGAAAGGAGGAAAGATCATGACACAGGCTTTTTTCTCATGAAGATTGCTCTTTGAAAGCAGAAAAAATCCAAGGACAGAGTCGTATCTAAACATATGGTAAGCAGGTTTTTAAATGATCTGTCTACACTCCAATCTGGACATGTCTGGAAGGAGAGTCCCCCTGCAGTGGTGCTGCAGCGAGGGTGAGGAGAAGCCCGCCCCATGACTGATCACCAAGCTCACAATTTCATCCAACTCTCCAGTGGAGAGAGTCCTTGGGTAGTAACCCTTACCTAGTGAAGTGGCCTGAATGGGACTGAGTGAAAATGATCTGAACGTTTATTTGTAATGTGATGATGAGGGCCCTCTTTGGGTAGTGTATGCAGTTCCTAGAACAGAGTCCACACATATGTGTGTGCTCAGTAAAGAATTCCTGAACGAAAGAATGATGGGCTGGGAAAATTGCACAATATTTTACAATGATACTTGCAAAAGAGGAGAAAGAGGCTGGGTTTGAAATGATAGAGAACTAAGGTCGCATTCAATTTCTGCCCTTTACTTGCTGTGTAATCTTGGCCAAGTTACTTAACCTCTCTGAATCTCGTTTATCAAATGGAGCTGATCAGTGGCATACATGTTTACAACTGGCTCTCCAGGAAGAAGAAAAGTTGTGCTTTGCAGCACTTGCTAATTTCTGTTGTATAAATATTCACATTCAAGTTACAGCTCCTTGCAAAATTCCTGCAAATCTAAAAATCAGTTCTCATAAGCCCCGGATACAGCTCATCACCAGAGGCAGTGATACCAAGCTCAGGGGCTATTGACTGTACTTGGAGCACTTACAACCTGCTAAGCCCTATGCCTGGGTGATCTTTTTTAGTTCTTGTAGCAATGCTCTGAGGTAGTCACTATTATTATCCCTATTTTAGGATTTTGGTGAGGGGAAGGGATTTGTGTGTGGACACACAGCTAGCCTGTATCCTTTTTACTAGACTGTCTTGTCCGTTCCTTGAATGGAATCAAAACAGGGCAAGTACCACATACAGTGTCCAGCATATATTAGATCCTGAAGTCATATTACTTTCCTTTCCCTCTTTACTGTCTCTATAAAATATATATGGGTAGAAAATATCTTGGATAAGATCCCAGACAAAGATCTTAGTATTGGGGCAGGAAAAAAAGAACAAAGTAGGAAACTGTAAAGACACAGTAAAATCCAGGCGTAGTTTTAAATACTTCAAGGATCAAATTGTTGTCTAATGACCCTTTTAACAAGCCAAGGACTTGAACACACGTGATTCTTCTATGGGGGACCCACGCTACCTTCACCAACTTTCTGCCCAGAAAGAGAGCTCTGTAATGATTCACTGGCAAAGGGAGAGCTTCTTCCTCGCCTGCTCTCTCTGCTGTTGACATATCACACAATGCATAGCTTGCAGGTGTTTCTAAGAATTTGACATCCAGCTATTCATTAAGTATATAATATTTGGAACCAAACTGATACTTTATTATACATTTTCTGCTAGAAGAGTATGAAATTCTCCTTTCAGAGAACTTGGGTTGGAGGAAGTTGGGTGGGGGATTCGGCTAAGTAGACAGGGCCCCCCTACATCATTCTCCTCCCATATGCTCCTGCCTGGCAGAGCCATCTCCATGAGAGAGATGCTGGAAGCTACCACCAGGGAGGTGGTAAAGGGAGGGTGGCCATGTAATCTGCCCAGTTCTGGCCAATGGGACTTAAGAGGAAGCATCCTAATGGGCTTCAGAAGTTTTCTTTGTTGAATGAAGCAGAGGGAGGCATGAAAAAAATAGTTCCATGTCTCCCTAGCTGCTTTTTTTTTTTTAAAGATTTTATTTATTATTTATTTGACAGAGATCACAAGTAGGCAGAGAGAGAGGGGAAAGCAGGCTCCCTGCTGAGCAGAGAGACCGATGTGAGGCTCGATCTCAGGACCCTGAGATCATGA
This sequence comes from Lontra canadensis, assembly GCF_010015895.1. Classification (NCBI taxonomy): domain Eukaryota; kingdom Metazoa; phylum Chordata; class Mammalia; order Carnivora; family Mustelidae; genus Lontra; species Lontra canadensis. The sequence goes on from NW_022631092.1 coordinate 4,598,347, forward strand.
CCTGAGCCGAAGGCAGAGGCTTAACCTACTGAGCCACCCAGGTGCCCCTCCCTAGCTGCTTTTTGACACTGCTCTCTGAGGATGACAGATCTGGAGTCTAATTAGGTTGATAGCCTGGAAATACCTAGGTACTTATTTCTTGTTAGGTTAGATCAAGAAATATCCTTAGTGGGTAAAGCCTGTTCATCATGCATTCTGTCATTTGCAGCCCCAAACGTCCTTAACCCATCATTCAAATGAACTGTCAAGTTTACCTGCTTGAATTTAACTCTTAGAACTTATGGTCACCAAAACCCCACTGTGCAAGAAAGCTTTCTGCTGCAAGTAATTCAAAGTCCTGACTCCTGCCGGCTCAATATAGGGAAGTTTATTACATTGTGTAAGAGGAAGAACAGAGTCAGGGCAGGCTTCAGGAGGCACCCATGCCCTGTTTGCTTCTCTGACACTCTCCCATCCCGCTTTCCCTGGTAGGTGGGTTTGGTCCTCAGGCCAGGTGACTGTCAAGTTCTAGGCACCACATTCCAAAGAAACAATGCCCAGTGGAAGAAGAGGGACTGTCCATTCCCCTGTCTCTTCAGATAGGTGAGGAGAGGTTCTTTGTCAGCCAGTCCATATGCATCCTTTTCTAAGTCAGTCCCCAAAATACCCTGGGAGCAGGGTTACGGCAGTCCTCACTGGCTACCTCCTACCTGGGCTGGGGTGGGATGGATTTAGGGAAACCTACACCAAAGACCAACTCCAGGTGTCACTTTTCTTGTCCCTTCTTGGAGATCTTTCGTGGACTCTGGGGAGTTGTTTTCCACGTGGGAACCCTCACTGATCATGTGTGTTTGTGTGTATATATATATATATATGTATATATATATATATATATATATACACACATATATATATATATATATATTTATTTATCTTGGCTTTGCACCTTCACTCAGATTCCTCCTAGCTTACAAGTGCTTCTTTCATTTTGCCAGTTGGTTTTTCTTAAAAGAATCAATACTTTTTGTCTATGGGTCCTAAATGCCCTAATCATAAAACAGATGTTCTTAAACAACAACAACAATAACAACAAAAAACCCAAAAAACAATGTGCTACCAATGTCCTCACAGGAAAAAAAAAGAATTTAGACATATGTGCTACTGTTCTCATGGTTAGAAATGTTTCACTCTCATTAGTTCTTCTGCTGGAGCATATTTTTATGTTCACAAATAGGCACCACACCTGTAAGAGTAGATACTCTTAGATGTCAGATTTTTAAATCAATACAAAGTTACTTAAGGAATAAGAGCAATTAAATGGGAAGCGACTTTTATCTGGGGAAAACCTGGAGATTCAACTTGGAGGGGCCGGTGGAGAAGAGAAATGTGTGTGTCAGGCAAACCTTTCTCATGCGATGGAAGCCCTGCCCTTCTATCCTCCCCCATCGCGCCTTCACCTGTATTCACGTGTGGCGGATCCCCTGGGTGAGCCGCGAGCCAGCAGTACCGGTTCCGGCCGTTGTCAGGAGGCTACGCGCACCTGATTTCCTCCCCTCCTCCACCCTAGAAGGAGCCAACGTCCCCGCCCCCCCACACCTCCTCCCCGGAAGAACCTGCGCTATTGGGGGAATCTGAGGCCACACCCCTGCGTCAGGGTGGGGTGGGTCAGTCCGCACGTCTGCCATCATTGGTTGAGGGGCAGGCACGTGATGGGCATAGTCCAATCAGGACGACTCCTAAGATTTGGTTGACTGCAACAGCGGACACGTGCTCTAGTCTTCTGGCGTGAGATGAGTGATGTTCACAGTATGGAAGGTCAAGTAGCACCAAAAACAAAACAAAAGCAGATGGAAAGAAAGGGAATCAAGCCACGCCTGAGGCTTGACGTGGCTTTGGAGCTTCCAGTGGCCTGGGCCAAGATGTCTCTTTCTTGTTGACTGAGGTTTCCCATAAGCAGCAGCCAAAAGGGCCCTGCGGATGGAATGGCTGGGGAAGAAGCTGCCCTCGAGGAACGTGAGTAAATAGGCCCGTGAGTTTTGTAAGTCTAGGCTCCTCGGGGCGAATAAATTGTCTTGCTAGAGAAAGGGGTGGGGTGGGGGCAGGAATCCTCTGGGTTTTGAGCACTGGGAAGAAAATTAGCCTGAGACATGATGATGTTTTAGGATTTCTCTCGGGGCTGAGCCTCTAACAGCGCTCTAGCCGGGCTTAAGGGGAACTTGCTTCAAGCTTATGCACTCCTTCCGTGCTGACAGAGTCCCTGATCTGTAGCAAAACTAACTTACTTTCTTTGAGATTTGCAGACCCCTGGTCTTCAGGCATGAAGGACGCAGCTGTCCCAGAAGATGAGGCCGGACTCCATTCAAAAACAGCGGCCGCCAATGCCAGCACGTCTATTGAGGGTCATGCCGACATATGGCTCACCACCCGGACACCTGGGGTTCCTGCACTCAGCCCCCTCCCTCCACCACTCCTTTTTCTTTAAAACTCTCTGGCTTTCCTCCGGACAAGGAAGAAGGCCCTTGAGACAGCAGTCCACCATTTTCCCAGCTTCCTGAATAAAGCAAACGTTCTTTTCCCACCATCACTTGTCTCGAGTATTGATTTTTGAGCGGCGAGCAGCCAAACCTGAGTTTGGAACCGGTTCCCTGGTAAAAAGCCCACATGCGTTCAGATGCAGTGCTCTGTGGTGTGGGTCTCTGAGGGACCTGGCAGAGCAGGCACCTGAAGGAACTGGACAATGAAGCCATCAGAGGCCCGGGTAAGCCTAGCAGATCTGCATCTTGGGTCAGCTTGCAGGGTGAAGAATGGAGGACCAGTGATCCATGGTCATGCTTTTTGTTAAAATGCACATTCCGGGGACGCCCACAAAAGTCACTGAATCAGAACCTCTTGGTGCACAGCCTGGAGACAGGCATTTCAAGAAGCATCTCAGCTTATTTGGGGGCAGGGTTCCATTTGAGAACCTTAAGAGCATGCCTTAAGAGCATCCAGAAGATTAAGCTGAGGAAACTCAGTTCAGTCTTCCCCTCCAGGCAGGAGAATGGTGAAAACAGGTGGCAAGAAAGCCCAGGGTCAGTTTCCAGCAGATGCACAAATAGGATGCCATCATTTTGGGTGACACACCCCTGGGTCAGGCTTAACATCCTGGGTTCAATCTGCAAGGAGTTCAGAGCTAATTACCAAAGGTCTGGTATTGAAACTATCTTCAGTGTAGCCAATGGCCTTAGACACTTAACTTACAGGATTTTCCTGCCAGCTTTGATGTGTGGAGATGTGGGGTGATGGGGAAATAGGCCCTCATGTTGTCAGAGCACCCCTTGCCTGTGTTGGGGTCTCATAGTCCCAGTGACAGACCTCATCACAGAGATGGTGCCAGGCTGATGTCACACACCCCCTTCTCTTGTGGCTGTTTTTAAAAAAGTATACATTATAGCAGCTTGGTAGGCAAAAGATTTTCACCACCACTGTTTACAAACGCGGACAAAAGTACTGAATTATTAGACTTCTCCAAGGTCAAGCAACAGGGAATTGGGAGAGATGGGAAGCACAGTGCCTTCAATCGCTGACTCTGGAAGCCCTCAAAGTCAGTAGAAGTCATGACCTGGGCAGCATACCGCCCCCCCTCCCCGCCATGGGGCCCAGCTGTTCCTTCTATCCTGTGAGTCCCGAGTATTCTTCAGCTAAAAAAGCAACACAAACAACAGCAAAACCTTTGAACGGCACCATTAGGGTGAAAAGCAGGGCAGGAATTAGAGAGTGTAGTCTGTTCCAGCTGTAATCGTTCAGCATTTCATGGTTCTCTCTGGGCCTACTTCCTCATCTGCAAAATCCGTTCTTCAGGGTCACTGCAAATGCTCTCACGTAGGACGCCCAATGTCAGGTGCTTTCTTGTCAATTCCAGCTTCTCTCCTCTTAGGCCAACTTGGAAAAAATGCTTTAATTGAACATTTTATACTGTGGTTCTTAGATTTTTCAGCTTGGGTTTATCCCATTTGGAGAACACTTATCATGTTTACCAACACAGGGCAATTAAAAGATGAGACCACTCACCATCAACAGGCTTTTTCCCCTTGCTACACTAAATCACGTGCTGAACCCTGATCCCATGAAAGGATGAGTTAATAGATTCCTTCTCTTAATTTTGCCCAATTTTAGAGGCCTCCCAAGAGAAAGAAAATGCATAGTTTATTGGGATGGGATTTTATTGCTGAAATCTTTTACTTTTTAATTGCGAGGAAAAAGATGCAAACAGAGAGCTGGTTTACCCTAAAATAATTTTGTGTTCCCATTTGAGTTGATATAGTAGTTAGAAAAAAATCTCGTATTTAAAAATACTCTCTCAGTATAAATATTTATGTGTGTATATTTTCTTAAACCTCGATCTTTTTCCATTACGTGAAATAGTTTTCTCTTCCTGGTATGCAATTCTATTAAACAACCTATCATCTCAAAACTAAGCATGCTAATCATTTCCCCTGGGGATTAGTTTTTAATCTTCATTTTAGTCAATTGTTCTATTTCTTAGGGATAATACAGTTTTACTGCATTTTAACATGTATATTTAAATGAAAGGCAAATATAATAAGTCTGAAGGGGCTTGAGTTACTATGATAAAGGCTTGTTTGAACCCCACCTGAGGTACGGGACAGTATGGATTCTGAGCAGTTACATGTATTCAAATTCTTCTCCTCTTCTTGGTTAGAGAAGAATTTTTCTTTTTTCCAAAAAAGGATGTTCGAAACCAAACTATGACCCGCTGCAGTGTGAGGCAAATAGGAAGGAGACAAGGGCCCATTTCCTTTGTGGTCATGTACCAGGAGAAGCTTGGGGAACTCCAGATTAGGAAAGGAGTGGATTCTGTCATCTCTGGCTCGTAAATCCTCCGGAGTTGCTTCCAACTTCCGCACGGCTTCTAGGATAGTCTGAGACTCAGAAGAGAAGGAGAATGAGGGCTGGTTCATCCCTTGACTTGTTTAGATTTTTCCAGAGTGAGTGCGTGCAAGGGCCAGGACAGGGCCCCCTCCTCTTCCTCTCTACCGTGGGAGTCCTCAAACTCTAAGCTGTATCTGACCCACCTGAATTACCTTGAGCATGGTACCTCAATGATTTTTTAGTCCTATTGTAAATTTCTGATTCAACAGATTTTTGGGGATGAGGCACCTGTGTTTTTAAGCTGAGTGTCAACAAGATGTCCATGTGTTAGAGAAGTTTAATGGAGAAGCAGGCAGTTACTTAATATTTGAAATATCCTAGTTAGAAGTGCCGATTCCAGGAGTAGTTAGGGAGTTCCTAGAGACTCTCACGTGAACCCCAGGTGTGTGTGTGTGAGGGGGTGGGCTTAATAAACACAGCTCAATTATCTTTCTATCCCATCAACACCAGAGGATTTGTTAATTAGCACAATGCACATTAGAAATATTTTTCATTGGAGAAATTAGTGGAACTCAAAATAGGTAGAAAGGTTAGAAATATTACACAGTCAGCCCACCTTCTCATGAACAGGGTAAACTAATTGCATTAGGTTTGGGAAAACCCATAACACCTAATTCAGACCCAGGTCTTTGCCATCTGTTGCCCCTAGGGCTGAGGAGAAGAGGAGACTGAGTACTAATTGTTGCTTCTCAGTGGTTAACATACACAAGACAGCTGAGCAGTATGATTACCCAGACCATAAAATTTAGGAATTACCTTTGGTTGCTGTTATGTTCCCAGTTTGCTGTAGAATAATCATGTTTCTACAAATGATGAGAGTGGTGATGTCAACCACATAGGGAAGGAGAAGATGGAAGGAAATCCCCCACATTGAAGCACCGAGAGGGGGCGCTGGTGAGGAGGGCTGATGGCTGAGTGTGCATGATGGAGCGGAGGTCTACTGCGGAGAACGAGAGAGGAAATAATGACTTCCTCGGGAAAGGAGGTCAGAATGGAGAGAAAGAGGAATAAGAAGACATTTTGAGTTACTGGAAAAGAACTCAAAGACCTCTCATATAATTCTTTCTTGCGAATGGAGAGAAGATCAACTTGGGATGCCACTCCTCCCCTTAAAATAGCATTTCTTCTGGTCAGAGTATTTTAGATGCTAACTACTTGCTTGTGTGTATATTAAATCTAATGGACACACTTATATCTTGCTGAGATGCAGGTTAAAATCCATTAGTTCCTGAGGTTCCAGCTGGAAGCCTCATAAGAAGGACTAGAATAGTGATTTTCAGTGGGAGGGGAAGGTCCATGGGCTTGTAGAGGGATATGTATGTGTGTTTGAGTATGTATAATTAACACAAATTATGTGCTTGAAGGAGTCTCCCGATTTTGAACCTGTTTTGCTGTGTGCAGACACTGTCGCTGCTACAGAAAATTCTCTAAGTTCCATGGCTTTAACTTCCACCTGTTTCACATCTCTAGTACTGATTCCTTAGATTACTGCAGATGCACCCCCTGCCCCCAGATTTTCCATGAAGTCTCATTGGTCATAACTACAACATGACCACAGAAATGGATCTACCATGAGTAGTTTAGTCCTAATGAAGATCCATTCTGGCGGAAGTGGGAATAGGTCCTCTTGGTTATGGCTGCCAGAAGTGGAGGAAACCAGCAAAGAAGGAGAGAGTGCTCAAGGGTCAAGGATGGGGACAGCAGGGGGAATGGGTTTAGTAGACAATAAACAGTGTCTGTTGCAGAGTCTATTTGCATGTTCTATAGATCAGTAAATTTCAAATGGGTGATGGCCTCCTGGGAGAAGAGCCTATCAGAAGCATGATACTTATCGATCAAAAGGCAGCCGGTAGGATAAGCAAATGGGGGTATACCCATATAATGAAAACACTAGTCAGCAGTAAAAGTGAACGGACTGAGGCGGCATGCACCATCATGGATGGATCTCAAAGGCATTATGCCAAGGAGCATGACACAAACAACTGTGCACTGTACAATTTTGTTTGTATCACATTATGGGGAAGGCAAAGCCATAGGGACAGAAAACAGATCCGTGCCTGCCTAGTGGGGGTGGAGGGAGGTGGCTGGATACAAAGGAGAAAGAAGGAACTTTTCCGGGTCATAAAATGTTCTACAGACTAAAGAGAAAATTGCTACTGGGTCTTGGGTGATGGTGTGAAAAGGGACAAAAGACACTACAGGAAAGTTTGTTTATACAGTTCTATTGTCCCGAGAAACAGGGTTATCCACCTGGGCTTTGGTTTGGGCAAATGGCACAGGTTTCATTTCTACGTTCTTCAGAATATCGATGAGGAGCTGGCAAACACAAGATTCTGAAGAAGGCCGGGAATATCCAGGGAGCTGAGCTCTGGTTCTTCAACACCTGCGAATGACCTCTTCTGGTTTAAAATATGGTTCTCCTTAAGAAGAAAGCTTTGCTGTGTTTTACAGAGGGTGTTACATGTTCAACTTCAATGTTCTTATTTTGGGGAGCTACCTGCGGTCTTAGGCGGCTTTTGATAGAGCTTGTAACTGACAGATTTTTGCCTCAATGAAGGATCCTTCTTCTTGAAGGACCTCCCTGACCATTTTACCGTGGTCCCAAACAAACATGTTTATAACTGAATTTGATAAACTATGGGAATCCCAGCACCCCGCAGGAGGGTGTTGGGGGAAGGGTGAAGAATAGATATTTTTGGTTGAAGGGACCTGTCAAACATTTCAAGTCACAACACACAAGCAGCCGCCTAGTCTGTGACAGTTCTGACCACAACGTCTGGATGGTGGTATCCGAAAGAAAGAGAGTCTCTGAGATGATCTGATGAAGACATTTGGCCCAAACAACTGGTTTCATGGTTATTTTGGGGCTGAGGTAGATTTCTTCCCTTTCTTTCTTTTTTTTAAGATTATTTATTTAGTTAGTTAGTTAGTTGACAGAATGAGAGAGAGAGAGAGAGAGGGAACACAAGCAGGGGGAGTGGGAGAGGGAGAAGCAGGCTTCCCACTGAACAGGGAGCTTGATGTGGGACTCCACCCCAGGACCCTGGGATCACGACCTGAGCTGAAAGCAGATGCTTAACTAATGACTGAGCCACCCAGGCACCCCATATGTAGGTTTTTAAAAAATGTTGTTGATGTAAACTTTCTCCTATGTGTATTGGTTATATATATGGACATATCCCTGCATCTCAATTATGAAGCACTGGGCCTTTGTAAATATGAATTCCGTCCTGACCTAACACTCCTCCTGAGTTGCAGACATTACCATTCCAGCTCCATGACATAAACACATCCATCTCCTGACACATGACTTTCAAAACTGCAGATTCAGTGTTCAACTATCATCGTGAAATCTGCCTCATGCTGTAATGAGCTTGCTTGCCACAGTCCTCTCCTGAGAAAGAGATTATCCAATTAGGAGTAACAGAAATGCTGGGCAATCTAAGAAGGAAGCATCCCACAGGTTGTGGGTCAGTCATAGACTGTCAGAGGGAGGTAATCGAGAAGACATGACCACTGGTTGACCCTCAAGCTGGATGTAGGCAACTAGAGGCTTCTCACCCCCTCCCCGTCCTCAGAATGTACCTTTTGTCCTCTCTTCCTACACTTGGGGCCATTTCAAGGATGCAGCCTTGTGAGAATAATGTGTTGTTGAGACCATCTGGACTGGATACGTGGGCTGGACCCTGCTGAGGTCTCTACAGAAACTTTAAGATTCTGGCAGGTGGATGCAGAGATTTACTTATCTTGTGGCTGCTCAAGACAAGACTCATATGTAAGTTCCCTTGCTTATTAAAATTCTTACCTGTCAATCTGGAGTGTCCTGCCCCTTTTCTCAGTCTCCTTGTCCTCCATTTACAGAAGCCAGTTGGCAAACTAATGCAAATTGTTGATCAAAAGCAGATTCCTTGGTCCCATGGCCTTCTAGAATCTTTATTGCTAAGTTTCATAAATCACCCAGGTGATATGGATGCTCTGGCCTTCAAGCCATCCCTTGAGGAAGACCCTTTTCTAAAATACCTAACCAGGAAATTTGTTTCCTCTCAGGACTAAATAGGAGGCAACATTTACTTAGAATCTTTTTTCCTTTTGTTGTCAGTGTGTAAAGAAAATAGCCCTTAACTCTGAGGAAAAGAAAAAGACTACACTACAGAGTGAGGGAAAGAAAATGTGGGGTTCTTAAGAAAAGCAGCATCAGCTGTCAACTGGGAAATAGACCACATAGTACCAAAGCCCTTATGCTCTCCAAATTCATTGCCATGCACACATGCACCAAATGCACTGACACTAACCATATTTTCCCACCTTCGCCTGCCAATTCAGTCATTGCAACTAAATTGCCAACTTGTTTTCATTCTGTTCAATTTGTCACGCCGTTTGAGAGCTACACCGCGATCAGTTCTATTACATACTTCCCTGCAACTTCTCACTTGGTAATGAAGTGATCAAAAGATTTAGGAGTTTACCTATAAATGTATTTCATTTTATACTATGGAGGAGTTCTGGGAAAGATCCTGTACACAGCATGCCCTTATTAAATAATTTCTGAGTGAATGAATGGCATGTTAAGCTGAATCACATTATCTTGTATATTCACAAAATAGTAGATCAAATTATATTTGCAGTACAGCTAACAGTGACCTGATTCTTAAAGAAAACCCATGGCGAACACTTTTGAAAGCAAAGGCGGTTTTTGTTGTCATTTTATTTCTTTGTTTTTGTTTTTTGGTAAAGAGGATAATTACACCTTGATTTTTTTTAACTTTTATTTTGAAATCATTTTAAATTACAAAATATTTTATGTAAGTCATAAAATATTTTATAAAATATTTTATAAACTATTTTTTTTTTTGCAAAAAATAGTTCAAAGAGCTCCCTCATACTCTGGAGTTGTTAACATTTCTGAATCAACTGAGAGTAAGTTACAACTCAACCCCCACCCCCCACTGTGCTTGCTTGCTCCCTTGCTCACTCCTTTACCCCATTGTACGTCAGTGTATATCTTCTAAAAACAAAACCAAAAAAAAACTCCTAAATAACCACAGTATAATCTTTCAACAGGAAAATAACATTGACCCAATTTAATCTAATTAAGTCCACTAAAATTTCACCAGTTATGCTATTATTGTCATTTGTAGGTCTTGGATCCCATTAAAGATCACCTGTTGCATCTAGTTGTCTTGTCTCTATAGTGACTTTTAATCTGGAACAATATTTACCTTCATAGCCTTGGCATTTTTTTGAAGAGTCCCTGCCAGTCACTTGAATTTCTCTCAATTTGCATTTGTCTGATGCTTCATCGTGACTTATATATTTATGTAGAAGTACTGCTGTGTTCTCACTGTATTATATCAGGAGGCAACATGAGGTTGGTTTTTTCCATTACCAGTTTTTATTTATGTGAGCGTTTGCTGGTTGATTAAGATGCTATCTCCCAAGTATTATAGTGGTCATGTTAATTGGTAAATATGCTGTGCTTATTAATTAATAATTAATGATATATTGATGAGAATTAGTGAGTATTTTGGGGGACATACATTGAGACTCTGCAAATATCTTGTTCCTTATCAAACTTTTACTCACAAATTTTAACATCCATTGATGATTCTGGCTTGAATCAATTATAACAGTGGCAACAAAATGGTGATTTTCTAATTCTTTCTTTCTTCATCTATTAGTGGTATTCTACCAGTAGAACTTTCCTTTCTCCTTTTTTCCCCCTTTCTACCAGAATGGACTCATTGATTTCTATTTTACTTAAAAGTTATAACTTGTCACTGTCATTATTTATTTTGATGCTTAAATTGTCCTAGATTTGGCCAGTGGAGACCTCTTCAGCCTCCTACATTCTTTTGACATAGCTCCATAATTCTTTAAGTACCTTCTTATTTTCTTACACAACAAATTATTCCAGTTTCACCTACTATGTCATGGAGCTATGGTTCCTTTTTGTGGAGAATGGTATTTTAAAATCAGAGTCTGACAGAAGGGCCATATGTACCCCGATGTTCATAGCAGCAATGGCCATAGTCACCAAAATGTGGAAAGAGCCAAGATGCCCTTCAACAGATGAATGGGTAAAGAAGATGTGATCCATATATACAATGGAGTATTATGCCTCCATCAGAAAGAATGAATACCCAACTTTTGTATCAACATGGATGGGAATGGAGGAGATTATGCTGAGTGAAATAAGTCACACAGAAAAAGTCAATTATCATATGGTTTCACTTATTTGTGGAGCATAAGGAATAACACGGAGGACAATGGGTGAAGGAGAGGAGAAGTGAGTTGGGGGAAATTGGAGGGGAGAGGAACTGTGAGAGACTGTGGACTCTGAGAAACAAACTGAGGGTTTTAGAGTGGAGGAGGGTGGGGGTAGGGTGAGCCTGGTGGTGGGTATTAAGGAGGGCACGTATTGCATGGAGCACTGGGTGTGGTGCATAAACAATGAATCTTGGAACACTGAAAAAATAAAATAAAATAAAATAAAATAAATCAGAGTCTGATGTTAGGTGTGTTCATAGCTACTGGGGTACTGTTGGATTTAGACTCTCTCAGTGGACAGAACTAGGAAACATATCAGCATATATACACACATATACCTCTACATATATTTTTCTATTTTTTTATGTATGTAAATTAAAAATATTTCATACCATCTCCTCTAATTTCAAGTCACATCACTGGGTTTCCTTTAGTCTTCCTTCTTTTTATACCTATAATTCCCTTCTTCAACAGTGAGAAAACTGCCTCCTATATCCTTAATATACATATTTGTTTGCTCAATTCTTGGTAAGTAAACCAATGTGCTGAACATGGTAGCAAAAAATATGGCCTGTCTCTATGAAGTTAGTTATTTTTATTATATACATATATATATATATAAAATTGTATTTATAGTATAAATGTTATATTAAATTATATATAACTTATATATATTATAAAATTATATAGTATATATGTCTATGTGCGTGTTATAGATATAAGTATATGTATATGTGTGTAATTAAATATTTCATATGAAATTGAACACAATGAAATAAAATATTTCCATATTTATATAAGAAATTATATATCATGTATTAGAAAGCCCATATAATACATAAAATATATCAATATAAGTACATATATGATATCTGATTTTATATAAATATATGTCCCTAGCTTTATTGAGATATTACTGATATATATAACAAACATGAAGTTCAAGGTGTACTTTGTGATTATTTGATTCATGTATATATTACAAAATGAGTACTATAATAAGGTTAGTTAACACTTCCATCCCCTCACAGAATTACCACTTTCTGTGTGCATAACAATTAATATTTACTCTGTTAACAACTTTTAAGTATAATACAGTATTGTTAATTGTGGTCACCATGCTGTGCATTAGATCCCTAGAACTTATGCATCTAATAACTAGGTTTGTACCCTTTGATCAACATCTTCTCAATTCTCCCATCCTCTGGTAACTGCCATTCTACTATGTATTCCTGTGGGTTCAACTTTTTTAGATTCCACAGTGAATTCATACAGTATATGTCTTTCTCTGATTTATCTCACTTAGTGTAGTTCCCTCAAGGTCCATTCATATTGTTGCAAGTAACAGAATTTCCTTCTTTTTGGTATATCTAATACTGGTTATTTCTGTGAAAAATTCCATTGGAATTTCATAATAATTTTGATAATAATAGTAAATGTGTGTGTGTGTGTGTGTGTGTGTGTGTGTGTGATCCATTCATGTGTCCATGGACAATCAGGTTGTTTCCATGTCTTGGCTATTATAGGTAATGTTGCAATGAACATGAGGTTGCATATAACTTTTTTTTGGATATATATCCAGAAGTGAAATTGCTGGATCATGTGGTAGTTCTGTTTTTAATTTTTTGAGGAAACTGTATACTGTTTTCCATAGTGGCTATACCAATTTACATTCCCATCAACAGTGTTCAAGGGTTCCCCTTTCTCTACTTCATCAATAATACTTGTCATTTGTCTTTTTGAAAATACCATTCTAACAGGTGTGAAGTGATATCTTATTGTGGTTTTAATTTACATTTCCTTAAAATTAGTGATGAGTGATGTTGAAAATTTTTTCATGTACCTGTTGGCCATCTGTATGTCTTCTTCAGAAAAATGTCTATTCAAGTCCTTTGCCCATTTTTTAAACTGGTTTCTATTGAGTTATTTGAGTTCTTATACATTTTGGATATTAACTCCTTATCAGGTAGATGATTTGAAAATATTTTCTCCCCATTCTATAAGTTGCCTTTTCATTTGCTGTTTCCTTTGCCATACAGAAGCTATTTAGTTTGATGTAGTCCCACTTGTTTATTTTTACTTTTGTTACTTGTGTTTTCTGGAGTCATATCCAAAAAATTATTGCCAAGACTAACAGCAAAGAGATTTTCCTCTGTTTTCTTCTAGTAGTTTTTCCATTTTGTGTCTTACATTTGTCTTTAATCCATTTGGAGTTGATTTTTGTGAGTTGTATAAGATAGGGATCCATTTTCATTCTTTTGCAAGTGACTATCCAGCTTTCCTAATATACATTATTGAAGAGACTATCCTTTCCCCACTGAATATTCTTGGCTCCCTTGTCAAACATTCATTGACTGTTTATGAGTGGGCTTATTTCTGGGCTCTGCATTGGTCTACTTGTCTGTTTTTATGCTAATACCATGCTGTTTTGGTTACTATAGCTTTGTGAAACCAGCTATAGTAGTGTGATGCCTTTAGCTTTACTCTTCTTGCTCTTTACTGCTTTGGCTATTTGGGGTCTTTTATGATACCATATACATTTTAGGATTCTTTTCTTCAGTGTAAAATGGTATTGGAATTTTGACAGAAATTATGCTGAATCTGTAAATGGCTTTGGGTAGTATGAATATTTTTTATAATATTAACTCCTTCAATCCATGAACATGGGACATCTTTCCATTTATTTGTGTCTTCTTCAATTTCTTTCTTCAGTGCCTTACAATTGTCAGTATGTGAATCTTCCACCTCCTTGGTTTATTCTGAAGTATTTTATTTTCGATACTACTGTATCAAGGGAAATACACAGTGAGACCTTTCTTCGGATGTTCCCTCATGACTGACCCTCAAGAAGCTGCTGGTCTCAGAAATGCAGAGCTCCACAAGGAGGAAGAGCCCCAATCACCACCCATCTCTCGGTAAGCACCCTGTTCTCCAAGTGTTACACAACTGCAGCCAGCTCCACAAAGATGCTTAAGCCAAATGCTAAACCTGGGGAAGGAAACATTTTATATTTCAATTTTAATAAACGAAATAACTGGGACATCAATTGAAATTATATTTTACTCATTAGGTTTAAGTGTGGTTTCCTTAGGTTGCAGGTTTTCTTCCAGGTTTTGGTGGTACCACTTTCGTGACTTAGCCCAAGGTAATACCTATATCTGCTTGTGTCACTGTCCCCATTAGGCAAAAGGGTCTGAGGCCAGGGACTTATTTCATCAATTTCTAGTGCTTAGCAGAGGGTCTGACACAGGGCAGATACTAATTGCTGTTTATTGGATTAAAGAGTGAATATATCCATTACTCAGTATAGGACGGTGGGAAGGGAGCTGTTATATTGGGAAGGAGACATTAAATTTCAACCTCTGGACTCACGTGGATGAAGACAGCCCAGGTCATCCATCCTTAGAAACCTTTTATTTCAAGTTTTTGTTTTCCTGGTAACACAATACAATTCAAGAATAAATCTTCAATTTACTCTTGATATTGGTTACATCGATATTGCACACCATTCCCATGGTTACCATCCAGCACCCACAATCTTGTTGTTTTCACATGCATCTTCCTGAGGTTTTAGGTAAATACCCAGTTTCAAAGATCCCACATTAAAGGATGTCTTCAGTTCAAATTACCCTTCCTCATTTTCTGTCTTCAACTTTTTTTCTTTTTTCCCCAAGAACATTTGCAGAGTTAATTTTTCTTAAAAATTCTTTTGTGGTGTTCCAGATACGAATGATCATAAAATATTCCAAATACAGCATGTTGTGTAAATGTTGAATCGATAAAAATAACGAGGTTAATAACAATATCCCTGACGATCTCGGTGACCCATTTTAATTTAGGGGGCGCCAGGCACACGTCGGCGATTCCAAGCTACCGTGCAAAA
This sequence comes from Lontra canadensis, assembly GCF_010015895.1. NCBI lineage: Eukaryota > Metazoa > Chordata > Mammalia > Carnivora > Mustelidae > Lontra > Lontra canadensis. Next base: position 4,613,408 of record NW_022631092.1, read on the forward strand.
TCACTCCGGACCTGGAATCCCTTAGACAGCCCTGACGCCACTGAAGTTTCCAGACGCGGCCAGCTCTCGGGACTGACCACAGGAGACTCCGCGTCGCTGAGCCAGTCTGCCAGTTTTCTCGGAGGCAGCTAAAGCGCAGGAATTTCTAGGCTTTCCCTGGCTCGTGCACATCACAATCACAGTCTGCAGCATCCGCGGCGCTGGGAGCAGGTGAGCCCGGCGGACGCGCGCAGGTGCCTCGGCTCCTCCTGGCCCCCGCCCCGGCCCCGCCCCTGCCCCACCCCGACCCCGCCCCTGCCCCGCCCCGCGCCGTGCGACTCGGGGCCCAGGTGCCGGCGCCCAGGTGCGCGCGGCGCGGGGTTGCAGCTCTGCTCGACACCCGACAGCGGGCGCCGCTGCGGCGGATCGCGAGCGGCGGAGCCGAGCGACTTCACGAGTTGGGGCAGCTCCTGCGCCCGGCCCTGCTCGCGGCGAGAGCTCCGCCCGACTCCGGCTTCCCCCAGCTGCGGGAACCCGCGGGCGCCGAGGGGGCGGACCGATCTCCGCGGACCCCCGCGTCCTGGGGCGGCCGAGGCGGGCGAGGGCCGAGCGCCGGAGACCCCGAGCGCCCCGCGCCCCAGGCACCATGCGACCCGCCGCGCCTCCTCGCCGGCCCCGGGCTTCGCTTTCCGCTCGCTGAGCCCCGCGCTCGCCACCGCGGCAAGTCGCAAAGACGAGGCGGGTCGCTGGAGAGCAGCGGGGACACCGCCTCGGACGTCCCCTCCGCCCCACAGAGGCTGCGGGTCCCTCGTTCTCTGGGCTTCTCTAGCTTTTCCATGAACCTGGCGCAAGCTTGGCTTTAGGAGAAATTCAGAAGCCGGAGGGGGAGTCAGTGCAATTCTTTGGTTGCTAAGGTAATTGTAGTTGTGACAAAAACGGGCAAGAAACAAATGGGGGGAAAAGATGTTTTAAAACGGCAGACCCCTCCCCCCCAATTCATATGTGTTGATTTCATTTCATCTCCTGGGTGTGGATGCTGTCCATTTCAGTTGCGTGACAGGTGTCGGTGAGTGCGCGCGCGCGCGCGTGTGTGTGTGTGTGCAGTTTGGGACTGTAGAGGCACGAGCTTACATAAGTGGTTAGGCAAGCTGGCGTGCGGACTTGTGTGGGATGGGTGCAGGTCTGCATATAAATCATGTTCCCGGGTTTCTGGGTGTGAAGCGCTCACTGAGTGGGTCCAGCGCGCAGAGTGGACGCGCTCTTAGGAATTTCCAGTCTTCCGATTTTATGATCGCAGGTGGGGCACCTTTACCCCAGAAGCAGAGGTTCATTAACTTTTTTTCTGAAGAAGCTCGCCCTTTTGCGGCTTGGAGGAAAAGAAAAGCGAGTGGTGAGGTGTGGAGGGCAGGGCGGGTGGGAGGTCTGTTCTTGGGGAAGGGGACGGTAAGGTATTCGCTCTCAGAGGGCGACAACCGACCTGGCCGCGTGAAGAGACCGTCTTTGCCGTCCCTGTCAGGTTGTAAACGTGGCCCGATGAGACAGAAAAAAGTGACCCAGAAAATTTAATGTTGTTCAGAATGAAAGCTGCTCTATCTTATTATTTTTTAAGTTTGATGGAGTAGGAACATTATTTCTTGAGAAGAGTGGTATTTCTGTGTTACAGGTTGAAGATATTTGGGGCTCGTTGGTTTGGGATTGTTCCCTCAGCATTTATCAACGGTTAGAAGCTGGATTTGTAATTTCTAATCAATACCTTTTAGCAGCCCCAAAATAAAACTGCGGAAACAGGCAGTCTTTATTAGGCAAAACCCAACATTGGACCCTTTTCTCACCAGAGGGGGTTGAGAGATGGAAGAATGTGAACCAGGCTTCTAAGGGTCTGGAGGGAGTTATAGACTGAGCCACAAGTTTGTGTCAAAAAGTATTTGAAAGGGGACCCTTCTAGGTTTTAGCTTGCTACATTCACAGCAAGGCTTCTATAGATCAACTTCCATAGGCAGATGGGTAATTATATGGAATGGGAGCTAGGGGTTGGAGAAACTTTCTGTGAGTTTTACATTCATATTATTTATTATTATTTATTAATTTTGCAATGGGTGAGACTGCTCTGTGAAAGAAAGTAAGCAGAGAACTGAGGATATTTGAGGCTTTTTGGCAATGCCCCTCTGTAAGTGAAAGCTTGCGTGCTAAACAGCCAAACCTAAGATAATAAGTTCTTTCTGAGTTCTTTGTTACTACTGTCAAGCCAAATTGTTGCATAAGTCTGGTGATCTTAGATACTATAAATGTTGGGGTATAATATATACACCTCATAACTCATTATTTTCTGAAATCGTCTGTAAATTCTAGAAATATCAGCTGTTGTGAGATATTTTGGTAAAACAGGTAGCCACTAGGATTTCCTTTTCTGTAGTCATCACCTTGGTTAACTTTACTTCCCTGCTTCATTTAAGAGACTTGAATTAACACTCACTGCATTTCTTTTGCTCAGAGTTTCAGTAAAGCAATGCTAGTTTTTCATCATGTGATGGATTTGTCTTATAAAGTGAAACATTACAGCAGCGTTTTTATGGCAGAAACGTCTCTTTAAATGAGATGGTTCTTATTTATTTATCTGTTTATTTATGACTTCTCGAATGAAGTAACTGATATAGATATTTTTTAATGAGCAAACATTTCTTGATAAAGAAAAAAACATTTTCTAAAGGGTATTGAGGACAACGAAATTTGCCAGTAATTTTGGACGTCTTTTTATCCACAGGGACATAATTTTATGTGTTTCTTATTTCTTTTCTCTTATTTCTTATCTGTTTCTTATTTCTCTAATATCCCCCATGCATTTTATCCCCTGAACTCCTAAGACTTTGCCAGGAATTGCTGAACATTCTGTTTTGTGCCAGAGGTTAAACATCAGGGCGGTATGAGTAAGGAGCTATGTGTCACATCAACGTTTTTCAAAAGGGATGCTCTCAGAGATTTCAATAAATGTTCCTTTAGCTTCGCTGTTAGCTTATCTTAATTCATAGTGCTTTGAACCTAGGAAAGCATTTAACCTCTTCATGTTAGTGCCAGCTGGAAGGAATATATTTACTGAATTTCATCTTCATCGTAACATATGGCATGATATAAATAATTACTACACACACACAGTATCCTGCTGTATGGAGAGAAATGGAATTACAAAATAAACCTTCATGTCGAGTGATTTGGAGGTAACATTTCAAAAAAGAGTTTTACTTTTTTTCTCAATTACCAAAGTAATATGTAACCATTGGGAAAAATTCGGAAAAATACAAAGAAAAAAGATTGTCATTCTCCCATGGAAGATGAACCACAGTTGATATTTCTGCATATTGTATATTTTCCCAGATTTTATTCTGATCACGTTATCCATTGTATTTTTATACTTCTCTCCCTCAGCCTTCCTAGTTTTCAAATGTTGAAAATGGGACTTGGACTGTTAAAGGTTTGGGAAATTACTGCTAGTTTACTGGATGGTTTTGATAGATCAGATTTGAATTTTGTTAGTGGTCCTTATTTTCGAAGAGAGTAGTTTCTCTCTTTTTCTGCTTTCTTTGAAAAGTGAAGGTTTTCACTTTGGGTTGGAAATACTTGGGGCTCCCCATCAGATTTAGGGATTAAAGTGTCAGAAAAGAAAAAGAACCTTGGCTGTGTGTAGGTTTGAGTGTGTGTTTGGAGGGGGGATACCTGAATTCTGGTTTTAATTTCTCCACCTCATGTGGCCTTTGCCCCCTGGCCTCTGTTTCCTCAAAAGATAAATGAAATTTTGAGATTTAGTTAATAAACTAACCTATTTGTTGTTACGATATTTGATGATGATGCTAGTTGTTCAAAGGGTACTTTTTCAAACACAGATGGTTGGGGGGGGGTCAATCCCAGAATCTCTGATGTAATCGGGTCTGGGGTGACACCTGAGAATTTACATTTCTAGCAAGTCCCCAGATGATGCTGACTCTGATGGTCTGGGAATGACATCCAGAACTAGATGATGAGCTCCTTGGGGGAAGAATCCCTTTTTCACTTTTCTTGGCATCTATCTGCCTAGTGCCCGGCAACGCACCTGCCAGTAGGACCTCAGTAAGCATCGGTTGAATCAATATTAGTTTTATCTGTGGGTAAAAACTTTCTTAAATTTGGTCAAGATAAAAAAGGTAATCATCCAAAATTTGGAACCATATAGTAAGAGTAATATTCAGTCACGAAACCCAGTTCTTTAGACAGCAGGGAAAGCAAAAGTGCTTACAAGTAGGCCATTAAAATGAACATTTAATGAGTTATCTTAAATAACTCAGAGTACCTGCTTGAAATGTTACAAAGTGCAAAGCTTATGAATGCTTCACTGTTGCCTTCCTGACATCTGTAAGAAGCAATTCATTTTCTATCACATGTACATTTCCAAAAGGGTTATGTGTATGTGTGTAAATTCACTATTAATTATCTTAACTACAAAAGCAGAAGGTCAGAGAAGCAGTGGCCTAGACTCCTCTCCCCAACTGCATCCAGAAGGTAGAACAATGCTTATTAGAACTACAAAATGCGGACCTAAGACTTGGAGAAAACATTCACCTGCGTCAGTCCATGAAACTGATCAATGACCACGCCAGAAATCAGACCCACGCCTGATTTCTGCCTGACACCCAAGAGTGTTCTTCATTACTTCCCTCTACGGACATTGAATGCATGCATCTGAAGGCCAGGAGAGTCCAGCTGGCCGAAATACCCCAGTTACAATGTTTGATCATCCTTACATAGCTGCCTTGTGATTAGACAATTAATCCTTCTACCTAGTAGGTGTTAGAAACAGAGGGTACAGACAATCCCCTTTTTATGGATGGAGACTTAAAAAATATGTAAATATTTGAATAGGAACAAAGTTGATGTTCACATAACCAGGCTATCCAAATAAGTTGTGGAGACCTGCTGTCTTGGTCTCTGTAAATGCTTAGGAAAACCGTAAAAGGAAAAAGCCACCTTTAAGTTTGGGGGGAGTAAGTTCTCTTATGCCCTTATTATTCCCTAGTGTCTGCTCTACCCAGGAAGATATTTTCTTGCCAGGAGGGCTTCACACCACAAGCAGAGCCCTCTCCGATGATTGCTGCTTGAACCTGCACAAACGGGAACTAGCGTGGCTGCCCTCTGGAGGACCCGGGGCTTCTGTACTGTGCTCCCTGACACCTGGCCAGCCCTGAGCCCAGACAGAGACCTGACACTGGTGGCTCTTGAACTAATAGAACAGGAAATTAAAAACCCTGTTGATTGGGTTTCTGGACCTCAGTTTCCTCATCTGTAGAACAGAAATAACAAAGTGCTCCTGGAGTGTGAGTGGTTAGGAGGAAAAGAGAACTCACATAGCGTGCTTCATGAAGGAGGCACAGTGACGCCAGGGGCTGGACCCTGTCACACCAGTCGCCTATTTTGTAATAATTTTGATGACTTATTGTTGGTCTGCAGCCCTTGGAGTTTCCGGAATGTAATTGGAAACCTATCTGGGTACAGGAGGGCAAGGAGTCTGGGAAAACACGTCACACCGGATTGGTAGTTGCAGGTTTAATTGGCAAGGAAATTTACATATGAGCTTTGTCTGCAGCAGCTGCAAGCTAAATAGATCTCCATAATGTGTTGCCTGCCAGAATCTTTAGGTTTTTATAGCAGCCTTGAAGGGGTTCACGTATGTATTCAGTCCAGAGGGAGCTCAACAACCCCTTCTTCTCCAAGGACTGTGTCCTTGCAGATGGCTCCCACTATGGGAATGGTGGCCCAGCAAACATTCCAAGGGCAGGAGAGGGGGTGAAGAGCCTCTGAGGGCCCAGGTCCAGCTCCTAGGTCACCTGGTGGTCATGTCCTCTTGATGACCTCTTCCAAAGTGAGTCTTTTGGGAAGTAAATATTTTGGTATAATGGTTGCCCCTTCTTCTGTTCCTGAGGACTTGCTTAAATCAGCCTAACATCTGAGGCACTCTCAAGTCCCTTGGAGAACCCTGCTCCATAGATTTGAGAAGGTTCGTAGGAAACAAGCAGGCCAGACAGTAGGTGGAGAAGGTGGAATGGGAAAGATCTGCCTTTGCAGTAAGTAGCCAAGGATGTGTCTGTTTCCTTGAGCCTGAAGACCATTAATCCCCAGCAGGAAGAGACGTGAAAATGAGGGACTGCTGCTGCCTGGCTGTCTCTTGTGTCAGAATGTGAGCCACCCTTGAGGCAAGGCTGTGTGGTATTTTTCCTCTCTGTCCTTAGTGTCTCTTACAGTGTTCAGCACGGTAGGAGTTTGGTGAACGTTTGCAGAGTTATTGTAGGGTGGCAGCTCTGGGTGGGTGAATGTGGGAGGGAGGATGAACGAGTCTGGGTAGAGATGCTTGGACTGGCCAGGGTATGGGGGCATGGGCTGGAGCAGATGTAGGTGCAAGTTGCACGTGGTTATTATTCCGTCCCTATTGTTTACTTGATTTTGCCTGGCTAGATAACCTGGGGTTGATGATACACTGAGGCTCTCATCCTGGTTTGTAATTTGTAATTATACACTAACATTTGTCTCTCCCCCTGTCTGTGGTCTGCTTTCTTTCTTTCTTTTTTTTTTAACCATGATTTTATCCTGCACCCAGCACAGGGCCACACACGTAGTCAGTGCTTGGGAAAGCACTTGTTGGTTTCCTAATTGCCAGGCCTACAAAGCTATGGATCTATAACAAAGAAATAGACTGATAATACTCAGCACTTGTAAAGCTTTTGGTAGATCACAGCCTCTTAACAAGAATTAGGTGTTATTACTCCCATTTTATGAATAAGAAGACTGAGGCTGAAGAAGAGGTTCGGCCACATGCCCTATGTCAGAGAGTTATTGACTAGAGAGAAACTGAGAGATTTAAACTCCAATCTCATCTGACCTGAAAGTTCCAAGTCTCTCTGATGTATCACAAACGAAGGGTAGACTGGGCCCTACCCTTCAGATCATATCAGTTATCTTGGAAAAATAATAGAAATAAATAGAAAATTAACAATGAAGGATGTTAAAGGGCAGTTTAGGGGAAAATGCATGGGATTTCATAAGTCAGATTAGGTAGCAAATAGATAACAAAGACAGTAAGCATCTCAGTGCAGAGAGACAATACCATATAATCAGACCTGGTAGAGACAGGCTTTGGGAAAGAGGTGGAAATTTCATAGGTGAAGAGAAGAATAACAGCAAGCTTTGCAGGTAGAGGAGTTGATGATTGGTGAGTAAAGCAATTATTGTTTGCTTTCAGAGTTAAGAGCCCATTTTTGGGGAAACCTGGGGACCTCTGACCCATTTTTGATAGAAACATGGGTACCAAACAACACTTTCCTTTTTTTTTTTTTCTAAAAGCAAAACAACCCACTCATGTGTGATGAGGAATGGTGTGTGACACTGAACCCCCGGGTTCGGAAGGCATTAGGATTAGGTGAGGACTGTGTTAAAGCAAAGGGCATGTGCTGCTCAGAAAGCCCTTGTTGCCATACATTTTTAATCATTAGCAACTAATTTCAATTGGAAAAATATTGTAGATGTACATTCTGGCCCAACCTGAACACATGTTTGAGCTGGCTTCGTTTTTCATGTTTGTGACCTCTCTGGAAGAAAGACAACAACTCGAAAAAATGTCCAAAGTATTTTTCCCTTAAGCTGCTGTGTAAGTGCTACTGTGTTCAGATTCCAAACCAAGCAGGAAGATGCCATTATATCATTTTGCTGACCATACATCCTAAAACAAAGACTGATTCAGCAGCTGGTCAAAATAGAAAGGATGCCTTCACAAAGAATAAATCTATTGATTATATTTTAGATTTTTTTTTCTTTTTTTAGGGGAAGGCACTTTACCTTTTAGAATGGCAGATAGTTTAGGGGCTTGGCTGCTGACTGGCTTCCACCAGAACCCTGGGGTCTGTGACATTGAACAAAGTAGCTCAACACTATTGATCCACATTGTCCCCGAATACGGAATAGGGCTGAGAAATTTTGAGTGCTCCGAGGGCATTACTGAAAGAGAGATTGTTCCTGGAAATCTATGGTTAGGCAGCTCTTACTTGGGGAGGTGGGGGGGATTCTTACCCCAGGGCATAGTTTGTCTACGGTCTCTGCCGCTATTCCCTGCTTTTTGCCTGGTTTGTCCTCTTTGGCAGTAGGTCCCACTACTTAACACCCTTTTCTAGATCATGATTAATCAGGTATGATGGCTCCCACTTTCGAGAAGTTTAAAATTCTGTGGGGGGAGAAAAGAGAAACAGAATGTGGTAAGACAGGCACATATAAGGATGGGGGAGGGATTACTGGGAGATTTCATTGAAGACATTGGTGGATGAATTGGACGTTTGATAACCAATGGTTTTGGGGCCTGCAGAGATGGGGGCAGGGGACAGAGTTGGCAAGGGTGTTCTTGAGGCATTTCAACGTAGGTAAAAGGATAGAGGTTACAAAGTGTGCAAAGAACGTCCCCCTCTTGAGAATCAGGTCCTTAAAAACCTATCAGGCAGGAGAAGTCCATGTTGATGAGCTGAAAATTTAAGGGGAGACAGGGACAGGGGAAATCTAGGTGGTAAGCAAACTGTTTAATGAATATTTATGCTTATCAAAAGTGAAAAGAGAAAACAGGGCATTGAGAGTGACATTTTCCCCACCTTCTGTTGGTGATAGAGGGTGTGCCACAGTGAACTTCTAGTTCTTGCTATATTCTAGGAGATCACGCCTCTGCTGAAATGCTCATAAGTGGTTTTGCTTCTTAGAGTCAATGCACAATTCCCCTACAAATAAATGGGTATTTCCTTGCCCGGTGTCAGGCTGTCTGTCCAAAGGTTCAATGCCGTTCAGATGTTTTGACTGCGAGCTTGACCGCTGACTCCCGGATCTTCCTGTGGCTCAAGGGTAAAGTGGATGAATCTGGGATAAACCTTACTTAACTTGCGTGGCAGAACTGATGAGGAAGTTCTCAGATGTCTCACCCCAACGCGTAGCGTATTCAGCTTCTTGCCAAAGCATATGTTGTCAATTCCAGGTTTTCATTTCTTTGGCTTCCTGTAGCTTTCAAAAGCTTCTCTGCGAAAACCGCTTCCCCTGCCTGCCATCTGCCTTACAACTTCCCTCCCCCACTTTACAAAATTTGTGTCTAAGCCCCAGTTTCTTGTATTTTCTAATTATCTGTACCAGGAATGACCTGTTGGCTCTCAAATGTGTATTTGGAGTAGAACTTTGCTTATTGGAAATTCTTGTTTGGGGTAACTTTCCCGGGGCTGAGATTAGATATGTTGTTGCTCATAGGAAGATGGACAGTGATTGACAAGACTAGAAATTCAAATTGGGTCCATTCTATTTGGACTTGAATGTCACATAGATACCTAGTGGTAGGGGTGATAATGGATATTCAGGGTTTTCTGGCATAGAGAAAAAAAAAAACTAAAAGAACTGAATTAAAGCAAAATTTAAACCAACTCAAGGAAAGGTATTTATGTAACTCATACATTAGGGAATTCAGGCATGGCTGGATCCAGGGACTTCAGAGATACTATCAGCATTCTTAACTTGATACCTCATTGTCTTGATTTCTTTCTTTGGTGACACTAGAGAAAAAGAAGATGATCACTAATATCCCTGTCCTCATATTCTTTTCACACTGTCCCTCACACAGAAGGGGTCTTCTTTCTTTCAGTGTCCTTATCTCAGTCTCAGGGAAGGACCCTGATTGATCTAATTTGATCCAATCAGTATGTCCAGTGATACAGCATACTCTGTCCAGGATATTTCCCTGGACCCACCCTTCCCTCTCCGAAGAAGCAAATTTGAGAGCAAAAAATATACTGGGCAATGAGAAACAGTAACTGCCCCAGTCTTTTCACCTGGCTGAAGGACTTCCGGTTTTATTTGCTGAACAGTGGAATGAATGCAGAGTGTTTCAGGCACTGTTTGAGAATCCTGAGACCCTTTATATAAGAGTCAGAAAATGTCATTATCCAAAATAAAGCTTTTGGATAATGTGAAACATTCCCTCAATTGTGTGTTTCTAATCTCGCTTCACTTCTATACCATCTTTCTTATTCAAGGATTACTGCTTCTGATCTACAGCTGCCACGCACAAATGCCAGAGGGAGTGGATATAGTGGTGACAGACACGACCTCTGGCTCCCACCATCCCTACAACCCTACAGTTCTCTCGCTTTTTGCTCTGCTAACCCTAAGACAACTCAGGTGTCACCTTGAGAATGAGAGATGCTGTATTCTTCTCCCAGAATATTTGCACTATTCTTTTTTAAACATACAATTTTAGAGAATAAGACATTCACAGAAAAGTACATAAATCATTGCTTGATAAACTTTCAAACAGTAAATATATCCATATTATCACTCCTGGATCAAGAGAGAGAATATTACCATTCCCTTGGAAGGTGCCCCACGATGCTCCCTCCTAGTAACTACACCCTCTCCTTCCTCAGTGGTAACTATTAACCTCATTTCTAATACGATGGTGTTCCAACTTATTGGAGTATTCCAGGTATATATGGAATTATAATATATGTATATCCCCCTCCCTTTTTGTGGCTTCTTGCGCACAATATTGTTTGAGAGGGTCCTCCATGTTACTAGCGGAACTAGTTTTTGTTGCTATAAAGCAAAACCCACTTTGTGATATTTTATAGATTGTTTATCTGCTGTTTGTTGATGGGCATTTGGAATATTTCCAGTTTGGGGCTACTGAATAATGAATAATGAATAATGCTGCTCTTTACTGTTTTGTGTGTGTTTTTTGGTGTACATATGAAAGCATTTCTGTTTGGCATACGCCTAAGACTGTATTGCTGGGATGTGAGGTACATACATCCAACTTAGTAAGTTCTTACAAGGAGTTTTCCTAGGTGGTTGTACCAGCTTCTATTCCTGCCATCGGTTTATGAGTGTTTCAGTTTCTCTACATACTTGTCAACACTTGGGATTGTCAGACTTTTTAATTTTAGACATTATGGTGGGTACATTGTGGGGTCTTACTGTGGTTTCAGTTTTCTCTGGTGACTAATGGTGTTGTATCTTTCTAATATTTTTTGGGTCACTTTTTAAAAAATCTTTATAGTTTTTTTTTAATCTTTGTAATTTCTATTCCAGTTTATTGCCTATTTTAAAACTGGTTTGTCTTTTTCTTATTGATTTATAATTTTTTTAAAAACAAATCTGTATCCAAATATTTTTCCCACTTACATGTATTTAAAATATCATTTACTATTCTGTGGCTTGCCATATGACTCTATTTGATGAATAAGAGATCTTGCTTTAAGGGTAATCCAAGTTGTTAATCTCTTCCTTTATGGTTATTGTTTTCATGACTGCTGAAGAAATGTTTGCCTACCCTCAGATCATGAAGTTATTTTCCCATTTTGATTTGTAGAAACCCTATTGTTTTGACTTTTATCTGTAGGTAAAAGATCTACCTGAGCTTGATTTTTTGCCTATGACATGAAAAAGAGACCCATATTTATTTTGTTTTCCATATGTATATCTAGTTAACTTCCTATGCTACTTATTGAAAAGTCTCTTCCACAGCTCTGATATGTCACTTTTGGTATAAATCAGGTGATCATTTATACATAGGTCTCTATCTACTTTCTAGCCCCTTCTGTTGTTCTATTTGGCATTCTTATTCTGATACCACACTGTCTTAATATAGCTTAATAAGAAGTCTATATCTGATAGCATATGTCCAGTTTTGCTCTTATTTAAGAATAGCTTGGTTATTCTTACACCTTTGCATTACAGTATAAATTTTAAAATCCTCCTTTGATGAGATTTTGTTGCGACAACATTAAATCTCTAGCCTAATTTAGGAGTAAACTAATGTATTTAAAATGTTGACTCTTTCAATCCATTAATATTGTATCCCTTCATTTATTTAAATCTTTCATCTCTGTTATTGTTTTGTTTCTTTCCATGTGGTAAAGGTATGGCACATCTTTCTTCAGATATATTCCTAGTATTTGACATCAGTTGATGCTATTATAAATGATAGCATTTTTCAACATGTTTTCTGATTATTAGTCTATGGGTATACAAAAATACAGTTGATTTTTATTTATTGACATTGAATCCAGTGACTTTCCTTATCCCCTTATTAATTCAAAGAGTTCTGTGTAGATTACTATGGAATTTCCATGTACACAATCAAACTAACTTCTTCCTTTGCAGTCTTCCTTTGCTTCCTTTCATTTCTTTCTCTTGCCTGTTGTGCTGGCTTAGACTTCTACTGTAACAAAGAATAGAAGTGGTCATAGCAGGCAGCCTTGTCTCATTCCTAATCTCAGTGGGAAAGTTTTTAAAGTGTGATTATTAAATATTATGGTTGCTATGTTTCATAAATACCCTTTATTAGGTTAAGCCAGTTCCTTGACGTTCAAAATTGGCTAAGAGTATTTTCCTGAATAGATGCTGAATTTGACTAGATGCTTATAGAATGGTTGCATGGAATGTCTGGCCCATCTCGACACTCCCCCACTTCTCCTCTTTTTGTTTTTTTTTTTTTTTTGGATCTTGGTCTCACATGTCCTCATTGCCTCGGGAGCTTTCCTTTTTCCAATTTTATATGGCTTTCCTAGTTCTTGAGGTTCATTCTATAATAAGGTAGACTCTCCTTGTAGGAACTAGTACATGCTAATTGAACTTTTTTTGGTCTTTCATCAAATACAAGTAAAAGTATAAGAAACCTTCAGAAACCTATTCAATTATTATTTTTTTGACCTATTTTGCTTCTGCCTGATGAGCTTCCTGAATAGATTTTGTTGTTTATTTGTTAAATCTTGCTATCTCCAGAAGATGAAAAGCTCCAAACGCAGGCATAATAGGGAGTCATAGAAAAGAAGTACTTTCTATGTGGATTAAAAGAGATATTTAGGGCACCTGGGTGGCTCAGTGTGTTACGCTTCTGCCTTCAGCTGGGGTCATGATCTTAGGGTCCTGGGATCGAGCCCCAAATCAGGCTGTCTGCTTAGTAGGGAGCCTGCTTCCCCCACCTCTCTGCCCGCCTCTCTACCTACTTGTGATCTCTGTCTCTGTCAAATAAATAAGTCTTCAAAAAAAAGAGATATTTAAATGCCTAGTTTGAGGGTAAAAGATAATGACTTTACCAGTTCTAAAAAAGAAGAAGAGGAAGAGGAAGAGGAAGAAGAAGAAGAAAAACCAACAAAATCTCAAGGAATATAACTGACATTCTTTAAAAAAAAAAAAAAGCCAATAGGAGTGCCTTTCTTCTTGGATCCCCTGGGAACACGCCCTCCTCTTTATTTCTTAGTCATCCCCTTCTTGTGTATAAAAATTGGGAAAGCTTCTCTGTCACTCCTACTTCTTCCCCGGCAGGGATACAATCATTATCATGTGAAATCAGAGAATAACAAGAGTTGCTTCTGCAGTCCCTACAGTCAGTAGTATTAGACACTATGATCTTAGATCTCATACTAATAAAATATAAGTCCTCTCACGTGAGAGGAAAGACATTTGGAACCCGAAGACCTACATTTTCATGCTGGCTCTATTACTAACCAGCCAGATGACATTAGAATATAATTTGGTCTCTCAGACTTTGGGTTCATCCTCTGAAAAATTAGATGGTTGGGCTTGTTCAGGGAATAGAAGATTTTTTATGAAAAGGATCAGATAGTAAATACTTTGAGCTTTGTGGGCCATATGGTCTCTCTTGCAGCGCCTCGACTCTGCTGTTGTAGTGCAAAAGCAGCACAGACGATAAGTAAACACAAGTGTTTATTTATAAAACTTTATTTATGGACACAGGAATTTGATTTTTGTACAATTTTCATGTGTCACAGAGTATTCTTCTTCTAACTTTTTGCAACCTTCTAAAAATGTAAAAATTAGCCTTAGCCCACAGACCATACAAAAATAGGCTAGATTTGTTCTCTCGGTCTCAGTGTGCCAACCTTTGAACTAGTTGGTTACAAAGGGCTATTCCAGAGCTCTGTGTTATGCCTTGATATGCTAATCTCTCTCTTTTTTTAAGATTTTTAATTTATTTTGAGAGAGAGGTGGGAGGAGGGGCAGAGGGAGAGAGAAACTTAAGCAGACTTACCGCTGAGCGAGGGAGCCCAATGAGGGGCTTGATCTCACCACCCTGAGATCATGACCTGGAGCTGAAATCAAGAGCCAGACACTCACCGACTGTACCACTCAGTCGCCCCTGATATGCTGATCTTTAAAAAAAAATTTTTTTTTCTGTCCCATGAACATTGTTCAAGAGAGTCTATTCCTTTCTCCTAAGTCAATTAAAAATAAAAAAAAAGGATTTTATTTTCCCTTTATTTCTTCCCTGATGCTTGCTCTTTATTTGTGTAGACCCAAGTTTCTGACCTATGTAATTCCTTCCACCTGAAGAACTTCTAGCATTTCCTGAAGGGCAGATCTACTAGAGATAAACTTAGTCATTATTTATTTGTCTGAGAAGATTTATCTTTTTCTTCATTTTGAAGAAGAATCTCACTAGATGCAGAATTTTAATTTGGTGGTTTTTTTCTTTCACTATTTAACTATTTCACTCCACTGTCTTGCTCTTGCATGGTTTCTGATCAGAAGCCACCTGTGATTCTTATGCTTCTTTCTTTTAAGGTAAAGGTTTTGCCTTGTGGTGTCTTTCTTTTTTTTTTTTTTAAAGATTCATTTCTTTATTTGACAGACAGCGATCACAAGTAGGCAGAGAGGCAGGCAGAGAGAGAGGCAGAGAGAGAGGGGGAAGCAGGCTCCCTGCTGAGCAGAGAGCTGGATGCGGGGCTCGATCCCATGACCCTGGGATCATGACCTGAGCCGAAGGCAGAGGCTTTAACCCATTGAGCCACCCAGACGCCCCTTGTGGTGTCTTTCAAGATCTTCTCTCTGTCTTTGATTTTCTGCAATTTAAATATGATATACCTAGGCTTTTAAAAAATTTTTTTAATTTTTTTTTAGCTGGGCCTAAGGTCTACTACTTTTTAATGTTTTTAATACACAGTGTTAATATTAGTTTCAGGTATACAATATAGTGATTCAACAATTCTATACATTACACTGTGTTCACCATAAGTGTACTTTTCATTCCCTTCATCTATTTTACCCATCCTCCCCCCAAACCCCGCCCAGGCAACCACCAGTTGTTTCCAATATTTAAGAGTTTTTTTTTGTCTTATTTTAAGTTTGTTTGATAAATTCCACATATGAGTGAAATCATATGGTATTTGTCTTTCTCTTATTTCACTTGGCATTAGACTTTTTAGATCCATCCATGTTGTTGCAAAATGGCAAATTTTTATTTTTTATGGTTTAGTAATATTCCATTGTGTGTGTGTGTGTGTGTGTGTGTGTGTGTGTGTGTGTTTGTGTGTGTATGTAATATCATATCTTGTTTTGGGGGTTGTATTTTTAAAAAAAATTATAGTGATTGGTGTTATCTGATCTTTCTTGATTTGTGGTTTGGTGTATATCATTAACTTTGGAATGTTTTCAGTTATTATTCCCTCAGATATTTCTACTCCTTTCTCTTTCTTCTCCTGGTATTCCAATTACACCTATACCTTTGGATATTGTGCCATAGTTCTTGGATGTTCTGCCTCTGTTCTTAGAAATTTCTTTTTCTCTCTTTTTTTCAGTTTGAGAAGGTTCTGTTGACCTTCAGGCTCACTGATTTGCTCCTTGACCGTTTTGAGTCTATCAATGAGCTATTGGAAGGCATTCTTCATTTGTTAACAGTGTTTTTGAATTTTAACATTGACTTTTTTGAGGGTTTTTAAGAGTTTCTATTCCTCCACTTTCATTACTGTCTACTTTTTCTATTAGAGCCTGTTACATATTTAATCATAGTTATTTAAAATTTCTTGTCTGATAATTTCAACATCTCTGTCCTGAGTCTGGTTCTGATGATTGCTTGTCCTTTCAGACTGTGTTTTTTCTTGTCTTATATATGCCTTGTAATTTTCTGTCAAAAGCCAAACATGGTGTATCCAGTAATGAGATTTAAGGTAACTAGACATTTAGTGTGAGGTTTTATTTATCTTGGCCAAGAGTTGAGCTGTGTTTAATGTTTGCTTTAGCTGTATGTGCTAGAAACTTCAAATTCCACTTGTGTTCTTGTTTCTGTCTCCTCTATTGACTTTAGGTTTCTCTGAGAAGTCCTCAGAGAGTTTGTGTCTTACAGATGTTTGAGCTATAATCCACTATTATCACACTGAAGCCCCAGGAAGTTCTGTCATGTTCCAATGAAGAGCATGAGTGGAGTGACTTCCCTTTGGGAAATATGACAATACTTCCTCTACTCTAAGAGGAGGAAAGTCAAAGAACATGGTGGTTTAGGTGAGGGTGCTTCAAGATGAGAGATTTGTCTTCTGCTGACTTCTGTTTCTTCAGTGAATTTTGAAGTGAGCCTCTCACACACTGAGACTGTGTGTGAAGATTGAACGAAAAGAAGATATGAGGTAGCCAATCGGATAAGGAGACAGCAACTTTGGTGGGAAAACATCTTAGATTTGACAGGCAGTGTTGACTAATTTAAGGTTTGGGCTTACACATTTAAAATGCAGCCAGGTCAGTCTGGTTATGTGATTTCTTCCTCACTCCCACCACAAAGAGTATACCTGCTTGGGTGTGAGCTTGGATATTGAGATATTATGTGGATATTGTATGGTGGATGTTCTGGTTCCATTGGTGTCAGTTGTGCCTGGAAATCTGCCATGGAAAGGGCATATTGAGGCAGTTTAGGATATTTGCAAGAGTATGACTGAGTGGTTAAGATGATGGGCCCACTGAGAGAATGACGTGAAGGCAGAGTGAGGAGTAGTAGTAATGGAGGGTAAAAATTCCTGAGTTTCATGGACTGAAATGTCTAAATAAATTTGAAAAATGTGTGCAGTGAATGTATAGTAAGTGAACTGGAAAGAACTGGTAAGTGAACTGGAATCTGAGGTGGCATGGCCACCTTTGATGATGGAGTTCAGTATGTGGCCATGTGAGTCAGTGGCGAGGCAGAGGGGTGGAAGAAAAGGGTTCAGGTGGGAAAATAAAAGGATGAAAGAACCAGCCTTCAAGAGAGGTCTTTGATGTTCAAGTCATCAAGGTTGATGAAGGAGTGAAGGATGAAGGAAACCTCAAAGAACTGAAAGTGGGAGTCCTCAGGAAATGGAAAGGCTTCATGGAAGGGAGGCAGGAAACAGTAATGAGGATGGATGGAAAGAGGCATAGCTAGATGGTCTGAGCATCACAAGAGCAGGAATTTGTGTAGGAAGGCAGGAGAGAAATTGTTTGAAGCAGCAATGGGGAGTCAGGAGGATGTTCATCTTACTTTCTGGTTTGAGATATGTGGGGTGAGAACAGCTGGGCTCCCAGAGAGGGGAGTGTTTTGGGGGGAAGCCAGGTTTCCATGAAGGTTACTGAAGGTCAAAATTCAGAGAGAAATTGTAAGGCCGTAGGAGGCAAACTGTTAATAGAAGAAGAGTTCAAAAGGCAGGGAGAATAGATAGGGAGGTGGCAGGGTCTGGGGGTGTCCAGAGCACTGTGGAGCTAAGAGCACTGGTGAGAAAGGATGCCTGGGAGGACCTGAACTTTCAGCAATAATAGAACAGTGACCCACATCATATGGCCAACCCATCCCGTTATGTGAAAAACATCCTGTTTCTCCCAGTTTAATTTCTTTAGGACTTTTGTTTAATATGAAGAATGCAAAAATGTTTATCTTTATAAGCAGCATTTAATAAAAATTAATTTGGTTAGGCTGTAAGGCAGCTGTGGCAACTTGAAGAGCCTTGTATTTATGTATGTCTTAAGGTGGAGTTGGCATGGGGAAGTCAACTTCACCGATCTGCTAGGAAATGGAAGGCAGGAACCACACATCTGTTGAGGACCCACTATGTGCCAGTCATACAATGTACCAGAAGTACCTACTTGCTAAGTACTTTATATGTAGTATAGAGGTGCTAACTACTTTATATTTAAGTATATACTTGAATTTTATATTTTATATGTATATATATATATAAATTTTGTATATTATATATATATTTACAAAATTTTGTTTTGTTTTGTTTTGAATACTTTATATAGGTGATGTCACTGGAGGCCAAGACTGACAAGTTGGAAAGTATGCAGGTATTGGAGTTAGTCCTGGGTTTGGATTTTAGTTTCTTGGTTGACAAGCTACTTTAATTTGGCAAGTTGCCTATGTTCTTGGGCCTCAGTTTTTTCATCAGTAGACCGGAAATAGTAACACCCTCCTGTTGGAGTCGCTGTGACACCTTTCCTGGGCAATTCTGAGAAGCAGACAAGGCTCCGAATGCCTGATACCGGTGATTGGTATTTGTTCCATTTTATAGATGAGGAAACCAAGGTTCAGAGAGACTAAGTAAGTATAGTGCTAAGTTGTTCATGATCACATGGTGTGGCCAGGATTGAGAGCTTGTTCTTTGACTCCAGGACCCTTGCTTTTTTCAGCACAGAGAGTCTTTGCCCAAACACAAGGGAAGCTGAAGGAGCTTCACCCCACATGGTTTCCCAGACAGTAGGTGGCATGGCTGGGGTGGAGGGTTAGGTGAAGGGAAGGCAGGCTCATGGCATCTAGATCAGTGGTTCCCAGATCACCTGGGGACTGTTCAACTTATAAATCTCCAGAGGCTACCCTAGGCCTACCAGATTGGAATTTCTGGATCAGGGGACCTAGGGACATGTATCTTTAGAGTCAAGCCCAGGTGATTCTGTGGCTACTAGTCTGGGTCAAGTCCTGGGCCAGCATTTGGGTCCCACCGAATGCTAACTGATGTCCTGAAATGACCAAGTGATTATATCCCAGTAGATGCCTAGGTGCCTGGCATGGCCACCAAAATTGGCCCCTAGGACCTGAGCTCCAGCACCTTGCTTTAGGATTTTTGGTGTAGGACCTGAAGCTGATTCTTCCTCTTCCACTGAGCATCTGGACTTTGAGTCTGTCTATGTAGGAAATGTCACGCTGGCAGACCTCTAACCAGAAAGAGTTTTTTGTTCTTCAGAGCCGTTGTTCTGTCTTCTTCCCCTGGACAGTTCCTGCCCACTCAGTCAGATTAGAGCTATATAAACAAGCTTGTACTACTGAGCTAGCACACATCTTGTAAATCTTTTTTCCTGAAGTGCTTAACATTGCTGATGTCAGAAAAAAAAAAATCCATTGGGTCTTAATGGGCTGAGGCAAACAATGTGAAGTTGATACAATATGGAGGAGAGGAAATAGCATCAACAGAAATTCTTATTTGGCAGCCAAATATTCAGGCTACATTACAGTCAGGCTTTGATTACCTCTCCTGCAAGATACTTCCCTGAATGGGGTTTTGAGAGCTAGACACAAAGAGGGGCAGGCATGACGTGTAAGGCTTTTAGCTGCATGTGACAACGATCTCAGTGGCATTGGAGGGTCACTGCAGTGGTCCGTCTCTCAGTTGTGAGTCAGGATCACCAGAGAAGCTTGTTAAACAGCTGATGGCTTCATCTCTGAATCCCAGAGGTGGGTGAAGTGTTTCTCCAACAGTTTTGATGCTGGTGGCCTGGGATTTCATGAAACCAGACTGCTGGTCAGTGGCTACATTCATTCTGCACTGGGGAATTTGCATGCCTTATTTTATTTCCTCTTCAAAAGCAACTCTGCAAAGTGGGGGGCTCGTATCTTTCAGGTGAAGAGCTGGAAGTTGGGGGTGTGGGGAGGTAGTCAGTTGCCCAGGACTACCCAGCAGTCTTGGTGTAGCCAGAGCTGAGATGCTATTTCTGATCTGACTTCAGAGCCCCTTCCTTTTCTACATTCTTGAGGTCCTTCTTCCTGCTAGGCTCAGTGTTGTTATCTGCTGGACCCTAGGCTTCGCTTGCTCTGGAGAGGCTGGCATTACAAAGGAAAACAGTTGGCATTTGTTGTAACTGCAAGCTACAAACACAACAGAAGTTTGGAGTAAATTGCAGTCCTGATTTGCGGAAGATTTACTAATCAGAGTTTGAGTCATAGACACTCCATTGTTCTGTTATTCACAGGGTCTCTCCTCACTATACTTTCCATCCTCCCACATATTCCTTCTTATCTAAATTGTTCATGGATGGAGCGCCTGGGTGGCTCAGTCAGTTAAGTGTCCAGCTCTCGATTTCGGCTCGGGTCATGATCTCAGGGTCGTGAGATCCAGCTCCATGTCAAGCTCCATGCTGGGTGTGCAGCCTGCTTAAAATTCTCTCTCTCCCCCTGCCCCTCCCCACCCCCCGCTTGTGCCTGTGTGCTCTCGCTCTCTCTCCAATAAATAAATAAATAATACCTCATGGATTCCTGAGTTCAGGGCTGACCCAGACCAATAAACCCTGTGGAAAAGTGTGATTCTGCACATAACTCTTTGTCAATAAAGAGCCTTCTTTGTGGGGCAGTTTTAAAGGCTTGTTATCCAGATGAATGTTCCAGAAGGAGTAAACTGCATCTTGGTAGAATCTCATCAGTTTCATCATTCACTCAAAAATATTTGAGTGTCTACGATATGCCATGCCCTGTCCAAGGTGCTGGGGAGAGAGGGGCGAACCCCACCAACAAAGACCACCCAAGCAGAACTGTCTTGAGTAGAGATCCATGATAAATGAGTAAACAAAGAGAGGTGTGAAGCTCTGTTATTTCTCACCCCACATTTGACTGTTCCGCTCAATCTTGAGATCAGATTGTCTTCATGGTTTTTTTTCTCTTGGGTGCCTCCTGCTTCTGGGGGCTCCAGAGGGCCATGCTTGTATTTTACCCTTGGCTGGAATGGCCTCTTCTGCCTCCCCCAGACTCCTATTGATCCTTCTGATCTCAGTTGCCAGGTTCTGCCCTGTGCCAGCACAACTAAACACCCACACAGTACAATGTCCTGCTTCTGTGGACACGTCTGTCCCCGCCCTGCTCCTGGACTCTGAACACTTTAATGAGAGCATCTGTGTCTGATTTATCTTTGTATCTCCAGGGCCTAGCATGCAGCCTTGTGCACGGATGCTCAATGTGTTTGCTCCAAGAAATGTGGAATCCCACTGCAGCTGGGGGTGGGGGGTGGCATTACAGAAATTGCTTTAAGGGGAGGGATGCGGAGTCTGGGAGGGGATGCTTTGCTCCAGCAGTTCTGTGATTCTAGGACAAGTCCAACATGAGCCCTGCCATGACTGGAGGACATGGGCTAGGATATAGGCAGTGATGATTGAAGTGAGGTGGTACGGAACATTCTGAGGAGTGTTCGTAGGAAAGTTGGAAATGAGAAGTTCTGAGGCTCTAGGGCAGAACTGGAAGGAATAGTGAAGATGCAGGCTTTTATAGCTGTTGTCCAGCTGGGGTCCAGAGAGGCTGTGGCTTGACCTGGTTGTGACAGCTACTTAATTACAGATCAGGTCGGGGAACGAGGCCACCCAGTTCACAAGGCTTTCCACTGTACTGGGACTCTGGTGACAGGGAAGCAAAGGCACAGAGAGGTGAACTAAACTGCCCCAGATCACACTGCTTGTAAGTGGGGGAGCCGAAATTTGGATGTGTGATGATGACAGACAGCAGCTTGTAAACACTGAGCTACCTGTCTCTTCTTGGGACTTTAAAACTCAAGCTCTTAATATGTTTTCAGTTCTCCCCTTTGTTAGCTGTAAGCCACAATAGGAAAAGAATATCATTAACATGTTTTCTTTCTGTTGAAGTGTAGTTGTGTGTTTTCAGAAAAACATTGATGTTTTTCAAATATTAAAATAAAAGGCCCTGAATTACTTACTGTGTGCAAACACATGAAGTACGTAGAGATATCGTGAAAAAGTTTTTGGGTTTTCGCTATCGTGAAATTTAAAATATTCCTGTTTCATTTCTGTTATACTTAACCTAAAAATAAATATTTCATCCTGTATTGTAATGAATGAGAATCTAGCCCTTTACTGTCAGGAACCCTAACTTCATAGTCAATGAATATAATTATAACCTCCTTACCTGTATGGGTTTTACATCCCATTTCTCTAACATCTGTTGACACTTGGGCTGGAAAGTGGTTAGATCACTATTTTAGAAATGATTCTTTCTAGACACAGAAAAGTTAAATGACATTGAGTTTCAAAATGAGCTGCTAGAGGAACCAAAGATAGAAACTTTTCTACTACATACGAGACTCACTGAAATTCCTGCCATGGAGACTGTCTGCCATCAGTTGGTGCTCTCAAGTCCCAGTCCTGGAACCTCAGCCCTGTTGTGACACCAGAAATGTTTCTGTAGGATGCAGGGGGCATCCAGGGAAAGGCAAAGGCAGGGCTGACAGGATTGTTTCTAGGTCATTCCCAACCTTGCTGTTACAGCACAGTTTTCCAGGTGGGAGATAATATGCTCATTAAAGTCTGAGTGTTCATTTACAAACAAAGCCAGAAACCCAAAATGGCTCTATTACATAGATAAATGAGCACACATAAATGGACTCAATTTTTGTTTTTCATGCTCTGTCATATTCTGTATTCAGGCAAAGGAATAGGCAAATAAGTAGCTGTTTAAAAATATACCAGCATGTTGTTCATTTACTTTAAAAGCCACTGATTGGAATTAATAATCAGCATTTCCATGTAGTACTATATTCATGGAAACACTGACATTACGGTGCGTGGAGATAAGAGAATGATGTTCTTTATCTCTTTATGTAATCTAACTTTTATAATGTTTCTTAATTCACAAATGATGAATAAAGCAAGCAACATTCAAACGGGATACTTACTAAGGGCATTTAAATTCTTAGCACAAATGACAAATTCCTGTCTCTTGTCCATCTTCCACCCAAATTTGTTTTTATGGAATGACCTTTGGTACCAACTTATTTTACAATAAAATATTTCCTGAGTTTTTATTTTGAATTGAAATGGCCTTTTCTGTCAAGTGTGGTATTTATAAAAGTTTTTTTTTTTTTGATGAAAAGCCTATGAATTTTGTGCAAATAACCCAGGCAGGCTCTTAGCTTAGTGATAACATTTGTATAGGACTTTTATGGCTTTATATGATACATTTACACTCAGTTTATTGGACTCTTACTTGTAAGTACTCCATGGAATTCACATTTTACTGATGAGAACAATGTAGAGGGAGATGCCTTAGCATGGTTCTGGGTACCCAGCAGTATGTTTTGTTTTAAAAGGAAGTTAACAAAGAGAACCCATTAGGTTGTTTAACTTGTGTGAAGTAGCACAGCAAATATAGTGTGAGACCAAGAACTGAACTTCTTTTCTCAAAAATTCTATATGCTGTCATTATTTCACTGATATCTTTTCAGGCTTTTTAAAAAGGTCAAATTAAAAATACTCATTTTACTTAATTGAGGTAAAATTCACATAATGTGAAATTAATTACTTGAGAGCATACATTTCAGTGGCATTTAACACATCCAGAATGTTCTGTATCCATCACTCCTATCCAGTTCAAACATGTTTTCGTTATCCCAGAGGAGACCCCATATCCGTTAAGCAATAACCCCATTCTGCCCTTGGCCCAGCTGCTGGTAGTTACTGATTTGCTTGCCATCTCTCTAGTTTTACCTCTTCTAGATATTTCATGTAAATGGAATCGCACAATATGTGACTATCCGAGTCTGTTCGGGCTGCTATAACAGAATATCATAGATTGGCTGGGTTATAAACAACAGAAATTTCTCATATTTCTGGAGGCTGGGAAGTCAAAGATCAAGGCTCAAGCAGATGTGGTGTCTGGTTCTTGGATGTCTGTATTCTCACAGTATTCTCACATGGGAGCTCCCCGGGGTCTCTTTTACAAGGGCACTAATCACTTCCCAAAGTCTGTACCTCCTAACACCATCACACTAGGGGTTAGAATTTCAACATGTGAATTTTGTTGGGGACATAAACATTCAGTCCATTGCAGTGATCTTTGTGTCTGGCTTCTTTAATAAAGCGTAATGTTTTCAAGATAAATCTATGTTATAGGGTGTATCAATACTTTATGATTTTTCATGGGTGAATTTTATTCCGTTGTAGGGACAGACCATATTTGGTTTATCCATTGGTCAGTTGATGGACATTGAGTTTCCATGTCTTGTTGATTGCGAATAGTGCTGCCGTGAATGTTTGTGCTTGAGTATTTGTTTGAATACTTGTTTTCAGTTCTTTGGGGGTACAGTTGCATTTTCAGGTTATATGTAAATTCTATGTTTTAACTTTTGAGGCACCACTAACTATTTTTCAAAGAGACTGAACCATTAAAAAAAAACAAAAACAAAAACAAAGAGACTGAACCATTTTACATTCTTACCAGCAAGGTACAGTGTTCAGATTTCTCCAAATCATTGTCAATACTTGTTATTTGAGGTTTGTCTTTTTTACTCTGACCATCCTAGGGGACATGAAGTGGTATTTCCTTGTGGTTTTGATTTACATTTAACTGAAAAAATATTCAGATTTTATTGTATAGAATTAATCAGAAAGTGAGGTTTGGTAAGACAAAACCAACATCAAAATGGTTGGCTTCATCTATCTTCAGGAGATTATGTGGGACTGGCATAAGCCTTCCCCTAAGGTGCATGATTCTGGGCTGAAAATAGAGAACTTGTTGCTTTGGGAGTAGAATAATATATTGGATATTGGATAACAAGACCCCAAATATCCCTTGAACATTTTTTTTTAAATACTGCTTAAATTAATGAGGAAAAATAAATTCATCATAATTTATTTTTGTATCACCTGCCAAAAGATACTTACTTCTTTGCATTGTAGAGCTTTCTTTATATAATTTTGTCATGTCCTAATGGTCTATTTGTTTACTTTTTCAGCGTGAGTGAAGACATCCGGGATGGCTCAGGGATCTGGGGATCAAAAAGCAGTGGGAATTGCTGACCCAGAGGAGAGTTCTCCAAATATGATAGTCTACCGCAAAGTAAGGCCTCTCGTGAAATGCTTAGGATGTCTCTGTGTGTGTGCACGTGTAGGGTTGAGTGATGGTTGACAGCTTGACAAATGTTTTCTGCCTAAACTGCCTTGACTGATAAATGAATATAGTTTTCTTCTCACATCCTCTGATTTTCCAATTCTAAAATTCAAGCAACTTAGGTTTGTCATACTTGAAACATATGATTTGGTATTCTTTAAAGATTTTATTTTTAAGTAAACTCTACACCCAATGTGGGACTTGAACTTACAACCTGGAGATCAAGAGTGGCATTCTCTACAGACTGAGCCAGCCAGGTACCCCCGATTTGGTTTTCTTTAAATGCAAAGACTGCCTAAGCAATGCAGAGGAATATATTCACCTTTGAGGTAAAAGCCTTTGTGTAACATTTATCAGTTGATTGTTTTTGAGCCCATAGTATGTACAAGATCTGGTCTAGATGCTGGGTGGGAGATACAGAGGTATGCATGTATTAAATGTTTGCCGTTGGTAGGAGACATAAGATGTATGCAAATAAATGTAATAATCTAAGTGTTAATTTCCAAAAGAGAAGTGCAGATAGAGTGTTATATGAAATCAGAGGAACAGGTGATCACTTCCAGGCTCAGAGGCCAGGTGTGTGCTGGCAGAGGAGTGGGCTCTGAACTCCATTGTAAAGGATGGGTAAGACCACTTTATGTGGAAAGCAGAAAGGAAGAACAACATTCCAGGTAGTGAGATGCGTTCAGCAAAGGGAAGGAGCTGAGGAAAGTGAGCAGGATCCAGAATCAGTGAGCTTGGGGTCAGAGGTGACTTACATGGAGTAATGGAGGTAAGGTTTTGGGAAGAGTCTGGATGGAGCCAGATTTGAGAACGGTGAATCATAGGCAATTTAATCATGAAAAACTTTTGTGCTAGGAGTTGTAAAATTAATATCTCTTTGGGATTATGAGTCTTGCCCCAGTGTGCCAGATGCATTATTATGATGGCAGATGTGAGGCTCTGGAGGTAGGGTATTGGTATTTCTGTCTCTGTGAGAATGGTAAGGAGGACACTAATCTAGCAGGGAAAATACCCCTCAGAATTGAGTGAGACTGAGCAAAGGGATTAAAGAGTCTGAATTAAAAAATGACTTGGAAACTGAATGAATATAGAATTAAGAGGAGAAAAGAAAAGAAGACTGTGCTTTGACCTTGGGTTATAGAAAGACATTGACGCTATTAATTCAAATAGGGATGTTTGGAAGAATGTCTTAAAGGAAGGAACTATGGCATAGAAGTTTTATTTGTGCACATGTTGAATCTGAGGGAATGACTGCTTCCTATTAACACATCTTTTTAAGGCTTGCATATGTGTGAAAATTTAACCTAACTGTGTTACATATTAATAAGGAAAATGAGTTAATGTTCATTCATTTCACTAAATATTTGAGTTGTCTTCTGGGTTCCGTGTATTCTGTAAGACTGTATGTTTGATCTCTGCTAATCACATGGGCAAGATTGTACTAGATATTTCTGGATGATCAATATGGTGAATTTTTCTCTTTCCTTATAAAGATAGAACTCAAACTAATCTTGCTTTGAGTCTCAAATTCCTTAATCCTTTGCTTTGTAAGAGAAAGCTTAGATAACCCTTCTCTAACAGAGATGCCTTTTAAGTTGTAGTAAAGAAAAAAGAGATTAACAGGGCTAACCAATTAGTGAAGCATACAGAATAGAAAGATGTTTATTCATCATTACCTTCTTAACCCACCCATGCTGGAAACCCTATGCCAAGTTCATAAGAATATGAGCTTTGGAATCAGACCTAGGTTAAAATTATTGCAACCCTACTATTTCCTAGTGGTGTGACCTTGTGTTATTTAACTTCTGTGAGCTTCAGTTTCTTCATTTTTAAAAAGAAAAATAAAAGGTGGGAGGAAGGATACTACCTCGTAAGGTCATTATGAAGATTCATTTAGGTAAGTAAATGAGGCATTTCACATCTTACTTTGCATGGAGGTGGTCCATAATGAATGCTTTTCTTTTATCTTTAGGTCTTATAAAGGCAGTGTCATTTAGAGAGGAACTAAATTATAAAATGTATACATGTTGATACCATTAATAAGTTGATTAAACTATGTTTGTACAGTGAATTGCTTTTTTTTAAAGATTTTATTTATTTATTTGACAGACAGAGATCACAAGTAGGCAGAGAGGCAGGCAGAGAGAGAGGAAGGGAAGCAGGCTCCCTGCTGAGCAGAGAGCCCGATGTGGGGCTCTATCCCAGGACCCTGGGATCATGACCTGAGCTGAAGGCAGAGGCTTTAGCCCACTGAGCCACCCAGGCGCCCCATGAATTGCTTTTTTAAGACACAGGAGAGCAGTATAATTTTTAAATTTAAATTCAATAATTTTTATATTATTCAGGAGATCGTAAACCAATGGGTTGTTAAAGGTTGGTAGGAAAGGTAAAGGTCATGCAACCCAAACACCTTTCGGGTGTTATAAATGTTTGGTATTATATTGAAAGGAAAACTTCCTTCACGTTTGTGGGAACTTGATTTTTAATTTTTAGATGGTAGGAGGGAACTCTTTTTTGGTTTAATTTAGATATAAAGTTGTCGATTGCTGTAGTTCTTCAGAGATATGACTACTGGCCATTTGCTTTCTATATTGGAAATATATCTAGCTTACTTATGACAAACGTGTGTGTGGTACGCATGTGTTCATGTTATTTGCTATGTTAGTTAATTGCTATAAAAGGGATATTGCATCTGTTTGATCTATGAGAAAGAGGCATCATTTAGTATGGGTCTAGGACCTGGAGTAATTTAAACCTAGTTAATTCCACTAAATCATGGTTCTGTTTCAGCCGTGGGTTATTTACCTAGTTCTCTACTCAAAGCAGTGCTGTAGACCAGCCATTGGCTACAACCAATACAACCAATATCTCAGGACACTATCTTCAAGATTAAACCTTGAAATCAAGGTGAATCCAAAACAAATGTAGACGTCCTCTTCTGTAATGTTTTTTTTTCAAGGTTGTAAGCTCTAAAACCAAACTTTTTTAGAGGTCTACAACAGAAATTTGCATTAAAAATTGTGCAAATAGTGTTGTTCTTTTTGTTTTCATTCTCTTGTTTGTTGTTTCTTACTCATGTCAGATGTTTTTAGTGTGAAGTTTTTGCTTGGACTGTGTTGTGTTGATTCAGACGCTGACATTTAAAAAGCTAAATCTAGAGAAAAGGAGCTTTCGGGTAAACTTCCGAGTTATAAGTGGGATGATTGTGTCCTTGATGTTGTGACTTTTAAATGCCATTTAGGATGGTAACCTTCTGACATATGAGTAATGATGGGTGGGTTTCTTAAGCCTACACTCTCAGGATCTTCTTCATTTTCTTTTCATGTTTTCTGTGTCATTAACTGTGAGAAGTTGTACTTTCCCAAGGCATGATTTATTTATTGAGTTGAACAGACTTTCTAATTTAGTTTTTCATCCTTCACATTCACATCTGGGGTTGGAGGTATGTATGAAAAATGTATTGGTCACATTAAAAATCTATTTAAGAGAAAAATTTAATTATTCATTAAGTCACCCAGACCCTGATAACCTTTTTTATATTCTTGGATCCAAAAGATCCTGGGTCATTGAATTGTCCAATGTAGGGATGATATTTGAACTTGGCTGAACATCAGATCATTTAGGGCTGTTTTATAAAAATATTGATCCCCAAAGGATCCCCAAATATAACCAAGATATATTTGTTTCATAGGATTGAACTGGGTCCTGGGAATCTGAGTCTTATTTTATTTTTTAATTTTTTAAGAAGATTTTTTTTAATTGAGAGAGAGAGAAAGAGAGAATGAATGAGCAGGGAGCGGGGCAGGGCAGAGGGAGAGGGAGAAGCAGACTCCCCATTGAACTTGACACTGGCCAATCCTAGGACCCTGAGAGCAGGACCTGAGCCAAAGGCAGACACTTAACCAACTCAGCCATTCAGGCACACCCTGGGAATCTGAGTTTTAAACACTTCTCAGAAGAATCTGAGTTTGAAACACACTTATTAATATATTTTACAATATCCAGGTAGAGTATGCATGGCAAAGTAATGAGAAAGTTGATGTTTTGAAGTGGGGTTTTGATCTTATAATTATTTATAGATCTCTCAAATGTAGAAGAACCAGTCTCCTGTCACATAGACTTACAAGTGAAGGATTTACTTGTAACACCCTCATTTAGACGAGCAAACTAAAGGATGGAGAGAGTATGTAACTTGCATTAGGTTACTCAGCAGTTTCCCAGTGAAGCCATGATTGTGTTCAGGTAGCCTGACTACCCCTGTTAGTGTCCTTTCCACCACCACGTTATCAACAGCAGATTACCACTGCCACATAGTTGGGGCTCAACAGACATGGGATGAATTAAATAAATGAAAATACTATGCAGCAGATCTTTGCTTTTCTCACCCCTATTCTCAGAGACTTGACTTGGGTGAACTTTGAACATTTGTAATGCTAAAGCGTCCTTCTGCTTGCTGGTACTCTTGTATCTTGGGTAAAAATTTTCTAAAATGTTTACTTTCTTTAATAAACTCAGAATTCTTTTGAGTACAAGTAGGTTGCATTCCGATTTTGTTTAGTTCTCTGAGTGGTGTTAATAATGTCTCTTGAGAAATTTCCAACTGGACTGGTAATTTGATTTTGTAGAACTCTGGGCAATTAGATGGTAGTTGGATGGAGAAAATTGTAGCTTAACTTGACCCAGGCTTGGGTCAGGAGGCAGTACAGTGTGATGGAATATGCCAGACAGAAAGCAGAGAGCTCTGGATGTCTGGCCCCAGCCCCCACACTCACTGCTTTGGTACTCTGGATGGGCAACTTCATTTTCCTAGCTCTGCTTCTTGTTTTGACTTCCCCCTCTCTCCTTTCTTTTCCTCCTTCCTTCCCTACACAAAATACTTCTGATACAAAAAGAACATATTCGGTGTCCACATAAAGTAGAAACAAGCATGATAAAGTGAACCCTGTGTACCCAGCAACCCATTAACGTAATAAATAAAATATTATTTTGGCTTCATTTCCTTTTCTGTGAAATGAGGCGATTGGACTAAATATTGTAAACATGCATTTCTGCAATGATTTACAAGTGTCATTCTGTAAGTTTTTCGTCATTAGAAGTTAATAAACTTCCTGGATGTCAAAACAATGTTGTGAGCCTGCCGACGTGCTTTAAGGGTCTTTGAACTTTTCTGGAAATATATTAAACAGTCTTGCATAACCTACGCTGGATCGAGATAAGACCTAATGTAGTTAGGCATCAAAAGAAAAACTGTGCTTGTAATGATTTAACATTCAACAGTTAAAGTATTTTTTTGGTGGTGACCTGTTTCTTTGGCTCATGAGTAACATTTAAGACGTTCGTACAGGTCTATTTGGTGGTACTGATTGTGCATTAGACAGATAGCAGGAACAGTGTTTAAATAGTAGCACTGGATGCTGTCAGTAACACAGAGTGTTAAGGATGAATTAGAAGTCTTAGAGAAAGAAGACAAGGCCAGTGTTCTTGTGTGTCATTGCTGGCTTCCTTCCCTTGTTAGTTTCCAGTTATTTATTCCTTCTCTGCTGGAATCTGGGTCTTGCCTTTGTGTTGCCCTGATACTCCAAGGTCACTTTCCCTAATGTTCTAGGGCCCTTGCAGTCCTGGGCAGAAGTTGCTTTAGGCATATTTCCAAAAAGTAAATGTAGTACTATTTTAGTTACATAGGCAGTGGTATGCAGCAAGAAGGGGGAAAAAATCTACCCTGGAAGAAGCAAGCCTGATGAGCAAGCTGAGACTAGGACATTGTTTTGGGATTCACAGAAGGCAGTGGTAGTGGCCAGCACAACTGAGAGACAGGGAACCTCTAGATCCTGGTGACCAAGGCACAATGGGGGGATTAGCAATAATTTAATCAGCAAATATGCATTGAGTGTCATTTGCATACCAGATGCTAGGAATGCAAGATGAAGTCTGTGCCCTGACGAAACCTGTAGGCTAACAGGTCAGTGATGGGTAACTAGGCAATTGCAAGAGGCCCTTGGTAGAGGTGAGCTGAGGAATGTGGAAGGAGGCAGAAGGGTCACAAAGTCCATATCGAGAAAGAGGATGATGATGTCATAGCAGACATCCAGAGGATTTGGCACCTGCCTTAATCTGTGAAAGATGAATAGGAATTAACCTGGCAGAGAAGGGGAAAAGGCAGCGTAGGAGGTAGAAAGACTACCACATGGAAAGGCACAAAGCTGCGATGTTATAAACTGAGTTCTGGGAACTTCAAGTGGCTGTTTTCTTGGAGCTACATATATGTGATAGAGGTTAGAAATAAAGTTGCCTGGGGAGATTAGGGCTGGATCACAAAAGACCTTATATATATTTCCAAAGATTTAGGACATTATGCAGGTATCTTCCCTTTATACCTGCACATCCACATTCTGCCCCCTCTCGCCACCCCTAATCTCCATGTTGTTCCCTCCCCCAGGAGGTAGACTCATCTGCAGGGCTCTTGGGATCTCTGGCTTTGAATGAAGTTTGGTCAGTAGAAGCCTGGAGAGAGATGGGATAGAGGGAAAAGAGCAAAGCCAGGGTGTTCCTTCCCATGGCTCCCTCTCTGTAGAGTCTCACACTGCCTGTGCCCCTTGACTGAAAGTCATGGTTTCTCCCAGGTCAGACTGTTCTCCTCTGGGTCCAGGTACCCTTTTCTTCTCCTCATCTTTTTTGGGCATCTGGGTGACTGCCATTTGTATAGTCCTCTATTGCTGTATAATCAATACCCCAAATATGTAATGGGGTTACTTGGCTTAAGCACAACATTTATTATGTCATAGTTTCCATGGGTCATTAATCTTAGGTGGGTCCTCTGGGGCAGTGCCTCTCACAAGGCCCACAATCAAGATGTTGGCTAGAATTGCACTTTCCTCTGAAGGCTCACCTGAGGAAAGGCCCAATCCAACCTTACTCATGTGGCTGTTGGCTGGATTCAGTTCCCCAAGTGCTGTGGGAGTGATGGCCTCAGTTCCTTACTAACTGTTGACTGGAGCCACTCTTGGCTTCTTAGCACATGTGTTTCTCCACAGGGTAGCTTACAAGAAGGCAGCTTATTTCATCAGAGTGAGCAAGGAAGAAGAGGCAGAAGGGAGGGGTGATAGTGGGAGTTTCAATCTTTTAAAACCCAATCTTGGACATAACTTTCTATATCATTTCTGTTAGGAGCAGGTGACGAGGTCAACTGCAAAGTGAGGGGTTTACACACAAATCAGAGGCTTCTGAGTGTTCCCTTGTGGTTCTCCCATTCTCTGCCACTTCCTTATACTTGGTCCTTTTGGAAATAAACCTTTCTTGAATTGTCTTATGTGTGCCCTCTGTTTCCTGATGAGTCTCTGACTCATGCAGGTGTTAACCCCAAAGCAAAGGAAAGCCACTGAAGCCTTGTTTTTCTTCATAAGGAAAGTGAGCATGAAAGAACTTGAAGCCAGGAAGTCATGCAATCAGTATGGAGAACACACTTGTACAGAGAGCGTATGACAGAGATGGTAAGATTAGTGGGAAGAATAGTTTGGTGATTTTACTGGAATTTGGGTGAGGACAAAATGACATCCCTGTTGATGGCAGTGGTAATGTAGATGAAGGGATGTGTTTGAGAGATGTTTTGGAGGTACAACCAACCAGGTTGGGTGACCAGCGAGATATAAGGCGAATCTGAGGGGAATAAGGAGGTATCTTTTCACCAGGTTACACCTGGGAAATGTCAGAAGATCTCCCGGAAGCAACAAAATTTTGAACCAAGTAATTGTAGAGCTGGGTTGCCTGCCCTCTCCTCCTTGTGTGCAGAGAAGTCAAGTGTCATGCAAGGAGTGTGTAACTGGGCCAGGGTGTCTCTGGATCGATTCTGGTTGCATCACTAGCTGACTTCGGGCTGCACACAAGTCATTTCGGTTTCAAGTCTAGTTCCGCCATTTGCAAAGTAAGGGGTTCTCTAGGCTGGGGGACTTTGAAAGTATTTTCAGCTCCAACATGCCAGGGCTTTCATAATCTAAAATAAAGACATCCACATTTCCTTACCTATATATTCTTTTTATAGCCTTCTCTGTTTTCTTTTAAATTTTCTTTAAAAAGTTAACCCAAGTAAAACTTTAGAAAGTCAGACAAGTCAGTGTGTTCCAAACAAAATGCTTTTTGGTCTTGAACATTTAGGGCTTCTTTTCTCTTTTCCCAAGGACTAACTTCAGAGAGTATTCTGGGTAACTAATTTAACCATTCAATTGGAATTTTAAGATTCCTTTCATTAAGTATTTTGAAGGTTTTTTATTGCCTTAGGAAAAACTGCTCTGTTTTTCTTTTCCCCTAGGATTGGAATTGTCAGAGGAAAAGCTCCCCATCACATTATCTTGGTTGGCAAGAGACAGGAGTGTGGGCAAGTCCCCGACCAGTGGTATCAGTGTCTGCAGATGAAAGGGATGGTGTTTTTAGTGTCAAGAATAGCTCAGTGTGGTTTAATATGATGTGTTTCCATGAGTATAGCTTTCTAATTTGGAAAGCCTTTGGTGTGTTCAAGGCTTCATTTCATTTTTTCCCCATCATTCCCCCCTCATTTCATTTCAAAGAGTCTAAGATTTTACATTTTGGCAATTTATTACTCTCACTATTGACACTCCTTTGTGGTATTCCTATACTATGGAGAACTTGAATGGCCATAGAGTGAAGTCCTCATTCTCAGGATTTTGAGCAAGAAAAACTAAAAGTCTACAGATATCTGTGAAGGGAAAATAAGTGTTTCAGTCATTGTGGGATAGGATCATTATTTTTAAAAAAACATTATTGCCAATAGAAATCAAAACTGAAAATGGACAAGTCTTTTGATCTGCATTCTTACTTCTAAAAATGTATCACAGTAAGGGAATGGAAAAAATATACAAGGTAGACATATAGATATAGACACACATTCACACCAAAAGAATATTTATACCTCTGTGGTAAATAACATCAAAAGATATCAATCAATCAAATATTTGTTGAAGGGGTGCCTGAGTGGCTCAGTGGGTTAAAGCCTCTGCCTTCGGCTCAGGTCATGATCCCAGGGTCCTGGGATTGAGCCCCGCATAGGGCTCTCTGCTCAGCAGGGAGACTGCTTCCTCCTCTCTCTCTCTGCCTGCTTCTCTGCCTACTTGTGATCTCTGTCTGTCAAATAAATAAAATAAAATCTTAAAAAAATATTTGTTGAAAAGGAATTAAATAATCATAGGAAATAGAATTTATATTTGGAATGAGCCCCCCAGTTAGGTTACTGGGTCCCTGTTAATTGCCTTGAAAAGAAGATGGTTCTTGACATCCTGGAATATGGTCTGATTGAATATTCCTTACTTTAAAAACCCTACTGGACTTGGCCACTTTTGTAAAATTTTTGTTTTCTTTGCTAAATACAATGGTTGTGTAGATTTACTAAAAAATTATTGTTTTCTTTGCTTTATTATTTTCTACATCTCTGTGCTTAGCTCTGGGATTATTATTATTATTATTATTATTATTATTTTGTCCGGAGAATTACCTTCAGTATTTTCTTTAGATCTGCTGATGTAAGATTAAGGAAGATAGTAGGGATTTATTGGCTACCCACTGTATACTGGCTACTGTGCTGAGTACTGCATACACACTGAATCATGTAACCACCAGAATGGCTTGTTAGGCAAGTGGTGGTCCTCCTATATTACATGCAAGGAAACAGGATCAGAAGGAGTAAATGACTGGTATTGAGATTTGAATCTGGGTTTACATTATCCTAAAGTTTGTAATTTTTTTTAAAGAAATTAAATTATGTAGAAAAAAAACAAAGGAGATCTCAAAATTGTTTGCAATTGATTATAGGAAGTTTGGTGAGCTTACAGAGGAGGAAGGAATTTTAAGAGAAATGACTTGAATCGCATCTTTAAGAAAGGGGAGGATTTTGTTCCGGAGGAAAAGCCAAGAAATGATTCTAGGTGATGGGAGTTGTTGAAAGCAAAGGTTGGTGATAAGAAAACATAGATGTACGTAGGAGGCAATGTATTTTATTACACTAAATCTAGGAGCTGTGCCTGGCATAATAATAGCCTTATTCTTCATATGGAGAATCCGAAATAAGAAAATACTAAACATTTTTAGTTCTGAAGCTCACCTGGTAAAATATTGGTAATGCTGAGCTTTCTGCTGATGGATTTTCTTTCTTTCCTTTTAAAAATTCATTGTTTTCCATTTTATTTATTTATTTATTTATTTATTTTTAAAGATTTTATTTATTTGTTTGACAGACAGAGATTACAAATAGGCAGAGAGGCAGGCAGAGAGAGGAAGGGAAGCAGGCTCCCCACTGAGCAGAGAGCCTGACACGGGGCTCGATCCCAGGACGCTGGGATCATGACCTGAGCTGAAAGCAGAGGCTTTAACCCACTGAGCCACCCAGGTGCCCCTTGTTTTCCATTTTAAAAGTAATAATTCATTTTCAAAAGAACATACGAATTATAGAAAAAAAACTCACATATTCCTACCATGCAAATATGACTACAGCTAACATTTTGGTCTATTTCCTTCCAGGCTTTTATTTTATATAAGTATATTTTAACACATATATAATATATAATATTCAGGGCTACCCTGAATAGCCAAAGCAATCTTGAAAAAGAAGAACAAAGCTGGAGGTATCAAAGTCCCAGACTTCAGGGTACTATAAAGCTGTAGTAATCAAAACAGTATGGTTCTGGCACAAAAACAGACACATAGATCGATAGAACAGAATACAGAAACCAGAAATAAACCCACAATGATGTGGCCAATTAATCTATGACAAAAGAGGCAAGAATGTGCAATGGGAAAGTCGGTCTCTTCAGTAAATGATGCTGGGAAAATGGACAGCTACATGCAGAAGGATGAAACTGGACCACTTTCTTCCACC
The DNA here is from genome assembly GCF_010015895.1 of Lontra canadensis. NCBI lineage: Eukaryota > Metazoa > Chordata > Mammalia > Carnivora > Mustelidae > Lontra > Lontra canadensis. Next base: position 4,649,194 of record NW_022631092.1, read on the forward strand.
ATATACAAAAATAAACTCAAAGTTGATTGAAGACCTAAGTGTGAGAACTGAAACCATAAAACTCCTGGAAGAAAATATAGGCAATAATTTCATTGAGAGTTCTAGAAACATTTTTCTAGATATGTCTCCTCAGGCAAGGGGAACAAAAGTAAAATTAAACTATTGGGACTATACCCAAATAAAGAGTTTTCGCACAATGAAGGAAACCATCAACAAAACAAAAAGGGCAACTGACTGAATGGAAGAAGATATTTACAAATGATATATTTGATAAGGGGTTTTTATCCAAAATGTATGTAGAAATCATACAACATAACAAAAATCCTTTATGGGCAGAGGGCCTGAATAGACATTTTCCAAAGACATACAGATGGCCAACAGACACACGAAAAGATGATCAATGTCACTCATCATCAGGAAAATGCAAATTAAATCCACAATGAGGTATCACTTTACACCTAACAGAATAGCTAGACTCATAACCAAGAAGTAACAAGTGTCGACAAGGATGTGGAAAAAAAGGAACCCTTGTGCGCTCCTGATAGGAATACAAACTAGTACAGTCACTGTGGAAAAAGGTATGAAGTTTCCTCAGAAGATTAAAAATAGAATTACTATATGATCTAGTAATTCCTCTACTGGGTATTTACCCAAAGAAAAGGAGAATACTAGTTTGAAAAGATATGTGCACCCCCATGTTTATTGCAGCATTATTGCAATAGCCAAGATATGGAAGCAACCCAAGTGTCCATCCATGGTTGGCTAAAGAAGACGCGGTATTTATGTATATATGAATATGACAGAATATTATTCAGCCATAAAATAGAATAAAATCTTGCTATTTGCAACAATATGGATGGACCTAGAGAGTATAATACTAAGGAAATAAGTCAGACAAATATCATATGATTTCACTCATATGTGGAATTCAAGAAACAAAACTTGTAAACAGAAAAGAGACAGGGTGCCTCGGGGGCTCTGTCAGTTATGTGTCTGTCTTCAGCTCAGGTCATGATCCCAGGGTCCTGGGATCGAGCCCCATGTTGGGCTCCCTGCTTAGCAGGGAGTCTGCTTCTCCCTCTCCCTCTGCCTGCTTCTCTGCCTACTTGTGCTCTCTGTCTCTCTATCAAATAAAGAAATAAAATCTTTAAAGAAAAAGAGAGACAGACAAAATGGACTCTAATATAGAGAACAAACTGGTATATACCAGAGCGGAGGCAAGTAAATGGATAAAATAGATAGAGGGGACTAAAAGTACACTTACCTTATTGAGCAATGTCTAGAATTGTTGAATAGCTATATTGTACATCTGAAAGTAATATGATACAGGTTAATTATATTTCAATTAAAAACTTAAAAATTTACATATATTATTAGCCTAGTGGGTAATCATAGCATATATACTATTTTATGTGTTTCTACCATATTCTAAGCATTAATCTGTGCCACAATATGTCATCATAATCATAAGTTTTGAAGATTGTATTGTATTACAAGTAGATAACATACTGTAATTTATTCAGTTCCTTGTTATTAATAGCAAAATTTGGAATTTCTAGGTCAGAGGGCATGACCTGCATCGTGACTCCTGATATGTCTTGTTTTCCAGGAGGAAATATAGGCTGGCCTTCCTCGGATTGCTGTCAATGTTCATTGAACTTAAGAAAGGGGGTCAGAGGGGTGCTTGGATGGCTCAGTGTGTTAAGCCTCTGCCTTCGGCTCAGTCATGATCTCAGGGTCCTGGGATCAAGCCCCGAATCGGGCTCTCTGCTCAGCGGGGAGCCTGCTTCTCCCTCTCTCTCTGCCTGCCTCTCTGCCTACTTGTGATCTCTGTCAAATAAATAAATAAAATCTTTAAAAAAAAAGAAAGAAATGGATAAGGAAGATGTGGTCCATATACACTATGGAGTATTATGCCTCTGTCAGAAAGGATGAATACCCAACTTTTGTAGCAACATGGACAGGACTGGAAGAGATTATGCTGAGTGAAATAAGTCAAGCAGAGAGAGTCAATTATCCTATGGTTTCACTTTCACTTTGGAGCATAACAAATATCATGGAGGACAAGGGGAGATGGAGAGAAGAAGGGAGTTGAGGGAAACTGGAAGGGGAGGTGAACCATGAGAGACTATGGACTCTGAAAAACAACCTGAGGGTCTTGAAGGGGTGGGGGGTGGGAGATTGGGGGAGCCAGGTGGTGGGTATTAGGGAGGGCATGTATTGCATGGAGCACTGGGTGTGGTGCAAAAACAATGAATACAGTTACGCTGAAAAGAAATTTAAAAAAGAAAGAAAGAAAGAAAGAAAGAAAGAAAGAAAGAAAGAAAGAAAGAAGGAAGGAAGGAAGGAAGGAAGGAAGGAAGGAAAGAAAGAAAGAAAGAAAGAAAGAAAGAAAGAAAGAAAGAGGGTGAGAGGGGCACCTGGATGGCTCAGTCAGTTAAGCGTCTACCTTCACCTCAGGTCACAATCCCGGAGTCCTGGAATCGAGTCCCGTATCAGGCTCCCTGCTCAGTGCAGAGCTGGCTTTTTTCTCTCCCTCAGCCCTTCCCCCCAACTCATGCTCTCTCTCTCTCTAAAACATAAATTTAAAAAGTAAGCAAGCCAGCAAGCAAGCCAGGCAGGGGATCTCTAATAATTAGGGCTAGAGTATTCTTTGCTCTCTACCTCGAAACCAGATCCCTACCCTAATGTCCAACTGGCTTTGCAGCCCCACCCTTCTCTGGAGAGCCTCAACGCCTGGGTATTGAGAAATTTCCAACTTGGCACTTTTCCAAGCCATTTGCTATTTTATTCTCTATTTGTTTTTCTTAAGCAACTAACTCAATAAGAATAACGTTTCAACCTCTTTCCACTCCCCACCCCCTGCATTTTTCCTGCTCGCACCACCTCTGCCTCCAGTTTAGCCATGGGGTTGCTTCTTATATTTTAAAGCTAAATACAAAAGCACAGTTCTGAGAGGCAGCCAAGTTCTGCAGCCAAGTTTGAAGAATAAAACTTTAAAACAGCTCTTCTGTCACACACTTGGGAGGGGAGGCAGGCTTTGCTATAAATAAGGCACATTCCATTTCTATCTCATCCTTTGCAGCCCTCCCGGATAATGCTTTTTGTATATGACTGCGGTGTTCTCTTGCTGCCCACTCACCCTTTCAACCTTCCCTTTAATATAGTGTTTTATCTAAGGGTTCGGTAGTTCTGGAGTTTAGGGACCCTGCGTGAGTGAGGGGTAGAAGTTTCTTGTCATTCTTCGGGGTTAAGTGGAGTGAGAGAAAGTGGCTGGCTTGTAAGGAACTCCATTTTATCTGGGACATTTTTAGCAGCTGCTTGTATTAGTTTCCTATGGCTGCTGTAACAAAGGACCATAAAATTAGGGGTTTAAAACAAAACAGATTTATTCTCTTACGGTCCCGGAGGTCAGAATTCTCCAATGATTTGGCAGGGCTGTATTCCTTCTGGAGGCTCCAGGGGAAAACCCATTTCCTTCGTTTTTCTAGAAGCTGCCTACATTTCTCAACTCATGACCCTGCATCTCTCTGACTTCCTTCGGCCATTGTGTCTTCTTCTCTGACTCTGCCCGTTTTACATCCCTCTTATAGGAACCTGTGATCACATGGAGCCCTCCCAGAAAATCCAGGGTAACCTCCCCATCTCGAAATCCCTAACTTACACTTGCAAAGTCCTTTTTGCTGTGTGAGGCAGCATATTCACAGGTTTGGGGAGTTAGGATGTGGACATCTTGACAGGGAGGAGGGCTTTATTCTGGCTACTACACTATCTTAGAAAAGGGAAGGAAAAATAATTTTTGGAATTTTATCTGTTTTTCATAACTGCAGAGAGGGTGTGCTGAAGGCTTGGTTTTTCCTTTCAGTGTTTGGGGTGGTAGATGTATGGCAACCCAAATTAAGTCTAGGATATCCATTTGTACTTGCTAATATCCCTTTGAAGACAGGAAAGAAGAGCCTTTCAGTGACTGGCAACAAGGACGAGGGTGGGTGTCTTAGTTAAAGACCTTCCTTGCCTCCTTACTGGGTGCTTATCTTAGGCTCTTCATAGGGCATTGAGGGGAAGTGACCAAGCAGATGCATTTTTTTTTTTAAAGTAGTCTTCACACCCAGCATGGGTCTTGAACTCACGACTGTGAGATCAAGACTGGAGCTGAGATCATGAGTCAGGTACTCAATGGACTGAGTCACCCAGGCGCCCCCCCAAGCAGAGGCATTCTAAATAAATGAAGGGAAAGCTCCTTTATTCTAGCCTCCTAATGGTGGCTTTCCTAAGGGAATGTTCATCTCTAGTTATTTTATATTTTAGAATATATAAAAACTGTGGTACTGAACAATACAATGAATAAACACTTTCCTCATGGCTGGCCAGAGAGTATGATAGAAGACATGATCTTACGTTCTTTTTTAAGCAATAAGAGAGCATGGGCAACATTCAGTCTTCTTAGCTTAGGAATGTGCCAGTCCGCTTGCCAGCTCTCCTGAGGCCTCTCTTTTCACCATTTTTCATGTTCTGGTAAGTCACAACACATAAGGGCAGACAAAAGGTGCACAGGTGATGGTGTTGGCTATAGAGGCACAAAGCCACAGGAGCCTGGGTGTTAAAATGACTCAAGGCAGATGAGCCCCTCCAAAGAGCTAGTCAAGGAAACAGATGATAAAGCCTAATTGTCAGCAAGGGTTGGGAGTGAGCTTTTTCTTTCTGAAAGGATTGGTTAATACGACTACCTTCACTGCCTTCTGGGGAAGGAGAGGTCAGTAGTTGAAAACAAAATCTATTGTGGCCGATGACATGTTACGATTTTAGGGCAGAGTTCAGCCAACTACTTGCCCTTGGACCTAACACATCCCGATATCAGTTCTTGCATAGTGCTTGAGCCAAGGATGGTTTTCACATTTTGAAATGGTTGGAACAAATTAAAAAAAGAAGCACTATCCCATGATGTGTGAAAATTACGTAAAATTCAAATTTCAGTGTTCATAAATCATGATTTACAGAAACACAACTGCTCCGCTCGTGTATTAGTTGTCCGTGGTGACCACAGTGGAGATGAGTGGTTGTGGCAGACGTTGACCATGTGACTGACCAAGCCTGAAATATTTACTAACTGGCCTCTTGCAGAGAATTTTGTAGCCCCAGCTTATGGGGACTTGTGGAGTGGCGGGCAGGGAGACTGAAAAAGCCTCCGCAAATGTCCTTGTTGGGATAATATTTCCATAGGAACCAAGACCCAGTGATTCTGCCCAGTGGGAACTCATTTCTAGGAACCCACAGGGAGTCTAGCTGGAGAATGGGTATATATATAAGTTAACCTGGAAAGCAGTTATATTCATAGGATGCTATAAATAATACACAAATCCTGCCATTCACTCCTTGAATAGTGTGTCTCCTTTACTGAGGGGTCACAGAGTTTATTCCAGTACTTTATGAAGAGATTTATTTGGTTGATTGTTTGTTGTTTCTTTCTTTCTTTCTTTCTTTCTTTCTTTCTTTCTTTCTTTCTTTTTTAAATGAAGAAGAGCATATTGAGCTGCTGGAAGTGTTGGGCTGTGTGTTCTGAAATATCCCAGTAGGATAAGTGCCAGCTACCTACGTTTCAGATGCAGTGTCCAAATGGCTCTCGCTTCTCCAGGACCCACTTTGTCCAGGCATTGGGCCAGTGCTTTGGCACATGATGGCTCACACTGACAGCACCTCTGCAAGAGCCCGGGTGCTATTCCCACTCTGCCTGGGTGGAAAGGGGCTCGCGGTGGGAAAGCCTGTGCCTGCGGTGCCCCTCTAAGTGTGAGGCCACTTCTTTACTGCCCGTGCTCTCTTCACAAGCCCTCAAGGAGCAGGCCAGCCACTTGGGAAGCTGCTTTGTTCTGGTCTTTTCTCTGTGAGAGCAGGGTTATCACAATCTCATTGACAAAATGTTTGAGTCACTGAGTTATGATACTCAGTGATAATAGTAACTTCCATCACTTTGGTTGTGGTGGGATCTTGACTCCTGGGAATAGGGCACAACATGGCACACAGATCCTTTAGGGATACTGACTTGGTTGCTTTTGGCTAGACATCCAGAAGTGGGATTGCTGGATCATAGGCTAATTCTGTTCTCATTTTCTGAACCTCCATGCTGTTTTCCACAGGGGCTGCCCCAACCTACATTGCCACCAGCTGTGAATAAGGATTCCCTTTTATTCTCATCCTCACCAACACTTGTTATGTCTTGTCTTTTTGATAGAGGCCATTCTGACAGGTATGATGTGACATCTCAATGTGGCCTTAATTTACATTCACAGTAGCCAAGATATGGAAACAGTCCACATGTTTGTCAGTAGGTGAATGGATAAAGAAAATGTGGTATGTATATACAGTGGAATTTGACTCAGGCATAAAAAAGATGAAAACTCTTGTCATTTTAGCGATGACACCAAAGAACCTAGAGGACATTATTTTGAGTGAAATAAGCCTGACAGAGAAAGACGAGTACTGTATGATTTCATTTATACATGGAATTAAAAAAAAAAAAAGTAAAAATGAGCTCTTAGAACCAGAGAGAAAATGTGGTTGCCAGGATCTAGGGGTAGGGGAGACAGGGAGATATGGGTCAAAGGGTACAAACTTTCTGTTATAAGTTGAGTAACTTCTGAGGATCAAGGGTACAACATGGTGACTATAGTTAATAATACTATATTGTGTACTTGAAATTTGCTAGTAGAGTACATCTTAAGATTCTCACCACACACACACACACACAGAGGTAGCTATGTGAGGTGATGAATGTGTTAATTAACTTTGTTGTGGCAAATATTTCAAAATGTATATCAAATCATGATTTTTGGGCACTTTATGTTTGTACAGTTTTATTTGTCAGCTATACCTCAATAAATTTGGAAAAAAATGTTACCTTCCATTTTATAGTTTCTTCCAGCTCTCTATACCTTTCATATAATGTATGTAAAAGTCCTGAGATACTATTTATCTAAACTTTGTAAATGAGGAAACTGAGGTTTGTGTCAGGTCACCCACCCTTTAGTGGCAGTGCCAGACCTTCTGACCTTGGGGTCTGGTGTCCTACATACTATTTCCCAGGCCTTCAGCCATAGAACCATGCCACTCAAATCAATCTTAGCAGAGGACAGTGCTACAGTCTAGGCATATGGTACTTGGGTTCATCCTCTTGGTGGTCACCAACTGATCTCAAAAGACTAATTTTACATCCTAGGTATTTTTGGGCATTACCCTAAAATTAGGACTCTGCTGGGTACAGTGTAGTGCTCAGTCTCTTCCTCTTCCTCATCACCATATCAGCCCCAAACCAAACCAAAGCAAACCAGTAATGGATGGCCGTTCATGTTCCTCTTACCACATGGTGCCACATGAAGAAAGGTATAATGCATGTATTCTGCTCAGAAAAAGGCTGAAAAATTGTGGGAAAACACACTTTCAGAGCAGGTTTGTGTTCTTTGGGACCTAGGAATATAGCATTAATCACAACTGCTGCTACAGCTGCACAAGTTATTAAAAGAGCTCATTTTCAGCAAGTTTTAAATAGTGGAGATGGTTCTTGCACGCATTTAACAAGCACTCTGTCCTGGTTTTGCCCCAGTCCCTACGCGTTCTTTCTCAGTCTCCATCTCTGCCCACCCTGTGAGTCCTTGGCCCCCTTCTCTTCTTCACGCAGTCCAGGGGCAAGCAACATCATGCTCTGCATACACTGATTTATGGATTCCTCAAAATACTATCTCCTTTCCAAACTCCAAATGCCTGTATCCAGCTGCCAAAGGACATCTCTGTTTGAACCCTCCTTACTTACTGCAGATTCAACAGGTAGAACCTAACAGTGTTCTCCCTCTGGAATTCAGTGGTTGGTGTTAACGTCGTTCATCCAGTTAGCGTCTGAGTAAAAACCTGAACATGATTCTTCTTGACAGGACACAACACTCACCCTCTTTTCCATATAAATATGTTTATTTTTGTATGTGTCGCCTTTTGTGTTTGCCACCCTATGATATTGTAAACGCTTGCCACCAGGTAGGCAATAAATAAATGTTCAGTGGGCAGACCTGTTGATAAGCACTCCTGAAACATCCTGTTATCTTTCCCAGATGAGATTTGCTACCACATGACTTCTTCTTATACTGGCTGGATTGTGTAACTCAGTCTTTGGTGCAAAGATTGGTAGCATCTCTCTGAGCTTTGCAAACTTATTTATCTTAGGAATTATTGAGCTTGGCGGCTGTCCACATCGTGTAACAACTCTGCTGTCACATTTCCCTCTTCGCTTGCTTTCTTTGCTCTCTCCCCACTTTTCACATTCCTATCTGTGAGAGAGAAGGAGAAGAAATGAAGATTACAAACCCATATTTCTCTCACTAATTAAAAATATCTTTCCATCTTGCTTTACTATTAAATGAGTTCCTTGTTCTCTTTTTATGTCACAATTAAAATAGCTTCTTTCCTTCTTAGAGTCTTTAACATTTTTTATTGCAGAAATGATTCATGTTTACTATACAAAATTACAAATTATAGGTAAACCCAAAGAAGGAAATAAAATGTATAGCCCCCTTGCTCAGAGAACTATAGTCAATTTTTAATATAATACCTACTTCATACTTTTTTTTCCTATACACATTTCAACAAAAATATAAATGTATATATTTATACATATTTATACATGTATATATTTATACATTTATACAAATGTATACATTATACATTTATACATTACATCCACCTGGGTGGCTCAGTGGGTTAAGCCTCTGCCTTCAGCTCAGGTCATGATCTCAGGATCCCTGAATAGAGCCCTGCATCGGGCTCTCTGCTCAGCGGGGAGCCCACTTCCCTGCCTCTCTCTGCCTGCCTCTCTGCCTGCTTGTGATCTCTGTCCGTCAAATAAATAAATAAAATCTTTAAAAAAATGTAAATGCCACTGGAAAACTTCTTGTCACTTAATAGGTTGAGAACATGTTCCCACAATAGCAAATACTCCTTTAGATCAGATGTCAACAAACTTTCTCTGTAAAGGGCCACATAGTAAATATTTGAGGCTATGTGAAATGTCCAGTTTCTGTTTCAGCTACTTAACTCTGCTGTTGTAGTGAAATACGTAAATGAATGAGTGTGGCTATGTTCCAATAAAACTTTATTTTCAAAAACAGGCAGTTGACCAAGTTTGGCTCATGGTCGGGCCATGGTTTGCTTATGTTTGTTCTAGAATACCATTTTTAATGGCTGAACAGTATTGCATTTGATCAATCTATCATGATTTACCCAACCAATCCAAATAATAGCTAATGTTCTTTGAGGCCTTACACTGTGTTTTGTATATCGAAGGGTTTGTTTTAGTTCCTTTTTCACTCTTTTCGCCTATAACTGTGAAATGTAGGTATCATTCTTTCTGTTGAACAGATGAGGAAATTTAGATAAAGAACAAGTAGGCAAATTTAATTTGTTTTATATCTAGAAGCCACATTTTTAACTACTCATTACATTTTTGTGCACCTTAGTGGTTATTTCCTTGGGCTAAATCCCTAGAATTAGAGTAACAAAGTACATCTTACGGCTTTTGATCTGTGTTTCCAGGTTGATATGTGTGGCCAAATCCTATGTCTTGGGTGGTATAAACCTTAGCAATAATACTTCCTCATTTTAAATCACATTAAAAATTATAAATGCAAAACCATAAATGTAAATGAATATTTATTTTAGTGTATTTCTCATCTCTGTTTCTTCTTAGGTGAATTTCTCATTTGTGAAGGAAAGGTCCTCATTATTCTATAAGAGCAGTGTCTTTTCTATTGATTTTTTTGGAGCCTTGTATACAGAATTCCTTTGGTGGTTTAGTTGATGTTACATGGCTTGTTATGAAAAGGGTCTGTTTACTTTAAAAAGCTATTGTCTTTATAGTTAAAGAGAATTAAACAGAAACGTGTTTGGTTTTAGCATAATAGCACTAATTAGACTTCTGGAATTAAACAAACAAACAAAAACCTTGTAAGGTAAGAGAGAACTTACTGCTGCTGAGGAACTTGTCCCTTTAGTTCTCATCTCTGAAGTCACTAGGATTGGGTTCTTTTTTATTTTTATTTTACTTAATTTTAATTTTTTTTTTTTTTGTAGGATTGAGTTCTTTAATTGGAACTACTGCTTGGCTGTGGCCATGGCAACATATTGTAGCTGCCATGAACTGCATACACCTTGACAAAATATTTTTTAGTGAGTGGGTTTTAGATGGAATTCATTATCCAGTGTATTCATGGAGAGTCTAGATGAATTAAAGGGTGGTAGACCAATAATTGTATAATAATAACAGTAATAAAAATGGTGAAATTAACAGTTACTATCTACTGATCACTTACCATATTCCAGACACAATGCTAAATGCTTTATATTATTTAATTTTATCTTCTTATAATTCTAGGTCATAGATATTGTTATTATCCCTGTTTTATACATGAAGAAACCTAGGTGACTTGTCTAGACTCTACACCTTCTAAGTAGGAGTGGAGCTTGGCTTTCACCCTGATGCTTTACTGTCTGAGACTAATAGGTTCATTTACAGAAAGCTGTTAGAGTATATGCTTACTTGTATGTACATGCATAACAGATGTCTTGATGGTCAAATGTGGAGTCAGCATTACTAGATTCTAATAATGGTAGGATCAATGGGCCATGAATCTGGCCCAGGATTCAGCACCCATGCTCTTACAAAGATCAGAGTTATGAGATTCAAAGAACCCAAAGGGTAGCTGACCCAATATATTCTATCTTGGGTTTCTCTTGAGGACCATCAAATTGGAAGAGGATATCTGATGGGGAAAGGTAGAGTTATAAGAAATCCTAGGCAGTAGGACAGAAGAACCTTTGTTTTTCCTTCCAGCTTTATTGACAAAAGTGTGTGTGTGTGTGTGTGTGTGTGTACACACACACATATACATAGCGACATAATCATTTGAGAATACATATATTATGAAATATTACCCATGATGAAGTTAATGAACCCATCTGTCACCTCACATAGTTACTTTTTTTGTGTGTGATAAGAATGTTTAAGATCACTCTTTTAGCAACTTTTATATACAAAACACAGTATCATTAACTATAGTCATCATGCTATACAGTAGATCCCCAGAACTTACTCATCTTATAACCGAACATTTATACCTTTTAACCAATATCTCCTCATTTTCCCCACTTCCCAAACCCTGGCAACCACTTTGGTTCTGAGTTCAACTTAAAAAAAAAAATCATGTGTAAGTGATATCATACTGTATTTATCTTTCTCTGGCTTATTTCATGTAACATAATGTCCTATAGGTTCATTCATGCTGTTACTAATGGCAGGATTTTCTTCTTTTCAAGGCTGAATAATATTCTGGGGTGTGTGTGTGTGTGTGTGTGTGTGTGTGTGTGTGTGTATCACATTTCCCTTATCCCTTCTTCCATTAATGGACACTTAGGTTGTTTCTATTCTTGGCTATTGTGAATAGTGTTGTAGTGAACATTGAAGTGCAAATATCTCTTCAAGATACTGATTTCATTTCCTTCAGATATATTCCCAGAAGTGGGATTGCTGAATCATATGGTAGTTCTATTTTAATTTTTTCGAGGAACCTCCGTAATGTTTTCTATAAAGGCTATATAAATTTACATTCTCACTGACAGTATACAAGTGTTCTTTTTTTTCCACATCCTCCCCAACCCTTGTTATTTTTTATCTTTTGTAATAGCCATTCTAACAGGTATGAGGTGACATCTCATTGTGGTTTTGATTTGCATTTCCCTGATGACCAGTGATGTTGAGAATCTTTTCATGTACCAGTTGGCCATTTGGATGTCTTCTTGGGAAAAATGTTTACTTAGGTCCATTGCCTACTTTTAGGTTGGATTATTATCTTTGCTATTGAGTTGTATAAGTTCCTTATATATTTTAAAGATTTTTTTAAAGATTTTATTTATTTATTTTATATATATAGAGAGAGAGAGCACAAGTAGGCAGAGAGGCAGGCAGAGAGAGAGAGAGAGAGAGGAGGAAGCAGGCTCCCCACTGAGCAGAGAGCCTGATGCGGAGCTCGATCCCAGGACCCCAGGATCATGACCTGAGCCAAAGGCAGAGGCTTCAACACACTGAGCCACCCAGCCACCCCCTTATATATTTTAGATATAACTCCTTATGAGATATAGTTTATGAATGAGTTCTCCTATTCTGTAAGTTGCTTTTCCATTTTGTTGATTGTTTCCTTTGCTGTGCAGGTTTTTGGGTTTTTGGCTTGTTGTAGTCCCCCTTAGTTTTTTTTTTTGTTGTTGTTGACTGTGCTTTGGTGTCACGTCAAAAAACCACTGTCCAGACCAATGTCGAAGAACTTTTTTCCTATGTTTTCTTTTAGGGGTTTTACAGTTTCATGTTTTATATTTAAGTCTTCAATCCATTTCCAGTTAATTTCTGTGAGATGTGTAAGATAGGGGTCCAGTCTCATTCTTTGGATATAGATTACAGTTTTTCTAACATTGCTTACTGAAGAGATGATCCTTTCTCCATTGTGTGTTCTTGTTTCCCTTATCAAAGATTACTTAACCATATATATGTGGGTTTATTTCTAGGCTCTCTATTCTGTTCTATTGGTCTCTGTATCTGTTTTTAGGACAGTACCATAATGTTTCAATTACTATAGATATGTAATATAGTTTGAAATCAGGAGTTCTGATGCCCAACCTTTATTCTTCTTTCTCACAAATTACTTTGAATATTCTATATCTTTTGTGGTTCCATATGATTGTAGGATTGTTTTTCCTATTTCTGTGAAAAATGCCATTGGACTTTTGATAGGGATTGAATTGAATCTGTATATTTTTTGTATAGTATGGATATTTTAATAATATTAATTCTCCCAATCCATGAACATGGGATATTTTTTTCATTTATTTGTGTCTTCTTCAGTTTCTTTCATCAGTGTCTTATAATATTCAGTGTATAGGTCTTTCATGTCCTTGGTTAAATTTATTCCCAAGTATTTTATGTTTTTCATTCTATTGTAAGTGGGTTTTTTTCTTAATTTCTCTTTCAAATAGTTCATTTATAGTGTACAGAAATGCAACTGCTTTTTGTATGTTGATTTTGTATTCTGCAACTTTATTGAATTCATCTTAAGTTTTTCTTTTTTTGGTGGAGTCTAGAGTTTTCTATATATTAGGATCATATTATTTGCAAATGGAGACAATTTTATTTCTTTCTTTCTAATATGAATGCCTTTGTTTCTTTTTCTTGCCTAATTCTTCTGGCGAGGACCACCAGTATTGTGTTGAATAGAAGTGGTAAGAGGGGCAATTCTTGTCTTGTTCCTAAACTTAGAAGGAAGGCTTTCAGGTTTTCACTGTTGAGTATGTTAGCTGTGGGCTTGTCACATATGCTTTTCTTATATTGAGATACATTCCTTTTATATTTAATTTGTTGTGAGTTTTTATCATGAAAAGATGCTGAATTTTGTTGTGTTTTTTTTTCTGCCATAGAAATGATCATATGATTTTTATCCTTCACTTTGTTAATATGTTATAACATTTATTGATTTGCATACGTTGAACTTCCTTGCATCCCAGGGATAAATTGCTCTTCATCATTGCATATGATACTTATAATGTGCTGTTAAATTTGGTTTACTAGTATTTTGTTAAGGATTTTTACATCTATATTCAACAGGGTTATTGGCTTGTGATGTTTCTTTTCTTACAGTATCTTTGTCTACCTTTGATATCAGGATAATGCTGTCCTCTAAAATGAGTTTGGGAGTGCCCCCTCTTCTGCAATCTTTTGAAAGAGTTTTAGAAGAATTGGTGTTAATTCTTTAAATGTTTGGTTGAATTCAGCAGTGAAACCATGTGGTCCTGTGATTTTCTTTGTTGTGAGACTTTTTGATTACTGATTTGATTTCTTGACTCATTGTTGGTCTGTTCAGATTTTCTATTTCTTTATGATTTAGTCTTGGTCGGTTGTATGTGTATGTGAATTTATCCATTGCTTCTAGGTTATCCAGCTTGTTGATGTATAATTGTTCATAGTAGTCTTTTATGATCTTTTTATTTCTGTGATATCAGTTGCTGTGTCACCTCTTTCATTTCCCACATTTCTTGCCTGAGTTCTCTCTTTTTTTCTTAGCTTTGTTAAAAAGCTAAAGCTTTTTGGCTAAAGCTTTAGCAATTTTGTTTGTCTTTCAATAAATCAACTTTTAATTTTATTTGTTTTCTATTATTTTTTCTCATCTCTGTTTCCTTCATCTCCACCCTAACCTTTCTTTCCTTCCATCTTCCCATTTTGGGCTTATTTCTTCTTTTTCTATTTCCTTGAGGTGTAAATTTATGTTGTTTGAAATCTTTCTTGTTTCTTTTAATGTAGGTTTTTACTGCTAAATCTGTCCTCTTAGAACTGCTTTTGCTGTATCCCCTAGGTTTTTATATGTGGTGTTTCCATTTTTGTGTGTTTCAAGATAATTTTTGGCTTTCCTATTATTTGTTTAGTGACCCATTGGTCATTCAGGAGTGTGTTGTTAGTTTTACATTTATGAATCTTCCAGCTTTCCTACTGTTATTGATTTCTAGTTTCATACCATTGCGGTTGGAATAGACAGTTGATATGATTTTAATCTTATTACATTTTTAAAAGACTTGTTTGTAGGCTCACAATATGATCTGTCCTAGAAAAAGTTCTATGTACACTTGAGAAAAGTGTGTATTCTACTGCTCTTCAATGTAATGTCCTGTGTATCTGTTAGGTCTCTTTGGTCTCAAGTGTAGTTTAAGTTCAATGTTTCCTTATTGATTTTCTGTTTGGGTAATCTATCTATTTTTCAAGATGGAGTATGAAGTCCCTTGCTATTTTGGTATTGTTGTCTATTACTCCCTTCAGATCTGTTAGTGTTTGCTTAATATATTCATGTGCTCAATGTTGGGTGCATATGTATTTACAATTGTTATGTCCTTTTGATGAACTGGTCCCTTTATTATTATACAATAACTTTCTCTTATTATAGTTTTTTACTTAAAATCTATTTTGTCTGATATAAATGCAACTATCCTTGCTCCCCTTTGGTTTCCACTGGTATGGGATATCTTTTCCCATCCCTTCACTTTCAGCAATAGGTGTCCTTTCAAGTGTACTTTCAAGTCAACTATAACCTACTTATTTGTAAGATAGCTTTTGTGTATGTCTTCTCCTTCTGGCTTCATTGGAAGGCCCTTGAGAATTAGGATCTAATTCATCTTTGTTTTCCCTCTAGGACTTGCATGATTCCTTGAACACAGTGATTTTCTTTCTTTTTTTTTTTTTTTAAAGATTTTATTTATTTATTTTATTTTATTAATTTATTTGACAGACAGAGATCACAAGTAGGCAGAGAGGCAGGCAGAGAGAGAGAGGAGGAAGCAGGCTCCCCATGGAGCAGACAGCCTGATGTGGGGCTCGATCCCAGGACCCTGGGATCATGACCTGAGCCGAAGGCAGAGGCTTTAACCCACTGAGCCAACCAGGCACCCCTCACAGTGATTTTCTAAGGTAACTATTCTTATGGATCCTGATTCCGTAAAAAAGGAAACCTCCATTTAGAGCTTTGATATAGATTGAATTGTGGCCTCTGCCCCACCTGTCTTGAATTCCTAACTCCCTTTACCTCAAATTGTGACCTAGTTTGGAAATTGAGTCATTGCAGATGTTATTAGTTAAGATGAGGTCACATTGGAGTAAGGTAGGTCCCTAATCCAATATGACTGATTTCTTATAAAAAGGGAAATTTGGACACACAGACACACACACACACACACACACACACACACAGAACACCATGTGAAGACTGGAGTTCTGTATCCACAAACTAAGGATCTATCAGAAACTAGATAGGATAGACTGCAATAGATTTTTTTCCTGGAGTATTAAGAGAGAGGAGGTTCCTGCTGGCACCTTTACCTCACACTTCTAGCTTCCAGAACTCTGAGACACCACATTTCTGTTGTTTTATGCCACTCAGTTTGTGATGCTTTGTTACAGCAGCGCCAGGAATCTCATAATATCTCAGCCTATATTTTCACCATCCCCCGAAAAACAAAAATGGGGTATTTAAAATGATCCTTTTCTTCGTAGAAGTGAGGCCTGAGGTAGGATATCCTGATAACAAAGTAGCCAGAACCTTCTCTATTATTTGTATCCCTGGTCCTCTGCTCCAGTCCCAGTTCTTATGGCCCTCAGAGCATCCTTAGCACTGGGAGTTCAACATGTCAGAACTGGACAGTCTTAACTTTAACCCTTTTCCTCCCTCATAAGCCTCTCTCAGTTATTATTACCACATGTCTATCAGCCCCTCTGGTTAAAACCTCCTGTAATCCTTTTCTTATCCCAAATTTTAGAAAAAAATCTAGATTTGGGGGCACCTGGATGGCTCAGTCAGTTAAACATCTGATTCTTGGTTTTGGCTCAGGTCATGATCTTAGGGTCATGAGATTGAGCCCCAGGTCAGGCTCCATGCTGGACATGGAACCTGTTTAGGATTCTCTCTCTCCTTCTCCCTCTGCCTACACTTCCCTGCCTCTGGCATAAATGTATGCTCTCTCTTTCTCTCTTAAAAAAAAGAAAGAAAGAAAGAAAGAAAGATCGATCAGATCCTTATTACTGATGGCAATAATTGGCCAGACTGAGCGGCAGGCCCCTAACACAGAGGATGTGTTCTCAGGCTTCCTGATGCACATGCTTTGCTGGCACTGGAGCCTGGGACTCTGGCAGGATGAGGGGAGAATACTGCCCCTCCCACATAGGGATGTAAGTGTAGATTTTCTGATCCTGGGCTGAGTCACGCTGAAGGTTTGCATCCTGCTGTGTCACTTACTGGCTGGGGAGCAGCCTTGGAGAGACTCCTTAATCCCTCTGGGCCTCTGTTTACTAATCTGTAAATGAGATAATGATGGAGCTCACATCATAGGGGCATTGAGAGAATGAAATGATTCAATGCACCTCAAGAGGGAGAACGTGGTATGTGGCAGGTGCTTCATTAATGTTCACTTGTATTGTTATATATGCAAGAAAACCTCATTGACATTTATTCAAATAACCTTATTATTTTTCATAAAGAAGGACATAGTTAATCCTCAGTTTTTCTTTGCCTTCCCTGTTCCCCACCGGTTTCACACACATTAAGAAATGCAGTGGTAGTTTATACACACAGATTCAGGGCTGGCTTAGCAAGGAACTTGGAGCAAAGCATCTGAGATCTAACTTAGCCCAGCTCCTGGGCCTCTCCTGGCTGCCGAGTCCCCTGTGCTTACCGGTCTACAACGTTGTTTAGGTTCCAGTGGCCAAGGGCACAGCTTGGTGACTGGCGCTCCAAGGCCTCCAGAGTCGCCAGGGGGTGCCTCTAATTAGGTACACTGTTGAGCACGCAGCTCTTTATCCTGGAGGCAAGAAGGGCTGCTGGGAATAGCTGCTTAGCATGAAATGCAGGCAGCAAGTCCGGTGTTAGTTAGAAGCACGTTACCGATGGTCTGAAGCATTGGCAAAGACCAAACAAACAAAAAACGAGGACCCCCCCCAAAGCCAGTTGTTTGCA
Organism: Lontra canadensis; assembly: GCF_010015895.1. Classification (NCBI taxonomy): domain Eukaryota; kingdom Metazoa; phylum Chordata; class Mammalia; order Carnivora; family Mustelidae; genus Lontra; species Lontra canadensis. The sequence goes on from NW_022631092.1 coordinate 4,666,761, forward strand.
TCATATTCCCCTTATAGGGCCATTCCTAAGCTGAGCAGATTCATTCAGCTGATATTTATGACTGAACTTTCATGATCAGTAGGGATTTATTAAACAATTCCTGAGTGCCAGATATAGTACTAGGTATTGATGATAAATGAAATGATAAGCTAGACACGGTCCTGGCTGTAACTAGTTTATACTCCGGTTGTTGGGACAGACTGTTGAGCCAATAGTGGTGCTGGGGTTGGGGCATCACAGATGTGGGTTATCGTGTCCCACAGTGGGGGATCCTGACCCAGCCTGAGGGCAACTAGGGAACCAGCCTACTTGTCATTTTTTATTTAATGCCCCTATGAGATTGACTTTGGACAGGATAAGGATTGTGACTGTCCTTTTATTGTTCTATCACCCACGCTATCTCAGCAGTCAGCATATGGTAGAGGCTCAACAAACATTTGGTCAGTAAGGAATTAAATGGTAAGCCGAGAACGGAAGGATGGGTGTCAGTAAGGAGGAAAGTATGTGTGTGGGGGGGGTGGGAGAGTGGCAGCAGGAGATAAAACAGGGAGGAAGGACATCACAGGGAAGGAGTGGCATGTACTTCTTGGGAAGGACAAAGACTGGTTCTGGAAACTGTTTATACAGTAGGTTGGTATGGAGGCAATTCAGGAGGCATGGTGAAAGCTGATGCTGAGAATAACATGGAATTATTGAAGATTTTAAACAAGAAAGGCTGATTGGATTTGACATGCATATTTTAAGGTATAGGGAAAGGATTAGATTGGAGAGGACTAAGGGGAAGCAGAGAGGTCAATCTGAGGGCTTCAGAGGCAATCTTGATTAGAGATGGGGATGGCGCAGAAAGGTCAATCTGAGCGCTTCAGTAGCAATCTTGATTAGAGATGGGGATGGATGGGCAAATTACTAACAGAGGAGATGGAGATGTGGATAGATTTAAAAGCAGCTAAGGAAGTAGACTCACTAAGACCTGGCAACTGTCTCTAGAAAAGGAAGGGAATAATGGTACCACGTCTTGTAAGGGATGCCAGCGTCATTCACTTACTTGATAAACAACAGAAGAAGAAAGGCAGTGGGGAAATAAAAGCACATGTGGACACACTGAGCTTGAGTTGCCTATTGGAGGTTCAGTGGGCAGGTGCATACATCAGGCTTACCCTCAGAAGAACAATCAGGTTCTCAATATACAGGTTTAGATGCTAATTTGCATAGAAGATCCAGGTTTTATAACCTAGAGATCCATAGATAAAATTCAGAAGGACCATGGACCTCTGAAATTACACTGACATTTTAATGTATGTGCATTGTTCTGGAGAGCTGGCTTTGTGTCAACCTTTCAAAATAAGTTAACCATTGATCCTTGGGCCTGCTGGAGCTAGAAGGAGAGATGGCATTGCTCAAGTAGAGGGAGGAGGAAGAGAGCTGTGGGAGCATCAGCATTCTGGGGACGAGGGCACTGTGCTGAGTTAGCGGTGGGGGTCAGTCTATGGGGGATGAGATGAGGATTTACAGAAAACATTAGCTTTACTGTTTATAAAGTTCTTTCACAGACACTGTTATTTCATGTCTCAGTAACTCAGCTAGATGTTTATCATTTGGCTTTGTGTCAGAATTCAGTATAAGACACAGAAACTTGGCTATAAATTTTAAACAAGAAGAGATTTAATACAGAGAATTGGGTGTTTATGAAAATCACTGGACAGGTGAGCCTGTGGGACAAGATTTCCAGAACAATGTGAAGCCAAGGTCAAAATGCACACCTACAGTTGCCCTTCGGGAATTGAGACGCTGGAGTCAGAAATCTCTGTGGCTGCTGCCATTGCTGCAGTTGCTTCTCGACCCTCAGAAAGCTGGAGAAGGGCACTGGGATATTTCTGGGGCTCAAAAGTCTCATGTTTCCATGACATCCCTTCACTGCTGTGAACAGTCAGGGACCCAGAAGATGGCCACCATCTTACCTGCCTTCTACAACTCCTTGCATGAATGCATCTAATTAACCCCTACACCTCTAGATTCAGGAAGGCTGGAAAATATCTTTATTCTACCTCCCCACCTAAAAGAGAGTGAAATGGAGGTAAAGAGAAGGTCTCTCCCTGCAAGGGAGCAGAGAGCAAATATTTTAGACTTAGTGGGCCATGTAGTCTCTATCATACCTACTCAGCTTTACTATTGCAGTGCAAAAGCTGCCACAGAAAGTACATAAAAGAATGAGCATGGTTGTGTTCTAATAAAACTTTATCTATAAAAATGGACAGTGGTCCATATATATATATAAAGAACTTCTCAAACTCAACACACACAAAACAGATAATCATGTCAAAAAATGGTCAGAAGACATGAACAGACACTTCTCCAATGAAGACATACAAATGGCTATCAGACACCTGAAAAAATGTTCATCATCACTAGCCCTCAGGGAGATTTAAATTAAAACCACATTGAGATACCACCTTACACCAGTTAGAATGGCCAAAATTAGCAAGACAGGAAACAACGTGTGTTGGAGAGGATGTGGAGAAAGGGGAACCCTCTTACACTGTTGGTGGGAATGCAAGTTGGTGCAGCCACTTTGGAGAACAGTGTGGAGATTCCTTAAGAAATTAAAAATAGAGCTTCCTATGACCCTGCAATTGCACTACTGGGTATTTACCCCAAAGATACAGATGTAGTGAAAAGAAGGGCCATCTGTACCCCAATGTTTATAGCAGCAATGACCACGGTCGCCAAACTGTGGAAAGAACCAAAATGTCCTTCAACGGATAAATGGATAAGGAAGATGTCGTCCATATACCCTATGGAGTATTATGCCTCCATCAGAAAGGATGAATACCCAACTTTTTTAGCAACATGGACGGGACTGGAAGAGATTATGCTGAGTGAAATAAGTCAAGCAGAGAGGGTCAATTATCACATGGTTTCACTTATTTCTGGAGCATAACAAGTAACATGGAGGACATAGGGAGATGGAGAGAAGGGAGTTGAGGGAAATTGGAAGGGGAGATGAACCATGAGAGACTATGGACTCTGAAAAACAATCTGAGGGTTTTGAAGGGGTGGGGGGTGGGAGGTTGGGCGAGCCAGGTGGTGGGTATTATGGAGGGCATGTATTGCATGGAGTCCTAGGTGTGGTGCATAAACAATGAATTCTGTTATGCTGAAAAGATATATAAAAAAAAAAAGGACGGTGGGCTGGATTTGGCCTGTGGGCCATAGTTTGCCCACCCCGTGGGTAAGAAAGTCAATTCACAATCATTATAATGGGTTCATTTTATGGATGAGGGAATTAAACCAGAGAGATTTAGGACCATTTAGCCAGTGTAAGTGGAAACATACTCTCATTATTTTGGTTTCAAAGTTCATGCTCTTTTCAATGAACCTTGATCCTGAATCCATCCCTTTGAGAGACTTGTGATATTCAGAGGAAAGAAAATGTGCCCCTCACTATTATAGACCCTGATAAAAGCCCCATGAATGGTGCAAAGTGCTTTTGTATACAAGGCATGTTTGACAGAAGAAATCAGAATAACTTTCACTATGGAAGTTGTTTAAGCTAGGTGTTAGAGAAAGGTATAACTTTAATAGGTGGAGATGGTAGGGGAGTAGGTGGGGCTCAAAAGAACATTTCAAGTGGGAAGTTCAAAGCAAGTTTACAGAAACGACTAGGAATCCAAACTCATCTGAGCATTGTGACCTTCTAAGGTTTTGCAAGAGGACGGTTGGATTATGGAGAACCTTGGATGTTATGGTGCAAAATCTGGATTTAAAAAGCAGAAGCCCTGGCAATTTTTGAAACAGGATGTGATATATCTGTTGCCACAGGGAGAATTATCTAGTATTGTGGTACAAAATTTTTGTACTCAGAAGCTACAGTCAACAAGAATTCACATAGGAAGTGTTTGCAACATCTTTTCATGCAAAGGAAGCCATGGATATGAAGGATGTCTTGAGCCATTCGTGGCACTTGGAAACTTGTTAAGACAGGTGGGATAGAAGGATGCTTTCAATAGTGAGAAATGAGAATAACATAACTTGCAAAGCCACAAACAGGAGGTTGTTTTTGTAGGAAAGATGGTGGGTGGGAGAAGTGGACATATGTGGCAGGCCATTGGAAATACGGGTTTGATTTTCAAGAGAGAGATGCTGGGAGTTGTTACATACAGCTGGACAGAGCCACAGAAAAGCTTGTGTCTCTGATGGTTGTGAGTAGTAGAGGATTCCTAAAGTAGAAGCCAGGGGACTTAGGTCATCAAGAACCAGGAGAGGCACATGGTTGGGAAAATGGAGTAGGGAGGGTACAGGGCCAGGGTGAGTGTTATCAGAGGAGTCAGGGGAAGAGCTATTTCCAGAAAAAGGAATAGCCTGTAGTGTTACATGCCACCAGGAGGACAGTAAGTATTCATGAGACAGTAAGTATTCATGACTTGGTGATGAGACAGCCGGGGGGGTGAACCCTGAGAGAGCCCTTTAGTGTATGGAGAGGAAATGGAGGCAGAAGTTGTGTACTGTTCACTTGACCAATTTGATGTGGAAAGGAAAGAGGAGAGAAGATGGGAGATTGAAATTTGTTTAAGAGTTGATTACTTCCTCAGTGCCCAAAGACCATTAGTGACTTCACTGGTCAGAACTATTCTGATGTCTCTGCCTCCCCTGCCAGGACTTCCCAAAGAAAAGGTGGTTGAAGGAAGAGCATCATTGATTCTCTCTTGATTTCAGGATCCATTTTCTTGGTCAGTTGTTTGTGACTGACTTGACTTTGCTTTTTGGCTCCGCCGGTGGCCTCTCCTGGCAACCTGTGAGGTAATACACAAATGTGTGCCGTTGTTAAGCAACTGCTACCAGCCGCGGAGGCTCTGCTAAATTTGGAATGCGCATGAGTCCCAATCTAAGTCTTCATTCAGCGGAGAAAAAATAAGTCCCTGACTTTGAAATTTCAGAGGTTGTACATTTGTGGAATATAAAATCAGTGCACTGACGGTTTTGGTCTTACCTCACAGGATTCCTTTAAAATCCACTAGAGAATTGGCTGTGCAGTGAAGAATGCTGTGAAAATTTCATTCTCAGCAGGGTCTTTTCTAGAAAGAAAGTAGGAATGCCCAAGTTCCAGAAGGAATGGAGTATCTTACACCAGTGCTTCAACTGTAATAAACAAAAGCGAAACATACCCAACAATAACAACAAAGCACACAAACTTTGGAGTCTCCAATGGAAGTGATTCTATCAGTATAAATTAAGGCTCTTGATTTATTCTAAGCCTTATTTTCTTTCATACCTTGGCCAGGAGCTTCTACCATGTAACCAGCTGGGTCTCAAGTGGGTTATGAAATGGATGCATGAAGAGGAAACCTGGATTCCTATCTTTCCCCATACTCTCACGTTTAAGCTGCTGTGTTATTTTCCAAGGCCCTCAGCTGTGTTGCCCTGGAGCTATTTAGGAAGTTGAAGTGTTCTAGGACTCCTTCACATTTGTATAGAATTTCAGTTTTTGGAAATATTTAGACATCCATTAATTTCACTGGACCGCACAATAATCTGTCAGATAGGCAGTATGATCATTAAGTCCATTTGACATATAAAGGAACTGAGATTCAGAGTGGTTCATTAATTATGTCAGGCTCACAGAGGATACCAACCCCAGATTCAAGGCTGAAGCTCAAGTCCCCAGCTCCAAACCGATCCCATTTTTTTCCCTAGTCTGCTCTGGGTAGCATTTTTGACATGATTGTTTTCTTTCATTCTTAAACACTTCAGTAAATAAGCTTCGTACCCCATCACGCTGGTTCCTGGGAGTACATTGATTGTGAAGGGCCAGGAGCAGAAACCACAGATTGTGACAGTTCCCCTTATCGGAGGTTTGGCCTTTATTGAATGGAGGGCTCTTGTTAAGGAAAGCTATGCATTGAGAGAAGAGGCTTGCCAATCTCTCAAAAGTGGAAATTTCTGGGCTCCTTGGGGATAGCTAATGATAGTGATTATGGAGGAGTTTGCAGATGGGCAGTACTTTATAAATCCTGGAGGAGTGGCCGTAGATGGTGTTTCTGGGGAGATGGGTATTTGCATTTGTTATCTTCTGGACACTGCTGCCTTTGGGATATTCTTGTTTTTGTAAACACGCCTGCTTTTCCTTCTCTTTAGAAACGGGTCTGTTATCTAGCCTCTTGGTGGCTTTCTGGACGTGTGAGCTGGTGGCTCCAGTAAAATGGAACATTTGTACTGTTGCGAAACTGAATTTGGTGATGTTGCCAATATCTTAGCTCTCAAGTAGTCTTTAAATATTCTCAGCTCTGGGAGCTGGCCCAAGAAATTGCTTATTCTCTTCCCCATACCACTCAGCATATAAATCCTGAATTACTGCTGACCAAAGATACGTAGATAATAATAAGCATTTTGTTTCTGTGTTTTAGGGAATGAGATGTTGAGTGAGAGAAAACCCTTTGACGAAGGCTTCAAATTATTGTCATTGTTCTATGGATTAACAGAGCTGAGACGATTAATTTACTCATTTTTTGACCGCTGTGTCATTACACTGCACTGAAAGGATGTTTCTAGTAGCTTTTTGAAATATAATTCACACACCAACAATTCACACATTTAAGGTATACCATTCAGTGGTTTTTGGTATGTTACATTGTTAATTTTTTAGTCGTGGTCAAAGACCTAAAACATAAAAAAGTTGCTGTTTTAACCATATTTAGCGTATGATTCAGTATCATTAGCTATACTCATAGTTTTATACGACCATCACGACTATTCCCACAAAGTTTTCTTTTTTTTTTTTTATCACCTCAAGCGGAAACCCTGTACTCGTTTAACGATATGTCCCCCTGAGAGGATTTTTGAATGTGCTTTGATTGCTACCTTCGGGTGTAGGGAAGGCCATCAAGGAAGATTTTGTTTATTCTTTTAGGGGAAGCTCCATATGGTACATGACATAGGTCGGGTGCCCTCAGGTCAGCAGCCTTAGAGATGAGTATGCCGGATATTATGGGAGCGTCTCTCAGGGTCCACACTCGGTGGGGGGGGTGGGCAGGGAGAGGTGGCAGGGAAGATAACGGGGCAGGCTTAGCAGGAGAAGAAGGTGTGCTGCTCTGCAGTCAGCAGGTCCCCGCCTATCCACTGGGGCTCTGGAACTGAGGACTCTGGAGCTGGGCAACGAGGATGGGTCTGCATACCTTTCTTCTTCCAGGCCCAGACGCCAGCAGGCCCTGGGAGGATACGTGAGTCCAGACTACGTAAGTTACTCCTTCAACCAGGGACAACTGGGGAGAAGGTTGACAGCTGAGGGCTACGAGCCAGCAACTTGCTTGGCAGCTGGGATGAAATCTTCAGCTAGTGCTTCCCAAACGTGGCTGCCCTTTGGAATCACCTGGGCTGCCTCAAAATTACTCTGGCTGGTTTAATTGATATGGGGTGAGAAGCGGGAGGCAGGAGTTTAAGAGCTTTCCAGGTGACTCTAAAGGGCAACAGTGTGCGAGCACATGCTTTCCAGGCTGAAGAGGAGGCAGGTGGGTGGGAAGAGCCTGTGTTTCTGAGTCAGGACGATCTGCATGTGGCTCAGCCGTTGACTAGCTCTGTGAGTTCTCATTTACGTCCTGCAGGGCTTACAAAAATATGAATGGAGGTGCATTTGGGTGGGTGGGAGGGGACTTACAGATCAATACAAAACCAGCAAACACTTTCAAGAAATTTGGCAAAAAACAATGCATAATTTACAGTGAAGTTCAAATAACTTAAACATCTGAAGATGTATTGTCTTAACGTATTAATTGCCTTTCATGTCTGAAGAAAGTTAAAACTATTTGCTTATAGCACTTCCTAATGATGAAGGTGGTGACTGGAGACATTTTTACACTCTTGGTATGTATGCACTGGTGTAGCATTTGTGGGGGAATATGCATACAGGTTCTAAAAAGGGGAATCACATCCGATTCCAGAAGTTTATCTTGCAGAAATAATGCGTTGGTGTGTCAAGATGTATGCATAAAGGTGTAATTCCTGAGCCTTGCTGGCAATGGTGGGTAATTGGGAACAGGACAAATGCTCATTAATAGGGTTTTTTTTTTGGGTTTTTTTTTTTTTTTTTAGATTTTATTTATTTACTTGACAGAGAGAGCACACAAGTAGGGGGAGCAGGAGAGGGAAAAGCAGGCTCTCTGCTGAGCAGGGGGCCCATACAGGGCTCCACCCCAGGACCCAGGGATCATGACCTTAGCGGAAGGCAGGCATTTAACTGGCTGAGCCACCCAGGTGCCCCTAATAGGGTATTGATTAAATAACTTCTGGTAGATAGCTCTTCTGGAACTATGCAGTCATTGAAAAAAATAATATAGTGTGCATGTATTAACAGAGGAAGATAACCACCATGTATTTTTAAATGAGAGAAGGGATAAACAAAACAGCACAGGCCTATTTTTTAACTAAAATCCTATTTGCATTGAAAATGCCTGTAAGAAAAATACCAGATGTTAAGAGTAAACAGTGTTTTTCCTGTATCTCTCCATAATGCTTCAGACTTAAAGAAATCATTACCCATATATTAATTTTGGTATTAATTTTGTATTCAGGAAAAACAGAGCCATTTCCAAAAATGACATGGTTCCAAAAATATGTACACATACCTCCATCCTTCCATGCTCCTGTCTGTGTGTCCATCCCCACTTCTCCCCAGTGGTCTGAAAGGGAACAGCCTATAATCTAATTAGCAGCGATCCCTAGAAATGGGGGTCATGTGTGATTTTTTTTTTCTTTCTTACGCTTATTTATACTTCACAGATTTTTATATGATTGTAACACTCCTTTAATGAGAAATTAAAAGAGGGAGGTTTTAATATTTCAGCGTGCTTGCCTGGCCTGCTTTTACACCTCCCCTTTAGATAGTGCTTACATCTAGTTCTTGTAAGGGTCCTTTGGTTCACATTTCTTTCTCCCTGTCTTCTTATTTAAATAATCACTATTATGTGTTGCATAGTTGTGTGCTTTGCAAAATTAGGAGCATTTATTCTGACCTGCACATTTGTTATCAAGAGGTATGTTTTCACTCTATTCATTGTTTCTGTTTTTTTTTTTTTTCCCTAAAGTAAATTTGACCTTTAGAGGAGGCATTTCCAAGCCTAGCACCATCATCTACCATTATACTTCTGCTTCATCTGTTAAAAGGTAATGTGTCCTCTAAAAATATTGATATTAAATTAAGTCATTCCGTGTTTGCTCTTAGGAAGAGCTTTGAGGTTATCAAATTTACCAGGCAGGTAGGATATGCAAAAAGAGAAATGCAAGGAAAGCGTCCAGCAGGCCAGGGCTCTGCTATGTGTCTGACAAATCTCATTCATCCCTCTAGGCTCTAAATTAAACATCACCTCCCCTGTCCTATTTTCTTGGCTCCCCCAGGGTAAACTGGTACTGACTTCTCCATATGTTTTTTATGACCCTCATTAAATTTTGTTGTAAGTAGTTGTTGATGGCTGTCATCCCATTAAGACTTCCAGATAGGAAATGTGGTAGCCACCCACCAAGATGGTCCCCAGTGATCCTTACCTCTTGGTACTCATGTCCTTGGCAAATAAATTATAATGGAAGTGATGAAATGTCATTTCCCAGATTGAATTATAAAAGACTGAGGTTTTGGGATGCCTGGGTGGCTCAGTCAGTTAAGTGCCTGACTCTTGATTTCAGCTCAGGTCATAATCTCAGAGGCAGGAGATAAAGCCCCTTGGTGGGCTCCCTGCTCAGCTGGGAGTCTGGTTCTCTGTCTCTCTCCCTTGCCCCTCTCCCCACTAATGCTCTCTCTGACTCTCTCTCTCACAAGTAAATAAAATAAATCTTAAAAAAAAGACTGAGATTTCTGCCTTGGGTTCTTTCTCTTAAATCACTTACTCTATGGAAAACCAACCACCATGTTGTAAAGACAGGCAGTGTGTGGGGGAGAAGCTCATGTAGCACAGCTAGTAGGAAACAGGCTGGCTGACAACCGTGTGATTGAGCTTAGAAACAGGTCTTCCCCTTGTTGAGTCTTCAGATGCTGTGGGCCCTGCTGTCAGCTCGAATGCAACCTCACGAAAGAACCTGCACCAAAACCATCTAAATGCCTCCCAATTTCTAACCCTCAGAAAGTATGTGAGACAATACATATTGTTTTAAGTGCTAACTTTGAGATAACTTATGAAGCAGTAGATAACTAGTAAGAATTTAGTGCTAGAAGTGGGGTACTGATTTGACAAGCAATAAAAGTATGGTAGGGGCTTTGAAACTAAGCTGTGTGTGGTAGAAAAGCTGTAATGATTTTGAGGAACATGTTAGCAAAAGCTTAAAGTGCCATGAGTACACTGTTCACAGAAGTTTAGACTCCGAGGAAGTTACCAGGGAGGGTTTAAAGGAAAATGAGGAGAATCATATTGGAAACTGGAAAAGCAGAGTCTTTATTATGTAGTGGCAAAAACTTAGCAATACCGTCATCTGCAGTAATGTGGAAAGTAGAAAACATACCTAATGAGCTGGGTGATGTGGTTAAGGAGATTTGGAAACAGTATTGTGTCTTCCATTTTTTCCCTGTTGGTTGTAGTAAAACTGCAAGGACAGATAAACTGAAGGCAGAACTAATAAACAAAAAGAGCCAGGACTTGCTGTTTTTGAAGATTCACAGCCTCTCCAGATGGCACATGATACTAAAATTAAGAAATGGCTTTTGAGCAAAGATCAAATTTGGGGGCACTTTTAGGAAAACAAACATGATGCCAAGAGTGTGACTGGAAAATCTTTTCAAAATCTCAAAAATCAAAGATGGTGTCTCAGAGAACTGTGCAGTCAGCCAAGAAGTCCTTTCAGGAGATGAGGGTTTGCCTCCTAGACCTTCTTGGTCAATGATAGGTCAATGAAGCTTAATGACATTGTACCTCAGCAAAAGCCCAAGGTGAGGAAGGGTCCATTGCAAAAAGATTTGTGGGTATGGCTTCTGTCTAATGGAATGAAGCCTAAAAGGAATCACAGAAGATCTTCAAAGTTTTTAAGAGTTACACTTGAAAAGACACCATCATGTTGAAATGAAAGGGACATAGTACAAAATGAAAAGTGGACTTTGGACCCCCAAGTATCACAAGTAGGAAGCAGGCAGAGAAAACTACTCAGCTGCAAATGCTTGCTAACTTTCATGAAATGGAAGGACCGCCAGGAAGCCCAAACCAAGAGTCCAGAGGGTGGTGTTAAGAGCCATAGAAAATTATTCTCAGACCTCAGCAAAGGACTCCCATGTGCTTGGTAGGATTTCAGAATTGCTAGTCCTACATGCTTCCTATTTCCTATTTGTGGGCAGGAGTGTTTTTACTGGTTATCCTCCTCTTGTCCCACTGTTGTGTGTTGAGTGTGTGGGGACAGATAGCCAGTTGCTTTGGTTGCACATGTCTTAGATATTGAGAGAGTCATTGAGACATTGAGAGAGACATTGAGAGTCAGTGAGCTCTATGTCAGGGACTACACCCAATGAACCTCATCCATGCCTAGACCATAAGAATCTGGACTGGGAGCTGATGCTGGGGTGCGATGAGACTTTTAGGTACTGTGGGAGAGGTTAGTGCATATTGCATATTGGTCCTGAAGGTGACTATGGTAGCCAGCCTCTAAGATAGCCCCAATTAATCCATAACTCTTAGCATTCAGACTCGTTAGTTCCCTCCCAAACCCATATTGTGCTAGGGTTGGTCTTTGTGACCAATAGCAGAAGCTATGGTATGTCACTTTGAGATAAGTTTTGAGATGGTAGCTTCCATTTGGGGGATGCTCTTGGATTGCTCACTGTGGGATACACTGTATGTTGAGGACATTCAGGCATCCTTGTGGAGAGAGTCACCTGGTGAAGAACTTCCAGCCTATAGCCATGTAAGTGAACTTTCTTTTAAGCATAGTCAAGACTCCAGTCAGGACTTCAAATGTTGGAGACCCAGCCAACAGCTTGACTGTAACTTCATGAGACACTGTGTGGAAAGGAATTAACATAGCAGACCCAAGATTGCTATCCTTAGAAAGGCTTACTTGTAAGACCAGCTCTTGGCTAGCATCTGGGAACTTGGATTTAGGGAAGGTTCTCACCATTCCCTAATGATGAGTGGTTGACATTACCCAAAGTGTGCAAACAATATTACTTACAGTGAACACCAGCTTTTATCTGTGAGTCTGGAATTTTGGTATGTGCTAGGCAGAGTGTGCATGCATGAGCAGCCCCCAACAGAACCCTTGGACATGGAGTCGCTAATGAGCTTCCCTGGTAGACAACATTTTACAAATTATTGTCACAATATGATGCTAGAGGAATTATGCTCGTCCTGTGGGATTCCATGGAGAAAGGACTCTTGGAAGTTTGTGCCTGGTTTCCTATGGACTTTACTGCATGCAACTTTTCCCTTTGTTGGTTTTTGCTTTATATCCTTTTGTTGTCACCAAAGCCACGAGCAATACCGTATGTATGTGAATCCTCCTCGTGATCATTGAACCTGGACGTGTTCTCGGGGATGCTCAACACAAAGACCCAGAGCAAAAACCACCTACTCACAAACTGAGATAATAATTGTTTATTATTTTAAGGCACTGAGTTTTAGAGCAACAGATAACTAATACATGAAGCCAATTACTTCTCTCTCCCCAGCATTTAGCTTCGTGTCTAGAACATAGGTGTTAAATATTTGTTGAGTGAAATGACATTTCTGCCTTTGAAGAATTTTACAGTCCATCTGGTGCCTTTGCAGGAGAAATCTAAATCCTTGCCTAATGTTACAAAACTGGCTTACCTTCCCTTTCTTTTGTCTGGAAGAACCAGTCCCACTGGCATTATCAGATTCTGCCATCTTCTTTTTTGGATGAGGTTCATGTGTATAGGAATTAGTGTATGGCCATGCTTCTCTGTCACTTCTTAGTTTCCTTGTTTGTTTATTTGTTTTTCTCCTCTATGCCTTGGTGATGACCGCTACTCTTACCATTGGAATAAAACCTTCCTGCTGAAAAATTAATTACTGAATGTTACAGGGCCTTATAAGATATTAATATTTCTCTCTTGAATCTTGCCTCTTTTTCTGTCATATGATTGCCTTGACAAATGAACGTTTTTGTTTTACATTGTCCCCTCCTCTGCACACTGTCTTGAAATAGACTTATATACAAAGATAGCAACCATTCTGGCTAAGATAACTTTAATGTGGGAGAAAAACCCAAAATATAAACTAGAAGTAGACTTCCCAGATTTATCCACAGTTTCTGAAAGAAGTATTTTAATCAAAAGGTGTGTGTCTGTGTTTGTGTATAGATGTGTGCATGTGCACACAGACTCACCCACACACACACATACTCATCCCTAGTTGACTTCTAGGACTTACTTTTTGGTAGTTAACTGAGTATTTTCCCTCCTTTCAAGTGTATTCCAGTCATAGCAGATGACTGTGATTCCAGTTTTCCTGGTAATCTCAAGGTGATCTAATAGGAGTTCTCTGATTTGATTTCTTTTTCCTTAATTAAAAAAATATTTTCCCTCTTTTATCAAAAAATTCTATCCTTCTTTACAGGGTTCTCTCTAGTCTTCCCTCCCTCTTCTTAAGCATTATTTTATCTCTGATTTTGCCTTGTATTTTTGCATTTTCTTCTTTCATCTTCTTACCAATGTCAGTAAGGATGCTCAGGTTTCTTTAACTCTAAATAGAACCACCACCCTTTTCTTTGCCTTGCTTTCTCTTGGAACTGTAATTCTATGTACTTCCTTTACTTTGTTGCCAAGCTTCTCAAGATTAGTCATTTCTGCTGGCTACCTCACTTCCTCATCATTCACTCACTGCTTAACACTTAAAACCCACTGTGTTACCCTTTCCATTCTGCAGTTCCCCTCCAAGGTATTTTTATGACTGTGTCTATTAACCCTCTGTCCCCCACATCCTGCAAACTGATTGTTTACCTTACTGAAGCATTTATTTCTGCTGTTGAAACCTTCTTTGAAACTACTTTTTCTTCTTTATTTGATGTATGACATTTTTGCCTTTGTTCTCATCCTATCTTTTATAGGTATATTTCTGATTATTGACTAATGTACCAATCAATCAAGACTTATCCAAGCTGGAAGAAACTGGTTTCTGTAGTGAATAGTTCATTTGCAAAAGTCCTGTTCCCTCCCCAGAATTTTTAATTCCCAGCGGTTTAGTTGCTCGCATAAGACCATTACATCTGAATGTGCCATCTAGGTACTGTTTTTGGCAGTCTTGTTTATTCCATTTGGAGATGACTCCAAAATTCTACATTTCAAGCCTTGTATTTCAACCAGAAGGTGAACATAACAACTTAACTGTACCATGTTTCTAACTGAAACTGAAGTTTTCATTTTTCTTCCTTTCCAAATAGCTCCTTACAACCTCTCTATTTTTATCTGATTCTATGATAGGAGTCACCTTTTATCCTTCACTTCGACCCTTGTGTCCTAACAATCCTCAAGTCCTATCAGAACTACTTATATAATATCTCTTCTGTTGGCTGTCTTTCTAGTCCTAGTCCCACTATGGCTGTCTCCTAGCTCCTGCCTTTGTCTCCAGTCCTACTTTCAGTCCCGTATACTTGGGACTGATGGCTCTTTTGAAAGTGAAATCCTCTCTCCATCATGGCACCATCTGGAAAGCATCTGTTTTTGACAAATAAAGGATAAATGCCTCTCTTCTCTTCTTCCCCTATGCTCACTGCACCCTCATAGCTGCCCTGGCTTTCCTGCTTCTATTTTGCCCATGACTTTCCCTTAAGCCTTTAAGCTTCATCTCAGGCTTGCAGTTTTTTCCAAGAAGGCTTTCCTGCTTTCTCTGCAATGGCTCCCACCTTCTTGTTTTGATGTGCTGTATTTCCATTCCTCCCATGCCACAGAGTGTTTATGCTCTGTTGGTGCTCAGGGTTTATGAATGATAATCCATTAGGACATGAAAAAAAAAAGATAGTAGAATTGCTATTTTTTTTAATTTTTTACTACTGATTTTTTGTTTGTGGTGAAATACACACAACATAAAATTTACTGCTTTAGCTGTCTTTAAATGCTACAGTTCTGTAGCATTACATCCCTATTCCCAATGCTGTGTGACTGTCCCCACCATCCATCTCCAGAACTTTTTCATCTTCTCTGACTGAAGCTATTACCCATTAAATACTACCTTTTAAGATTTCTGTTTTTATGTATTTTCAGAATGAAGAAATGTTGATGTATTGGAAGTACGTGTTCCATTTTTTAAGTGACTGGGGAGCACAAAAGATTTAGAGGTCAATAATAATTATTTGCCACTAGGCATTTTATAAATACTCTTTAATATTAATCTGGGCTGTAAGTTACTGACACCTGTCATTTAATTATTAGATGGGTTTCTGCTTTGTAGAGAAAAAATTTTAAACAGACAAGCAAAAGTTAATAAATTAAAATCATCTATAATAAGACAACTCCTATAACTATTAAAATTCGATCGTATATTCCTTTCAGCTAGTTTTCTATGCATACGAATATGATTTTCTTTTAAAAAGGAAGGGTCAGGCGGTGCCTGGGTGGCTCAGTGGGTTAAGCCTCTGCCTTCAGCTCAGGTCATGATCTCAGGGTCCTGGGATCGAGCCCCGCATCAGGCTCTCTGTTCAGCGGGCAGCCTGCTTCTCCCTCTCTCTCTGCCTGCCTCTCTGCTTACTTGTGATTTCTCTCTGTCAAATAAACACATAAAATCTTAAAAAAAAAAAAAAAGGAAGGGTCAGGTTCTATATTTTTGTAAATTTTGTACACTGCCTATCGTATTTTGAAGACTGTCATGACTGTTTCTTTTGATACTGAACATTCTTTTCCCATTTATTTTAATGGCTTTATCTTATGAAAGTATAAAAGTAATTGATTTAAATACTTTAATGCCTGTGCTGTTGGATTTTTAGGCTCTTCTGTTTTTTTACTCCTCTTTTTGCTATTTAAACAGTTCTGTAAAGCAGATACTATTAGCTATGACTTAAATACCTGTGACATTTCTATAGGAGAAATCCCTGAAATTTACATGTTTCTTTAGGAGTGAGGTTTTATTGCCATCTTTTCTGTCTGTGTCTGAGGTAATTTTGTGCGGTGGTGAAGAGCTTGGATGAGAATTTTAATTGTACCTCAACCACTTACTAGCCGTGTGACTGGGCAAGTTGTCTTTGGAGGCCTCATTTTTTCTCATCTGTAAATCGGGGATAAAAGGAATACCATGTTTCCAGGATGCAATGAGGATTAAATGAGTTAATAAGTGGGAAGTATTTAACATTGGTTAGCATACAGTAAGCAAACAATAAATTTTGGCAGTTTTTTCTAGTGCATGTCCCTTGTCAAGTAAGCCAAGTTAATCATCAAGTAGCTCCTGTAAAATAAAACATGGTTCTGTTCCTCTGTAAGATGAATTACATATTAATGACTTCATTTTATCTGTTCTACTAAGTAGGGACCGTGAACATAGCAATCTTAATGTGTCGTAGTTTGTAGGGACAGAGTGTAATCTTGTAGATTTGAAAGCTTAATAGGAGCCCTTCTGAAGGTAGATTTATATGGAGACAAATGAAGGGGAAATTAAAGTCTTGTTAGAAGAAATTTGTCATTTTTAGGGGGAACAATGTGCTTCATTTCCAGACACCTGATGAGGGCAGGGATGTGGCTTCTTTCAGTATTTGTACGGCACTCCAGCATTTGGCCGAAGGAGGCACTTAATAAATATTTGTGAAATAATTAATATTTACAAATAAACATGTCTACGCTTCACTGAACGTATTGCCATGTATGTTGTCAACATGATGAAGGTTCTGTGTAATGCACTGACAGAACTCCTGGCTGCAGAGTGGGCTGCAGGCTTGCAGGCACTTCTTGTAATGATGTTCTAGGATTCGAGAGTGAGCAGATTCAGAAATGATGCGGGCGGCTTGCATCGTGGCTGGTGAGTGCCTCACGCTGTGCGGGTCAGGTTCTCTGATGCCGCTGCAGTCGCTGCGTGGGTGCTCTGTCCTTTCCGCAGCTGCTGGATCTGATCTCACCGTGCAAACACCGTTTCGTTTCTGCTGACCCATGGTGTTCCATGTTTGACTAGTGTGTTTCCCATTTTCTGAGCCAAATACCTAGGTAAATCCCTCTGGGAGGAGGTGAGGCCCTGTAGTCGTTTGCAACCCCTGTGCGAGCCTTGGGTCGAATCGTGGGTTCTTTGTAAGGATGTGGTGTCATTTGAAGCCCTTGGAGGGCATTCTTGGCACAGTATGTGGACTCCCACACAGGAGAACATTGACAGTCATCAGAGGAATGACTTAGTTCCTGCTGAATTAAAAAAGAAAAAATCAGACTTACAGTATAAATGGATTTTACTCTCTTCAAAGTAGTGACCTTGGGATAGGTGTAATCCTTTAATGCTTCCATTCATGTTGCTGTTGCCGCAGACATTTCTGGAATCCTTTTCAAGTTTCTTCAGAGCTATGAATATGAAATATTCACGTTCTTGTGAATATTTCTGAGTTTAACAAATATTCATGCTTTGTAGGAAGCTTTGAATTTTTTTTTTTTTTTTTTTTTTTTTTGAGGAAGGAAATCACCAGTGGCATTGGGTCCAGCTTCAGAAGTGAGTGCTGAGGGCTGAGAACACTGGTTCTGTCTAAGGCAAAGTGGGGGTGTAGACGTCTCATAATGATGTCAGGACACTCAGGTGTGTTCCGAACATGACTTCTTTTGTAAAATAATATTTCAAATTATAAAATGCGTCAAGCCTGGAGAACACTCGGGGACACTGTATGGCAGGCACTGTATGGCAGGATGCTATATGGCAGGCTGGCAGGCCAGCCCTGATGTTCAACAGAGGCTGACGTACTGCCATGTTTGTTGGGCTGTGTTCCTTCGTCTTTCTCTTGTCTCCTGTTCTTCCTTTGACAGGAGACTCTGCAGACACCCCTGAAGTGTTGTCCTTTCCCACGCCTGGTGCCCACACTCCTTGCTTCTGCAGCCAGCCCTCCGCCAGAGTCGCGGCACTTCATTCCCACGTAGGCTTATGCCTTTTGCGGGAAGCGCTTTAAAATTCACACGAATTGTATCTTACCGTGTGTCTCCCTCTGACATCGTTTTTGAGAGTTATCCATGCCGATTTGTTTTTATGGCTTTATACGAATCAATCCGTGTTTTTGTCTGCTCACCCGAGAGAGGGTTACGAGGATGCCACCCGTTTGCCGTTGCAGAATGTGCTGCAGAGAACATGTGTGCATGTCTGCCTAGGGGTGTGCGCTAGGGATTGTCTAAAGCAAAGCCCTGGAGGAGGAATCCCTCATTCTGGAAAGTGCACGTCTTCCCTTCACTTCAAGGCCGTTGTCATTATGTTCCCACCAGCAGGTACTGCTTCCGTGCATTCTCTAGATGGATCACATTTCAAATTTTGCCTGTTTGATTGTCATGCGACTGTATCTCCTCATTTTAGCTTGCATTTCTCTGCTCACTAGTGTGGTGGAGAGCATCTTGTCATCTGTTTGGTGGCCCCCCAAGTTTCTTCTTTGGTGAATTGCCCATTCATACTGCCTTTGGCCTTTTTATTAATGATTTACAAGAATCATTTATATTCTAGATACTAATTCTTTGTCAGTTTGATGGGTGACAAATGTCTTTGCCTAGTCTGTGGTTTACGTTTTCGCTTTTCAATGATGTCCTTTATTCAACAGCAGTGCTAAATGTTAATAGAGTGTATTAATTTCTTCGTTATGGTGTATGCCTTTTTGTGTCTTGTTTATGAAATCCTCCTCTACCTTAATCTTATAAAAATATTTCTTATACCTTCTTTTTAAAGTTTTGAAATGCAGTGTTTAGTAGTGACTTAGAATTAATTTTTATGTATTTGTATGACAACGGACGCTACTCTTTTTCCATATGGGTGACCAGTTGTCTCATTTCCATATACTGAATCTTTTCGGTGCTATCAGATACCACATTCCCCTGTATACATGGATGTGCTTTGTGGCTCTGTGTTCTTGGTGAAGCGTGTGTTTGCTCACTGTGTCCCAGCCGCTCTTTTACGTATTTTGGGCTTCAGTTCCACCTTTGGAATTGTTCTTGACTACACCAGACTCTTTACATCTTCGGACTGTAGAGGACTCATTTTGCTTTTTTTGGAATTACTCAGATGTTTTACAGATATATGATGAGAATTTATCCTCTTATGATACTGAATCTTCTCATCCACAAATATGAACCAACTTATTTAGTTCTTTTTTTAATGTCTTTCAATAATATTTCATAATTGTTGCCATACTTCTTATGTATCTTTGTTAATGTATTCTTAAGTATCCCATAGTCTGTATTGCTTTTGTTCATTGCATTGTTTTTTATCCCTTCCTGTTGTTGCTGGTGCATAGGAACATTATTTGTTTTTGTATACCTTGCTGAATTCTCCTGAATTTTCATGTTTTACTGTAGACATTCTTACATTTCCTATGTAGATATATATGATTGATATATAGATATATGTATATATATGTGTGTGTGTAGATATACACTTCCTATGTAGATATATAATCCTTTGATAATGACAGACCTTCCCCTCACCCAAGTTGCATGAGTAAAGGAAAACTATCTCTCTACTTGGAACATTTCTGACACCAAATATATGGGTTTTCCCTACATTACATTCTCTAATTTTTTTGCAGACACAAATTGGGTGTCCTACAATTTAGTTCAATTCTGGCATTAATATTGCCACACATTAAAGAACTCAGTCCCACAAAACCACTCCCCACATCAGACACCAATCACAACTTTGGATCTCCCATACTTTTAGCTGACTTGGCCAAAAAATGGAGCACCTATTGATGTAGGAGAGATGTCAGGGTTTGGAGCTGATGTCCAAGAAAGAATTCCTGACACATCTTTGGTGCAAAAACGTGGTTTTCTTAAAGCACAGGGACAGGACCAGTGGCCAGAAAAAGCTGCACTGGGGTTGTCAGGAGTGGCTGATTATATACTTTCAAGTGGGGGGTGGGTGGTTAGGGAGAGTGTAAGTCTCTAAGGAATTTTGGAAGCAAGGTTTCCAGGAGCTTGAGGGAGCTAGATGTTGTTAGGAAAAGGTCATTTATTACTGTCTAGTAAACCCTTTGTCATGAGACTCTTCAGATGTATATCAGTGGGCTATATCCTTGGGGGATGATGGCCAACATATATCTTTGGGAGTAGAGATAAAGGAAGTTTCCAAAGGATTTTTTATATGTTAAAGTAGACCACAGGATCCTGAGGGTCAGGCTAAAATTGCCTTTTTCCCTTAGCAAAGTATTAACATTGAGACAGCTGTGTTCCTAGAGGAATGTCACTCTGCCTGTTTCAAGGACTTGTCAATGGGCTGTAAGTACTAAGGAAATTTAATTTTTTTCTTTTGAAATTTTTTGAAAGAGGGGCACCTGGGTGGCTCAGTGGGTTAAAGCCTCTGCCTTCAGCTCAGGTCACGATCCCAGGACCCTGGGATTGAGCCCCGCATAGGGCTCTCTGCTCCACGGAGAGCCTGCTTCCTCCTCTCTCTCTGCCTGCCTCTCTGCCTACTTGTATCTCTGTCTGACAAATAAATAAATAAAATCTTAAAAAAATATATAAAAAAAAGAGAAATTTTTTGAAAGAAATTTAATTTCTTTCTTTGTTTGCCACTTGACTTTGTTTGCCTATGATCCTTCCTCAGGTTTGGTAATTTGCTAGAATGGCTCACAGAACTCAGGGAAGTGCTTTACTTGCTACTACTGGCTTATTATAAAGGATACAACTCAGGAACAGCCAAATAGAAGAGATGCATAGGGCACGGTACGGGAGTGGGGGTAAATGGAGCTTCCATGCCCTGTCTAGAAGCACCACTCTCCTGGCACCTCCATGTATGCACCAACCCAAACTACATCATTTGGGGGTTTTTTGGAGGTTCCATTGCATAGGCATGATTGGTTAAATCATTGGCAATTGCTGATTGAACTCAATATCCAGCCCCTCTCCCCTCCCCACTGGTAACTAGGATCATTCCTCTGGAGTCATTTCATTAGCATAAACTTAGGTATGGTTCAAAGGGTCTGGTTATGAATAACAAAAGGTACTCCTTTATAAATTCCAAGGATTTTAGGAGCTCTGTGCCAGGAACCAAAAGCAAAGACAAATATAAATTTTTTATTACATCATAATATCACAGTGACTTTCACTTATTTTATTTTATTTTATTTTTTATTAAGGTGCTGGCTTGGATTTTTAATATACTGCCTTTATAAATAGTTTTACTAAGACACAGCCACACTCGTATTGTCTATGGCTCATTTTGCATGACATGGCGGAATCCACTAGTTTGAGCAGCAGATTTCTAGTTTGCAAGGCCTAAAGTATTTGCTATCAGACCCTTTACATAATGTTTTCTGAGGAGCGCTAGAACCTTCTTGTCTCATTCCTGACTTTAAAATGAGAGCTCATAATGCTGTGCCAGAATGATGTTCCTGTAGATTGGTTGATGGGTGCTTTTTATTGGGTTAAGAAAATGTCCTGCTGGTCTTAGATTTGTTAAGAAGTGTTTTCTTGCTTGTTTTGTTATTTTAAAAAATCATGAATGAATGTTGAATTTTATCAAATGTGCTTTTAGCATCTGAGAAGATTTGTTTTTCTCTCCTCTAAACATACTTAGTTATATTCTCTTTTAGATTTTTCTATTTCTAGTTCTTGGAGCTGGAATTCTCTTGTTTAATGTGCTGTTGTAACTTATGAGCTTAGTGGGGCTGATTTTTCTGTGGTAATTGTCTGGGGCATGGGTCATGGGAGTTTTTGCTCTAGATTTTCAGCCTCTTTTGGCCCAGAACCAATGGTTATATGTTAATTTCTCAGGTTGGGTATTTCTGGACCATGCAGGTAGCCTAAAATTGTATACCCCAGAAGCAGAAGTCTGGGGTTTAAATTTTTCAGGGACCTTTTGTCTTCCCTTCTTGAAGTCAAACAGAGGTCTATAAGGCATCTGAGTTGCGGGGAGGACGCTTTTCAACCCATTTTCTCTGTGGTTGCAGCTCCTCATGGGGTAGCCAGAATTCCACCTTGGGCAGACCCTTTGGGCTTTGCTTCTGGTCCCTCTGTGCTAGTTGACATCTAAACCATTATTTTTCCTGGATCGATACTTGTTCTATTCCATCCTCTTCCCCATGACCTCCCTTACCTCTGGGGGAAGCTGCCCAGTTGATTCCTCTGCTTAGCTCTGCTTTTCCGTTGCTGCTTCATTTCTGGCCCCTGCTAATTTCTCCTTCATTATTGCAGGTTCAATTATGCATTTAAGAAGAAACTGGTATTTCCAAGTGCTTGTGGCCAGAATATATGAATGTGTCACCTTAGCTTACCATCTTGCTGAAATGAGAGGCTGCCCTCTGAATGCAACCGTGGCATTCAAAAAACAAAAGCAAAGCAAAATCCAATAAAACAAAACAAAACAAAACAAAAAAACAAACTCAGAAATTGGATCCCTAAAGGAACTAACCATGAGCCAGGCAGCATGCAAAGTCCTTTGCTATCAGCTCATAAAATTCTTATGAAATCCTCATAACTCCTTTTAAATAGAAAAGTTAAGTAACCGGCCCAGCAGTTGGTCAGAGGCAGAGTGAAGCAAGGAACTCAGATTTGTCAGGCATTCTTTCCTCTTAAATGGCCTGAACAGTGGGAGCACTGGGTATTAAGTGTGCCCCTTCTCAGAGTGACTACTGCGAAGGCCAGCACTCTTTTCTATCTAATGTTTCTAATATATTGACACAGTTGTCTCACCTGGTAATTCTAGAACAGAATCGTGATTGCATTTGTGAGATTTTGGAATTTTGGTAGATTTAAATTAATCTGAAAAGCAGGGTTTTTTTAGAGGTCTTCAACAGTTGAAGAAGGAACATGGGTACATTCCTTTTCAGCATGACAGAGCCTCAGGGAATTAATGGGGACCAGTTGTTTCCCGTGTTGATAAGATTTTGGAGGAATGTGTCTTTCTCCCAAGTCTACTAAGACATGTTTTAAGGATGTGTTGTCATGCTTGTGGTTTCTGGAAGGCCACAGAAAGTTGGGTTTTTATGTCCCCTCTTGGTTTGTTTATTCACATTCTGAAATCAAGGCCTTGATACAGATGGGGACTGTGGCCGTTGTATTTTGTGATTAGGGGACTGCAGACAGCTAACACTGTCATCCCACTTAATGGCTTGAGGATGGACTCCAGAGCACTCTGCCACCACTCACCCTTGTTTGCTGTCAAATTTTGCATCTTAACTTGAATCGAAAGATGGCCTTGGAAATTTTTGCTCAGTACCTGTAAGAGCCTTCTGGAATATTGCATGTTACCGGGTGCCTCCTGAGAGGAGGTCTTGAGCGGTTGTGGCCTCTCTGAGCCCAAGGAAAGCTTGGGACATGGTGGAACTTCTCTTCCACCCACAGTGTAGACCTGTTTCGCTGTGAAGTTGCGTTAATGACTTCGCCAAAAATGTTCTCGATGCATAATAGGCATATTTACTGGGTGAGCTGATGTTGCAATCCTGTCTATCTGGGGCAGTCAATTATGAATCTGCTAATTAGCCCGATGTTTGGTCTCTCAGCTAAGTGAGCTCTTGTGAACTCTACCAGAATCTGGATTTCCAAACGATTTGACAAGAGAAAAGGGAAAGATTGGGCCAAAGAGGCCATCACAGGTCAGTTTCGTATCGTCAGAAATTTGTTCAGCCCAAGCTCTTTGCTTCTTTGTTGTCAGGATATACCCTTTCTTCCGCCTTCCATAGCCCTTAACCTGTCCCAAGGAAGACTAGTCTTGCCTCCCTTTCCTATTTTTAGCAGTAGCATGTGGAAGAGCCTCTGGCTACATGGTCTGTGGTGTGGCCTCCCTGGGGCACATCTCATCACTTTTTCCTACTCTAAAAAGGGCCCAGCTTTGCTAATCTATAACCCCAGCAGCTCATTAATTCTTCTTCCTCTTCCTGGTGAGTAAGTGTGACTTCTTCAAGGTATAGTACTTCCCATCTGTCTTTCTCTTTTTATAATTTTTTTGAGATATTCACCAAGAAATGCTAATTTATTGAATGTGTTTTATATGGCAGGCACTCTTGAAAACATATTAATTACAACAACTAATCTATATTGAGCACCTACTGTGTCTCAGGCACTGCTTTAGCCACAGGGATACGGAGCAAAAGGAAACAAAGGCTGTGTCCCTTGGAGTATATGTTTTCTTGGGCCGGCAGCCAGACCATAAAACCCACCAGAAAACAAACACGTACCATATCAGGTAGTTCCGTCTCTTCTGAAGAACTGGGGATGAAGACTAACAGTGTGTATAGGGGCTGGTTAGGGAAAGCTTCTGGGACAACGGCATATTCGGGAAGAGCAAAGTCTCCAAGGGATTGAAGGAGCAAACTCAGTTTGTTCAGACGTCTTCCTTCCCACATCTTGCCAACGTAGGTCCTGTCCCATGTGGAACCCCACTCTCCCCTCCCTGACTCTGCTGGTGGCACCATTTTCTCCCAGAACCTAGGCTCTAAGCCTGAAACTGACCCTTCCCTCCTGTTTCCTTATCTAAATCACCAAGCTTCTTTGACTTTCTTTGATATATGTGTGGCCACAAACCCTTCATTTCCACTGCCTTGGGGGAAGGATACCATTGCTTGAACATGTAACCATGCCATTTCAGAATTATGGCAACAGTGTCCTCCTAAGTGATCCCTCTTGGCTGGTTGGCTCTGTCTTCTGATCTACAGCCACCAATGTGCTGGAATATAGAGGCCATCATTTGAGTGCTGACTTGGTGCCAGATGTGGGACCTTCACAAGGACTTAATGATGCTGGCATTATTCCCATTCTGCAGATGAGGAAACTGACTTTCTCATAGTTGCTCACTGATCCAGTAAGTGGTAAAACCAGAATTTGAACTTCCATCTGACTAAATCCACAGGCCTTTCCCAATTTGAGCCCTGCTGCCTCCACCCTGTCATTATGTGTGATCAAGACCCCACTTTGATCTCTTACGTCCTTTGCTCAGAATTCTTTCATGCTTCCCAGCATCCATGGCAAAATGTCCAAAGGTTTCAGAGTAGTATTCAGTGACTTTCCTAACTGGGCTGTACTCCACCTGTCTTCCAGTTTTATATCTGATTTTCCTTCAGTAATGACCTTTGCTGGGCATACTTAAATGTGTCACTTAGGTAAATCTATCTGGGCTCACAATGTGAGCACTTTTTCATTCCCTCTGTGTAAACTCACTCTCTCTTCATGCCCCAGCTCAGACTTACCTCCTCTGAACCTGTATCCATCTTTACCTCCAGCCTTCACTCAGTTCGAAGGGATGTCCTGCCTGTTCTAGGCCAATCACAACTTCAGAAGATGGGCTGGGCCATCCCTTGAGCACCTGTAACTCTCCCAGTCCTGATCACCAACCTGTCATCCCCATTGATTTCCTTAGTACTTTTTCATATGTGATCCTAAAATACTGAGAAAACTTATGCATCCAAAATGAGTATAACTTTTCTAAGTAAGGGCCTCGGGAGATATATACTTATTTCGCTGAAGCTTCTCAGAGCTCAAAATACATTTGGAGGAGCTCCCTTTCTAAATTGCCTTCCAGCTACCCAAGAAAGTCAATTTCCTTCTTTAATAGCTACGACTCATTTTTGGACTCATGATGGCATGAACCCAGTTCAGTCACCTATCTGAGTCATCAGTAGGGACTCCATTTGAAATTTGACTATTTCCCTAAATCAAATTTACCCTCAAGGAATTAAAACTAGATATTCACTAGAACGTGCCACAGGAAATTCTGAAATAAGAGTTCTGAAAATGCCTGCTTGAAATGTCAGGGAATGAAACTAGGAGAAAGGCAGGACTAGAATGTTCTTTTTATTTCTCAATCCATTGTCTTTCACTTGTCTGTTTCTTAGCAGAAGGAGAGGGAGAAAGGGAAGCGTGGGGATGAAAGGGGAAATATTCCCAGGCAGGTTGAGTCATGGGAAGCAGTTAAACTGTACAAAAAAGAAAATGAACAACATTGCCCCCCAAATCCAAGCCTTCCTCAGGGGAAGATTGGGCAAGAAATTTCATTTTGAGCATGGAATTAGACTGTCCCTAGTGCAGTTGAAAGGATGGTTAATGGAGGCAGAAGGGATGAGGTGGAAAGGCCTTGGTGCCCTCAAGCAAAGGAGAGCCATCTATTTGCAAATAATTCTTCTGAGGTGAGGGAGATCAGGGGAGGGGACAGGTCAGAGCTTGGTCCAAGTTAGAGCAGGATCGTGATCTCTACTGTTCTGGCTACATGTAGCTGCATTACCCAACAGAGGTCTTGATCATGGGCTCATTGAAAGCTGCCACTGAATCTTTTTTTTTTTTTAATTTAAATTTAATTAGACATATATAATACATCATTAGTTTCAGATGTAGGATTCAACAATTTGTCAGTTGCGTGTAACATCCAGGGCTCATCACATCACGTGCTCTTCTTTTTATTTTTTTAAAGGTTTTATTTATTTATTTGTCAGAGAGAGAGAGAGAGAGAGAGTGCATGCACAAGCAGGCAGAGAGGCAGGCAGAGGCAAAGAGAGAAGCAGTCTCCTTGCTGAGCAAGGAGCCTGATGCGGGACTCGATCCCAGGACTCTAGGATCATGATCTGAGCCAAAAGCAGTGGCTTAACCGACTGAGCCACCCAGTCATCCCATCACATGCCCTTCTTAATGCCCTTCACCCAGTTACCCCATCCTCCCACCCACTACCCCTCCAGCAACCCTCAGTTTGTTTCCTATAATTAAGAGTCTTTCATGGTTATTCTCCCTTTCTGATTATTTCCCATTAAGTTTCCCCCCCTCCCCTATGATTCTCTGTACTGTTTCTTATATTCCACATATGAGTGAAACTATATGACAATAGTCTTTCTCTGATTGACTTATTTTGCTCAGCATAATACCTTTCAAGTCCATCCATGCTGATGTAAATATAAATATTCATTCTTTCTGATGACTAAATTTTCCATTGTATATGTATATGCACCCCATCTTTATCCATTCATCTGTCAATGGAAATCTTGGCTCTTCCCACAGTTTGGCTATTGTGGACATTGCTGGTATGAACATTGGCGTGCAGGTGCCCCTTCAGATCACTACATTTATAGCTTTGGAGTAAATAGCCAGTAGTGAAGTTGCTGGGTTGTAGGGTAGCTTATTATTTTTTTTTTAAAGATTCTTATTTATTTATTTATTTGACAGAGAGAGATCACAAGCAGGCAGAGAGGCAGGCAGAGAGAGAGGAAGGGAAGCAGGCTCTCTGCTGAGCAGAGAGCCCAATGTGGGGTTCAATCCCAGGACCCTGGGATCATGACCCGAGCCGAAGACAGAGGCTTAACCTACTGAGCCACCCAGGTGCCCCAGGGTAGCTTATTTTTAACTTCTTGAGGAACCTCCATACTGTTTTCCAAAGTGGCTGCACCAGCTTGCATTTCCACCAACAGTATAAGAGGGTTCCCCTTTCTCTGCATCCTCACCAACATTTGTTGTTACCTGCCTTGTTAATTTTAGTCATTCTGACTGGTGTGAGGTGGTATCTCACTGTAGTTTTGATTTGTATTTCCCTGATGCCTAGTAATTTTGAGCATTTTCCCATGTGTCTGTTGGCCATTTGCATGTCTTTTTTGGGTGTCTGTTCTTGTCTTTTGCCCATTTCTTGACTGGATTATTTCTTTTTGGGTGTTGAGTTTGGTAAGTTCTTTATAGATCTTGGATACTAGCCCTTTATCTGATATGTCATTTGCAAATATCTTCTCCCATTCCGTGGGTTGCCTTTTCATTTTGTTCACTATTTCCTTTGCTGTGCAGAAGCTTTTTATCTTGATGAAGTCTCAATAGTTTATTTTTGCCTTTTTTTCCATTGTCTTTGGAAACAAGTCTCTCAAGAAGTTGCTGCGTCTGAGGTCACAGAGTTGTTGACTGTTTTCTTCTAGGATTTTGATGGATTCCTACCTCACAGTGAGGAATTTCACCCATTTTGAGTCTATTTTCATGTGTGGTGTAAGGAAATGGTCCAGTTTCATTCTCCTGCATGTGGCTATCCAATTTTCCCAACACCATTTATTGAAGAGACTGTCTTTTTTCCAATGGATATTCTTTCCTGCTTTGTCAAAGATTAGTGACCATGGAGTTGAGGATCCATTTCTGGGCTCTCTATTCTATTCCACTGATCTATGTGTCTGTGTTTGTGCCAGTACCATACTGTCTTGATGATGACAGCTTTGTAATAGAGCTTGAAGTCCGGAAAGCCGCCACTGAATCTTATTCTGCTTTGTGCATCCAGCACTTAGCACTTCTCTGGTGTATAATAAGGACTCAGTAAATATTTTCTGAATATTTTTAAAAAAATGAATAGATCACTCCAAGAGATCCAGAGGCAAATTTTGCACTGTTACTTTTGGTAGCAGCCACGAGGTGGTGCCTTCCTAAGAGCAGGGGTAAATGAAGTCGACTTTCTGTGGATAACTTGAGAGAAGACGTGGTCTTTCTCAGAACCCTCAATGGAATGCATCCCCTCTAGCAATTCACCACACATTCTTATTCCTGATGTTGAATGTGCATACAGAATTCAGATATGTGGCTAACACTGGCTTTCTTTTTTCAGGTCAATTTCAGGGGTGACTCATAAGAATTATTGGGAAGGTTTTAATTTGTGGCTCAACTTTGGGATGTGAAACCAGTTCTGCCCCAGGCCTGCACTGAGTCAAGTGGGTTCCCATTGTTCCTGATTGTCCCCTGTTCTCCAAGAGAACACACACTCCTATCGATCCTGTATTTTCTTCAAAACTCTTTGCCAAAGTCACCGATAGCCTTATACCCAACTTTAGCAGACTGCGGATTGAAGTGTTAGGCACCCCTGCATATTTTAAGCTGCCACCTGATGAGTACCTGCTTTGTGCCTATGGCTTATATGTTGAAATTCTCAGAACAGTTCCATAAGATGGGTGTAAATCAGCTCAGCAGGTTTTGGCGGCTTTCCCAGAGAGACACAGCTAGTAAGCGGGAGAGAGAAGATTCAAACCCAGGGCCATCTCCCCACAGGCCTTACTGTGGTCTTTATTACATTTCACACAGAGCACGGTTTAATGTATCTGTATTAATGAGATCCAGGGACAATAATGCCATAATAAAATTCAGAAAATGTGAAACAATGTCTTGTAGAGGAAGTAGAGTTCACTATCAGTGTGAGCAGATACAGTCGGCTCTTGTCAGTTTTCAGACAGTTACAAAGGAATAAATACTCAGCCTGAGGCTCCTTTGTGCCCATAAACCTAATTAAAGGTATTAGAGATACTGACTGGTAAGAGCTGGGGACAATACTGCTGAGTGAAATGCTGTGTGTGTGTGTGTGTGTGTGTGTGTGTGTGTGTGTGTAAGAGAGAGAGAGAATGTTAAATCTTATGAAGATGTAGAAAACTATCATTTTTTCTGGGACTGGACTTGGGCAAAGCAACAGCATAGATTGACTTCACCTTGAACTTCAAGGCCCGTAGAGTCCTCTGCCCCAACAGGTCCAGTTCAGTGTCTGAGCGTCCCTTTAAAATGTATCGTTTGTCTTGCTGTGTCGGGTTCTGCTATATGACAAGCTGCAATGAGTTGGATGGGGTTTGTCAGATAAGTAGATCAACATAGCACACTTGCTAAATAGTGTTTTTTTGTTTTGTTTCGTTTTGTTTTTGGAGAAAATGATTTAACTCAATTAACGTATCTGCAGGCTTGGGAGATGTAATGCTGGGAACACCAGGAGCATTGGCCTGTGTGGGGAGCACGAAGGGAGGTGCAACTCCAGGGGGTGATGGGGACTGTAGTTGTTGGGGTTGGGGGAGAGGAGATGAGAGGATTTGGGGTCAGGAGGACCTCTTGGAGTGTTTATTTCAAACCTGGCTTTGTCCCTTTCCACAGGGCCAGGCCAGAGTGTCCTAGGTTTTATGATCTGAAATGTTTTCTTTGAACATTTCAGAGACCTTCCAAGTAGTAACATACCTGATTCATATTTTTGAAAACTGAACATGCTAGAAACTGGGCATTATTTCCATAATCCTCAGAGAACTTGGGGGGTAGATACAGTTGTTCTTTCTTCCCACACTTCTTTCAAATAATGATATGGAGATTCAGGAAGACCATAAGATAGTCCAACAGCAGTCAAAGTTCAAAGGAAGGACTATATGGCCGTAAGGCCAATTGCATTCCAAGTTCAAAGCCAGGACTGTATGATTACAAAGCCATTGTCTTCACTTAAATAAAGAGGCAAACCTTAAAAGTAAAGTATCAGTCATTTTGCCAAAAACCATTAATTTATTCATTCAGTGGTGAATGTGGCAGGTGCTGTAGTAGGTACTGGGGATATAGGATGGGTCATGCAGACAAACCTGATCGCATGGAGGGTATTTACCTCATAGAATAATAAAACGGGATTTCCCACAGACTGAGGAGAAGCCTGATTGTTCTGTAGCTATGGTGACAGGTAACCATCAAGACCCCTTTTAAATCTGTTCATTGGGTCAATACCAACTTGTTTTGGTGAGAGCTGGTTTTAAAACCAGCCAGTGTCAAGCTCCTCACATCTGAAAGTCACCCAAAAGGGGAT
The DNA here is from genome assembly GCF_010015895.1 of Lontra canadensis. Lineage (NCBI taxonomy): Eukaryota > Metazoa > Chordata > Mammalia > Carnivora > Mustelidae > Lontra > Lontra canadensis. Next base: position 4,697,354 of record NW_022631092.1, read on the forward strand.
GGATCCTCTCCAGAAAACCTGCCTCTGAGCGTGAGCCAGTCCACAGTAGCCTTACCTGCGCACCCACCTGATGTTGGCCCGCATTTGCCTTGGAACATCTGCCAATCACAGAATTCCACGCTTTCCAGAGCCTTCCATGAGATCAGCCCTCTGTTTTGCTTGGAGGGACCTTTTGGCCAGCATTGCTTATCTGTATTATAGTGAACAATAAATTCCATCTAGTGGTTTGATTCCAGATACTGAGAGGTGTTCTCATGGTCCTTTGATAAAACAAACAAGTGCCCCACATCAGGTAGTGTCTGCTACAGAGAAAATAGCACATTCAAGGGGTAGGAGCGTGACAGGGAGGGGGCTGTTTTAGATGGGAGCTCGGAAGAGCCTGTTTGGTGGCAGAATATTTGTAGAGAGGCTGGAATGACTGGAGAAGTGTCCAGACATGCGCAGATGTAGACCCAGAGCTTCCAGAAAGTGGGAAGAGGCATCAGGGTAGGAGAGAATGCCTGTGTGTGGGGGGAAGGAGGAGAAGACAAGGCTGGAGAGAAAATGGGTGGCAGCTGATTCTTCAGGCCTGGGGTGAGGTGGGGGGTTTGGATTACGTGTACTGGGAAGGCCGGAAACTGCCCAGGAATGGGCCATTTTCTCTGCTTTAAAAATGATGTGCACATGCTTTGTATGGGTGTGTGTGTACACAAGCATATGGGCAAACACATTTTGAGGTCAGGTCCAAAGATCCTTTTGGTCTATAGCAGTGTTTATTATGCCGCTGATCACGTGAGTCTGTATGCCCTCCACAGCGCGCTGCTGAACCTGCTGGCTCTCTCCAGTCGGGAGTCCCATGAACAGGGTGCTTTTACCACCGCAGTTGTTGCCCAGTGACAGGCAATCAGTGATGTTAAAAGTTGTGGATCTGAGAGGTTGTTTACTTCATTATAAAGCTGCTGTATTGTGTCAGATACTGGGGTGACCTAGGGTTCCAAAATACCGTGAAACCTGCCCAGGAATTGGGGTTGATCCACTCCAAAATAGATTAGCCCATTGTTTTCCTTAGTCATTGCATGTGAAGCTCAACGTCTGTCTGTGTTTTGCCATAATGATTTATCCTGATCATTGTTCTTACCAAAGGGGATAGAGGCCAATCAAATCCTGAAAGAGGCTCCAGTTTTATTCTTTTTACACAGTTGTTTCTCCAGCAGGTTCGCCTGACCATCTTCTGCTGCTAACGTGTTTGTTGGCTAATTCACGAAATGTGATTGAAACCGCTTTAGGATCTGAATTCCATAGGTGCTGGTTGTTCTAGTTCAGGGATTGGTGCACGCTGGGCGACTGCCTGTTGGTGCTGCTGGCCCTCACTGACAGTGACATTGGGTTTACACGGTACAGTGACAAGGCCTGCCTCGCCACTTTGTGTGGGTAGGTGGGCTATTCTCTGATCCCCGGCTCTTTTGCTCTTCCAAAAGCATTGGCTCAGATTTGGCTGGAAGTCCTTCTCCTTTTCATCAGTCACAACTGCTGAACCCAGGCCTTCAGCCGTACCCCCAGACTACCTTGGACACTTGAGTATGTGTTTGGCTTGTTCATGTTTGCATTGCGACCTTGTCTGTAGACACGCACTCCCCAGGTGGGCAGCTGTTTGCTGAATTCCTGAGTCCCAGTGACACTGAGTCGCAGGAAATAAAAAGACGAGCGAGGAACGAGTAGATGCTCAGAGGGTAGCCCTGTGTCATTTCCCCTTCTTAGCTAATACCGCTTATTTCTGAAAGGAGAATTTCTTTAAACACATTAAACTCTGTGGATAGTGACTTTTATGTTTGTCATAAAAATATCACTGCTATTGCTTCCCTTCCAAAGGCAAGGAATAAAGCTCTAAAGAAATATCTTCATAATCTAGTTCCAAAGGACATGTGTCCTTCTGTTACGTGTTGCTAATGTAGTATTGTTGTTATTGTTGTTTTCTTTTTAAAAGATTTTATTTATTTATTTGACAGAGATCACAAGTAGGTGGAGAGGCAGGCAGAGAGAGAGAGAGGAGGAAGCAGGCTTCCCACTGAGCAGAGAGCCTGTTGCGGGGCTCGATCCCAGGACCCTGGAATCATGACCTGAGCTGAAGGCAGCGGCTTTAATCCATTGAGCCACCCAGGCACCCCTGTTATTGTTTTAATTAGCACAGAGAGATCCCATTCTGAGGTCGTGGCTGTGCTCCATTGTAATGTGTCTGTAATGGCTACGGAAGTCTTAGGGGATTCATGCAGGTAGCTGACAGATCAAGAGAAGGCTTAGGGCTTGCTTGGTTTTGTGGCTCTGGTGAAATCCACAGAAGATAAAGTTGAAAAATAAGCATGGGCTGACTCTTTGTTGCTTTTGGTTGTCTAGTGAGTCAAAGAACTGTGGAGTCTTCTTGAAGTCTTTCTGTCTGTTCCTCATCTATAGGTTCAGTTGTAATTAAAATATGACCTAAATGGTTGGAATCATGAAACACAGAATCCCTGTGACCCATTAGCTGATTTCTAGCATAATATGGACTCTTGTTATTTGGGTTCCATCGATGAGTTAGGCAGGATTATATTTTATTAAGAATCTAATCACTGGGGACAGTCGACAGTGGATGGGTAACATGTACTGGATGTGGATGTTGACTGTAAGTCACAGCGCCACCTGAAGCAGGACCCGGTATCTCGTGATCCCCCTTGCAGTGACCACTCCTGGGTATCTGTTGTGCGGGCCTCTGGCCTCAAATGCAGCAGCCATTGCATAATCCCTGACAGCCAAAGACTTCAGGTCTTGCTGGAAGTTGTCTAACAGTAGCCTTGCTGATTCCTGACATACATTTATCTTGGCCCTTGGCCATATAAGAAAATCAGAACCATTGCTGTATTTTAATGTTCAGGCTGTGCATCCTCGGGATGTGTTTCAAGTCCTGGGTTTCTTGGTCATGGAGGTATTGAGACCACTGATGCTCACTGATAAGGGCTACTGTGAAAGTTCCCAAGGCTTATTCTGGGTTTTAAAGTTATATCCTTACGGAGAGTCTCTTCACTGGCACAGTCTGCATCTAGCACCCAGAAGTGCTCTTATTTGCTGCAGGAGCAGGAACTGAACCCAACAGCAGATGTGGTGGGAACTGTGTTTCCTGGTTCCTGCTGTTTTGTGGTATGATGTGATAAGCTCCAGTGCAATGCCTCATGGAAGTGTCCCCTAACTTTACATCATAACAAGCATTTCTCTCCCTTCCCTTAGGTAGAGGGAGGGCCATTGGATGAGAAAGAACATTCTTGGGTCTCAGGATGGGGAGAAGAAGGTCATCTGTTTTATTCTGTGATGAGAACCAGCTCACTATAGAACTCAAAGTGAATGCTGGGTATCATATTTAAACTAGAGGCTTGTGTTGAAGTCTAAGTAGTGATGGATTTTTTTTTTTTTTTCCCTTGAGGGAGCCAGCAATCTGCTCTCAAAGGTTAAATGGGAGTCTGGGTGCCAGGCAACATATTCAGCCTTTTCTCTTTCTTTAATTCTTCATCCTGTCTGTTGCTTCCTCATTATTCTAAGGGAGGTTGAAAGATACGAAGTCCTTAGGTCTTTGCATTTTCTGGGACAAAGTAGAAGTATCAGTCAGTATTAGTCTCTGATAAGCTAATGACACATGTTGTAACTGCTAGAATGATCCCTAAAATAATAGTAAAAGAGTGTATAATTTCCATGCTACCAGGTTAAAAGTAAATAATCAAAAATAAGCCAATGCCAATGAAAGAAGAGGGAAACTTGAACATTGGGACAAAAGTACTGTACACAATGGTAGATGTAAATATAAATACTTCAGTCATTACATTATATATAAATGGACTAAATGCTGAAATGAAAAAACAAAGACTATCAGATGGATTTTAAAAACTTTCATGGCACATATTCAGTAGATAAGGAAATAAAAGTTTAAAAAATAAAAGGTGGTGAAATACGTCATGGAAATACAAAGACAAGCAGATATCACTTGATATCATTGTTGATCATATCAAGGATGTGGTTGACTATGGTATAGGTTTGTACTTTGTGCCACATGTTTTCATAATCAGTGTTTCTTATAGTTAGGAAAAAATCTTCAAGTTTTATGATTACTAGAAAATATTTCATAATTGTAGCTGATTCCTTCCTTTCTTCCTCCCTCCCTTCCTTCCTTCCTTCCTTCCTTCCTTCATTTCTCTCTCTCTCTTTCTTTCTACAAAAATGTAGACTTTTTGCTGCATCTGAAGAGGACTTTCAACCATGATGTAGTTTACATCATTATGTAAGATAAGTGGACCATAAATACTTTGTTTAAATCATTGTAAGTTAATTAGAAATATCTTTTGTTAGCAATATCATTATCTTCATGGTAAAAAGGGTAGAGGGATTGCGGTAGAAATCAAGTTCCCTGGGGAATATGCTCTACAGCTAAAAGTAAAGTCATTTTTTCCTGATCAGTGACTTAACTTATTTCTGAGTAAAACAGGTCAATGGTGTTCTTTAAATAAAGCAATATTTAATTGGATTGATTTGTACCTGATATGGATTCTGAGGCCTGAATAGAACGAGGTATTGAACTGAGAATCTGGAAAGGAGAAGATATTAGAACTTTAGCAATAAAAATCATTCTAGTGTTTGAGTTTATTTAATACTGGATATCAGACACACTATGTTAGGTTGCAAGTTTGTGGATAATCATAAATATATAAATCAACATTGGCCACGTAGCTCCCATTTTTGAGGGGAGCATGTTTATATGAGAGAATAATCCCTTCTTTCTGGAAAACTTTTAGTTTGCAAATATTAAATGATAGAGTTCCCTTCTGAGCTTTTTTATTTTGACCTCAATGCTTGATAAGAATTGTTATTTCACCCATTAAATATAATCTATGAATGTATGTGATAAAGAGGTAAGGAAAATTCCCCCACATATCACTCAAAAGACAGTCATTATCAATATTTGAGTATGTGTACTTTTAGTATTTTCTAGGAAGAGGATGTCTATAAAATAGGATGTCTAGAGGTATACTCATAAAGTATGCAATTTTTATTGTATTTCTTTATACTATTTAATGTAATTAGCATTTTTCCCATGGAGTACACACTATATCAGTCTAGATACTCTGGTAACATAACTCCTCAAATCTTAGTGACTTCACACAACAAAGTTTTATTCTTTTGCTCATGTTACATGGCTAATGTAGATTGACAGAGAAGCTGCTCATTCTAATTCAGGGATCCATGCTGACACTGATGGAGGCTCCATTTATACAAAAACATTCACAGTCATTGAAGCAGAAGAAAATATGACCACACTGCACTGGCTTTTAAAGTCTTCCTAGAAAGGAAACATCATTTGCTTACATTTCTTCGATCAAAGCAAATCACATGGCCAAACTAACTTCAGAGAAGGTAGGCAAGTGCAGTCCTACTATGTGTACAGAAGGAATAAAATTGGAATATTTAGGAAGACTTCTAATGACTACCCCAGGTGACCATGGAATATATTTTTTAAGACAGTTGGGATGATTTCCCAATGAATGTCTAGGCTACAGCTTACAGAGTTAGCTCTTCTGTTTGTGTTTCCAATTCTAATACTTTATTAATAATGTTGAAATGAACATTTTGGTTATAATCACCATGCCCCCACCCTGCTCCTTCTTTTGGGCACTTCACTAATCATTATAAATTATAAACTAGAGTAAGTTCTCCTCTATATACTTGGTAACATTTAATTTCTGCCACCACACTCTAAGTTTCATATAGGGACCATGCCTCTTTTTTTCAGAGCTGTGTCCTCCAAATGGAACAAAATAAATGCTAAGTATACATTGATGAAGGAATGAACAAATTATAAAAGGATGGAAAAGCTATTATTAAGCCTTTTTCTGTGGGGACACCTGGGTGGCTCAGTCAGTTAAGCATCTGCCTTCGGCTCAGGTCATGATCCCAGGGTCCTGTGATTGAGCCCTACATTGGGGTCCCTGCTCAGCGATGAGCCTGCTTCTCCCTCTCCCTCTGTCTGCTGTTTTCCCCTGCTTGTACTCCTTCTCTCTCTCTGTCAGATAAATAAAAAAAATCTTAAGGAGAAAAGTCTTTTTCTGTGTATTGCCAAGCTGCTTTCCCAAAGATCAATTCACTACCTATTATCACTGGTTATTTTCTTCTTTGCTAAATGGAAAGGCAGAATAAATAGTATCTCAGCATTTTTTCAGTATTTTAATTGGCATGTCTTTGATTACTATTAATTCTAGGTATTTTTCATACACTTAAAAATTATGGTAAAAAACACATAAAATTTACCATCTTAATGATTTTAAAGTATACTGTATAGTGGGGTTAACTATATGTACACTATTATGCAACAGTTTTCTAGAACTTTTTCATTTCAAAAAATTAAAACTCTGTACTCATTGGGCCCTTATTCCACTCCCCCAAGCCCCTGACAACTGCCATTCTATTTTGTTTCTAAGAGTTTGACTACTTTTGATACCTCACAAAAGTAGAATTATTCATCTTTTTGTGATTGGCATATTTCACTTAGCATAATGTCCTAGAGGCTTATCTATATTGTAGCATAGAAAATTTTTTTCTTCCTTTTATTTTTTAAGATTTTATTTATTTATTTGACAGAGAGAGAGAGAGAGAGAGATCACAAGTAGGCAGAGAGGCAGGCAGAGAGAGGGGGAAGCAGGCTCCCTGCTGAGCAGAGAGCCTGATGCAGGGCTCAATCCCAGGACCCTGAGACCATGACCTGAGCCGAAGGCAGAGGCTTAACCCACTGAGCCACCCAGGCACCCAGTTTTTTCTTCCTTCTTAAGGCTGAATTCTATTCTATTGCCTATGTAGATCACATTTTAGTTATCTTATCCACTGATAGACTTTTTTTTTTTTTTTGCTTTTACCTCTCATCTATTGTGAATGATTTGTAATGAACATGGGTTTGTAGATTATCATCAAGAGCCTGTTTTCAATACTTTTGGATATATATCCAAAATATGTGGAAATATGATTGCTAGATCATATGGTAATTCTATTTTTAAGTTTTTGAGGAAACTTCATACTCTTTTCCAAAGCAGCTCACCATTTTACGTTCCCACTAACAGTGAACGAGGGTTTACATTTCTCCACATCTTTGCCAATGCTGCTTCTTCCCTTCCTCTGTTTCCCTCTATCTTTTTCTCTCTCTCTTCCTTCTTTCCTCTCTCTCTCTCTCTGATAGCTGCCATCCTACTAGGCATGAGATAATATCTCATTGTGATTTTGATTTGCATTTCCCTGATATTAGTGATGCTGAGGGTCTTTGCATGTCTGTTGACCATTTGCATATTTTCTTTGGAGAAATGTCTGTTCAAGTTCCTTGCCCATTTCTTTTTTTTTTTTTTTAATATTTTATTTATTTATTTGACAGAGATAGATCACAAGTAGGCAGAGAGGCAGGCAGAGAGAGAGAGGGAGAAGCAGGCTCCCCGCTGAGCAGAGAGCCAGATGCAGGGCTCGATCCCAGGACCCTGAGATCATGACCCAAGCCGAAGGCAGAGGCTTAACCCTCTGAGCCACCCAGGTGCCCCTCCTTGCCCATTTCTAATTAAGTTTATTTGTTTCTTTATTGTTGAGTTTTAGGAGTTCTTTATGTATTGTGCATATTAACCTCTTATCAGATACATAGTTTGCTAATATTTTCTCCCATTTGGTAGGTTGCCTTTTGATTGTTTTCTTTGCTGTACACTTTTATAAGTTTGATGTAAGTTTGGTGTTATATTCAAGAAAGCATTGCCAAATCCAATTCCATGCCGCTTTCCCCTATATTTTCTTCTTGGATTTTTATCATTTCAGGCTTTACATTTAGATCTTTAATCCACTCCGAGTTAACTATTATTTATAGTGTAAGATAAGGGTCCATCTTCATTCTTCTGTATGTGGATATACAGTTTTTCCCAGTACCATGTGTTGAAGAGCCTGTTCTTTCTGCTTTGTGTAGTCATGGAAACCCTCATTTAAAATCATTTGACCACATACCCTAGGCTTTGTTTTTGGCCTCTCAATTCTGTTGTATTGGTCTACATGTCTGTCTTTATGCAGTACCATATTGTTTTGATTGTTGTAGCTTTGTAATATGCTTTGAAATCAGGATGTGTGAAGCCTCTAGCTTTGTGTAGTTCTTTCTCAAGATTTTTTGGCTATTTCAGCTCCTTTGCAATTCCATATGAATTAAAATTTTTTTTATCTTCAAAAATTGCCATTGGGATTTTGATAAGGATCCCCATGAATCTATAGATCACTTTGGGTAATATAGACATTTCAGTAATATTAAGTCTTCCAGGGGCGCCTGGGTGGCTCAGTTGGTTAAGCGACTGCCTTTGGCTCAGGTCATGATCCTGGAGTCCTGGGATAGAGTCCCGCATCGGGTTCCCAGCTCCACGGGGAGTTTGCTTCTCCCTCTGACCTTCTCCTCGCTCATGCTCTCTCTCACTCTCTCTCAAATAAATAAATAAAATATTAAAAAAAATATTAAGTCTTCCAACCCATGAACATGAGATGTCTTCTAATTTGCATTGTCTCTAATTTGTTTCAGCAATGCTTTATAGATTTCAATGTATAAGTTTTCTGCCTCCTTTGTTAAGTTTATTCCTAAGGATTTTATTGTTTTGTATGCTATTGTAAATGGGATTGTATTTTTAATTTTGTTTTCAGATTGTTTGTATATAGAAACACAACTAATTTTTGCATGGTAGTTTGTATTCTGTAACTTTGTTTAATTTGTTAATTGGAACAGGTTTTTTTTTTTTCATGGACTTTTTAGTTTTCTGTATTATAACATATGTAAAGAGAGATCATTTTACTTTTTCCTTACAATTTGGTGTCATTTATTTCTTTTTCTTGCCTAATTGCTCTGCCTAAGACCTCCAGTAGTGTGTTAAATAGAAGTTGTGAGAGTAGACATCCTTGACTTGTTCTTGTACTTAAGGGAAAAGCTTTTACTTTTTCACAACTGATGATGTTTACTGTGAGCTTTTAATATATGACTTTATTATGTTGAGGTAGTTTCCATCTATTACTAGTTTGTTGTATGTATTTACCTTGAAAGTCTTGAATTTTGTCAAAAGCTTTCTCTGCATCAGCTGAGATTATTATGTGGTTTTATCTTTTATTCTGTTAATGTAGTATATCACATTGACTGATTTTTAAATGTTGAGCCATCCTTACATTCTAGGAATAATCCTACTGTCAAGGTGTATAATCCTTTTAACATGCTGTTGAATTCCATTTGCTAGTATTTTGTTGAGGATTTTTCATCAATATTCATCAGAGATATTGGTCTATAATTCTTTTTTCTTGTAGTGTCCTTATCTGGTTTTGGTATTAGGATAATGGGCCTCATAAAATGAGTTTAAGAGTCCTCCCTCTTCAAGTTTTTGGAGGAATTTGGGAAGGATTGGCATAAATTCTTTAAGCTTTTAGTAGACTCTGTAAGCGAAACCATCTGGACTTGGGCTTTTCTTTGTTGGGAGATTTTTGATTATAGATTCAACCTCCTTACTAGTTACATACGTTTGTTCATATTTTTATTTCTTCATGATTCAGTCTTGGCAAGCTTTATGTTTCTAGAAATGGTGACTCTCTTATAGAGAGCATATAGCTGGATCTTGTTTTTTAATCCATTCAACCACATTAGGAACTTGAAGGACTCCCTTTAGCATTTCTTGTAAGGCAGGTCTGGTGATGATGAAATTCTTCAGCTTTTATTATCTGGGAAAAGTCTTTATTTCTCCTTCATTTAAAAAAATATTTATTTATTTATTTTTTTGGTGGGGAGGGGTAGGGAGAGAGGGAGAGAAAGAACCCTCAAGCAGACTCCCTGCAGAGTGTGTAGCCTGACGTGGGTCTTGATCCCAGGACCCTGAGATCATAACCTGAGCTGAAATCAAGAGTTGGCCGCCCAACCAACTGAGCTACCCAGTTGCCCCTATTTCTCCATTTTTGAACAACAGTTCAACCATATACATTGTTATTGGTTGGCATTTTATTTTTTTTCTCAGCACTTTGATAATCATACTCTCTTCTGTCCTTAATGTTTCTGCTGAGAAATTCACTGACAATCTTCTAGGAGTTTCTGTGTATGTGATAAGTTACTCTCACTATTTTCAAAATTCTCTTTTTGACTCTAGTATTTCAGCATGGATTTTTTAGACCCGTCTTAGTTGGAGTTCTTTGCGCTTCTTGAATTTGGTTGTCTGTTTTCTTTCTAGTTTAGGAAGTTTATGGCCATTATTTCTTCAAATAAGTTATTTTCTCATCTCCTTCCGAGTCTCCTGTAATGTTGTATCTTGTTTCTCTGTTGGTGTTTCATAAGTCTATTAAGCTGTCTTCGCTTTTCTTCATTTTGTTCTTTTTACTGGCCTGATTGGATAATTACAAATGACCTGTCTTCAAGTTCACTGAGTTTTTAATGCTTTATCAAGTCTGTTGTTGAACTTTTCTCATGAATTTTTCAATTCAGTTTTATTGTTCAGCTCCAGAATTTGGTTCTTTTGTATAGTTTCTGTCTCTTTGTTGATGTTCTCATTATGTTCACTCATCAATTTTCTTATTTTCTCTGGTTATCTGTGTTCCTTTAGCTTATTGAACACCTTCAATAAGATGATTTTGAATTCTTTTCAGGTAATTAATAGATTTCCATTTCTTTAGGTTCAGTTCTAGAGACTTATTTTGTTCCTTTGATTGGGCCATGTTTTCCTTTTTCTTTTTATGCCTTGTTATTTTTGCTGGAATTTGTCCGCTTAAGAAAAGAGCCACCTCTCTTAGTCTTTATGGACTGGCTTCATATAAAGGAAGACCACTGGTCAGCCCCATGAGAGAATCTGGAGACCTCTCCAGCATTTTCTGGGAATCATCTTCTCTGGACTTGTGTGTATAATTTCCCAATCAGAGGTTCGCTGATTTCTTTTTCATTATCACTTTCTCTGTCTGCTATCTCTGCATACTGTAGGTTCTTTGGTGCAACAACAAGCCCCCAACCTCTCTATTGTTCTCAGTGGCCCTCAGACATCCCAATTAGGCCAGTCCCCGACCAGTGCTCTGAATCAAGCCCTCTGTGTCAGGCAGCCCCCTGAAAAGCCAGAATGTTGGACATACATTGTACTCTTTTCTTTCCTTCCTAAAGGGGAAGCTGCAAGTTGGGTGTTTTTTTCCCTGATGACACTAAGCTGTGCCAGGGAAAGCCTATGAAGGGTGAAATGCAATGGCTTTGTCTTATCAGTTTCAATGAGATTATTCTTTGCTTTGTGCTTGCCTGGGATACAGTGACTTCTTAACTGATTTCTGGGGTTCTTAAAAAGGCTTTTGGACCATTGATATATCAGTGTCTCTGAAGCGAAACAATATCTGGACTTCTTATTCTGTTGTCTTGCTGATGTCACCTCTCAGGAAGATCAAATTTTATACCTATCATTGTAGGGGAGTGAAACAACCATTGTATCGGGAGTCAGGAGATAAGGTTCCATGTCTGTTTCTGTAACTAATAGTAGAACTACTGCTATCTTATGAAAAATTAAATGGTGCCAGAATAGAGATTATAACAGCATATTGTTGAAACTATAAAATCTGAAGGACTTTATTACTTATTTCCTGACTTTATTACTTATTTCCTTACTTATTTATTACTTATTTCCTCTCAGAGTTTTAGTAGTGGTAAATTTGGTATTTTAAAAATTATAAGCCTAATGAATGCTTACGTATAAGTGCATTCATCAGTGTAATATAATATCAGTATAAGCATTCATTCAGTTCATAATTTTAAAAATAGTCTTAAAATCATCTGTAACACATTCAGCTTGAGTAATGGCTGTTAACATTTTGGAACATTTCTTTTATATTTTGTATGTACCTGCATAACGTATTCAAAATTACATATATTTAAATGGTTTCCATACACAGTTTTGTTCACTGTCTGATCACCAGGCTTTATTTAATGGCCTTTTTTTCCATGTTAAGCCTTTGGTGATTTTTCAGTATCTGCATATTCTAAAATATGGCTGTATTGTACCTTAATTTAACCATATAATGATATCTCGTATTTGTTTTGGGAGTTTATTATAAATATGAACACCCTTGTAGAGATATTTTATATGCTGTTATTTTTTAAATTTTATTTTATTTAATTTCAATTAACATGTAATGTATTGTTAGTTTCAGAGGTAGAGGTCAGTGATTCATCAGTTGCATATAATACCCAGTGCTCATTGCATCACACATGCTCCTCAATGCCCATCACCGAGTTATCCCATCCTTCTACCCACCTTCCCTCCAGGAATGCTGCTTGTTTCCTGTAATTAAGAGTCTCATATGGTTTGTCTCCCTCTCTGATTTCATCTTATTTTATCTTTCCCTCCCTTTCCCCTTCTCTTTTTTTGTTTCTTAAATTCCATGTAACGAGTCAAATCGTATGATAATTGTCTTTCTCTGATTGACTTCTGTCCACTTAGCATAATGCTCTCTAGTTCCATCCACATCACCACAAATGGTAAGATTTCATTTTTAATGGCTAAGTAATATTCCTGTGTGTGTGTACATATACCACATCTTCTTTATCCATTCCTCTATTGATGGACATCTGAGTGAATACTTTTTTAAATATGTTATTTCCTTCAGTTGTTAGAAATAAGATTCCTAGGTCAAGGAAGGGTGTAGACATGAGTGATTTTACACCATTTGCCAACTTTTGTTTAACAAGTGGACAGTATCTGTTGCATTGCTCTTTTTCCTCATGAGTATTTAAACATTTTTAGGCTAATTTAATAATGAACTTACATTGCATTTTATTTATATTCTTTGATTATTACCAAGATTTGATTATTTCTTAATTGTTATGCTTTTGTGACTGATTTATTCTTAGCCCCTTTTGCCCCTGTTTTTCTATTGAAATATTAGAAATTTTTCTTTCAGTTAGCTTTCGCTCTTTATATATTAGGGCATTAATATTTTCTTAGCTTTGTGGTAAATATTTTTCCTTGATTTTTGGCATATATAGCTTTTAATTTTATCTCATGTTCTGGCATGTTGATCCTTTTATTTAGTCAAATTTATACAACTTTTTTTTAAAGGTTTTATTTATTTATTTGACAAAGAGAGACACAGCAGGAGAGGGAACACAAGAGGGGGAGTGGGAGAGGGAGAAGCAGGCTTCCCCCTGAGCAGGGAGCCTGACATGGTGCTTGATTCCACGACTCTGGGATCATGACCTGAGCTGAAGGCAGATGCTTAACAACTGAGCCACCCAGGCACCCTATACAACTTTTCTCTAGTGGTTTTCTTCCTTTGTGATTGTGCCGGCAGTATGTCCCAACCAGTTATTAGATAAATCTCCAAGTAGATTTTCTTTTAATTTTTAAATATGTATACATGTTTCTGATCTTCTTTTTGAAGAACTTTTTTTTGAAGAACTTCTTTTGACATTTTTTGCAGGACAGGTCTGCTGAGAATGAGTTCCCTCAATTTCTTTTTGAGAAAGTCTTTATTTTTCCTTCACTTTGAAGGAAAATTTTGTTGAATATAGAATTCTAAGCTGGTAGGGTTTTTTTCCCCCCTCCACTAACACTTTAAATATTTTACTCCACTCACTTCTTGCATGGTTTCTGATAAGAAGTCCACTATAACTCTTACTCTTGTTTTTCTATAGGTAGGGGGTTCCTTCCCCCAACCATGGTTTCTTTCAAGATTTTCTGTTTAATTTTGGTTTTTGATAGTTTGAAAATGATAGCCTAGATATAGATTTTTATGGTATTTATCCTGGTCAGTGTTTCCTAAGCTTCCTATATAAATGCTTTTAATGTCTGTGATTAATTTTGGGAAATTCTCAGTCATTAATATTTCAAGTATTTCTTTATCCTCTCTTTCTTCCCTTTCTGGTTTTCCAGTTAAACATGTATCATACCTTTGAAATTTCTCCACAGCTCTTGTATGGTTTCCTCTTCTTTCTTCTCCTCTGTTCTTCCCATCTTCTTCATCCCTTTCTCTCTCTCTTTCCATCTCTGCATTTCCCTTTGGGAAATAGCTATTGACCTATTTTGAAACTCTCTGATTTCTTCCTCAGCTGTGGCTAGTCTCCTTACAAGCCAATCAATGGCATTCTTCATTTCTGTTGTAGTGTGTTTGATTTTCTCATTTCCTTTTGATTCTTTCTTAGTTTCCATCTCTCTACTGATATTACCTGCTTGTCCTTGAATATTGTCTACTTTTCCCATTAGTGCCCTTAGCGTGTTAATCATAGTTATTTTTAAATTCCCTTTCTGAATATTGCAACATCTGTGTTATATCTCAGTCTGGTTCTGATGATTGCTTCATTTTTTTCAGACTGTTTTTTTCCTTGCTTTTTAGCTGCCTTGTAATTTTTATTGAAAACTGAACATAATGCATTGAGTGGTAATAAGCCTTTAGTGTGATGTTTTATGTTAATCTCATTAGGAGTTGGACTGTGTTTAATGTTTGCTATAGTTGTAGGAGCTGGGGCTTAAAATTCTTCTACGGTCCTTGTTCTTGTCTCTCCTTTTGTCTTTAGGATTCAATAAAAAGGCATTAGATAGAGTCTGTATTTGGCAGCCTTTTCAGCCATAATCTACTATTACTATGCTGGTAAAGTTTGGTACTAACTTGAAGTTTGTGGGGAAAGGGAAGCATTCTGTGACCTTCTCAAGTATGTCTTAGCTTTCTCCTTTTTTTTTAAACTTCATTAGCTGAGACAGGAAGGCTAAAGGGTGTTGGAGTAGGAGAAATGTCCTTTCCCCAGGTAGAATAAGGCTCTGATAAAGTCTGTTCCCTTGGAGAATACGCCTTTGTTATTGAGAATTCTTTGGACTTATTTCTCAACGGTTACTGATACGGTCTGAACGTTTGTGTCTCTCAAAATTCATGTTTTTTGGTTTGTCTCTTTTTTTTTTCCACTTTGTTCATTTGTTTCTTAAATTCCAAATACGAGTGAAATCACATGGTATTTGTCTTTCTCTGACTGGCTTACTTTGCTTAGCATTGTGACACTGTATGTTAACTACAGTGGAATTACTCTTCCCTTAAGCGGCCTGAGGTGATCTCTGAAAATGGTTCTCTATTCACTTGACGCAGAAAACCCTACAAAATCCTGCAAATCAGGAGGCTCAAATCTCCATGTTCACTTTAAGAACATACACGAAACCACCCAGGCCATCAAGCATGCGCATATCTGAAAACCCACCAAGTATCCCAAAGATGTCACTTTGCCAAAGCTGCATGTGCCATTCTGTCACTACAGTGGTGGAGCTGGTAGGTATGTTCAGGCTACAGAGTGGGGTGGACACAGGGTCGGTGGCCCAAGAAGAGTGGTGCATTTTTACTAAACATGCTTAACAGTGCAGGGAGTAATGCTGCACATAAGGGTTTAGATGTCGATTCTCTGTCTTTGAGCCCAGCCAGGTGAGCAAAGCCCCCAAGACGCAGCACAGAACTTACAGGGCTCCTAGTCAGATGAGCCCATGCATGAGCTCTCCCTGCCACATCGAGGTGATCCTTCCTGAAAAAGAGCAAATTGTCCCTAAACCAGAAGAGGAGGTTGTACAGAAGAAAAAGGTATCCCACAAGAAACTGAAGAAAACAAAAACTTATGGCCCAGGAGTAAATTCTGCACAGAATAAATGCAAAACAAAAACAAGAACAAAAAAACATCCTGGGGGCGCCTGGGTGGCTCAATGGGTTAAGCCTCTGCCTTTGGCTCAGGTCATGATCTCAGGGTCCTGGGATTGAGCCCTGCATTGAGCTCTCTGCTCAGCGGGGAGCCTGCTTTGCCCCCCACACCCCACCTCTGTCTGCCTCTCTGCCTCTTGTGATCTCTCTCTCTTTCAAATAAATACATAAAATCTTAAAAAAAAAAAAAAACCCTACAGTGGAATTAAAATTAAAAAATTCATGTGTTGAAGCCCTACATCCCAGTGTCGTGTTATTTGGAGCTGGGGCCTTAGGAACATGATTAATGCATATAAGGTTATGAGACTGGGCTCTGCTTGGATAGGATTAGTGCTCTTCCAGGAAGAGACACCAGGGAGTTCATTCCTGCTCTGTTTCTCTGTCTGTCTCTCTTTCCATGTGTACATACCGAGGAAGTCCATGTAAACACACAGTAAGAAGGCAGTCATCTGCAAGCCAGGAAGAGGGCCTTATTAGGACTTGGCCATGCTAGCATCTGATCTTGGAATTCCAGCCTCCAGAACTGTGAGAAAATAAATTTCTGTTGTTTAAGCCACCCAGGCTATAATACAGTTCCTCTTCTTTCTCTGCTAGAGCCATGAGGGTATCTTGAGTTCTTGCAGGTAGGTAAAAACCATGAAAGTGTGGGGGTCCCCCCAGTACTGCAGTTTTTAGGAATTTCTCATTGCCACATTTGTCCACATTCAGCTTCCAGCAACTTTGGAGAACTACCATTTAAGCACTCTTACCAGTTTATGACTCTCAGCTTCTGCTTCAGGTGAGCTCCTCTTGGATGTGATGCACCGAATTCACCTGTCTCTCCAAATTTGGGGTTGGCGGTTCACCCCGCAGCCTCAGTTCTTCGACAGGCCGAAGAAACATCGTCCAACACTTCTTGTTGTAAAGGTTCGAGTGACAACTTCCACATTCCTTATATATCAGAGCTGAAACTGGACGTACTTGTATTTTAGAGTTTTACTTTTTTCCTTTGAATTTCATAAATATTTAGTATGTGAAGTAAAGAGTATTTTCAGTTTTCCCACAAATTACCAATTAAGTAACCCATCTCTTTCTCAGTGATTTATGATTTCTTTGTCATGTTAAATACACATACATTTTCCTTCACTTGCTTGAGGACATTTTTAGTACTCTCCAACTTGTGTAGTGTAGCCTTTCTTTTTTTTTTTACTCAAGCCATACTATTTTAATTCTTTGTTCTTTATGATACAATTTATTATGTCACAAGGCAAATTCCCTTGTTAACTTTCTTTTAAATCTTCCATTCTCCACTAAATATTAGTCCGGGTAAATGTGGTTATTTTTGTCATCTCCCTAAACCCATCCATCCCCAGAACAATCCCAGTGGGATTTTGGTCAGAGCTCTACTAACTAAGCCTACGAATTAGTACAGGAAAAATTATCATGACATTAATACGTCAATTTATAAAAATCCCTAATACATTTTTTAAAAATAAACTTTATTTTGGAACATTTTTAGATATACAGAAAGATTTTAAAGATAGTACAAAGAATTTTTACATACCCGACACCCAATTTTCTTTATTATTAATTGATACATTAGTATGGTACATTTGTCCCAACTAATGAACCAATATCAATAAATATTATTATTAACTGAAGTTCACACTTTATTCAGATTTTCTTAGTTTTTACATAATGCCTTTTTAAGTTCTACCATCCCATCCAGGATAACACATTATATTTAGTAAGTTACATCTCCTTAGGCTCCTCTCGGCCATAACAGCTTCTCGGAGTTGGTCTCTGAGGAATACTCTCAGATACTTTGTGGAATGTCCTTCACTTGGGGATGATGATGTCTGATGATTTTTTCATGAGTAGACTGGGTTGTGGGTTTTTGGAAAAAAGACCACAGAGGCTGAATGTCATTTTCATCATGTGATATCAAATGTACATTCACCTAACATGAGTTAGCACTGTTGATGTTGACCTTGATGACCAGGCTGAGGGAGTACTCATTGTGTTCTCTGCTATGAAGTTACTCTTTATCCGTCTTTTCCATGCGATCTTGTTTGGACAGAAGTCACTATGTGCAGCCCACACTTAAGTGGGGAGTTATCTTTCCTCTCCTTGAGGGCAAAGTAGCTACATAAGTTAATTGGAATTCTTTTGCATAGAAGATCTGTCTCTTCTCCTCCATTTACTAATTTATTTACCTAATCACTTATGTCAGTATGGACTCATTGTCATCTTTGGACTAGGAAATAGGTAGAGCTATATATCATGGGAAGGCATACCTGGGATTCTGTCCACCTTAATTTCTCTCTAGACTTTGCCTCTCTCCCCCAAACCCTGATTATAATGACTTTGGTCCTACCGGTTCATTGGGGGAATTTTGGGCCTTGATTTTTACTTCAGTCCTGAACTTTGGGGAGTGGCTCAGTGTTGAAGAAAGATTATGTTTCTGGAATCAGAAAGTTCTGAATTTTAATTCTGTGTTATCTTAAGGAATTTGCTTAACTTCTCACGACCCCATCTTTGCTAGAGCCTTGCGGAAATCTTATGTGGATTGGAAGTGATAGATATAAAGTACCTTGGAGGTGCTCGATGGGTGTGGCTTATTATTTGTCATTATTTGTGGTTTATTATTTGTTAATTTACACCATGAGAAGTCTCTGGTACAAACTGGACAGTTGAATTATAATGAAGACTAACTCAGAGTTACACACTTTTATAGACTGTTAAGCAAATCGAGTGATTTGGGTTAGATTTAGGAATTATCCTTGAAGAAGCTGCTAGGCAATCGTGACTTTCCATGAACTGTCCTCCCAGGTTCCACCCAGCTTCCACTGCTCCTTTCTGGTCTTCCATTTAGTCTCTAGACCTGCTTCTGGGTTGTCGGTGTTTTACCTGCCTGCCTTCTCCAGCCTACAGCCCACCAGCTGGCATTGAGTCTCCGGTAGGGGCTGCCTTACTCTGGAGCTCTTACAACCATGTGGGCTGTTTGAGATCCTTCATGTGTCCACCAAGTGTTTCATGGGTTCCAAGACTTCAGCAGAAGCTGGCAGTGGAGGGAACGCAGAGGGTCATAATCCCTGCTGCTGGGTTTCCCTCCTTTCCCCTTGTCTCTGCTCTTCCCCCCACCCCACCCCCATGCTTCAGAAGCAAATCAGCTCCTTTCCATCTGAGTCAGTCCTTTGGAAGCCCCATCTGCTACTTCAAACTGGCCTACCAAGACATTTCTTTTCAACAAGTAGATCAAATCTCCCTAAAAAAGAAATCCTGTGATTAACACTTTTCTCCATATTTTTTTAAATTTGTCTTTCCTATTTCTTGAGTGACTGCTCAAATATCATCTCCTAAGAGAGAACTTTTCTGATCATCCTATCCAAAATCTGTCTTCCTCCCCATTAACCACCTTTGCCCCATCACTGTCAATCTCCTTACCTGGTTTTATTTTGCTGTTTGTCACTACTTGATGCTGTTTTATGGGTGTGTTTATTGTCTGAAAATGCATGAACTTTGTCTTATTCACATTGTCTCTCTAGAGTCTAGAATAGTGCCACCATACTGTAGGTTTCAGTAAATTGTCAAATGCCTATTATTTGATATCCATTGTACTGGGCCCATGGGACCTATAGATGAATTAGATGGTCAGATAGTTCATGATTTTGTGTAGAGAGACAGACAGACATGTGCAGTAGATCCTGTAGTGAAAGTGTACCATAGGCACCTAAATAATGACATATTAGTTTGGTATGGGTGAAAGAGATAAGGATGGTCTTACTATAGGAGAAAACTGGGGGACTGAATGGAAAGAAATCCAAGATCTCAGGGAAGAAAATTCAGTCTAGATGGGGAGTGCTACCTGCACAAAAATATGAAAGTGTGGCACTACCTGCGAGAAACTGCAAGTTGAGGGAACAAGGGAATGTGCAGGAAGACCAGAGATTAAATTTCTCAGAATGGAATTGGTATGCACAGCCAAGATGGTATAATCTGTCCTCTGATTCTAGGAAATTTGGTCTCATCAAATTATTATCTGCCTGAATGTGTATATTTTAGTTTTCTCTTAAAACAAACTGAGATTCTATTCTTCTGTCACTCTTATAGATTCCATTCAAGGCTGCCATCTTGCCTAACTCTAAGGGACACTGCTCATGGTAGTTGTGATTCACTTCTATTAATTCTTCTCTCAAATACAGAACCCCTCCCTGCTTTAGATCCTTTTTTCCTCTTATTTTATGTTCTACGTTGTGCTTATTTTGGGGATGTTTGCCTTCCTCTTCCATTATTTCATGGTTTCTACTCTACTATTTTTGGTTCACTTTTGATAGCTTTGCACTATCACAGGGCTGAGGGCTAGTATATAGCCATAGTTTCTCAGCATCATCCATATTTATATTTTAACAGGGTCATATAGCTTGAGTTGAGTAGATGAGTAGAAACCAAGTTAGAGGCATGTTGGCAGAGGAGGGTCACACCAGAATTGAGTAGTACGTTGATATGTTCTCAGAGGTCTTGCTGCTCTAAGAACTACAGCAAATGCTACAGTCTTAATCTATGGTTACTGTGGTTCTAGGGCATATCCTAGAACGTGTGATGTATGTGTGTCTATTTGTGTATTAGATGAGTATTGGGGAATTCAAACTCTTCCTCAAAGAATCTGTTAGTCATGAAGCTCTTGGAGATCTCTCCTTTTGTGCTCTGGAGTCTCATTGAGATTATCCATTCTTGATTATAGAGGTCAGAAAGTTACAGTCCGTATTTTTCCCCAGATATATTTTTTTTATTTTTTCTTTTCAAATTGCTAGGCTAGTGTTGGGAACAGAGTCACTCCTTGAATTTTGTTTTTCATATCTGAGCATGGCTGTAATGTTGAAATATTGGTTTTGGATTTTGGACATGGCACATATACACATCTCTCATTTTATTTTATTTTATTTTAATCGCTTTTAAAATTCCCATGTCTAATACCTATTTTTAAACTTATATTTGGCAATCTGAAACATTTACTTCTAAAAATAATTATGTAATTATATAGCATTTAAGTGACTTGTGATGAGGATATCAATTAGGTAGTCCAGGTTCCAATGCTTAGTGTTTCATTTTAAAGAGTAAGTAACTTATTTTCATCAATGTAGAAGAGGAGATTGAAAGGTTCCAATGTGTGTGTGTGTGTGTGTGTGTGTGTGTGTGTGTAAATAGTTACTCCTTTCTCCTTCATCCCTCTCTTCTCCCAACCTCTTTTTCTCACCTCATCCCCCACTCAAAGGAGTTATGATGGTGTTAGAAATATCCCCTACTATACTTGTTAGCTATTATCATCATTTCAGAATTTGCTGCCCGATTATAGGGACATGTGGGACAAATACCACATAAGAAAGAGCTCTTTGAGTTTGGACATGGCAAAACATTTATCTCCCTCAGTTGAAGTCATACTCGTTTTCAGCCATACTGAGCAACTCCTGGTCTTCTAATATTAACAAATAATTTAAAAAATACTTTACATAATAACACCTACATTTGCCTGTTTTGTGGTCCTCTGATTTTGTTAGATGATCCAGAGCCTGAATATGCAGAAAGACTAATGCTCAAATAGTGAATCCCCATTTTCTTTACAGCACATGCTTTCCACACAAAATGCCATCTCCAGCAGTAATCTGAGTAGGCAGTGGTTCACACGTGCACAACACAATGTACACCAAGAGCTGCGGCTGCTCCAGATAATACACTGCTCTGGCAAATGTGGTGTCGAGGATTTCTTCCTGGCCGCTTTTGATTGTTAAGCCATGGAAGTCCACGATGAAACTGTGTTGTTTCTGGAAAGAGTCACGGAATCAACAGAAATGGTTATTATGTAGGGAGTATTTACTGCAGGTCAGGCCCTGGGCCAGGGGCTTTATGTGCCTCATTTTGTTTAATACAACAAACTTGGGAGGTATTATCCCCCTTTGGCCCAGGAAGTCACTGAAGGTCAAGCAGCTAACAAGTGGAGCCGGTGAGAGGTCCTGTTTTGGCCACGAGCATCTGTTGACTCCATCACACAGACATACTTCACCAGGTCAGCTAGCCGGGCACGTGACTGCTATGGGAACCAGGCAGAGGAGAGGTAGGCCCCGACGGAGGCACAGAGCGGAGAAAGATTCACTCGCTATTGGGTGTGAGTCAGGGGTTATTGGAGATCCTGCCAAATATGTGTGACAGCAACAGTGTTGCTCTCCTTTGCCTCTCCATCACAGCCCAAGTCTGCAGACTTCAGATAGGCACATTCGCTCCTAGGGAGGAAGCCCACTGTTGAGTTAGGCTGACCGCATGGCGCCAGCATGAGGCTCTCCTCCAGACAAAGCAAACTGAGCCAAAGAGAATGCTGACTCGGGATTTTGGAACAGATCGTACCTGTGTCCTAGGGTGAATGACAGCTAAATTAACAGTACCTATCTTTACATGTTTTCACTTTAACAGAGTTGCCAAAGGGCACTTTAACCCTGATTTTTTCCATCAGACTTTAGAACTACAGAATTTTTTTTAGTCCATCCTAGGATTATATCAATCAGTGAGGCCCTTAACCACGGCATCAGGGGTCACAGTGTTGCCAAAGGTGAAGGCACAGGACTTCTTCTCCTTCCATTTTAATGGAATGGGCAGTGTGCAGCCTGTCTTCCTTTACGGTGCAACAGCCAGAGAAATCACACAGCAGGAGAAAATGGGGGCCTTTTCGGGGCTGATTTTCCTTTTGAATCAGAATGGAAATTTATGGACATACCACTCTTCATCAAGTATTTGCAAGTTTTTAGGCAATCAGTGCTCTTCTGAGTGGCTCTCACAGGTAGGGCTAGGTCAGCCTGCTCTTAATATAGACTGTCCTTTGTTACACTCTTCTTTTTAGCAGACTTTGTTTTTCCCACAGAAACAGAAAAGTGGAGCTATAAAATTGTTTATGCCATCTCTAAAGTAACAGACAAAACCATCAACATTCCTATTTTCTTAATCTTTTTAATTTCACCAATATACATGGCAATTGTAGAATTTTTTAAAGAAAAACAGAGAAGAGCAAAACAAAACAAAAAAAAATCCAACCCAATTAACTAAAAACCTATAATCCCACCAGCCAGAGATAAGGTCCAACTCCCTCGGCCTCAAAAGTTCTATGCAATGACTGTGTTCTATGTTCCTGATTCATTGAATACTGAGAGACTAATATTACTTTCATTATGATGGTGATTTATAAATAATGGCCCAGAGTTAATTCCAGAGATTTGAAATTATGGGCCATAATAGAAAGCCAGGATTTTATTTTCTCAGTTGGGAAGTAGAGAGTAAAAAAAAAAAAAAAAAAAAAAAAAAGATTAAGAGTAAGAAATGTTTTTCTCAGTGTGTTTTTGGTGGTGGTGGTGGTTCTAATTTCAAGACAGAGAAAATGTTTTAACTCCCGCCTTCCTGATTCATTCTTAGAAATAAGTCGAATCCCAGCAAAACCTTGGAAACCCCCAAGGCAAGAGGCAGCAGAATAGCAGAAAGAATGTGGAAATGGGACACAGCAAGGGGAAGGATTTTAATTTGGAAACTGCCACTTTTTGGAACCCAGAAGAGTTGCCTGTGGGCAACTGCTTTGGCCCTGCTTTACTCTTCCTTAATAAGGGCATTAGGTTCAAAATGAAGGCAGGGCTTCTCGCCACAGGTCAGGATATGGAGAAAGCTCAGCTAAGTGGGCAAAGGATATTGGGAAAGCTCAGAGGTGCTTACAGCTTCTCTGTAACAGTAAAAACAGAGCTGATCTTTTGAAAAATGCCCTAAGATCCCACCAGTAGGAAGCAAAGGAGTGGATGAGTCAGGAGCAGTGAGCCAGAAGCAAACAGATGGGATTGGACTCGACACCCCCGTAGCTCACACAGAGGGACTGGCTATGGTACCGGCCCTTAAGATCCCCTTGGCGATCAACCTAAACCTAATTGGAGCTTTGCCTCTTAGCTTTGTCCTCTTGCAGTCACCTGCCCCATTTGCAGATGGGTTCCTGCTCTTGAAACCCTGAGAGGGAAACCTTCTGTTGACCCATTCCTACTGTTCAGATGGGAAAGGGCTACCAATTTTATCTGCCATGTAGTCTCTCCAATTGTTTTATGAAGATTTTCTGTATCAAAATAACAATTAAAAAAAACAATTTAAGAAATGGAATAATCAAAAATAAGCACACAGAAGAGTGACACACACACACACACACACACACAGAGAGAGAGAGAGAGAGATGTTGAGAGAGAGAAAATCTGAACAGTAGACCTGTGTAAGACTGACTGTCAACTGACTTTGCAGTAAAGGCAGGTTTATTCTGTCAACAAGAGGAAAGAAAGATTAGAAAGTCTTAGAAAAACAAAAATTTGCTAAACTACATGTAATTCAACTATGAAGTCAACTGGAATGTGGCAGAATTCTGAATAATTGATGTACAAGAATGAAGAACACATTTGAACTTGATACTTGGAACTGAGGTCATGACAAAAGATTACATCTCCTTTAACTGCTCTGGTCTCACTATCTGAATCTGCACTGAATAAAAATATTTCATCATAATATTAGACCTATTCTGTTAGTTTTCAGTTTTCAGAATTAACCTTAGGGAATGCATGAAAGATAAGTTACATTTACTGAACAAAACGGAAATGCTGTAAAGCTTGACATTGTGAAATGATATGGGTGAAAAAGTATAACAAATTAGAAGGGGCGGGAAGGTGGAGTGGAGAAGTAAGGCATCCATTTTCTCCTACTTCACAATGGTGGTTGAATAGTACTCTTTAGTTCTGATAAAAAGAGAAACAGAGATTTTGGTATATAATTATGTGATTAACCAATCAAAGTTTTTATATATGGAGACAAAAAGGAAAGGAGAGAGTGTATCCTAAAATCGCTCTCTCTCAAAATAGGGAATCAATATAAACTGCTTAAAGTTTTAGAGGCATATGGGAGCAAGGCAAGCTCATACTTTTTACTTTGTGTCTTTGTTTAATTTCTGTGAGGTTTTTTTGATGTATCCATGTGTATCTTTAGAAATTAAAAAAGGTGAACACAGGATCTATAAGAAATTGTGATAAATCATTACGCTGCAAAACTTCCTTATATTTCTCTCCTAGAAGACAGAGTCTCAAATGCAACAAAAAAAGCACAGTTTGCCTCCACGTTGTTTACAAGAGAAGTACCTGAACAGAATGGCACCGGGTTGGACAATGAATAGGCAGGCACAGATTCTAGGCAAGTGCAAGCAAAAAGAAAGCACAGCTGGTAATATTAACCTGCAGCAGTTTCGAGGAAAAAGCATTAAGTGGACGAGAGGGGATATTTTGTAATGGTGAAAGTTACAGCCCATCATTAAATGACTGTCATGGCTCTTTACACATGGAAAACCAGCACTACAAAAAGCACTACAAAAAAGCAGAAATTATTAAGAGAGAGAAGAATTAAAGAATGAGGTAAGGGGCGCCTGGGTGGCTCACTTGGTTAAAAGTCTACCTTCGGCTCAGGTCATGTTCCCAAGGTCCTAGGATCGAGTCCTGCATCAGGATTTCTTGCTTAACAGGAAGCCTGCTTCTCCCTCTCCCCCTGCTACTCTCTCTCTCTCTCTCAAATAAATAATTAATTTTTTTAAGAAAAAGAAGGTAAGAGAATGTTAGCATATAGGAAATTAGAATAACACTTAAATGGCTTAATTTAATACACAAAAACAGAATACACTTAAGAAAAAGTCTGTATTTCCAAAGAAAACTTGAAAGGCGGGCCTCTTGGAGAAAGGCACAGATAATTTATTCTGATCATAGGTTTCAGGAACTTTCTAGTAGAAGGAATGAAAAGTTTTATTTTTGTGACATTTCCTCATGGTAAAATTCCATAAAATTGAAAACCTAGAGATAAAGGTATTATCAGGAGATATGGTCATGATTTTTAGTATGTGAGCTGTAAATTCTGTCCTTATCACTAAGTCGCTGAGACGACTGCTGATTTTCCCAACTCAGTAAAACAGCGACCGGATCAAAAACGATTCTATTGACCTTCATTCTTCTGTATCCAACCCTAATGACCTTCCTGCTTATATAGATTCTAGTCGATACAGAAATTTTAGTGGCATGGCTTGTTTCCTCTAATGTGGAAGCTAAGGTTGAAAGCAAAAGGAGGTCTTCTAGGTGCCTGTGCAAATGTCAGGGGGAGGGAAAGGAGGGGACAGCCAGGGGACCGAGAAAGATGTCCTTTGAGCATCAGGAAGAGCTTTTCTAGCATCAGAGACTTGGAAGAGAAATCTACCTCTAGATCAGAAGAGCACATTTTTTAAAAAAATTTTTATTTCTTTTCAGCATAACAGTATTCATTGTTTTTGCACCACACCCAGTGCTCCATGCAATCCGTGCCCTCTCTAATACCCACCCCCCTGGGTCCCCCAACCTCCCACCCACCGCCCCTTCAAAACCCTCAGATTGTTTTTCAGAGTCCATAGTCTCTCATGGTTCACCTCCCCTTCCAATTTCCCTCAACTCCCTTCTCCTCTCCATCTCCCCTTGTCCTCCGTGTTATTTGTTATGCTCCACAAATAAGTGAAACCATATGATAATTGATTCTCTCTGCTTGACTTATTTCACTCAGCATAATCTCTTCCAGTCCCATCCATGTTGCTACAAAAGTTGGGTATTCATCCTTTCTGATGGAGGCATAATACTCCATAGTGTACATGGACCACGTTTTCCTTATCCATTCGTCCGTTGAAGGGCATCTTGGTTCTTTCCACAGTTTGGCGACCGTGGCCATTGCTGCTATAAACATTGGGGTACAGATGGCCCTTCTTTTCACTACATCTGTATCTTTGGGGTAAATACCCAGTAGTGCAATGGCAGGGTTATAGGGGAGCTCTATTTTTAATTTCTTGAGGAATCTCCACACTGTTCTCCAAAGTGGCTGCACCAACTTGCATTCCCACCAACAGTGTAAGACTAATCCAAAAGAAAAGAGAGAAAGCCCAAATTAATAAAATTATGAATGAAAAGGGAGAGATCACAACTAACACCAAGGAAGTAGAAACAATCATCAGAAGTTATTATCAACAGTTATATGCCAATAAGCTAAGCAACCTAGATGAAATGGATGCATTCCTGGAAAACTATAAACTCCCAAAATTGAACCAGAAAGAAATTGACAACCTGAATAGACCAATATCTACTAACGAGATTGAAGCAGTGATCAAAAACCTCCCAAAAAACAAGAGCCCAGAACCTGATGGATTCCCTGGGGAATTCTACCAAACTTTCAAAGAAGAAATAACACCTATTTTCCTGAAGCTGTTTCAAAAAATTGAAGCAGAAGGAAAACTTCCAGAAGAGCACATTTTGCTTAAAAAAAAAAAAAAAAAAAAGCTTCCTGGTGTATACCTTTTAATCAAACAGCATTATAATCTTATTATAATATTTGGACAACAGATATTCTTAGTACATTTGGTGCTTAACATAGAACATGTTCATGTGCTATTTTATCAAAAATCTTTTTTTAAAGATTTTATTTATTTGACAGAGCGAGAGACAGCAAGAAAGGGAATACAAGCAGGGAGAGTGGGAGAGGGAGAGGCAGGCTTCCCTCTGAGGAGGTAGCCTGATGCAGGGCTCGATCCTAGGACCCTGAGATCAGGACCTGAGTCGAAGGCAGACGCTTAACAACTGAGCCACCCAGGCGCCCCTCAAAAATCTTTAAAGGGATTTATTAATGGATGACCAGAATGAACATAGATAGTAACATTTCCTTACCTTCAATCCCTACCCCTTTCATAAGGTACTAAATTGAAACGCTCGTGAAATCTATACAGATGAATTAATTTAGTGAATGACTACTCCCCAATGTCTGTCCATGGTGATGAGGAGGCTCCTTCTGGATGGACTGGGTGTCAGGGGGTATACACGGCATATCAGCGTTCTGAGCAGTCTTCATCTCCTCGGTTCTCTAGGAGTTAGAGTCCCTCACATGAGGAATTTTTCTTACAGGGCTTTTCATGCCATTATTTGGCAGTTATTTATTTGAATGAACACCTCAGGAAGCCAAGGAAAGTAGCATTTTCAAGTGATTAAAACCACTTCAACATTGTTGCTTTTGTTTATTGCTTTAAAAATTGTTATCTGGCTTTATAGGTAAGAGATGGGAGAGTTTTTTTGAAAGTACATTAATTCTCAAAGCCCACAGGGCTCCCGGGTGGCTCAGTCGGTTAAGTGTCTGCCTTCGGCTTGGGTCATGATCCCGGGGTCTGAGCAGGGAGCCTGCTTCGCCCTCTCCCTCTGTTGCACGCTCTCTCTCTCTAATAAATAAAATCTTTAGAAAAAAAATTTCTCAAAGGCCACAAGAGTATCTTTTAAAACTTACTATGAAAGTTGAATGGATAGTTTCAGACCCCAGAGGTTCTTGCAGTGTGCCTGACGTCCAGGACAGAGTGGGTGCTTGCTCAGATTTTTATTATCGTTATAAAACAGCATTTTCTACAAAGTGTGATCCAGTGGTCCCTTGCATCAGAACACCTAGAGGGCTTGTTAAGAATGCGGGTTCCAGGGCGCCTGGGTGGCTCAGTGGGTTAAAGCCTCTGCCTTTGGCTCAGGTCATGGCTTCAGGGTCCTGGGATTGAGCCCTGCATTGGGCTCTCTGCTCAGTGGGGAGCCTGCTTCTCCCTTTCTCTCTGCCTGCCTCTCTGCCTACTTGTGATCTCTGTCAAGTAAATAAATATAATCTTTAAAAAAAAATAATGCAGTTTCCTGGTCTTATCCCTCAGTTTCTGATTCAGTAGCTCTGGGGGAATGTTTAGGAACCTGCTTTTTACCATGAACTCCAGGAATTCTGTAGACATCCGCAACCT
This sequence comes from Lontra canadensis, assembly GCF_010015895.1. Classification (NCBI taxonomy): domain Eukaryota; kingdom Metazoa; phylum Chordata; class Mammalia; order Carnivora; family Mustelidae; genus Lontra; species Lontra canadensis. The sequence goes on from NW_022631092.1 coordinate 4,725,900, forward strand.
TGAGAACCACAGCTAAGGGCCGTTAACGATTCTGCAAACAGACTTAGTTTTCTGTTTTCATTTTATGTCATACAAAGTAGGAGTTTAAAAATTTATTTTTGGCAACACGGGAACACTGTCTTCAGATTAATAAGACCCTTGTGGTGTAGGAGAAATATCCTCTGCAAAATTCCTCTATGAAATTGATCTTAAGACCTACTGACTCGAGTGCTAAGCAAATCTGTCCTGTCTCTGACTGTCGCATGTCAGAATTGCTGACCTTACGCTTATGTATTCAAGTGCGTGCTGAAAGTCAAAATATATTTTCTGTAGTTTCTAATGGAAAAGAACTGAGCCTGTCATTTGGTTTTAAAAGGAGAGATTGAGGGACTCCAGGGTGGCTCAGTGGGTTAAGCCTCTGCCTTCAGCTCAGGTCATGATCTCAGAGTCCTGGGATCAAGCCCTGTATGGGGCTCTCTGCTCAGTGGGGAGCCTGCTTCCCCCTCTCTCTCTGCCTGCCTCTCTACCTACTTGTGATCTCTCTCTCTGTTAAATAAATCTTTTTTAAAAAATAAATAAAAGGAGAAATTGAGATAAGACAAATGGTTCAGATAGATTTTACGATAGAAGAGTGGGGGAAGAAAAGAACAAAAATTTCCGTAGCTGTGGTCAATTATCTTTTGGGTAAAGGTATCGTGAAATAACTAACTCCTCCCTCCTTGAATAATGATAAATACTAGATATTAGACATCACCTCTAATGATTCCTGTGTCAGAGATAAAATTACAATTAACTTTATATTGATTTATGAGGACTATAACCCTTAAAAAACTGGGAATTATTACGTTAGAAATTGGATTTTTGTTTTTCATTTTTTTCTTTTTTTGCTATTTGGGAAATTTTTTTTCTTCTTCGTCGTGGTTCCTAACAGTTTTCAGTTAGCTTCATCAGAGCTGCCTCTGGCTGGCCAGGTGCAGGGGCTACCTGGCTCTGAGATGATAATTCCGTACTTCAGCTGGACAACTTTGAGAGTTTTGCTTCTAAAAGGAGATAGACCCCAGGAGATGGGATGATTCTAGCTTATTAATATTTGACTTTAATTAAAACCATCCTAAATCCCTTGAATTTCCCTCTTACTGGTAGTGAGTTCTATTGTCTTTACTTATAGATTTTTTCTTTTCCTTCCATTCTTTGGAACTCTAGTGCTCAGAATTAGAATAATAATTCTTCGTTCATGACATACCAACTGTCCATGCATGGCCTTTTTCTGTTTTACTTATTTGTACTGATTTTTAATTTTTTTTAAGATTTTACTTATTTATTAGAGAGAGAGCATGGGGGGGGGAGGAGAAGCAGGTGCTGCATTGAGCAGGGAGCCCGATGTGGGACTCCATCCCAGGACCCTGAGATCATGACCTGCGCCCAAGGCAGACAGACTTTTAGTAGACTGAGCCACCCAGGCACCCCAATTTTACTTACTTTTTTAAAGTGAAGACTTGTGAATACATTGCCTAACCCAAGGGTCCAAACATTATTTCTTTGTTACATCAGTCTCTAATTCTTTTATCCCTTAGCCTCTCCATCTCTCTGCCACCATAGGTAACAACTATTCTGAACATTATCTGTCCTTCTCTTGCTGTAGCCATATTTAGCCACATGTATGTTTAAGTGATACATTGTTTCATTTTGCCTGTCTTTGAACTTTGGAAGAGGCATCATTCCTAGTTTATACAATCTCCTACACCTTGCTTTTCACTTAACCTTGTGTTACTGAGATTCAGCCACGCTATAACCCCTGTGTAATATTTTGTTTTGTGATTATAATGCTATTCCTCTCTAAGTTATAGTATAATTTTTATATTTATAATATATATACTTATAGTATAATATTTGTATTTAATTTATATTTATTTATATGTGATTTACCCATGCTTCTGTCATGGGTCATTTAAGATGTCTTCAGTTATGGCTTCTATCACCAGCGCTGCTCCCTGGTGATGTGTGCCAAGGTTTCTCTTGTGCGTGTATTTATGTAGAGCACCAGCCACTGCTGGCTTGCAGACTGTGAGACTGTTCAGCTTGACAAAATAATGTGAGAGCGCTTTCCAAAGTGGTTGTATCAGCATATACTCCCACCAGCAGTGCCGGGAAATAATCTGTTAATCTACAGCTTCACGAACCCTTTGTATTTTCAGACTCACTTGTTTTTGCCAATTCGTGGGTATACATTTACTGATACACTTTTAAGTATTTTGTCTATCACTTTACAAAAAAAGATGGGGAGTAAGATTTGGCTCGCTTCATGTATATCAAAGAGAAAACAATTAAATTATTATGCCTGCTTCGTTTAACAGCACCCAAGTTTTTCTCCCCATTATCTCACTGTATGCTGTTGACATTCTTCTCCATACTGGCTAAAAATACTAAAACCTTGCTTGTACAATGAAATCACTTGGGAAATTTTTAAAATTGCTAATGCCTAGACCCTCACCTCCAGAGACTGATTGATTCGTCTGGGGTACAGCTTTGAACGTGGGGAGTTTTTGAAAGCTTCCCAGGTGATTCTACTGTGCAATCAAGGTTGAGACTCACTGCTTCACCTCCCAGAGATCTTGATAAGCAAGTACTCGCTTGGGGCAGCCTGATACTGTTAATTACTTTTTTCCTCTTTTCCAAAGTATAGATTTTGTGGTGTTTTGCAGAATTCTCCTGCCTCTAATTAGCCTTTGAGGGATCGTGTGTGTGTGTGTCTGTGTGTCTATGTGTGTGTGTGTGGTTGGTAGAAGTAAATAGGAGGCATCCAGTGAATGTTATTATGGGTTCACATGAAACTTGGCCCTTATTTTATGCTTACAACTATGGATCTCAAAGTTTAGTGTACATAATAATTACCTGGGGAAGGTTTTATTATTTTTTTATTTATTTGACAATGCAGACTTTGATTCAAAAGTCCAGGAATCGATATTCTAACCAGGCATGTCAGGCGATCAGAAAGCAGGTGGGTCGAGGGGCATACTTGGAGAGAAGCCGCCTCCTCAGAGGCCTGCAGCAGAGACGGTATTCTCCTTCAACCCCCCAGGGAATGTGAAGCTCGGAGAAGTTAAGGTAACTCAGGTCACACAGCTACCTAGTGGTCGAGCCTTTGCTCTGTCTTCTAAGCCCTCTGCATAGCGAGCTTCCAGCAAAGCCCTCAGAATGTGGGGGAAGTCTGCCGGAGTCTGGAACGCGTGCTGTCTTCTCCACGTTTATGTTCTTTCCTCACCTGGGGACGACTCTCTCCACCAAAACAACAAACACAGCACAAAAACCGTTAATGTCCCACCCAAATCCACCTCATTCTTGTGGACCTTCGGGCGGGGGGCGGTGTGTGCTGTATTCCGGACGTGGTCCTGGGCTGCCCTGTGTGACTCATTCCAGAGGTTTTTAACCAAGAACAGACGTTTTCCGTTAGACTTGCACGTGTACGTTTTATTGGCTCCCGGTGTTGATTACTTGGGACACTTTGAGTTGCAGTGGAGAGAACACCAAGCCGAGCAGCTTAAGTAACAAAGAGCAGGGCAGGTGCAGGGACTTCTTGGCACTCGGGATCCCGAGCCCCTAACCCTCCCTGCAATGGTCTCTTTCTGTGCCCAGCTTCTCCAGCTTAGCGGCAGCTGTGGGTTTGGGTAAGAGTGCTGCCTTGTGCTGCACAGCTGTCCTGGGAAGGGAGTGCTCCGGAATGTACACCCTGGGAAGGCTCTGGCTGGGTTTTGATTACACACCAGACCAAGATCAGTTATCTGTACATAGAAGGTGGCGGAAATGATTGTCAATCTCCTGGTGGAAATGGAGAAGGGAGAAGTTTTCCTGTAGAAGGAGGGAATGTGGGGGCACCTGGGTGACTGAGTGGGTTAAGCCTCTGCCTTCAGCTCAGGTCATGATCCCAGGGTTCTGGGATCGAGCCCCACATCGGGCTCTCTGCTCAGCAGGGAGCCTGCTTTCCCCTCTCTCTCTGCCGGCCTCTCTGCCTACTTGTGATCTCTCTTTCTGTCAAATAAACAAATAAAATATTTAAAAAAAAAAAAAAAGAAGGAGGGCATGTGTTCCAGATAAAGGGCAAGGCGGTTGCTGGGCAGTCAAAACAATCCATATCTAATTTGGTGTGTCTGTGTCTAATTTTGGAAGGGTGTAAATGACTTTATATATTTGGCTCTTTGTATAGTAAAAGTGTTGGGCTTTATTGGTGTATAAATGACTTTCTCTAGTACAGCCATCCCCACAGATAACCAAAGATGAGATTAAAATGTTTACTCGCCTGCCATCAGCTCAGAACTCTTGATATTGAGGTGATTACTTTTTCTGAGAAAACTCTCCATAGAGAATTTTTTTCTTTACTAAAAACCAACCTTGCAAATAAATCAAATATGCTATATTTTTGTTCTTAATTGGCCTTAAAACAATGGTTTTTGTTGATGAGGACTTCTATACAACTTCTAGAATTATTTCTAAACTCATGTATGAATGGACAGAAGTATTTCCGCATGCATTTTAAAACGTATTCACCCCCCCCATTAAGACTTTTACCATGAAATCTGGGCCTCTGGCCTGTGTATTTTAAAATTATGTTCGTATTGTACTACATCTGCAACCATCTATAATACAGCTGTGTATGTCTGCAGGAAACACAATATGCTTTTAAGTTTCTCTTCCATTTTGAGCAGATGGTAGCTTGTCAAGGAAACATCGTGAAGATGCTGGTGTCCGTATTTTGGCATTAAAACCTCATAGTCACTCTCAAGAATTATACATCCTTCTCATGTTACCTGCGATGAATGCAGTGCCAGCATGCGTGCTGGTGTCGTGATAGATCTCTTCCGTATAGGAAGACAGTCCTCTTAAGACCGTCTGCTGCCATAGACCAGTTTCTGTCTGCACCGTGAGACAGGTCCAAGATGCATTGCAGTTTGCATCCACAGCTGCTCCAAGAAGGGTGTGGAGCGTCTGTGGTGATGTTCTTGCTAGTTTCTCACTCTCTGGGTATCTCCCAGTGCATTTGCTCCAGAAGAGTCACTGGATCTTTTGGCAATGTGCCAACTGAGTTGGTCTGTCCACGTCATTGCCTGTCACAATAGTTACTGCTGAGCTACTTTAGGAATTTCTGCTTCACTATCATCCCCTCCTCCCTTATGTGTTCTCATTTTTAACTCATTATCAAACTAGCAGACTTGCATTGCTGTGACTTCTTGAATGACTTCCAAATGCTTCCTTCCAAGGACCTGTCGAGGGTCATCTTGTACTTCTCCTTAATGCTTATAGAAGGTCCAAGGTCCACTGTTCACGAATGAGCCCTGTCCCCCATGATCTCTTCTCAAGATGTTCAGAGCATTTGAATTTTATTCCTTACAGAATTTCCATCTGGATCGGCCCTGAAGGCACACTCTCACCAAGTCTCTTGAAGGGTTTGCTGACCTCTTCACTGAATTCTCTGTATGCCCTGAGGCGAGAATGGTATTGATGAGTAACTGCCATTAAATCCGCCATGATGAACGTGTTTGTTTATCCTGGGATATGATGCTCGTTATCATATTGTCAGTTTATGACTTGTATTTTTGCTTGTGATCTTCCATGGGAGTATTTCCAGAGCACAGACATTGACTTGCAGAAGGCGTGGCTGTAATCAATCCAGTTTTCTGAGATGTGCCGAGGCTTCAACAAGGGTCTCAAACACTCACGTTAGAATATCCGTCATCAGAAAATTTCCTCCGACGTTGGTGCAATGACGCAGCTACCAGCAGAGAATACATTTCGAGGCAGTTTTCTTTCCATGGGAGCATACGCACATCTTCATTCTCTTTCCAGTGTTGTTGGTGTTAAAATCTCTCAAGAGGGCTGGTTAGAATTGGGGAGTGCTTATTTGGTCATGAAACAATGATGAAGAAACTCTAAAATTACATGGTTATTATCAAAAGCAGTTTTTTTTTAATCCAGGAACTCATTCGTTTTAGCAACCTCTGTGAGGCAGGTTTTTGTAAAAACTTTTTTTGTTATTGTTTTTAGTCCAGTGTTACTGAAAAATAAACATAACATCTGAGAAAGGAAAACCTAATTAGTGATCACATAGTCTCTTTGACTTGATAGATGGAGAAACCGAATTCCAAAGAGGTTAAGTCACTTGTTTGTGGTCCCATAACTAGTTAGTGGTCCAACAAATTATTTCTCAGTCCAAAGATGATTTCATGGATGAAAGCACATTGTTTAAGACTTGATTTTCATGATTTTGACCGGGTGATGTTTTACCAGTTATCTAACATTTCTGGGCCTTAGTTTCTTTATCTGTAAAATGGGTAATTGTCCCTATTACATTAGACTGCCTCTCAAAAAGCAATTAACCCAGGGCCTTGCATCAAGTAAGCAGTTAATTATGTCAGCAGTTTGCCACTGGATTTATTTTCAGTATTCTCTTCTCAGGGACCGTGAGAACCAGAGCAGGATGGTGATTTTTCAACTTTTATAATGACTTTGTTTGGAAGTTTTATTTGTATGCATCTGTTCCGTCATTTCAAATTCTTATAATGCAATTAGAAGGGCTTATCCTGGAAGAAGAGCAGTAATGTGGTTTGGGAGGGTCTGACAGAACACATCATATGTTCACTAAAAACTGAATGAAGTCTTTTTCTCTTACTTGTGCTTTCTCATTTAACTTGAAGTACCTTGGACCTTAAAACAAAGTGCCATATCATTTGGTACCTGGAACTGTGTTTTGAACCCAGGCTTCTGGAAAGAACCCATGTTCTGTGATCAACCAGTCATAGCATGTGTTACTTCTTGTGATGGCCCAAATATTTGTGGGCACCCCCACCCCAGTTGATATATTGCAACTCTAATCCTCAGTGTGATGATATTTGGAAATAAGGTCTTTGGGAAGTGATTAGGGTTAGATCAGGTCATGAGGGTAGTGCCCTACTGGTGGAAGTAGTGGCCTTCATAAAGGGAGAGAGAGAGATTGAGCTCAGCTTGAGTCCAGAGGAAAGGTCGTGTAAGGACTCAGCAAGAAGGTAGCCATCCGCAAGCCAGGAAGAGGGCTCTCCCCAGAAACTGAACCCTTTCAGACCTCGATCTTTCTAACCTCCAGAACAGCTAGGAAATAAATTCCTGTTGTTAAGTTGCCCGGTCTGCAGGATTTTGTTATGGCAGCCAAAGCAGACTAAAATACCTCTGCTGGAGTGTGTCTCGTTTAGCTGCCTACTTCCTTGTTTGCCTAAATTACATGCTTTGAGCAGGTCTCTGTGACGGAAGAGGCAAGGTGTTCAGATGCATTGAGAATTTTCTTTTCTTTGTCCACCAACATCCTATGTTGTGAGATAGTACTGGGTCAGTCACACAAAGGGGCATCAGGCAGCAAACCCCTTTCCACTAGGTTTTTGATGATTTAAAATGTCCTCTTCTATGAATCATGAAGTTGGGCAGGTATTGATGTCATTAGAACTGTATAGAGTATGAAAGCTTTATAATAGTTTTTTGGTATATAAATAATTGCCCTGCAAGCATTCATTCATTTACTCTTTATTTCCTTAATTGCTTATCATCTTTATATTTAGCATTTATGCCTCCCCCCACCCAGCCTTTTCACTATGGTATATGCTTTGATGTAATGTGAACTATAGAAAACTATGTCTCCCCTTTCATCCATCTGGCATATCTGTCATTGTCTTACAAAGCATATATAGTCTGTCAATACAAATGTCAGCATAGACACCAATGCTTTTTAGCTATTCATTAATCTTATCTTGTTTCTTTGGCTTCTGGATCATCTTTAAGAGCTGAATTTGAAATCATCTGAGGTCAGAGCTCATTTTTATCCAAAAAGATAGGGTGCAGCTAAACCTGGATTATAGCCAAGAAAGATCTTCCATCAAGTGCCTACAAAATTAGAAACATCACCAGGGAAGCATCAGCAGAGTTTTGTTTACTGGTGTCTTATTCTCAAATACAGTTTATGTGTTGGTGATGGAAACTTTTGGTTGCTATTGTGAAATGCCTAGGAAGTATTTAATTTTGCTTTTGTTTAAAGTTAATTTAATTATACAGTGTTCAGTATTGTTTAATTTTGCTTTTTTATTTTGGATACATGAGTTCTTTCCTTCCTTTCTTTTTTCAAGGGGTTTTGCCACCAGGGGTTGGGGCTGTCCATGAATGCCCATTTTTGTGTGCTCACACATGTGACTGGGGAGAATGTATGAAGTCAACAGGAATGTTTTTACCTGCCATTATAGAAGTTGTTATTTAGGGCTTTGTAGGGGCTATGTGGCAGTCAAGAAGGCTGCAAAGATTCTGGCAAAATTGTAGGATCTCATCTCCCCTCTTCCTCTGAAGATAGGGAGGAGTCATGTGACTTGCTTTGGTCACTGAAATGTGAGTAAAGTGTTGGAGGCTTTACGAACTGGTACATGACCCACCACATTCTATCCCATTGTCCCAGTGGTTATGAAAGCAAGCACTGAGATTAGATATGTATCTTAACTGGTATTAGATATGTATCTTAAGCAATATTCTTTTATTGCTATTTTTGGGGAGGATAATGAAACATGATTTGGATTACCTGATGTGATCTAACATATTCTGGTTATTACAGGAAGTTCCTTATACTCAGGGAGCTTGGGATCTAATTGGGCAGAGAACATGCATTTGCATAATGAAGAAAGAACTGGGCACTTGACTGTATCCCTTATGTAGCCATATTAATTACTGAACAATAGAGAAGCTGATTATAATATAAGATTGAGCCTTTGAGTGTATTTCTGAGATCCTAATTTCAGCTGGGAAAATGACTTTTTTTTTTTTCTTTTCATGAGACTTTCAGATCACAATTGGTCAAAACACCTATGCAGGGGATTAAAATTTGTCGTTAATTACCCAATGGTTCCATGATATCTTTAATCTGAAACTGGGGGTAAGAAGACCAATTGTGAGTTAACTCTCCATTGTTCTTTCTACCTTATTATCTACTTAGGGGATGGAATGAAATTCCTTGAAACAATACAGATTTGCTTCGATGGCATATATTTTACTTTATCTTTTTGGTATGTGGGGACAGCCTGCCTGACTACACATACTCATAGCTAATATTGGTTAAATTGGTAATTCATTCATTGCTTAAATTGATAATTCACTCAGCAAACATTTATTGGGCATCTGGTATGAACCAGGTTCAGCTCTAGATGCTGTGGGTACAATGAAGAACAAAACAGAGTCTCTAACTTCATGAATCTTACATTTTAGTGATGGAGTTGGGTAATAAGCAAGTAAACAAAGATGCAACATGACATTAGTGAATGAGTGCTATGAGGACAAAGCAGGGAGATGGGATCTAGAAAATGGCAAGGTGCATGGTTTTAGATAGGGTGGTTGATAAAAGTCTTTCTGAGAAGGGCACATTTGAACAAGAAATTAAAGGAAGTGAGAGAAAATAAACCCATGTGAATACCCTGAAGAAGAATACTTCAGGCAACAGGAATAGCGATTGTGAAGGCCCCAAGGCGGGAACATCATAGGGTGTTTGGAGAATAAGTAGGAAGCTGGTGTTGCTGGAGAGGAGTAAGCACAGGAGAAACTGGGAGGAGAGAAAGTCAGATAACGGAGCCTTCTGATGGGAAGCCATCAGGGTTTTGAATGTGGGAGAGCCATGATCTGCTTTGTTTTAAATGGATGATGACCCCAGAGTTGTCTGTAGAGGGTACAAGAACAGACAAGAAGATGGGCTAGGAGTTTTATGCATGAGTCCAGGTGAGAGATGATGGGGTTTGTATGTATTTGGTAAGTGAGGATTTTGAGAAGTGATTGGATTCAGAATATATTTTGAAAGTATCACTTCTAGTATTTGTTAACTGGATGTGGACTTTGGCCTGGCCATCTGATTGAATGATGATACCATTTTTTTTTAGATGAGAAAAACATTTGAAAGGCTATTACTTATTCAAGAGCAGGTGGGCCATTGCTTGTATGAGCCTGGAGTTTGGAGAGAGGTTATGCTTGGAGGGGTGAGATTGGGTGTTCAATTGGCAGGTGGGCTTAGTTTTATAAGATTGGATAAGATCCCTAAGGGAGTTAGTATAGTGGGCCAAGAGAAGTTGCCTGAGGATTGAATCCTGGGGTTCTCTCAATGTTTAGAGATTGAGGAACTGAAGAGGAACCAGTAAAGGAGACCAAGAAGCAATAGCCATTGAGGGTAGAAGGACATTCAGGTAAGTGAAGTGTTTCAAAGTTTCAAGAAGAGAGTGCCAAGAACGAAGGAGGAATGAAGAACCATGGGAATGCGGTTGACAGACTGAAGACCTTACTCACGGATGTGAATGTTGGAGGTAGCAGCATGAGCTCTTGTTGCTATTGCCAATATCAGTGTCACTAGTTGGATGGAAGCAGTGTTGGATTGGAATTGGTTCAGGTGAGATTGGATAATGAGGGAATGGAGACAGATACATAGTTCTTGAGAGATTTTTGCTAGGGGGGAATGTGAGGGAGAAGAACAATATATGATGTGAGGTCAGAAATATTTACCTTATTTTTTTTAAGTGGGAATGATTATAATATGTTTGAGAAGTGATGGGACTTATTAAAGATATGGGAACTGACAGAGAGTCTCTGTGCATAGGTAAGAGGGGGTGAGATCTAGAGTATCAAGTGGTGACTTGGCCACTTTATCTGGAGTTAAGGCAGTGCAGGTTCTAGATAGTTATGGACATGTGTAGGTGACTATACGTATTATTGGAAGGGGCTCTGTCATCTTTTGCCTGCTCCTATTTTCTAAGAAAAAATAAGAATCGAGATCATCAGATGAGTATGAAGAAGTATAGAATAGTTATCTAGCAGTCTTAATATAAGGTGGCCAGGGAAGTGTGTGGTAAGATTGTTGAGCAGAGCTGAAAGCCTTTCAGATTAGAGTCCTATTTTTAAAGCAAACCCAGCCAGGACAGTTGTTTATTTTCTCTAGATTGGGTCAGTTTCTCTGGCGTAGGGAGAGAATCCAAGGACAATTGTATTTAACCAGGGTGATAGCTTTGCCAACTGAATAATATGGAACAGAGAGAGACAGAGATGGCCTGGGGACAAATGCAAAGGAGTGATTACTGCAGAGCTCAGTGGGTCAGGCTGGGTGACCAGGATGGTGGAACCATGAGGTGGGTTGTTGACCATGAAGAGGTGGTCCTCTCCATGGATTCATGGGCCACAGATGTCAGATGGTCGACGTTGGGACACTGGAGAGAATGAACTGGAAATACCTCTGAAAATAAGAGTTGGCAGCTTTCCTCAAGGTTAATCTCAAAAAGAGACAGTTAAAAAATGACTTACGTTGCTGCATGGCTGGGGGAAAAAGGTATTTTTCAAATATGCCTTCAACTGTACCAGGATGTTCACCCTGATATTCTTGGGCAAATCATTAAAATTAGGCAACTATTTCTGTGTCTTCAGCCGTAAAAGGAGATGAGTGAGAAAGCAGAACTGAATACTTCGTGATTGTTCGGTTCCACGGGATTTCACTGCTTTGTTGCAGTTTAACTGACAGGCTAGAATTGCAGAAATGTCAGTTCAGTTGGGCTACTGAGCCTCACATAAGGAGATAGAACTAGAAGATAAGGTCTTGATGGCACAACAGTAGAAGCTTCAGTGCGTCTCGAACGAGAGATCATTGGGTAGATGCTGTATTTAGTTGTCAAAGAATAGCACACAAAGAGATCTCCCTTCTATAGATTTGCCATGTGTATTAATCTTATGAAGCATCAGAGAATAAAAAACTTGCTTTGGAAATATAATAATGTCCCCATCAACGATATGGCAATTGTAAAGTGTATTATCTCTGTAAATATACTAAATTCCATAGGTGAATCTTGTCATGTCTTTTTACCATATCTTGGGCATTATCAGCTGTAATATTGCAATAGTCAGAATTATTTTATATTTACCGAAAATCTACTGTAAGCATTCTCACATACATTGTGTTTTAAGGAGAAGTTTTACCAGAGCTTAACATATGTTGTCTAGAAGGAGAGCCTTCTGAATTGAAACTGAAATAGGATAATTGCCACTTTTATTAAATATCCAGCTGGCACACTTTGAAAATGTTATCTCAGCATCTAGCATTGGTTTTATTTTGGTTTCTGACTTCCTATTTATTTTATTCTACTTTTGCGGGGCATGGTTAGAGTCATAGCTTTTATTTTTTCCCTGTGGGGCTCGATCCCAGGGTCCTGGGATCATGACCTGAGCTAAAGGCAGACACTTACCAACTAAGCCACCCAGGCGCCCTGGAAATGACTATTTTTTGAAGTAATTTTAGATATTTATGGTAATGTGTGTTTGGGGTGAACTGATGATGCCCAAGGTCTGAAGTCTTCATAGGAGTAAATTCGGGAGAGCTCAGGTGAGCTCACTCATTATTTACCCATCCTTGACTTCCGAATACAGGTTTTCCCTTTGAAAGTGATTTTCCTATGGTCATATTCTCCTTGTCCCTAAGACAACAAACCATCAAAGGCCACTGGGATCATCAGGACGTTTATTTTCAAACCTTTGACAGAGCCTCTCCACTACACTGAGGTTAGCAAATGACTCTGAAAAAGAGCAGAGAGTGCAAGGCACTTGTGCTTTGAAAATAGCCCCGGGCTCCTGGGTGGCTCAGTGGGTTAAAGCCTCTGCCTTCAGCTCAGGTCATGATCTCAGGGTCCTGGGATCAGCCCTATCTCAGGCTCCTTGCTCAGCGGGGAGCCTGCTTCCCCCTCTCTCTCTCTGCCTGCCTCTCTGCCTCTTTGTGATCTCTCTCTCTGTCAAAAAAATAAATAAAATCTTAAAAAAAAAAAAAGAAAAAGAAAAAGAAAATAGCCCTGTCATTAAACCCTGCCCCTGCCTGTTGACGGATATGGTAACTGGTTACTTTGTGGACTGAGGTCAGCCACTACAGTAAATGATTGGGAGTATGCTCTTTCTGTGCAGGTGAAGTTTAAAAGTCCTCCATAACATGCAGAGGGATCTCAAAAGGCACAAATGCAGCCATGCCTGATGTGACCACTTTATCATTACTGCCTTCGAAGTACTTTTAACCTCCAAAGGTGTGTGGCTTGACTGTAGGAGGGAACAAGCCACTGGAGATTTTACCTTTGCTGCCTTTCCAGCTTTCGTGCTTTGAGAATCAAAGGTCGATAACAGTTGGGCAAAATCCTGTTCTCAAAGGTTTTTCGGTCTATAGATAGACCCATACGTTACTACTTCAAGCTATTAACTTGGCAGTTTGGATTTCATTGAGATTGTGTTTCACAAGATAAGAACACTTTCATAGGAATCACATTTTAGAGAGATTTTTTTATTTAGTCTCATCAATAGATTTTTTTTTTCTGGTTTTAAGCTAATTTGGCCTCTATCTCACAGAGTGACATATCCAAGGAGATAGCTCTGCCTCTGAAATACTCAGTGGCTATCCACTGAGAGCTGAAATTAGGTCAGTGTTATTTCATCTTCAGGTAGCAAAAATAAAACTCCATGTGAGTATTGGTTTGGGATTTTACTAAAGTACCAAACTTCCTGAAAAAAAAAAAAAAACAGTTTTGGAGCCTGAATAATTATTATTTTGCTGAATAATTATATCCTTTTTCTCTCCCAGTGTTCTTAGACTTTAGAGACAAATGTTTTTAAAAAGACTGTAAAATCTCCAGTTAGCTTAAGAATGAGAGAAATGCACTGTGGACCCACAGTGGCTTATCCAAAACCTCCAGGACAGATGTATTTTGGAATTCAAGGTTTTTTTTTTTGGATTTTAAACAGGGTCCAATGTGTCACTCATTAATCAAACACACTGGGGACTTCCCCGGCCGAATGTGGATATTCACATGCAGTGCAATAGAGACTAACCTCCCATCAGGTTTTCCTCCTATGGAGTCTCGGCCATCAATAAAAACCAGCCAGCCGAAGAAACAAACAAGTTTAACTTTGGTTTTCAAGCTTTTGAGATTTGATCTTGCAGTTCAGTTATGGGCCTATTCTTGCTTTCCTCCGGATGATATCTACCTTATGTATTAGTAGTTTATTTATAAAGAAATGAAGCCTGTGTTTACCATATACTCTAATATTTTGCTACTCAAAGTGTGGTCCAGAGCCAGCAGCTTCCACATTACCAAGAGGAGCTTGCTGGAAATGCAGAGATGCAGGCCCCGCCCCAGAACGGTTGCATCAGGAGCTGCATTTTAATACATCCTCCGGTGACTTGTGTGTACACTAAAGATCAAGGAGCACTGATCTGGTATTGTATTGATTTAATACAGAGTTCAGTTTGGCAGGACAAAGTCTCATGTGGGAATACTTCAGCTTTTCAAACCCTTGGACAAAAAAAGTTTTCTCTGTCTCCCTTCCCTGTCCCATGGCATCCCCTTTCTCTGCTAGCCCCATCCAGATGACTCTAACAGGTCTGGCTTCTCTACTCACTATTTCCTCTGTCTTTTATTATTATTTTTTAATCAGTCGGACAACATTTGACTTTTAACTGGATCATCTGGTCCATCTACTTACATTTATTGTAATTCTTGATGCATTAGAATTTATTTCTCACATTTTGTACTTTCTCTTTGCTCTGCCTTGTTTCCTCTTCCTTGTATTTTTCTGGATTGATGATTTTCTCATCTCAATTCCTAGTTTGTTACATATTACATTTGTATATTGTAACAGTAACCCTAGGAATTTGACATATGTACTGATAAAAGTCTAACTATAAGCTATAAAATTTATAAAAGTCTAACTATAAACTAAGTATAAATATAGACTGTAAATAAAGTCTAAATTTAGCCAGTCTCTTTCCTCCTCTCAGATAATACCTTAGAACATTTAGTTCTGATTAGTCTTGTGCTGCATGCTATCATTATTGTGTATTTAGTCTGTTTGAAACATTATTAATCACATAAGAGTTTGTTACTTTTTAAAGGAAGATGTTTATTTACATTTACTCACGTATTTGCCACATTCTTTGCCAGCTTTTTTTGGCATTTTAGATCTTCTAACTGGGATCACTTTTTCCACCTGAATTCTGTGGACTTTCTTCCAATGAGGATCTCTTGGTGACAAGCTCTCTATTTTTGCTTGAAAATGTCTTTATTTTGCCCTTAGTCTGATCTGTTGTTAAATGTATCTAGTTTCTTATCTTGATTTTAATGTTTCTATTTCTAGAAACTATTTCATGTTTACTTCTTAATATTCTGTTTTTTTATAATAGTATTTTTTCTGACCATATTTTCAAATTTCCTTTCTTACTGCTTAACCATATGAAAGAGTATTTTGTTCTCAATTGCATAATTCCAGTAGTTGAAATCTTTGAGTCTGATTCTGTTGGCTGATACTGATTGTGTCTTGTTTCCTAGCTTTGTATACCTGAGTGTGTGTGTGTGTGTGTGTGTGTGGTGAATTAATTAACCAATTAGTTGATTAATTTTCAAGTGTGAGCTGCTCATTTTTCTCATAACTTGGGGAGGATTTTTCCAGGTCTAGGTACAGATGAATTTAGCTATGTGCCTGAGGTATTACCAGCTATGACCCTTAACATTACATGCTCTGTTTCAGGGTGTTTTGGGACTCTGCTTGTTGTATGGATTGTGCTGCAAACTTGCATGAGTTTTGGTTGGTTGCATTGAATCCTTAGGTTTGATACCCGCCTCCCCCCCCCCATCCAAGATTAGGGACAGGCAACTTTCCTTGTACTCATCCAGGAACACAGTTTAATAGGTTGTTTGGGGTGGTTATGAGGGGCAGGATCTCTTCTGTGTGTAGTCCCACTGCTTGTAAAGAGCACATAGGCTGAACTTGGGCAGTTTCCCTGTTTGCTGTGGTCATTCCTGCAGGATCTTAAACCAGAGCACAGATACTTGAGTTAAACAAGTGATTGAAAGGCAAAAGCCAGCTTCAGGGCTTGGCTTACTTTATAAGAATCACATTCAGTCTGACCTCTATATCTGACCATATGTGCCTATAGGTTTATATGTGAGACTACATGTGTATGTAGGTATATATGGAACAATGTGTGCACATGTATACATATACAGGTACATATATGTAAAGAACAGATGTAAAAAACATTTTAAAGAGATCATGGTGTCAGGGTGTTGGGCAGTGTAACTGGTTCCTTCCAGTGCTATTGTAACCCATTAGCCCATACTCACACATCTGCTCCTTTAATCCCTAGCCCCCTTTTCTTGGGGGGGGGGTTGGTAAATGTAGGTCTGGGAAGCTGGATGTGTTTTATTTATTTTATTTTATTATTTCATTTTTATTAACATATAGTGTAATATTTTTTTCAGGGGTATGGGTCTGTGATTCATCAGTCTTACACAACTCACAGCGCTCACCATAGCTTGATGTGTTTTAAATGAGGAGGCAGAAACTTCCTGTGTCTGAGAAAGCAGTGGTTTGTAGACCTTTTAGGTAGTAACTAGTCCTCCACTCAATTAGCAACTTAGTCTGTGTTTTACTGATGAGGTTAATGGATGTTAACTTTCACGTCAAACAGATGAAACAGCATCCCCTTAGAGGTAAAGTTAGCCTTGTAACCAGGCCATCATCTTGTTGCAGACCTCAGGTCTTATCAGGCTGTACATCAGCCCCACCTGGGGAAATTTACAAACGAAACAGCCTGGAAGTCACCCCCAGAAACTGATGCCTCTGGTCCGGATGCAGTCTGGGGCATCAGGAGTTCTAACAACTCCCCAAGTGCTTCTCCTGTGTAGATGAGGTGGAGGATTACTTGGTAGTAGTTAATTTACGCTGGTGCCACATTCAGACTGACTGAGTTCAAATCCTGGCCCTGCCACTGATAGATGTATGACCTTAGGCAAATTTCATAATGTGGCTCAATTTGTTCGTCTATAAAATGGAGATGATGATCGTAGGACCTATGTCTCAAAATGTTGTTGTGAGGATAAAACTAGTCCATACATGCAAAATGTATGGACTAGGGGCTGCCACAAAGTAAAAAGTTATTCTTGCTACTTTATAGATATTATTGATACAAAATTATCACTGTAATTGAACATTTCTGTCTCAAAAGCATTTTGGGGTGTTAAAATTTAAATCTTGTTTTGAATAGTACCAACCTAACTTTGGTGTTAGACTGGTTTTGCTTGATTTTCTATTCCATAGTTTTATTTAAAAGTTAGTCATAATCACCCTCTAAATTTAGGCAATATCTGCTGGAAATCATTTAAGATTTTTTTTTCCAAAAGTCTACAAAAATTAAATCAAGGTACTTGCAGAGAAAAGATGGAGAGCTTGTTGATAGCCTAAAGAAAGTGCCTTCCCTCCCTAACAGAGAAGAATGTACAATAGGGAGCTTTTCCTCAAACTGGAAATTAGTGCCTTCATAATGATTTAACATATGCCATTATTGGTGAAAATATTCAGAATTTTAGAGGAAAGCTTAACATAAATATCTGATTTTTCTGAAGTTGCACTGGTGTAAGCCTGTTTTCCTGAGGATCTACATACCCTATGCCTTTACTTATTTTCCAGTGTCATCTCAGCGGTGTCTCTGTCATATAGAAGGTGGTTTAAATGTTTGGTGTTCTAGGTTTTATATTTTTACTCTCCCTCAAGTGAATAGTAAGACAGTCATCAACAGATATTACATTTATAAGTCATATTATTTTCCCATTAAATTACTAGATAATTTCAGAGAAACTTTATTCCTACTTTCAACTGGCAATGCCCCTAATTTCAGGTCCTATATTTAGCTTCTCTTCTTAACTGATGTAGAAACAAACATTTATTTTTTTAAAGATTTATTTATTTGAGAGGGGGTAGGGAGGAGGACACATACAGGGGAAGGGGCAGAGGGATAGAGAGAATCTCAAACAGACTCCACACTGAACAGAGCTTGATGCTTGATCTCAAGACCCTGAGATCAGACCCAAGCCCACACCAAGAGTTGGACGCTTAACTGACTCCCCACACAGGTACCCCTGGAAACAAACTTTTAAATGAACTACCTTTTTAAAGAAATATTTTAGTAAAGGATCTTTTGTAATGTAAATCATGTTTTGTTCAGGATTTTCTGGAAAAACCTGCCATGTTCCTTAAGTCCTTATCTCTAGACACAATATGCTTTCATTTATTTTTGGGGGGTAAAGGCATGTGCAAATATAATTTCTGATTATTTATCTCTGTCTGACCTCTCCAATTAGGTATCATTATCATTAAGAAAATCAGCTACTTTTCCTAGCAAATTTAAAAGCAGACCAGTACTTGGGACATCATACTAGTCAGAGCATTTATGAAATATTATTTAATTTCTTTGTTCTCATTGTAAAGAGTCATTTTCACTAATTCATAAATTCATGTCTTTGTTTATTATTTGTGTGCCCAACAGAATAATGATACAATCTTGCACTTAAGAATTTTATAACCTAAGAAAAAAATATATATGCACACATACTATGTCTGAAGTTATGAACAGACACAGGATGAATATGGAATCCAAATAAAGCTCTTTTACATTGTTTCTCCCATGATCTAGCTGGTCTTTTCTTTCCCACAAAGGAGAATAGATTGCTTTTTATTATAAACATAGTACATGTTCACTGTAAAAGAGAGATAAAGGTATCTAAAAGAAAGAGAAAATTACCTGTGATTCCCCCCACCTAGAAGTAATGACTATTGTTAACGTTTTGTTATTTTCGCTTGTAAATTTTTCTGTGTTTTCACAGGCTGAACTTTCTTCTTATGGGCATTTCCTCTGTGCATTGCTAGGTTGCTACAATTGTTGCAATCCCACACCAGTTTATGTAGGTCATCCAACAGCAGAGCAGGTGGACTGAATCCTCATCAACTGACTTTATGGGTTCAACCAAACTCAATGGAAGGAACAGAAGTCAGGAATACTCAGGAGTTCTTCTCAACACAGTGCTCAAGTCAATTGTGTGCATTCTTCAAATTATAAGACTTTTTCCCTTTTGAAGGAAAACAGTCTCCCAGACTCCTACCTAGACCTTCTCTCCAAGAGATTTGGCCAGATCACGTGTGAATTTACTTCTCTCTTCCCAGCATTTGCATTTTGCTCCTTCCTTTTGTAATGCCATTACTAGAAGGAGGATGGCCAGTGCCTGAGCAAGCTTTCGGGGTGGGGGTGACGGTTCACTGTGCAACCAACCGGGGCACCCTAACCCTGCATGGCTCTCTTCCCGTTTGGTTTCTCAGTCCACAGGGTAAAAAGGAGGAAATACTCTGTACCCATACCTTTCTTGTGTTCTTGTTTTATTGTCCTCACTCTAGCCTTATTGCTAGTTTTTCCTTCCATTTTTTAATTTAAGTTCTTTTCATTTCTCCTCTTCAGTATAGTTTTAGTCTGAATTTCTCCACTGATTGGTACTGACCACTCAACCATGGGTCAAGTTATACTTGATGATTTGGTCTGTTTACCTCTTCTCCCTTAATGGATATCTTTATTTCCCTACACCATTGTAGATACATCAAAATAGTTTTTAATAGTTACGTAACATTCCATTGTATGGAAATCCCATTACTTATATAATCAACTGTGTGGCATTGGAGTTGTTTTCACTGTTTTTAATATTCTGATTAATACTATAATGAACATCTTTTTACTTGGGACTTGTTTCTAGGTGCAGGATTGCTGGATTAAAAGATGTCTAATGTAACAGATACCTGTGTGTGTGTGTGTGTGTGTGTGTGTGTGTGTGTGTATTCTTATATGTATCCAAATTATCCTACAGAAGAATCGTATTAATTTACATTCCTGCAAACAAGGCATTATAATTTCCCAGAGCCTTGCCAACACTGGTTATTCACAATCCTTTTAAGCTTGTAATTAAGATAAAAATATATCAATTTATAATTATTGACTGATAAAATTGAGGATCTTTCCATATCATTCTTAGACTTCTGTATATGAGTTTCCTCTATATATTTTTGCTTACTTTTCTGTCGAATTGTTTTTCTTGTTGATATGTAATGGCTCTGCATATAGTAAGAATATTAGTCTTTACCTATTATATGTAGTACAAATAGTTTCCCCAGTTGCCTATTAGTTGTTTAACCTTAGTTTAGTGTTTTTCTTTCTTCTGAAATGTTAAATTTTATGTAATCATATCTTTCAGTCTTTTCCTTTATTGTTTCTGGCTTTGATGGCATGCCTAGAAAGCCCCTCCCACCCCAAAGTTATCAAACTATTGGGAAATGATGTTGAAATGCCATGTTTAATATTTACTAAGTGCTCCTGCATAATTTGGTCTACCTGGAAGCACTTTAATTCTGGCTTTATCTGCTCATCTGCTCCTCTGTCTGTTCCTAACTATTGTGGCTACAGCAGGATCCATATTTATATCTACATAGAAAGCCATATCACTCTATATAAAGCAAACACACCTGTTACTCTTCTTCAAATCTTTTTCTAGTCTATTCTTGAATATGTATTCTCTTAAATGAGTGTTAAACATTTTGTAATGTTCCAAGAAGGATTCCCTTGGTGCTTGTGTTTAGGTTATATCAAATTTTTAGCTAATTCATGTATCTTTGTAGTATTGTCTCCCAGCATGTCCAAGCCAGCACGTAGGCATTTTCTGTCTTTATCTCTTTAAGCTTTTTCACATTTTCAGTAATGGTATAAAAATTCGCAAATCCCTCTGCACTGGGATTCCTTTCCCCCAGCACCCTCTGATGGCTCCCAGGCCCCCAGTGCCCAGGCTACTAGATCCACACTGTCAATTTCATCCTCCCACCATCGTGGTTGTAGCTTATATCTTAGATTTTATTTCTTCCATCTTCTACTTCTTATTTTAAATTTTGTTTTCTCTCTCCTCCTTTTATACTTTTACTGTATTTATCAGAATCTGTAAACCTCCTTTGCCCCTAATAATAATTTATTAACTCAACGGATCTCTTTTGTCAATGCTCCTCTTTCTGTTTTTAACAGCCAGATATTGAACTGCATTTCTCCACCAATATACGAAACTGAAAGAGCCTCTCAGATGTCCTCCCTCAACTCAAGTGTTTATTACTGTGCTCCAAGCCCACATACTCTCCTGCCGTTGAAGTAGAGCATTTAGAAGACTTCTGTGTCCTTATTTTTCCTCCTTTCTTCCTTGAAAATTCTGAGGCTAATTGAATTAATCTAGAATTTTAGTTTTAAGATACTGTTAACTTTTGGGGCACGTGGCTGGCTCAGTCAGTGGAGCGTGTGACTCTTGATCTAGGGGCTGTGAGTTTAAGCCCCCCATTGGGTGTGGAGCCTACTGGGAGGGGGAAAAAAAAAGATACTGTTAACTTCTAAGTTGTTTTACAGCATGTCCTTGTTGTTTAAAGTATCAAAGCTTTTAAAACACATCACTAGGCACATTTATATTCTCTACTTACCTACATTATCATGTATTTTACCTGTTTCTGCACTCGTTCTTCTCCATCTAAATCTTGAGATCTTTGCTTCCATGTAATTTTTATTTGATTGGGATGCTTTCTTAAAGCCCACCTTTGGTATACTTTTTTGAGTTTGT
This sequence comes from Lontra canadensis, assembly GCF_010015895.1. Lineage (NCBI taxonomy): Eukaryota > Metazoa > Chordata > Mammalia > Carnivora > Mustelidae > Lontra > Lontra canadensis. The sequence goes on from NW_022631092.1 coordinate 4,747,385, forward strand.
TTCTAAAAGTATCTTTTTTCCCCTCAGTTGTGTGGTCCTGGATTGCCCTTCTTTTCCTCCACTGGATGTGAACACTGCTTCATTGCTGTCAACCAGTCAGTGTTGCTGAGACGAGAAGTCTGATGTTTGATGAATTATTTTCTTTTTCAAGTTACTTGCAGAGGCTTTAACCCACTGAGCCACCCAGGAGCCCCTGTTTCAAATATTTTTTAAAGTATTTTTTTAGAGTAGAGTATATATTAAAATACTATCTAGAAGACTAGAGTTGGAGTTATTCAATCATTTATTCATTGTACTTAGACTGTTGCCTATGAATGAGAGGAGATGAGATAGAAGGAATGCCAGAAACGACAGAAAGACGTTTTGTGGGGCGGGGAAGCATATTTTACAGTTTCAGTGAAATGAGTCCTGGATCTCAGTATTGTTTTGTCAATACTTCTAGTGCACAACACGATAGGAACATTGCATCAGGAGCTTGGGCTGCAGGTTACAGAGAACCCCAACTCCAGTTGGCATAAAGAGAATTGAAATAGTTCCACTCCAATAACAAGGCTCCTTAGCTTTTTTTTTTTTGTATACATATAGCTAACATACAGTGTGTATGTATATATATTATTATATAATATTTTTTGTTATGTATATCTAACATACAGTGTGTGTGTGTGTGTGTGTGTGTGTGTGTGTGTGTGTGTGTATTATTCCAGATCAATGTGGGGCTTGATCTCATGGCCCTGAGATCATGACCTGAGCTGAAACCGACTCAGGTGCTTAACTGTCTGAGCCACCCAGGTGCCCCTACAGTGTTATTTTAGTTTCAAGGGTATACTGTAGTGATTCGACAGTTCTCTGCGTTACTCAGTGCTCAGAAGGACAAGTGTATTCAAGGCCCACTCAGCTATCCCCCAGACCAGGCTGTCATGCGGTCACATTGAGGGTACAAGTCCAGGTGTGCTCACGCCTGGGTCCTCAGCTCCAGATGTTACAGTGTCCTCAAGAATGAGAAATGCCATCTGCCTTTTGCAGCCCTTATTTCAGAGTGAGGAAGTCTACTCGGGGACTGGGGTAGTCTGGAAGATGGAGGGGAAGTCATCACCCCAGGGAGCAGAGACGTTTGCTTGTAGCTGTACCTCCGAGCCTCGGGGTGGAGAATTAGCAGAAATTCTCATTGCCAAAAGTAGCCATAGTCATGTGACGAAGTCTCACGATGCAGGGGCCTTTGTAGTTTCTTTGCTTCCCAAAACAGTGGTTTTGGAGTTGGGAACATATCAGGACTTTCCGGATTAAGCAGTGAAGTCTCTTCTGCAAGTCCTAGCTTGACCGCTTTGAGAAGTTCTTTGGCTGCTTTCTGCTGTGGGTCCCTCATCTATAAAGTTAAAGGGTTGACTAATACGAACACACTGATGATGTAATTCCCCTTGCCTCAGATAAAAATAAATAAATAAAAATAAAAAAATTTTTTTAAAAAAGATCATTTTCTCAATTCAAGAGAATGTGCGATTGTGATGGTAGCCGCAGTGAGCATCTGCTGGGGCTTCTCTTGTCTGTAGCAGCCGATGAGCAGTGTGTCAGTTGACACCTCTCAAGCCTGCATAGACCTGGTCAAAGCTCATTTATTGATTTTTTTAAAAGATTTTATTTATTTATTTGACAGAGATCACAAGCAGGCAGAGAAGCAGGCAGAGGGAGAGAGAAGAGGAAGCAGGCTCCCCGCTGAGCAGAGAGCCCGATGCAGGGCTCGATCCCAGGACCCTGGGATCACGACCTGAGCCGAAGGCAGAGGCTTCAACCCACTGAGCCACCAGTCGCCCCTCATTTATTGATTTTTCTGCTGAAACTTGCTCGTATATAAAATACAGAGACCAATGTTAATTTTCACCAGCTCAGTGTATAATATTGTGGCTGCTCGACTCCCTAAAGTCTAAGTTGTTCTCAAATATTAAGCAGAATGGAAAAATACTTAAATATTTGATCAGGTGGACAGCCTTTCCGGAAGGGTCATACATGTGTGCACATGATGTTTAACTCCAGATCCCCTGGTCACAGCCCTGATCTGTTTCTAGGCCTAATTTGACATGCAAGGAGGCCCCCCCGCCCCCCCCCCCACCCGTGGGCAGCACTAGCTTCACTGTCAGCATGGAGGTGTGCTGATTACCTAGAATGTGCCTTATTGGGAGTAACCTTCTTCCTCACAGATCATGGTAGAGACTCCAGATATGTAGAAAGACTTAAGAGTAATTCCTGTTCCAAGAGTAGGGTGTGAGGGGTGGGAATCAAGAAGGCAGAAGGGAAAGGAGTTAATGCTATCTTATTTTAATCCCATGAGGTCATTAGCATTGCCTTAACTTGTGTGTGAGGAAATTGTTGCCCAGAGAGGTGGAGTAACTGGCCCAGCGGCTCCAGGATTAGTTGGTAAAGCAGCGATTCCAACCCAGGGCTGTTTGTTTCGAACAACTTGGTCTTTGTTCAGAAGCCCTGAGCACCAGGCCCACCTGTGAGACAGGAATCCTGCCCAGGGCTCTTCTGGTCCATCCTTATTTGAGCAAACAGGTTATTTCCAAGAGTGTGGACGCTAGGGCTATGCTTACTAGGAAGGGAACAAGCAGCAGAAGGGTTCAAATGATCCTCGTGAGAAGGAACTTTCTTGACTTGAAGCCCGTTATCTCTGCTTCATGGCACAATAAATGAGAAAAGTTTGTCTCTCTTGGGCTTTCTTATAGTTGTGTTTGTCTCTCCTTTTCTTGCATAGAATGACAAGACTGTCATGTTTATTTCTGTTCTTTCCTCTTAGAGGCATACTAAAGTCATTTTTTTTAATCTCAGAGATAAAACATAATGAATGATTACTCTCTTAGAAAAGACTCCAATTAAGTTGTGTACCCCTCCAGAAGAGAAGCAGGGCTGACCAGTTTCTGCCTCCTGTGCTGTATGGCTAGGATACTGTGGAGGATAAAGCAGTTTTCCCAGAATGCTCCAGATCTCAGAGATGCTTGCGGGTGGACACCTGGACCCTCCTTTGGCCTCAGGGCATCAGAGTTTTTCTCCCCCAGTGTTTGGGTTTCTTACTTCTAATTGATGACAACCTGGTTGTTGGTGTTCTCTTTGCATTCATGCCTAACTCCTCACCTCCAAAGGAAGCTGGACAGACACTTTACTTGAGGCTGGTTATGTCCCCTTAGCATCTCTGACAATGTTCCCAGCAATATTCTGCTTGCTTTTTTTTTTTTTTAAGATCTTATTTATTTATTTGACAGACACAGATCACAAGTAGGCAGAGTCAGGCAGAGAGAGAGGGGAAAGCAGGCTCCATGCTGAGCAGAGAGCCCGATGTGGGGCTCGATCCCAAGACCTTGAGATCATGACCTGAGCCGAAGGCAGAGGCTTAACCCTCTGAGCCACACAGGTACCCCTATTCTGCTTTCTCTTAAGGGCTTCTCCCTTTCTTCTGTGCTCCTACAACTTCTCTCTTCACCCTACTGCACTTCATCAGGATTAGCACATTTAATTCTTCTTCCTTTCAAAAAAATCCATACCTGAACGCTGACCAGGAGAGTTATGGGGTGCGTTTCAGGCATGTTCTGACGTATATGAAGTCGACCTGTTCCTCTGCAGTTAAATAACAGAATAAACTCTTAAAAAACTGCTCCCTAAAAGCATGCAACAATAAATACAAGTTTAGTAACTGGAAGTTAAAAATAAAAGTTTTCCTCTTGGGGCACCTGGGTGGCTCAGTGGGTTAAGCCTCTACCTTCGGCTCAGGTCATGATCCCAGGGTCCTGGGATCAAGCCCCTCATCGGGCTCTCTGCTCGGTCGGGAGCCTGCTTCCTCCTCTCTCTCTCTGCCTGCCTCTCTGCCTACTTGTGATCTCTCTTTCTGTCAAATAAATAACGAAAATCTTTAAAAAAAAAAAAGTTTTCCTCTTGATTCAGTTTCTAATCAGTCAGCTCAGTAGTACCTGGAAATTTGCAGCTGATGAGCAAGACCCCCCAAACAGTTAGTGGTCTTGACTGGGAAATACCTATGGCTCTTAGGGCCATGCTTATAAAATACTGAATTAGGGAGACTTGGAATAATTTACTGTATGTTTGTCTCCTTCAACAGTTCAGATGAAATGCATTTTTAAAAAAACAGAACTCAACAGAATATTATGTAGTAAAACTCAAATCAAGTATAAGTACACTCCACACAGGTAAATCTTAGTTATGACTGGGTGGAAAAGGACGTTCCAGAAGAACACAATGTGTGCGATAACTTTTCCATAAAATTCTGAAATAGGAGAACTTCAATAATAACCCTCCCCCCCTTTTTAAAGAAGAACAGAAACGCACAGGTCAGGAAAGTGGGTACAGCAGGGGTTGGGGGAACGCAGGAATAACTCTTGGTTTGTTCTAGGTTTTGGATAAAATTATAGGTTCATGGCTCTTCATTAAGTTATTAAAACTAACTTTTTTCGAAGGCTCCATGTGGGCCAAGGGGAATCCTTTCTCCTGATTATAAACAACCAGTTCTGATCATGAAAGATCTTTCCAAGCAAGTCACGTGGATGAGCTCATCCCTTTGAGATTTCGGATTTTTAAAGCTTCTGCTCTTCCGTATTTCTATTTATGACTCTAGTCCTCAGGGAGCTGTTAAAGAAAGGATTACTGAGTCACTTGTTAAAGATGGTAAGGAGAACTTCATTCACGGGGCTGCTACAGGGTCATTCTGCTATAGGGGAGAGAGATCAGGCCCAGCTCTGAACATGGCAAGGCCAGGTGGGGACTTAGAGCCAAAGAGCAACGTGAGGATCAGTGGACACAAAATGAGTAAGGGGAAACATCAGGGGGTAAGGAAGGTTCTTGCTGAAGGCAGGCTGGCAGGATCTTGAAGGTGGGAGATGAAGAATTGGGTCAGATATCAAGGGTGATCAGATGCCAGGCTGGGGGACTTTCCCTAAATGGTCTCAGCAAGATTCTTGCTAAAATTGGAATAAGCAGGCTAAGGACAGAGACCAAGGGCAAGGCCAGGTCTGAAAGAGGACTCAGAGGAATGTGACTAAGGTTTGGTCGGGAGAGAGTCTTTGTCCGAGCCAACAGGCCTCTAGCTACTAGTGGCAGAAATAAAGGTCAGAGAAATCTTAGAACCAGGTGGCCAGGTGGGAATGGGCAATCCACGAGATAAAGACCTGCGAGCAAGAGTTTATGCCAGGGGCTAAGCAAAGAGAAGACCAGAGTCTTTTTGAAACATCTCTTTCTTGGGCGCCTGGGTGGCTCAGTCAGTTAAGCATCTGCCTTTGGCTAAGGTCACCATCCTGGGATCCTGGGATCCAGCCCCGCATCAGGCTCCCTGCTCAGTGGAGAGCCTGCTCCTCCGTCTGTTTCCCCCTCTCCCTCTGCTTGCAGCTCCCCCTGCTTGTGTTCTCTCACTCTCTCTGTCAAATAAATAAATAAATAAAATCTTTAAAAAAAAAAAATCTCTTTCTCTGCATTGAAGATAAAACCTTGTTTTTAAAAATAAAGGCGCTTGCCCCATGCCTCTGTGTTGCCAGGTGTTGGTGGCGGGGTTTTGATCTGGTGGCATCCTCTGCTCATTGGTGATCTCTGGGACACAATGTGTTCACAATGTGGGTGCCAGTCACCTGAATTATGGAGGCAGCTGCCAGCGGTGATGCATTCCTGCTGCTCGTTATCACAGAAGCGTGTTACTGGGTGACGGGCTCCTTGGCCTGCTCCAGAGGCTGGCAGATGTCAGCCCCACATTCCTTACCCAACCGCACATTCCCATTAAGCCTTCTGCTCTCTTTGGTGAACAAGTGGAATTTCATTTGAAAGGATTCATTAAAATAATTTCACGTACATTTACTGACACTATCACCATTGTCTTTTGTCTGGACAACCGGTGGGTCTCTGTGTCTCTGCTCCCTTCAGGCACTCCTCGCCTCCCCACCGCTCCCACCCTGCCTCCCTGTGCCTTCCTAGCCCATCCTGTCCTCCTCCTGAGTGAGCTGTTGAAGACTTAGATCAGACCATGTCATTTTCTTGCTTAAATAAAACTCTCGAGCGGCTTCGCATTTTCCTTAGAATAACGTCAGCATTTTCATCGCATGCCTTTGCGCTCACTGCAGTCAGTGAGCGACTGCCTGTGCCCCTCACCTCATCTGCTGCCTCTTTCCCCTTGTTCTGTGTTCTCGACACCCTGGTCTCCCTTTCGTTCTGCAGTTGCCCCGAGCTCACTCTCTGCTCAGGGGCTTCGCACATGCCGTTCCCTCTGCTACAATGTTCCTGCTCTAGATCTTGGCGCAACTCTGAGATTCTCATCATTTCTAGGTGGGCCTTCCCCGGCCACCCTGCTTGAAGCAGCCCCAGCCCCACTCGGAAGGATACTATCTCTCTGTGACTTTAGGTTCTCTTCCTTTCGTTCATTGCTCTCTGACCTCATTCTGCTCCTGTGTGCCCCCAGAGAGAATTAATTTCCACAAGGAGAACTAGAATTTTGACAGGTTCACGATTGGGTTCCTGTAGCCTCGAGCATGACCTGGGGCATGGAAAGCATTCGGGAAATGAAAGCAGGACTGAAAATGGAGACTTCCCCACTGCCCTGGGTGTCTACCACATAGGGAACCAAATCAGATCGCTCCCAGTATGAGCTTGAGGGAGGCCTTCCTGTTTCTCTGGAATAATATTACAAATGATGGAAAATAAGTTCACACAGCTGGAACAACCCTAAGTAATTCTGTGACCCGCCGACAGACATTTAAATATTGCCAAAAGAATTAGGCCAGGATCACATGACCTGTGTTTATATTCTACACATCGTGCATTAGTTTCCTGATGATCAGAACTGGGTTAATGAGTCCACGCTGTGTCTTTCCTGTTAGGGATATGAAGATTATCTGCTCTATCCAATTTGGTTTTCTAAGAAGAGGAATCACTATTGAATTTAAAAAGCAACTTCCCTGCCCTGTTTCCTAATCTTTTTTTTTTTTTTTTAAGATTTTATTTATTTATTTGACAGGCAGAGATCACAAGTAGGCAGAGAGACAGGCAGAGAGAGGGGGAAGCAGGCTCCCGGCCAAGCAGAGAGCCCGATGCGGGGCTCGATCCCAGGACCCTGGGATCACGACCCGAGCCGAAGGCAGAGGCTTAACCCACTGAGCCCCCCACCCAGGCGCCCCTTCCTAATCTTTTGATAGAAATGTTCTAGTGGAGAAAAAATATTTACTAGAACCAAATCGTTTCGAGTTTTGTTTATGTTAATGCATCTTCATTCCTTTAAGGACTGCTCCAAGGCAAGCGGCAGCAGGGAAGAGGATGATTCTCATCTTTTCTCACAGCCTCCCCCCTGGTCAGGGCAGGACCACTTTTTTGGTTTTTTTTAACCAACTCACAGTTCAGTGTGGATGGGAACTCCCTCGGCATGCATGGGACCGTCCTTCCATCTCCCCTCACACAGCTGAGCTCCAGATCCCTAGAGGGGCTGATGGAAGGGAGAATGGAAATAGCCTTAGAGTGAACTGGTACTTTTGGGAGGCGTGCTGTAAGATGTTCGGTAAAGGGAACACATCAAACGTTATTAACAGCAAAAATACTTTAAGAAATCTAATTTCTACACCATAACCCTTGGCTTCTCATTAAACCAGACTGGGCATAGATTTAGAAATAAGTGAGTGAGTAATGCCTGTAATGGTCTTCTCGTTTCGAACCACTGACCTGGAGTCAGATCATCTGAAAATGAGTTCCAGGTGGAGAAGAGATGGAAAGAGAGTTCACCTATTAGGCTCTCTTGGAGGTGTTTGTACATCTCAGTCCATTCTCATGTCTGTGTGAGACAGATCTCGCATGTTCCATTTAACAGTTGTGCAGACAGAGGCTCTGTGGTTTGATAGAACCTGCCCCTACGTGATCGTGCTGGGGCTGGCACCCGAATTTGCAGGCAAGATCCCTCCTTGGTCCATTACAGCATTCACTGCCTGGCTCCGTCACTTAAAATGGAACATCTGGGATATCGGTTTTCTCATGTGTGGAAGGGAGATAAGAAGCCTGCATTACCTATCTCCCAAGGTGATTTAAGAGGCCAATGCTATGTAAAAACAGCTCTGTGAAAACTATGTGGAGCTCTACAAGAATGAGCAGAATAAATAGCTAAGCTTCATTAGCAATGGAAGCCAGAACCCATATTCCACCATAGTTCCTTTCCCCCTTCTACTCTTTCCCTTTGTTCTTCTAACCCCTCTCCTTGAATCCATCTCTTTCCTGCATAGTGACAATCCTTCTTTCCGTTGGGTTGAAGCTGCCCAAGAGGAGGACTGAGCTTTGACCCTAGAATGTACCCTCTTTCTCTTATTCTGTTCAGTCTTCAACTCATTATGCTAAGGCTTTGCCCCCTCCACTCTGCTGAAATACCAGTTATTTTACAAGCACATGAGGTATCTGTGCCCCCAATTAGGGAAGAATGCATCCCTTTCCATGAGGGGATGAGCACAAGGCAGGCTGATATTCTTGTTCAGTCAACAAGTTGTGCAACTATATTTGGCCAGGGAACACTGCTTTGGCAAGGTCGTCAATGCCTTCGTACTAGAAAAATCTAATAGACACTTACCATACTTCATTTTAAGTTCTTTGTGACATTCAAAAGGGTTAAGAATTCCCTTCTAGGACCAGCCTCCTTTCCTCAGTGAAGCTGATACTAATGTCTCGTGATTCTCCCCTTAACGACCTGGAAGTTTCACTTAGTCTCCTTTACGGCCTTTTTTCCCTCCAACTGCTCTTGGTTCTGTCTTGAGTCCTCCTTTGCTTACATTACCACCACACAATAAGAATTCTTTAAAAGCCTTCAGTAATAGGGCACTGAGTGGCTCAGTCTGTTAAGCGTCTGCCTTTGGCTCAAGCCATGATCCTGGGATCGAGCCCTGCTTAGGTGGGGGGAGTGCGAGAGCCCCTGCTCAGCAGGGAACCTGTTTCTTCCTATCTACCCACCTCCCCATCTCCCCTGCTTGTGCTCTCTCTCTCAAATAAATAAAATCTTTAAAAAATGCTTTCAGTAGTGGCTAGACATAAAACCTGAATCCCTTTAGATTTATGGTGCCTCCATAATTCCCTTGTTGGCAAAGTTAAATGATTTTTATAGGCAGCTCTCCTTTCAATAATCAAATCTATACACGGACCAGTGAAAACTTGCCTGGAGAAGGTTAGGGGAAGGTAGGGCAGTTTCCATGAAGTTCTCTTTTTGGAGACTTCCAGGCTCGTGTACTTGGAATGGAGCATTGGGCAGACCCAGCTTGGCCTTGCTGATGTCCATGCCCTTAATATCTATGTAGGATTGACTCACACCTCTGCTGCCACACTCCATGAGAGTCCTCCATCCTTCCCAGTATCTCTCATTTCCAGGGGCCTTACTTCTTCCTCATCATGGGGGCACAGAAGTCCTGCTTCAGTGATTTCCACGAAGCAGACCTCTCTAAATGAGCATTTGTGAGTGTGGTGGGCTTCACTGAGTTCAGGGAAGAGGAGTGACATAGGAGTTTAAATGTAATAGGGCAGAAGCATCATGAGCAGTGTGAACGGGCTCTCCAGCCTCTCTGCACAAGAAGGGAACTTTCCGTGGCCGCTCCCCAGAGACCATCTCCACCTGCCCTCACTGTGTCTCAGGACCCCGGCCTGCTCTCCCTGCCTGCTCTCACTCAGAGCCCGTGGGCCTCTCTGCCCTGTTGTACTGGTCTTCCCCTAGCCTGCTCTCTACTGCAAGCAGAGGAGCTTAGCCCATTGCCTCCCCAAGAGGAGCCCTGGTCACTGTTGAGGTCCCATTTTCCCTTCCTCACAGGAGGACAGCATTGGATGCACTTAGCTTCTGAAGGGACCCAGTGGAGTGAGGGGCCCTTGACCAACTCACTTCAACTCCCCAGACCCTGCTTAACTCATCCTTAAACCAAGAGACCACAGGAGCTAAGCTCCAAGCTTCTTTGTGGGTCTACACTTCCGTGGTTTTCATCTCATCTGAACTTGGCTTTGATAATGCAATTCCTTTTAAAATGTATTAGAATCCAGATGGCATGCCCATATCCACCATGCAATCTTTTTTACTCCTTTTTCCTCTAAAGAGGATGTAAATAATTTGGCTTCACTTGACTGTGAGAATGGCCTATACAAGCAGGACAGAGATGCTGCTGGGAGAGACGTTGAGAGTGGAAAGTGGCCACGCCAGGCAGGTGGCTGTTTCCCCAGGGCCCCTGTTCTCAGATGGATCCGCTTCCCGGGAGCAAGTAGCGTCTGACCATCAGCCGGCTCTTATGAAAGGCCAGACTTGAGCCTTCTCATCTTTGAGGGAAATAACAGGGAACGTATTACCTCCTGTTCTCTGCTTTCTCTTCTGCAAGACTGGTGATCAAAACCCAATGCCCTGGGACTACGGGAAGGCCATTCCTAAGCAGAGTGGTTTGTTCTAGCCCATGTTTTTTTTCTTTTTCTTTTTTTTGAAGGATTGCTATGAAAAAGGTCCACTTGAAGAATATTTTTGTGGTGTTTACTTTTTAAAAAATGAATTTATTTTGAAACAGCTTTAGATTTACAGAAAAATTGTGAAGGTAATTCAGAGAGGTCTCATAATACTGGCGTATCCAGTTTTTCCTCTTATTAATATCTTACGTTCGGATAAGGAATTTGTTACAGTTAATGAATCCATATTGATATATTAGTATCAACTGAAGTCTGTACCTTTTTCATAGTTGGTCAGTTTTTACCTAACATCCTTTTCCTATCCCAGGACCCCACCCAGATTACCATGTCACACTTAGCTGGCATGACTCCTAGTCTCCTTGGAGTCCTCTTGTCTGTGACAGCTTCTCAGAATGCTCTTGTTTTTTATTTTAAAATACTCCAGGCATTCAAGAAAGTGTCTGTATGTGTGTGCATGTCTGTGTGAGCACGTGTACACACATGCACGGCACATGTGTATACACATGTATGGGTGGGTCGAGAGGGAGGGAAGAGCCATATAACCACCATTCAGCCTCAGAAGCAGAACGGCAGAGATATGACTGACGCCCAGTGTGTATCCTTCTCAATCCCATTCTCCTTCTCTTTCTAGAAACAAACCAACCTCTTAAATCTGGTGTATTTGTCCCATGTCTATCAGAACAACTATACATAGTATTCTGTTGCCTGATGTGCATGTTACTCTTTAAGCCTTATTCTCTGTAAGCCTATTTTACACATAACCTTTTTTCATCGACATTGCTCCAGTTTATTTAAAATTTTAAATCAGATTCTATTACATGAATCCGCTGTCTTGCGGGTGGACATTTAGGGTTGCTCATTCTGGCTGTTGCCGAGGTCACTGCAGACAGTGCTGAGACGACAGGCTTTACTTGTCACCTTACGCACGGGTACAAGTGTTGTACATGGCGGTTCAGGAAAGGGGATTTCCGGGTTTCAAATTTTGTCTTTGACAAAACCGTTTATTCATTTATTTAATAAATATTGATTGAAAAATCAAAAATGGGTCAGAGACAGAGCCAGGCTCTGGAAGAAGACAAAAAATCCCTCCCTCCTCACGGGGTTTACAGTCTATTTGGGATGACAGACGTCAAAGAAGTCACTAAAGGTGTGTATGTGCTACGCAGTTGTATTCTAAAAATACAGAACAATGAATTGTGTGCCATGAAGAAAGATAAAGGTGATTGAGATGTGATGAACCTTAGTATTTCTTGTACCCTAAATTACCAACTGAATTCCCTACCAGGACAAAGCTTCTCTCCTATTGAATAGCTATGCTTCCTTTTATCTATGGAAGCAACAGAAAGCAAACCCTTTCTCTTTTTGCCTTAGCTACCAGGAATCTCACATCTGAATGTGAGTGCTGCAGGGTCTGGCTCCTCCCCGTTACATGTACTGGATTTACCTTCCGGCTTTATGAATGGACTTTCATCTATTTTTGCATGCCATCTTTTGCACACCAAGCCACTTTAGAAATAACTTAGGTATAAATCATGGAGACAAGACAAGCTCTCAATAAGCCATTAGTCATCTTCAGTTGAGCTTTTCAGAGATGAGCGGCCTTCCTTTTCCTGGGGTTTGTGTGTTGGTGGAGGGGTCTTGCTGTGCCGACATGCTTATTTGATTTCAATATGAATTCCTCAGATTAATTTATTATCCATCAAGAGGCAATTTGTTCCCTAAATACTTCACTTGGATGATGGTTCTTTTTAATTGCCACCAACACACACACAAACAGAGCCTTAGCAATTCTCCTTGGCTCGGATGCTATCTTTAGGAACATTTGTCTTGCCTTAACTACTCTCCTTTTGAAGACATCTAGTTTTCTGTGACACTGTTTACTTTCATTATGCCTTAATTATGGGATTCTGATAACCATGGAGGAGTAGAGAGACAATAAATAGGGTTTTGTGGGTGATTAAATGCTAAAGCAAAGCTGAGATGTTTGATAACCACAACAGTTGTTTCTGCAAGTATATTCCAAAGGCAGGAATATTATTGCTATTACACAACAATCACGCCAAAAAAAAAAAAAAAAAAAGGCCTCCCACAAGTCACTCCACTCAGTACATTGCGCCTTTGAAAGTCTAATTCTCTTTTATCTGATGTTTTTTTGATCGTCAGTCTGAGTAGTTGGCTCTTCATGGCAGGCTCTTCATAAAGGACAAGTTCTCAGTGCTGAAATGTCATTTATCTAAATGAGTGGTTGAAGTGGGCAAAATGTACCTCATCAACCATGGGGACCACAGTACAGTCTGAAGAAATATTATATTTGAGCGGGTATAATTGAACTAAATCTTACTTGTCAGGTTTTAATGAGTAATCTACCTCTATCAAGCAGAAATGCATTTGATTTCAGGTAACACAAGCACTCACTGGTGGTTTTAGTAACTGGGGTATTTTTTTTTTTCCTCACACAACAAATCTAGAGATAGGCAGTATTGAGGCTTCGTTCAGCTCTTTGGCAGTTCTACCAGCAATCCTGATTATTTTGTGTTTTCTTCCTTGCTCTTCCTACTATGTTAGCCTTCATCCTTACACTTTTTGCCTCATGGTTGCAAAATGGCTGTTTCTGTGACTGCAGGCATCATGTCCACATTTTAAAGATTTATTTATTTATTTATTAGATAGAGGGAGAGAGAGGGCATGAGCAGGGCAAGAGGCAGAGGGAAAGGGAAAGACAGAATCTCTAGCAGACTCCCCATTGAGCATGGAGCTCCATGTAGGGTTTGATCACACGACCCTGAAATCATGACCTGAGCTGAAATCAAGAGTCAACTCTTAACAGACTGAACCACCCAGGTGCCCTTATCATGTCCATACTTTAGAAGGGAGATGTGAAGCAGTGGTGTTGGCCATAGCTCTCTCCTTTTATCAGGATAGCAGAAATTTTGTGAGAACTTCCCCGCAGTCTCGCTCTTAAATCTAAATGGCTAGACTAGTGTTCAGTTTCAAGGATAACACTCTGTATTTAGCTGACCTGTAAGGTTTCAAACAAAGTGGAGGGCACTAACAAGGAACACACAGGGAATGGATGCTGATGGGGCAGGTAATTGCCAATCACCAGCCTATCATGGAAGGCACACCAGAGTTTGCTACTAAGGATCTAATGTAAAAACAAATGTCATCACCATGAAAATGGAAAACTGTTACATTTCCAATGTCATGCCCATTTCAGAGTTAAAAATGGAAAGATAGGAAAGGCTGGTACACTGCCTCTATCAATGTATTTGATTGTTTAATACATGAAGGATGTTGGTGGAGACTAATCTTGCTTTGTTTCTGAAGATTTCGCTTTTGTTTTTCTAGGCTAAAAAGTAAACTTTGAAGACAATTAAGAAAAATACATAGACATATGAAATGAGGCTTGTTAATGCTGTATCTCTTCCCAGAAAATGCACACTCATATGCTTTGATTATCCTTAGGTGATCACTAGGGAAGGGGGTGAGGAATAATAAATAACTAAACTCAAATTTAAAAAGCTCAATTGGGCCACAAATTTCAATCTCATTTGCCATGTTGCTACAGCTAGAAAAGTCTGGTTTAATTTCAGATTTTCCTTTCTCTTCTGTTGATATCTGTCTTCTGGTTCTATCTTGCTGTGTAATAAGTTGCTCTTATAGGGGTTGGCTGCATTTAGCTCGGTTGTCCTTGCTGGGGTTGGGGATGTCTCATGTTCTTGCTCTCAAATGGCAGCTAGGGCTGGAGTCATCTAAACACTCACTGAGCTGAGCATGTCCATGATGGCTCATCACTTGGCTGGCACGTGTCCTCTCCACGTGGCATGGGCTTGTTCTCCTGGTCTGGTGGTTGGGTTCTGAAGCTGAAAGTCCCAGGAGATCAAGGCAGACACTACAAACATTCTTCTGATTTAGCCTTAGAAGTACTGCAGCATTAACCTTCCACTAGTTATGCAGGAGAACCCAGACAAAGTGGGGCAGGAGGCATGGTCCACTGGGGACCATCTTTGGAACAAACTATTACAGTCTCCTTCCTTTTCTCTCCTTGGGGATTCGAGGGCCATCAGAAGCCAGTCAGAAAGAGAAGGAAAGGGTGAAAATACTGCTCCATGCAGCGGGTAATTGAGCCAGGATGGTAAAAATTACTCCCCTAGTACACTTAGAGTATCCTTTCCATGGCCTTCTGCAACATGACAATGGTGGTCCTAAGCTGAACTCTTTAGCTTTATACCTTTTTAATTTTTCCTTCCTTCCTTCCTTCCTTCCTTCCTCCCTCCCTCCCTCCCTCCCTCCCTTCCTTCCTTCCTTTCTTTCTTTTTATATTTAAACTTTATTTTATTTTTTCAGTGTTCCAAGATTCATTGTTTATGCATCACACCCAGTGCTCCATGCAATACGTGCCCTCCTTAATACCCAACACGAGACTCACCCATCCCACCACCTTCCTCCCCTCCAAAATGCTCAGTTTTGTTTCTCAGAGTCCACAGTCTCTCATGGTTCATATCCCCCTCCACTTTTCCTCAAATCCCTTCTCCTCTCCTTCTCCCAATGTCCTCTGTGTTATTCCTTGTGCTCCACAAGTAAGTGAAACCATATGATAATTGACTTTCTCTGCTTGACTTATTTCACTCAGCATAATCTCCAGTCCCATCCATGTTGATACAAAAGTTGGGTATTCATCCTTTCTGATGGCTGAGTAATATTCCATTGTATATATGGACCATATCTTCTTTATCCATTCATCTGTTGAAGGACATCTTGGCTCTTTCTATAGTTTGGCGACCGTGGCCATTGCTGCAATGAACATTGGGGTACAGATGGCCCTTCTTTTCACTACATCTGTATCTTTAGGGTAAATACCCAGTATAATTTTCCCTTTCTGAGCAAAAATAAGTACTAACGTAAAAAAAAATTCTTTTTAACACTTAGAGATGTAAACAAAACACAAAACATACAACAACCTTGAGCTCATATCAAAACCAACCCTGAGCTTTGTTGTTCAATTTCTATTCTTGATATATGAACCTATCCCCATGTATTGGAAGGTCAAGCAGAGAATACCCTATCCCCAAATAAATAAGATCAGAGCTGATTTTACTGACAGCCCGATCTTTTTGCCCAGACCGCATAGACACAGTTCTATACATCAGCACGGGACACAGGCACCGTCAGACATGCTCTTTATGTTGGTCTTTGGTGGTTCTCCATCCTCACTGCTTTTTCACGTGAATGAACAGCACACTAGGGAAAGTTTTAAGAATCTTTAAGGATCTTCAGAGATTCCTGTCTTGCCGAGACACAGGAAAGCCATAATTAGGAAACAGACCAAGAATGAAGAGGTGGAAAAGAGGGCGGGTGTCTTTGTGGCTATAAACTACCAGCTTTCACCCTTCTCCGCCTTGGCATGTGCTGCTGCTGCTACCTGGAACACGCCTTCTCCCCCTCGTCTGCCTGGCAGACTCCTACTCACCCCAGATGCAGCCCAGCTGGCAGCTTCTGCACAAAGGCACCTCTGCTCCCTGGACACAGCCCTCCATGGCTGTGACCCCCGAGCCTGCCCCCGTGTCTCCGTACAGCCCCCTCCCTCACCGGACTGTGGCTTCTTATGGGCTGGGGCCCCCACCACATGGCCCGGTGCCACCAGCCAAGCAGCATATCATGTTCAGAGGCTCAGGAATGTTTGGGGTTACAGTCAATGACCCCAACAAAGTGTTTGTTACGACCCTCAGCAGTAGTGTGTTGGGGTGGCTTATACGCTTCCCTGACCAAATCAAAACAAAACATACTCTAAAAACGAACTAGGACATACCAACTTCTCCAGCATTTACCTGAGATAGCTGGGCTGCAGCTCATTTCAGCTCTTTACCTGGAGCGTACCCCTCTGTCTTCTCTGCAGGCTCCCCTAGCCTCCCCTAGCTCCCCTACCCTACCCCTGTCCTGTCCCAAAGCCCTCTGGTGCCTCAAATGAGTGTCACACAACTGAAGAGTTATGTAGGACGTAATGCTGGCTGTCACTTCACCTGCACGTGTCTATCCTCTTGACTGAGATGGAAGCTCCCGCTCCTACTTCTTCTCTGTCCCCTGAAGATGGGTAAATAGTGGTGTATACAGCAGGCCCTTGCTGGAGTTGCTGTTGACTGCCTCGCACCAGGGCAGTGTGCGGGGATTTGTGGAGCGCTGACGTTCTTCACACCTCCACGTGGCGGGAACGTAGTGGGAACTGATTTTTGGGACGGTATGGGGCTGGGGGACACTGGCTGAAGGACGTGGTTTTTCTCCAAGCTTAAAGAAGACACACTGTCACAGTTCAGGCCAAATTTGTCTCACAAATACATTTTGATTGACCTGCACAGAGTTTTTAGAAACAACTGAAATAGTTCGCAACATTTAATGATCCAGAAACTACTTAAGAATACAGAGTTCTATAGTTCATCTTGAAAATTTGGAAGATTCGGTAAAATTGGGCCTCGATTCCTAATTAGCAGTAATTTGCTTTGAACTAACTGGTGACTGTTCCGTTCAGACAGAAAATGAGCGTCCCTTTCCTTGTCCCCTATAAAATCGCACCTCCACACTCTCCTTTCATTTGTGTTACCTTCTTGCTTCTTAGGTAAATTATTCTAGAAAATGCCTAATTCCTGTGCTGTCATACTTCTAAATGCATAGACCCCTGGTACTCGCAGGGCTGCCAAAGAAACCTCACATATGAGCAGTGTGTATGTGGACTTCTTTCTCAGTGTACACACTTGAAAAGATACAGGACCTCTGTGCATCCCTCAGAATGGTGTGTTTTTTTCATCAGTTCGCTTATTTAACAATGACCATAACCCTTCCCTGTTTACTGAGCACTTAGTATATACTAGTGATTGTTTTGAGGATGTATTAACTCATTAAGCCCACAACAATCCTGCCTGTGAGATCAGGGCTGTTATTATCCCCATCTCACAGATCCTCTTGCCAACCTCCTGTTTTTCAGATGAGAAGCTGAAAGCTCAAGGACCAGGGTCACACAGCAAGGAGGTGGCCTCCATTGCCAGGCTTTCAACTTAGGCATGGGCAAAGGGAGTCACACACCTTTAAGACTTATTTCCAGGACAGTAATAGAATCTTCTAAAGAAGACTTTATGAAGTCTTGGCTTCATAACCATAGCCATAACCATAGCTGGTTTGTGGACATTTAAGTGCGCTCTCAGATATAGATACCTGGTTTTGGGGAAGGATTGTTCCTGTTGCCTATCTGCTGGGCTAGTTCACGACATCAGTAGAAGAATGTGTAGATGCCTCTGCTGTCTTGTTAAACAACAGTCTGCTCAGAAGAAAGTTCCCCCAGTAGGTGGGTATGAGGGGAGGTCCTGATAAAGTATTCAGTATAATTGGCTCTCAGAAGCCATTCTCTCTCTCTCTCTTTCTTTTTTGCATGACTATAAAGGAGGATTTCGTGGTGAAAAACGTGTAGAGTAGCAGATTTAGTTATATCTTTAGTCCTGATCATGACCTTGAATCTTGTCTCTGAAGTCACCTACTGATAGTGCAGGGTTCCCAAATGCTCACAACCCTAGCTCTTGACTGTCCTTCCCTTCCTTCTCCTGCAGCTTCTCCTACTTCCCTTGCTTCTTTCTCTTGTCCTTCTCCTCCCCCCTCTTCTTTTCTTTCCCTTTTGTATCTTTTCCCTTTTGTATCTCTATCAAGATCTTTGAGTGTGAATCCTACAGAGAAAAATATGGTAGTTTCTTCTCTCAGAAGACTAAGTTTAGTGGAGGCATGTTAAAAAAAAATCACTTTTTGAAAAAAAAACTTCACATTACAGACCACATCAATATTCATCAATCATATGTTCCAAAATACACACAGAACAAATGATTCCTAATGAGATCAGAACTGTAATGAAATGGGTCCTCTTGTACGTTATTAGTCTTAAAAAATATTTTAGCATTAAGGAAGTATATGATTGCCACATTATCTGGTGGACAGATCAAACTGTTGTGAACTTCAAATATGTTTGCACTTAAAACACATTGGTCTGTTGAGTTCTAGGCATATTTTAATATCCCATCCATGAGAAAGTTCCCTGAAGAGCAAAAGGGACCCCCAAGGAACACGTTAGGAATGACTCAGGGAGTCCTGGACCAAGACAAGATGTTCAGGGTGTCTGTGGACAATCAGGGTTCCTACAGGATAGATTGTCCACAGGCGGAGGTGGTGTAGACAGCAGGGAGATGAAGAGGGGGAAGGGGGAGTGAAGAGATGTGTAAGCAAGAGTGGACAGAATGAGTTGCTTGGGAAATGGCTGAGATGCAAATTGGTACTTTGGCATAAGAAACATCCATATTTTTGTCAAAACCAATCTGACAGTATATCTCTAAAGCCATCCCAGGACCCATTTCTTTTGAGCCAGTAATGCAATTTCCGGGCATCTCATTTTAGGAAATATTTCAGAATATGGAAAAATCCATATGCATGGAAGTTATTCATTTTAGTTCTATTTATAATAGCCAAAAATGGGGAAGCTTGGCATGTCCCTCAGGAGAGGCATGCTTAAGTAAATTAAAAACATTTCCTTGGTAGAGTGTTACACAGCAATTTAATGATGATCTTTGAAGACTGTGAAGTTAACTTGAAAAATGCTCAGGTAATTGAAAAGGGCAGCAACAATGGCACTCTTGAAACCACGTTTTTTTCATGAACCAAAACTATGTAAATATGCCTAAGGGAGAAAAAAAGATGGGCAGGAAATACAGCTGACTGTGGTGTGTTGGATGTGAGGGTGTGGACTCAAAATGGCGGTTATGATGCTCAGCCTGCTTGTATGATGGATTTGTAATCTCTTTAACTAAGAAAATGGCATAAATTCAAACATTTAACAATAGTGCCATGGTTGAGTGTGTGAAGGACGCAGATGCAGGAGCCTCAGCGGTTCATGTGAGCAGAGTTAATGGAGGTTTTATCTGGAATATAATGTCAGTTGAGTCAGTGAGGTGCGCGGCTTGGACCAAGGGCCCAGGAGATGGACACAAATAGGCTGCAGACATGGGCAAAGGACAAAGAGTGATGGCCCCACTGGGTTGGGAGTTGGGCTTGGACTTGGTTATTTGACCTGCACATCCAGATCCCATCCTATCTCATCTGGGGTGCTGAGGGAAATACTGATTTTTTTCTTTCTTTGGAGGCCCTTTCTTCCAGTTGACTAAGGTTTAATAGGTTTGGGGTTGCTCTCCTTGGGAGCTGTTGATGCCCTAGTAAAAGACTGGGCCAGATATATTAAGACAGCTCTGCCACTGGTCTTGTGAGGATGCTCTCTTGCCTTTGACTCTGGCTAGGATTAATTGTCATTGGACCCATTACTTTTTCTCAAAGTGACGGCAGCAATAATCATTGTAATAGTCCTGGATATCTTTGTTGAGCACATAGAGTGTCAGATGTTAGTATAAACACTCTTGAGCTGGAGGAGGAGACATTTATTACTCTCCCATTTTACAATTGAATGCATGGAGGCTTAGAGAGGTTAAATAATTTACTCAAGATGATACATCCATGTCAGTGGCAGAAATACCATGAACTTTTTAAAAACTTTTTTATTGTTTTAAAAGTAACTTCATGGGCGCCTGGGTGGCTTAGTGGGTTAAGCCGCTGCTTTCGGCTCAGGTCATGATCTCAGGGTCCTGGGATCGAGTCCCGCATCGGGCTCTCTGCTCATCAGGGAGCCTGCTTCCCTCTCTCTCTCTGCCTGCCTCTCTGTCTACTTGTGATCTCTGTCTGTCAAATAAATAAATAAAATCTTTAAAAAAAAATAAATAAATAAACAAAAGTAACTTCATTGGCTGAAAGTTGGCAATCTCATGTCAGTCCCTCAGTTGCTATTTTCTCCCCCTAAAAGTTTACTTGTTCATGAAGTCACAAAGTCTAGGAAGCCCTCAGCCAAAATTGCAGTGGAGATTTGACAGTGGAACAGAACAGTTAAAATTGGAAATGTTCTAGAAAATCCAGACCACAAGATTGCTGTAAGTTTCAGAAGAAGAACCAAAGATTTGGCTTGCTGTTCAGGGTGGCACACTATGTACAAAATATCTTTAGAATTTGATAGTGCCACTATTTAAGACCTAGAAAATAGTCCATTCTTAGCATCTGTGTGGTCCTACTCGTGTCTCCATAAGTGAGGCCCCCTCATAGCTGCGTCCCAACTGTCCCAGCGCTGTCCTTGACCTCTAGGAATCATCTTTAAATACATCTCCTAATTGCGGTAGGAGGATATGTGAGTGTCAAATGTGGCATGCGCTGTATTTAAGTAGGACTTAAGAAGGAAAGAAAAACCTTAACACTTTGACATGATTTTTAAACTGATGGTTTTCCTGGCTTATCTACGCAACTAAATACCTTTTGTGCGATTTTAGTCAAGTTCTTGAAAGCACGGGAGGAAAGCAATCCCTTTTCATCGTATCTCCTTTTTTCCCAGCAGCAGCCGTCATTAAGCTAACTTCTAGCTCCTTCTTGCTTTCTCACATTTATATATTTCTATATTTACAACAATTTAGGGAAAGTTATCATAGTAGCAAACAACTTTTCCCTTAAGTAAAAAATTACAGAAGATCATAATTACACTGTGCCCATCAAGGAAAGAAAATCAAATTGTGCATTTTTTTTCCTTAGATTGAATGAGTAGGCCTGGATTTATTTGCATAGCAGACACAGAGTTAAGAATGTGCTGGAAGCATGCAAGGCCACGTGAAGCCTAGGCTCAGAAATGGTACATCACCACTTCTACCACCTTCCATTGGTGAAAGCAAGTCATTAAGACCAGTCAGTTCAAAAGTGTAGAAACAGAGTCTATGAATGAAAAGTATGGCCTTTTTTATAATCTACCAAAGGAATGACTTTGTCATAGATTATTAACAGAGATAGATGAGTTAATGTAAGTAAAATGCTCAGAAGAATGCTTAGTAGTAATTGCTATTTTTGTTGTTGTTATTATATCTAGATGTTTCTCTAGGAGCTATTGAATGTCCTTTAATCTTACATTTGTTTAGTGTTTTAAAATGATGTAGGAGGAACGGCATTGACTTTTTGGGCCCTGAAAATGTTATTTCTGGGCTGATGTCCTCCGCCATCCAAAACAAAGATATGTGAGATGGGAGAGATGTTTCTTTGGCCTCTCAGAGTCTTCTCTAGATGGTGCTGTTGGCGATTCCCAGGTATCCCGTGTTTTCATGCTTTTTCCTTTCTTCTGTCAAAACTGCTGCCCATCTTTTATTTTTACCATTGCAATGTTTACTAAATATGAGAACTATTTCCCTTTAAAGGAAAGCAGTCTTGTGAATGTAGGTGTGCTGTTCCATTTTTATTATAATGTTACTTAACTATGTGCAAACATAAAGCCATGTATAAACTTATAGCTTATATGCATCTAGAAAGCAAAAATTTGAAAATGAAGTTTTAACAGAACAGACTTAAAAATTAAAGGCAAGAAAAACTTCAGAATTTCAAAGTAACAGCATGAACCTGACATGACAGATGATGTTATTTTTACTGAAATGACATCCTGACTCAAAACCGCCATGGCCTTTGATGCCTTCATTTTCCCACAGTTCTCTCTGTTACGATGACGACGAACCCTTCCATTTCACAGTGTACTGAGACATTATTCATCCTTTGTTTGGTATGAAAGCACCATTTAGACATCAGTTCCACCTCTGGTCACTTCTCCGCAGCCAACAGTAATTAAAGTGGCACTACATGGTGTCGACTTAATTATAAACACAAACAGGAACACGGAAGCCCCTGGCATTGCTCAGTTCTACGATGGCTATATAACTTAGTGCCTTCTACATTTTAATGTGCAGATAAATCACCCGAGGATCTTGGTAAAACGCGAACTGGGGTGGGCCCAAGATTTGGCATTTCCAACAAATTTCAGGTTGATGCTCACGCTGTTGGCCCAAGGACCACTGTGAGTACAAGGATCTGATTATGCCTCCAGGAATATCTTTTAGATTATTATTTAAACAAAATACATAAACAGTGGTTTGGTAGAAAATTCACATGTCATGGATATGTGCGTGGTCCCCAGTCTAAGAATGACTGTGCTAAACCTACAAGGCAGCTAGGTTATTAGAGTGTTATATGGGCCCTGTAGGAATCACATCATGACACTAGGTATGAAGCTGAATGCATTGAATGTTAGCCAGCAGTATATGAGGAACGTGAATTATAGGAAGCCTTCTCTGGACATTCTGGATAGAACTCATAGATGACTCTTTTATCAGTGGGGCAGGCCAGCTGTGGTTTTGCCTCTAATAAATCAAATCTCTCTCTTTTTACCCAAGCAAAACCTTCTTGTATCTTATATCACCACTCACATTTTTCCCGATCTTAGAGTTGAAAATGTGATAGAGCTTCCTTTTTCAATTTTAATGTCCTGAGGGCAAGGATTATGTTCTATTCATGTTTGTACTTTCATGCAGCAGGCACATAAACACTTGTGGAATTGAATTTATTGGCTAGATAACTCTTGTGAATGCCCTTTGCTATTTGCATAACTACGGTTTGATTTTCTTAAAATTCTAGGAATTTTGCTCTCTTTTATATTTCAGGACACTTATTACTTTATTTACTACTTCTGCTTTTACTTTGTTTCTTTCTAGGAAACATTCCCCCAACTTAAAAGTCTGAAGCTCAGCCTCTGAAATTTGAACACATACCACATTTTTGTTCTTGGTTCTGAAGTGCACTTTGCTTTTTGTTTTGGTCTGAGGGTAAATGTTGAGAAGATAAGAAACAGCTTATAGATATTTAGTTGGTAATTTGTGCAACAAAGTTTAATCTTTTCTAAATAGTCCCAGAGCAGTCTTCTGGAGGGAATTCTCGAAGAAGATCCAGTAGAACGAATTTGTCTTTAATAAGAAAGTTCCAGACTGTAGAGAGATACTAAGGTGATAGCCTTGTGCATAAAATATCTTTCCTAGGGGAAAAAAAAAAACAAAACAGTGCCCAACCTTATCAATAAACCATTATAAGTTGTCTTTGACCTGGGCTCCAAGTACATTCTGGTGTCTCTTTTAGATTGAGAAACTCTCAGATAATGACTGGGAGAGAAAGCTTCTGAGGTTACAGAGGGATACCTAGCAAACCTATGAATTCGCTGGATAGCACGTCATTGAGCAAAGAGGGACCAGGTGTATAACATATGAGTGGTAAGGCAATCTTCCCATGGCTTGGCATGATTTTTTTTTCCTAGATTTGTTTGTCAGTCTGCTCTTTTTCCACCCACTCCCGGAGCCCACCTGTCTGTCCATCTGTCCGTCTATCCATCCATTTCACCTTTTTATTGAAAAGTAAGACACAGACTGAAAAAAAACAAAAACAAAAACAAAAACCGAAACAGACAAAACAAGGATAGCTTACTGCAAAGATTCCTGAAGTGTGGTCTCCAGATTAATAACACTAGCATTGTTTTAGAACTTGCTAGAAATACACATGTTTGAGCTTCTGTGTAGACTTTTAAATCATAAACTGTGGAGGTGGGGACTCTGTTATAACAGACCCTTCAAAGGATTCCCAGACATGCTAGAGTTTAAGAACTCAGCTTAGTGAACTTTGGGAAGGTGGACATTTTTGTAACTCACCACCTAGATCAAGAACTTGAACTTTGACAGTCAAGTCAGAAGCCCCACCTGTGTCCCTCATCCCAACCAGAGTTCCTTCCTCCTTCTGAAGAAACCACTATCTTGAGTTTCACAGTAATTACTTCATTGTCTCTTTATAGTTTTATTACTGAATCACACAACCCCAGATATAATAGCTTAGTCTTTCCTGTTGGTAATTTTCTGTCTCTCCCTCCACAGCCCCCTCCTTGCTGTTGCTTTCTTTGTCATGAAATGGATCTGTTGAAGAACCTAGATTGCTTGACTTACTGACCTTCCCAGAGTGTAGATTTTGCAATTGCACACTCATGGTGCTGCTCCTGCTTATTGGCAGCCAAATATACAGGCTTTACCAAACCCAAGTTTGATCCTTTTGCCAAGACTATAGGTGGTATTGGGTTCTTTCATCAAGGGGAATAGGATATCTAGTCTTACAGTTTTTTGATGTTATCAAGTACAGTTATTCAATACTGGACCTGTTGGGAGGCATGTATTGGCAATATTCTGTCATTTCATCTTTACTTTTACTATTAGCTGGAATAGTTTATGTAGAGTAAATGACTATCAGCATATGGCTCCCGAGTGATAGAGTCATATCTGAAAAGCAACTCAAATGCTCAGCTTTCCTTTTATTTACCTAGTTTTCAAGATGGTGAATTATTTTCTTGTCATGTTCAGAAAATGGCCAATTTTTTTTTTTTTGGAGATTGCTGAACACATTTATTTTAACTTTTTTTTTATTTAATCATTTTTTAATTTATTTTTCAGCATAACAGTATTCATTGTTTTTGTACCACACCCACTGCTCCATGCAATCCATGCCCTCTCTAATACCCACCACCTGGTTCCCCCAACCTCCCACCCCCCCCACCTCTTCAAACCCTTCAGATTGTTTTTCAGAGTCCATAGTCTCTCATTGTTCACCTCCCCTTCCAATTTTCCAATTTCCCCCAACTCCCTTCTCCTAACTCCCCATGTCCTCCATGCTATTTGTTATGTTCCACAAATAAGTGAAACCATATGATAATTGACTCTCTCTGTTGACTTATTTCACTCAGCATAATCTCTTTTTAAATGTCCTTATGTGCTACTAGACTGAAACATAGTGGAAGGCTAGCGAACATTGGCAAACCTTACCCTTATTAAAGCTCAAACTGTCCTATCCTTTGGCCAATGGGAGCCTCCTTGGCTTGTTTCCTGATTCTTCTCGCTCTCACTCTAGTTCTCTGACTTCTTCCTTCTTTGTTCCATGTTCATCTCATACATTGCTTATCCTCGACCAGTAATCAGCCATTTCTCCAAGAAGCCTCCCTTTTTTCCTGCATCTTTTCCATGGTGGAGCTAGGAAATATTTATATCTACATGTCTTTTTCTATACCTACATATATAGTGACTTTATATACATTATAATTAAATATGTATTTAAATATAAATAAAGTTAAAATAATTCACAAATTTAACCTAATGTCTACAATTCAGGACTACAGAGTTTTACTTCTTCCCTATGGCATCCATATCTCCTTTCTTCCTAGAGAATCTACTAGAGAATGAGTTTCAGGCAACCAAGAGACTGGAGAACCACTGACAGAGATGGTGATAGACTTTAAATATATAAAACTAAGAGTTCACATTAAATGAGGGGTAAATGAGAGAACGTATAGCATGTAAATAACTATTAGCTGATAACACCGATTTGACATAACCATAAAGCATAGGGAAAATTAAACTGACATGTGTACAAAAATTTTTAAAGGACAAGGGGAGTTGGAGAGGAGAAGGGAGTTGAGGGAACTTGGAAGGGGAGGTGAACCATGAGAGACTATGGACTCTGAAAAAGAACCTGAGGGTTTTTAAGGGGCAGGGGGTGGGAGGTTGGGGGATCCAGGTGGTGGGTATTTGGGAGGGCACGGATTGCATGGAGCACTGGGAGTGGTGCAAAAACAATGAATACTGTTACGCTGAAAAGAAATACAAAATAAAAAATTTAAAAAATTCTTTTGAAGTCTTTTTAGTGATCATTTAATTGGTGACAGTATTAAGAATAATGTGTGTATAATGTGGAATAGAGCAGATGAGTGATTACAAAATATTCAAATCTAGCATCTTCTGTGCCCTTGAGAATGAAGATTCTTAAGATGGAAGAAAGGAGATATAGATATCCAGTTTTTGTTGTTGTTGTTGTTTGTTTGTTTTAAAGAATTTATTTATTTGAGAGGGAGAGTGAGAAAGAGCAGAAGCAGGGGGAAGGGCAGAAGGAGAAGCAGGCTCCCCACTGACCAAGGAGCCCGATATGGGACTCAATCCCAAGACCCCAGTATCATGACCCAAGCTGAAGGCAGACACCTAACTGACTGAGCCACCCAGGCATCCCTAGATACCCAGTTTTGATGGATATAAAATGCTTGGCTTTTATTTTCTTTCCTTGCATACCTAGGTGTGTTCCTCAATTGTCTTTTGGCATAAAACATTGCCATACATTCTGATAATCCAGTATTCTTTCTCTTGTAAGTTACATTCTCTTTTTTCGTAGAACCCCAGAAGTTTTTTTTTTTTTTCTCTTTCTTTAAAGTCTTGAAATTTTGGTAGTATATGTCTTGGTATTGGTAGTTCTGGGTCATTATTCTCACATGTGAAGTTTCTTTTTTAACAACGTGTTAACATGAAGTTTCTAAATTTTTATATTTTAGGAAAGTTTCCTTTATCAAAGTATTTTTTTATTTGTATCCATTATGTTCCCTTGTTCTAAGTTTTCTTTCCCCTTTGAGAGTCTCTTGTTATTTTATTATGTTGCATCTTATTTGCCTTTCTTCAAAAACTTATCGTTTTTCCTTGTAAAATTTTCTTCATCTCAAGGTATTATCATCCTTTTGATTTACTTTTTTTTTAAGATTTTATTTATTTGACAGACAGAGATCACAAGTAGGCAGAGAGGCAGGCAGAGAAAGAGGGGGAAGCAGGCTCCCTGCTGAGCAGAGCGTCCAATGCAGGGCTCGATCCCAGGACCCTGAGATCATGACCTGAGCCAAAGGCAGAGGCTTTAACCCACTGAGCCACCCAGGCACCCCATTTTAACTCACTCTTAAGTTCCTTCTAGTTAAGACTTCATTTCTAAAAATTTCAAACTTTCTCAAGTTCTGTCACCTCATTTCTGAATTTCTTTTAGTTCTTATTTATTCTTGTTTTCTTTATGTCTGGTATATCTTTCTGTGTCTTTTGCACATTTAGAAAATATGTATTATAGTTGTGATCTGATTCTTGAGGCTGTTTTCCTTGGTGTGCTTTTATTATCTGTGGAGATGTTATTTTATTCCGTTTTCTCTTGTTCTTATAGTAATATTGGGTAGAATTTGATCTCAGTGCTTTTCTGTTGCTCATTTTCCTGAAGTTTTACCAAAAGACTTGGTTCAGATAGTTTTTTCTAACTTCACAGAACTCCCTCTTCTATTTATGCGATGTTTAAAAAAAAAAAAAAAAAGCTTACTGTCTGAAATGTCCTACTATTATTTTCCTTCCCCACTGTTACTTGGATCTTCTGCTTCTTCATCTTTGTTATTCCTGTTTTGCTCAATTTTGATTTTTCTCTTGGGAGTTTCTCTCCAGTGTGAGGCTCTGTCCTGGGAGCAGGAGCTGGCTAGTCATGCAGCTGTTGATGGTTTATCCTTACCTGCTTGAATTTTGATGTTTGTGGGGAGGGGATGGTATCTTATCACCTAGTTTTATTGTAAATATTATTTATGCATTTTTAAAATTTTTCTATTTAATTACGTATGTTTATATGTGGGGATTCTAGGAGACCCCTAAAAAACAATGTAGCTGCCACTCCTTTGCAATGGGCAGATACTACGTTAAGTGGCTTTAAGACTGTGCTGCCCCTTGTGCATCTGGCGCACGTTAACATGCTGCTGTCCATGAGCATCGCTCTCGGAGGCCCTGAGGTGATGTGGTGAAGGGAAGTGACTAGTCCAATACCACACAGGTGCTCTGTGAATTATACCTCAAGCCTGTGTTTGCTTGATTCCAACCCGAGATTCCTTCCGCCACCACGTTTTACCTTGTCACCAACGAGTAAGAAGACGGATTTGTTAGCCAAAAATAAGACTTGCTGATGTGGAATGTGTGTTGTTTTTTGAAGAAGACTGTGAATCCTCCTTCCTTAAAAGTCAGTGTTACAGCTATCCCTGAGGCATTCTTTTATTCAGGCTCACACACTCACCTGCCTTGCTATATTGCAGACGTCGTTGGCTGCCCAGCACGTATGTTCTTATTTAATGCTCACTACTTGGCCAAGTATTATCATCATCCCTAGTTCACACATGAGAAACCTTAAAACAACTAAGAGTATATTGCCCCAAATTACCCTGCTAATAAAGTGTGGATCTGTGGGAAGAGACCCTCTCTTCTTCTTGGTGCTCTGGGCAGCAGAGAACACCTTCTTTTCTGTCATGGTGGCCACCATGGTCTGCGTGTCCCAGTGCCCTCCCCTCTCTGACCCACTGCACGCAGATGCATGTGAACAGGAAGCAAAAGGGTCTCCTGACAGACTCTCTTGGGAGTGAGTCTGTCCTGTCTAATAGGCCTTGTCAGAGCCACCGTTTGTTTTCCTGCCTCTCCCATTTCCATCTCCCACCCTCCTTCGCAGTCAGCTCATTGGCAACCAGAGTGTAGACCCAGCACATCTTCCCCACTCATGCCAACCTGTACATTCTTGTGCCATTTTCTATGTAAAATTTCTACCTGAACTCTTCATAATGTGTTGCGTTGGATATCTATTTTAGAATAAGCAGTAACTAAAACCAGAAATGCTGAAGGCAAAAGAGCTTTTCACTGATTCTTTATCTCCATTGGCTCAGATCATCACCCTAAGGACTGTGTGAGGCGGCTGGGACAGGAGGCATGGCCCACACTTTGCCAGGCCTTCATCCTTTCAGGATCTCGTCAAGTCCACTAGCTTCCTCACTTGTCTCCTTGTCTTGACCTTTATCTTTCTCAAATCTATTGAACAAACTAACCAACCCAGGCCCGATGAATCTTCTTTCACTAGGTCACCTTCTTACCTAGCACCACTGGTGCTTGTCATAGCTCCCCAAATCAAGCCCAAACTCATGCCTGACTTTGAAGACACTCTACTCTTGCCTTACTAAACTCTTTGCGAGGAGGGCCTCAGTTTGTAATGGTTGGTGACCCTTGTCTTCCTTCCGTCCTGCCTCCCCCTTTGCTTTTACTGAATAACATTTTATTTTCCACAGTTACTGTAAAAAGAAATCAATCCTTTTTAGCTAAAGTAAATTACATCCAACTTCCTTATGTGGCAAAAAGGTGCAGAAGTGCTGACAGATACCATCTGAGATGTAGAGGGATGTTCTTGCTGTTTTCCTTCCGGGATGACCAGAAACAAATTTAACTGGTGAATGGCCATACCATGTGGAAGGGGAGTGGTAATTAATGCTAAATTAGTAGACCTCCCAGTAGAATTCACAGTGTTTCTATGTAATTTTCCACTTATACATTACAAATCAAGTAGAATCTCAATTGGGAAGACAGGCTGGGTCATCTACTCTGTCCACATTTATCTCTTTAAAATAGAGCTTGAGTAACAGCCATATGAACGTTTTAAAATTTCTAGAGCATCACTATTATGTATTATGCATGGCACCCCTAGTAGGGTTTTGATAAAATGCCTTTTCCTGTCAGAGGGTACTGCCTCTGCAGATCAAGAGGCCTGAGGAGGACCCCATTTGTATGTGTGTGGCCAGCAGCGTCCAGGGAGGGTGTAGAGCTCAAGGGAGCTTCAAATAGCCATTCAGTGTAGACTCAAAAGGGGAGCCTCGAAGGAGCAGACAGACCACTTTCCTAAATCACTGTGTGCCCATAAACACTGGCAGACTTCAGCTGATGATTTGGTAGATTTTAGTTCATGTCCAGGATGTTTCTTAACTACAAACATCAAAATAACTGGATGGGTCCCTGCCTATGGGCTGTCTCTCAGTTTGGCCCTCCTCCTTGGCTATGATGCTGTTGGTCTCTTTGGTCTAATCACTCTGGAGGGGCCAGAGTCCACTGGCAGGCCTCTGGGCCTTGAAGAAATATGGCTGTAAAATGCATGAAGTTTATTCTGATGGTGTTTGTCACGCTGGGCAAATGGTGGCATTTCCCATGTTGATTGGTGAGGAGTATTTGTGCTCCCAGCAACAGAAGGGCCAGGAGTCTTGGCTGCTCGTTAGCTGCTCCCTCTTTTTTGTTCCTGGAGCCCTTGTGCTTGCATTGCTTTCATGTTGCCCATTAGTGGTGGTTTTGGTCATCTGTCTTGATGCCTACTCCCCTGCAAGGCCAGCTGTCAAGTCCTCCAGGGCAAAGACCTGGCTTCTACTCCAGGGGCTAAGAGGTTCTGCACTATGTGCCAGGTCACCAAGTAGCTGAGTGGCAGCAAGGCAGGATGCTAAGATATATTCATCAATCGCCAAAGCCCAGGCTCTTAATTAGAAGGCCTGTCATGTCACCGCAATCATAATGGTCTTCTGAGGGCAGAATAATGGGCATAAAATAGTCCCTCAGCCATTGATAATTACAACGGTAATTGTGTGTTGGGTTCTTAAAAACTGCACTAATCATCTTGTAGATATAATTTCAGTTAATCCTTCCAATAATCCAATGCATAGATAATATAACCACCATTTTCAGATAAGGAAACTGAGGTGGACAGAAATTAAAAGTCTTGCCAGCCAGGTTGTACAGCTAAGTAGCTCCAGGCCTCACCCAGACTGGTGAGTTTCCCAAGCCCTGGTATCATGTGTTATGCTATAGAGCCTGTTGCCACAAATGGGCCCTTGACATCCGAGAACAACTCCCGAGAGTCCCTCATTTGTGTGTTCCTCTCTTGCTGCACCAAAGCCTAAACCCTATAGATCTTTCTTGTTGCCTTGAGCATAAGAAAACACACAAAGCGATAAGAACACTGTATCTGTAACTTGTCATACACTTAAATTGTAGAAAAAAAATTATGTGTTGTCCCACTTTTCATCTGAAGTTCCTGGGGGTCTTGGGAGGGACTATTGAAAGCTACCAGCCCTGTCCTCTATCAACCCCCCAAACACACGCACTTCTTGCTTCAGTTATGGTGAAGGCATGGCTCTGGCAAGTCTCCCCACCACGTGGGTGATTACGGTGGGAGGGGGTGGTGATGATGACCATGATACTTTCTATCCGTGTACCTGGATTTATGCGCCTATCCTTATCTAATCAACTTCAGAGACTGGTTGACTAGTGTCAAACATCATCGTTCCCTCTTTCCCCATGAAGGTAGGAACTGAATCTCAAAGGGGGTTGAGTGACACAGAGTGGATTCAAACTCAGGACTTCTATTTCCCAATCCAGGGCACATTCCGTTACGGTAACTACCTTCCGACTGTGGTTTGTGGAGGTGCCTCAGAAGCTGTCATAATGAGCGGGGACAAGGGGGCTCAAGGACCTACGTCCTGCCTCAAATAGAACAGATCCACTCTACCTGACTGATTTGTAGGTTTTGTTCGTAAAAGGGTTTTGGTGTTCCAACAGTTTGCTCTTCCTGCGTGACCACCCCCTGACTTGGTTATTACTGTGCGGGGGCAGGTTGGTGGAAGTCTGGCCAGACTCCACCAGGCTGCCGTACTTCCGGTGGCAGCAGCTGGCCCTCTGTGTCTCATCACAGGTGTGTGGTTCAGCGGGTGGGGGGTGGGGTGCAACTCTCTTCCATTGGCCTCTCCTCCTCCTTGGACCCATGGACCCGCCAGGGCAAGCTCTTCATATCTCCTAGGCTTCGACTTAGAACTGGCATGCTGTCACTTCCAAAGCCAGTCCCAGAGCCAAGCTCAAAGTCATGGGGTGGGGCGGTTCACTGTTCATTTCTGGGGCTGGGGCAAGGCATGGAAGCAGAGGCGTGAAAAGTTGGGGCCAGTAATAAAGTCTGTCCCAGCTACTTTTAAAAGGTGTAATATCACTGCACCATCTGAATTGGGAGGCTATTAAAGTTCTTCAAGCCCCATGTATCCATAAGCCCTGTAGATGCGGCAGTACAGTAAAAGATGGGAGTTTGGTTCACAGAGAGAATCAGGCCCGAGGAATGTTGCTTATGAACAATGGCCAGTTTGGGAGGTGACTGATGTCCTCATCTTTTCATTGCTTGCTCAGGTAGGTTGGTGTTTAAGTGTGTGTACATGAGGGTGTGTGTGTAAGAGAGCTACAAGATAGAGATGTGCCCCTGCCTACCAGCATCATCAATTTCCATCTTCTTGTAGCTGAAGGTTTTCTTCTGTTCTTCTTCCTGCCCACCTGCCGATCCCAGCTGTCCCCAGCATTTGTATTAGACTGGTCTCTAGATCCGGCTCTCGTCTGCCACTAGTCCTGGGCTGCTAGGGTCAGCCACTTGTCTGAGCTCTAAGCCTTTACCTGCTGAAAGCCATTCCTAGGTGATTTGTCCCTTCTGACCCTATGCTGGCTAATTAGCCTTCATAAACTGTCAGATTCTGCTAAGGTCATTTAATTCTGTCATCTTTGTAATGTAGTTCAAGAAAAATGGATAAGAGGCCAAATGATGAGCGATCTGCCCTGGAACATAGCATGCCAGCCGTGTTCTATTTCATCATCAGGAAAATGGTGCAGGAGTTACTGAGCAAAATGTTTATCTAAAATGGACTCCATGAGCAGGTCATCAAGACAAAGGCAAAAGATTTAAATGCACAGAGTTACAGGCATAGAATAAAGATCGGTTGTGGAGGATCTGGGCACACAGAGCCTCCACCTTATCCCCCGCTCTTGTTCCCAGTGAGTTTAATCACTCAGGGGACAGTCATTAAACATTGCAAGCCATCTGTGCCCGTTGATCCGAGGTCTCCTCACCCAACACCGAGTGGGAGGGCGATGATGTGGCACAAGGGATTTTGATAAAGGGAGACGAAATCATCAGATGCTACAAAAAGCCATGCATCAGGTCTGTTTCATCAAAATCAATTCCAATGATATTTAAAAAGATGGAGAGAACCCTAACCATAGGCATAAGCATGACCACTTTATCTGATTTATTAAGTCTTTTTCTAATTATCTGGAGTCAAAGCTGAGTGTATCCACATGCTAAAATCCATCCCTCTAATAAGATCCCATCGACCGATCCCAACTATGTTGCAACCTTGCTGACATGGAGCATGTCTCAGAATTCAGAAGGATGTGGAAAGGCCACCAAAGCATCATCTCAAGTGTCTCAGTCAGGATTTGATCAGAAAAGCAGAGCCACTGGGATTATTGTCTGGATTTCCCTATGTAGTTGTGGGATCCAGTTAAACAGTCAGTGGAGGGTTGTTGTCTCTGTGACTGATCCTGAGGCCTGCGGTCGGTGGGGCAGGCAGTGGGGAGGGACGCTGGATGTGAAGTAGAGGAGGCAAAGATGAAGCAGAATCCATGAGGGTGAGCTGGCATCCACGTGTGTGGACTAGAAGCCACATTGGTCTCTTGCTGCCATCAAGCAACGTCCATGATGGGGCCGACCTCCAGGAGCAACTGCCTGACCTTCCTCAGAGAACTGAGTGTGCACCTGGCCGGTAGTCAGAGCAGGTGAAGGAGGCATTGCAGAGAGGGTGGGCAGGCCCATTTGTTGACTCTTGACCACGAGGTGGCCAGCCTTAGACAATGACAGGCAGTGCTGCTGTGGCCCGTGGCACCAGCCCTGACCTACATAATGCAGAAGTATAACAGCTGCGGCTCTTCTTCCTATCTCACCCAGAACACCTCCCGGGGTCCCTGGTAACTCAGAGCATCGCAGGGGAGCAAGTGTGGTAAATAAACAATTCCTGCTTAGCTACGTTAACACGACGTAGACCTAGCACCGTTGATCTCACGAAGCCCATTTTTCACACATGGCCCACCCCAACTGGAATAATCCTTGTTGGCTCGCTGTTTTATAAGGGCCACTATTTACCTTGTTTGCCCAGTTTTGGTGCTAGGTGCTCAGATGCAAACATCAGGTCTGCACTTCCTGTTGAGATGTTCGCCTGATAGAAATCTTTCAACTCTCAAATTTGTAATGACATCAAAAAGATTATTTGAGAATAACCAGTAGCAGAGTGTAGTATGCTATGCTTAGCTGCTGTGGAGATGTGTAAACATAAATGGATATGAACACTATACACATATATGTGCTACAAATAACACAGCTATTGATATCATATGGTCCGGCAATGACACACGCAGTCCTCATCAGGGAACTCCAGGAACGAGAGTAGCTTAGTAGGCTCACAAATGTTGATTGAGCACCTACTATGTGTCAAGTAGTATTAAAGTCACAGGAGATACAGCAGTATATGGAGTGGTATCAGCCCCAAGGAGCTTCTGTTCCCTTCCAGGGTCACTCAGCCACAGCACCGTTGATGCTCCTGGCTGGACACTTCTTGGCTGTGGGATTGTTCTATGCATCGTAGAATGTCTGACAGCATTGCTGGCCTCTACCCACTAGATGCCAGGAGTCTTTCCTTCCTCCTCTTGCAGGGGAGACAACCAAAAATGTCTTTAGACATTGCCAAATGCCCTCTGGAGGGCAAAATACCCCCAGTTGAGAACTACCGTTTTAGAGCAAGGGACAGATAGTAAGTCCCACTGAGATCCTTTTAGGCACTAATGGGTGTCACTGAGAGTATTACATGACCATGTTCGGGGTCATTAAGAAAAGCCTTATGGAGGATTGAGGTTTGAGATGCAGATAACGCTTCAGAGATCTGGGGTCAAAACACTTGTAGCAGGAGGAAGAGCCAGCACCCAGGCCATGAGTGAGGGCAATCTTGGGATGACAAAGAGCAGAAACGCCACTGGACTTGGAGTACATGGGGCCTTGACCTGGGGGGGCTTTGTTATAGGGGTTGTGGTGCAGAGTCTGCGTATAACTCTGGTTATGCTAGGAAGTCATGGCAGAGATTTGATCAGGAGAGAGGTAAGAATTATTCCTTAGAAGGACCATGCTGGCGGCTCTAGGGTAGGTGGACAGATGCCTGTTGTCCTGCAGTGCTGGGCACCCTGCTTTCTCTGCCCAGTGACCTGTAGGGACCCGTGATAACCCCCGCAGCTGGCCGTTTCCATCCAACAGACTGGTCAGCTGACGATAGAGAGCTTTGAGTCTCTGTGCCTGCCAGCGATGGAAAAGGGACTTGAAAATGTGGCCACTTTGATCGTCAGCATTTCTTCAATGGTGGTTGCTTCTGTTTCTGGTCCTTGCTACAAGTCCCAGGCCCCATCCTCACCCCCCTTTTAAAAACATGCCTACATCAAAGACTAATGAAGTACTACTGTGTGGTAACTACTATAACATAATAAAAAATAAATAAAATAAAAACATGCCTTCTGCAGCCTTTGGTGAACATCAGCTTGTGACTAAGGCTATAACGGAGGGACCTCCGTAGATTACAAGTTTGGGTGAAGTAGGAAAGACTCCAGCTTGACGGCTGCCAATAATCTTTTCATTTTGATCAGAAAGCCATTATTCTCTGGGTCATTCCTCCCCTTTACTCCCTTCCTATCCCACACACACCCCATACCCTCATGAGGTTTTACTCTTTACAGGTTTTATGCCCCCATTTATATTTGAATTACACAAGCATGAATATTCATGCTCCTTACTCATCAAAGAGACATCCTGTTTTTCCTGGAAAAATGATTTACTTTCCTTTTGGACACACTTTGAATACACCTGGTTGTCTGAGTGGAAGCAGGAAAGTAGAGAGCAAGAAGAGCCCCGCTATTGGCCGTGGTGAGAGGTGGCGTCTGCCAGCCTGTGGTCAGGATGGCAGAGCCAGGATTCCCAAACACCTTCCTGTGGTCAACAGGAAGCGTTAATAGCTCCAGACCCTGCCCTACCCAAGTCCTTCTCAGCCATTATTCCTGGGACCTGCCGGCAGGTCAGTGGATTGCCTGATGACGATCACGAGACCTCGAGATAAAATGAATTTCCTTTTAACACAGCCTACTTAGAATGCAGGAAACGGTTATACTTTTTATGACTCTTTAATTTAAAAGGATAGGGGAAAATATGGAGTGGTTTTGGTGCTTAAAGGGTTACTTGGGGGGAAAAAAACAATCCTCCAAAATGCTTCTCTACAGCTTCGTCCTTTTCCAAATTTTATTATTTGGCATAGGGTTTGGTGGAATCTTCCAAAAGACATTAATCCATTCTTTTGCTTTGATGCATGTTTTCCTGATGGATATTATCTATTTTTCTGTTATGTTGTAAGGTTTCCAGGACACATAAAAGTTGGAGGATTTACGGTTGATGCAAACTAATTCCAAAGAGTAATGAGATTGATTTTGAGGTGTAGTTTAAGGAATACAAATGCCTTTCTTTCAGTTTTCCTGAGTAGATGTAAAAAGGAAGGGAAGGAACAGCATCTGAAGCTAAGGAGGAAATATTTGAGGTGAAGGATGAGTAAATAGGAGTGAGACTGAGCTTTTTAACACAGTGCCAGATAGCAGTTGCTTTAGACCATGGGGCAGAAATGAGCACCATAAGCACTTGGGAAGCATTTTTTATTTTATTTATTTATTTATTTATTTATTGGAGATATTACTGGGCTTTGACAGGAAACCATACCCCGGTTGTCCTGAAAGAAAATCAGCAGTAGTTTTCAACAGGCCATTTGTGTCAGTGGTAGTTTTATGGGAGGCAAGATTTACGAAATTGATCATGCATTTGAAAGGTGACTGAACAAGGTAAGCTTGCAAGTGAAGGTCCCATGGATGTCCATAGGTTTTGCTCTTTCTGTGAACAGCCTGCATTTTCACTAGGCTTAAAGCTTTAGGAAAATAACAGTCATACATACTCACAAATCACATTCATCCAGTATTGATTTTAGCCTTGTATGAAAAAGGACTATTCTTGGTGTTATACATGAATCAAAGGAGAGAGGGAGGGAAGGAGACGTTCCCTGGCTCTTGGATTTAGAAGCAAGGATCTAGGTACGTGCACATGTCACTATGACACTATATGTACACATAACATATGTGTTCTCATGGATGCAGAAAAATATCCCAAGTTTGTAGAAGGGTGTAGATTTCAATCTGTTTGGGACCTTGTCAGGTAAGGGCGAGAAGAATATTCTGGTCGCAGAAATAGCTAGGGTGAAGGTACAGCTGGGTGTTACCCACTCTGTTTTGTGAGGACAGCGGGGTCCTGTGATTGGAGCAGTGAGGAAAGTGAAGCATTGGAGATGGTCCTTGAAAAATATCCAGACTGACTGGGAGAGTGATGATAAAGGCCTTGCTGGTGAATTTGTATTGTATTTTCCATGCAGCGCAGGGTCCGCTGCAGGAATCTGAATAGGAGATAGTCATGAAAAATTTAGAGGACATAATTTAAGTATAAGCTGTGAAATATTTTCCTTGCAACCATTAAAGAATCATAGATTCTTAGAGCTAGAACGGATATTAGCAAGTACCTATTGAGACGGCTTTCAGGTCATGTTGTGAACCCCTCCCTTCACATGACACCTTGAGAAATGCCTTCTTATCTTTGATGGAAGAGCAGTTCTGATGGAAACACGATGGGAAGAGTCTTGCATTTGCTCTTTTCTCCTCCCTTTACCCTTGTAGCAATTCCCCAGGTACCTGCAGAGAAATCCATCCTACTATTGTGGGACAACCTGCTGTTTTAAAGACAAAATTACGTGAAAGAAATTGAAACATGTTTATGAAAAGACGTGAATGACAGTGTTACTAGCAGCCTGATTTGTAATAGCTGAAAACTGGATCCAGCCCAGATGTCTATCAACAGGAGAATAACAGCTGACTGAATGCTGGCTTCCTCAATGCAAAGGGGAATACAACGCAACAGTGAAAGGAGTCCTCTCCGGATACACACGACAGCATGGATTAATTTCCGAAATATTAAATAAAAGAACCGTGACATCAAAGAATACACATCCTCTAATTCCGTTTATGTGCCATCCAAGACCTTGTAAAACTAACCTGTGGGGAAAGAAATTAGGAAATATTTGCCTGGGTGGCAGGGAAGAGGGTGGATTCACAAGGAGCACAAGGGAACTTTCGGTGGGGGGGCGGGGGTTGGAAAAGTTCTGCAGCTTGTTTTGTGTGATGGTGTGTGTTCGGCTGTGAAAGCTCATCAAACAGAACACCAAATATGGATGCTTTTTGCTGCATATATTATAGCTTTGCTAAACAGGAGTTGAGTTACCAAAGTCCTTAGGGGGCAAGTTGCCCAGTCCCCGTAGCCAGTTCTGAGGAGGACTAGGGTCTGGAGGTTGGGTGTCCTGAATCCCTGGTCCATTACGTTTCACCATATCCCCCTCCCCCAGACCCATGTATGCTCTGGACCAACAGAACATCAACGCTGACTCACCACCACCCCCAGCTTCCCCCCCTCACTAGCTCAGAGACTTCAGTCGCAGTTGGTGACAGCACTGTAGAGACTCTGACTCAGCTTTGTAAATTTCCCTGCAGTGAGACCAGACCTGCAAACACGTTTCACATACCATGCTTCACCTGTTTGCATTGCCAACCAACTGATACGTGGTGCTCCACTCCGTAGCCATGGGAGGCTTGGGTCACTTGGGTACTTTAATGCTCGGTGGAAGGAGGGCAGAGGAGAAGGCTCTGGTGGCTTCCGTTATAAACATGTCCACCCTGGTAGAATGTCAGCTTTCAAGGCACACCCATTGTTGGATAGCCTAGAGCCTCACCTACACGGATGTGCAGTTCATAGTGGTCACCTGTAGAGTGCTACACACCACCCCTTTAAGAGTATCATCCTGGGAGAAGGTGGGAGGTGGTAGGAGTTTATTACTAC
The DNA here is from genome assembly GCF_010015895.1 of Lontra canadensis. Lineage (NCBI taxonomy): Eukaryota > Metazoa > Chordata > Mammalia > Carnivora > Mustelidae > Lontra > Lontra canadensis. The sequence goes on from NW_022631092.1 coordinate 4,786,256, forward strand.
CTTCTTGCTCATGGAAGCACTGGGCAGCAGGGCAGCCCCTTGAGTCACTGACTGATCTTTGGCAGAATCGAGCTCTTTTATCCTCCTGAGGCTCTGCTCACCATCTCTCTGCCTGGAGTGCGCTGGGGGCATTGCCCATCCATAGTGTCACATGTAATTCTCACACTACCGGAGCTTTCCAAGGACTGAGATTGCATCTTTCTCTTTGTGTCCCCAGTACCCACAACAGTGCCTTCATCTGGGAAGATGGATCTTAACTGGGGGCTATTTTTGCCCCCATTGCCCGAGCAAACATTTTGCAATGTCTGGACCTGTTTTTCAGTGTCCAAACCCGGGGCAGCATGTTACTGACATTTAGTGGGTAGAAGCCAAGGATGCTGCTAATTATCTTCTAATGCACAGGGTAACCCTCCACAATAAAAAAATTACCCAGCCCAAAATATCAATAGTGCCAAGATTGAGAAACCCTAATCTAGAATATACTTCATTGTATGGAAGATAAGTGGTCAACAGCATCACAAAATCATTGCTTGCTTAGGGCTGGGACCAAGTACTTTCTGATATTATGATGGGTCTCTCAGCTTATTCTGTTAGCCTCCTGATTCTCTAGGCATTAAGGTTGAGCTGCTTGAGTGCTCGGGGTAGGCATCTGACTGAGTCAGGTTGTCCCTAGCCAAATGGGAATAACCTTTGACAGAGTTTGAACCAGTCCATCTTTTAGTCAATGTTGCCTTAACTTAGCTTTGGATGTCTCATCCCTTAATCCGTAGCCAAAACAACAGGGGCCCTTGGCACAGATCATGGAGATCTGCCTGCTCTGCTTGAAAGAGGTCTGTGGGGGTGGTGGGAAATGAGCTCAGATTAAATTTACTTGTCCAAGAGCACATGGCAAGTATGTTTTGGAGCCACGTTCAAATCCAGGATGTTTCCTTCCTAGCTTTCTTGGATTTCAATAAATGTACCCACCTTTCCCTGGTGAAATTGATTTCCCCTTGGTACCAGTTCTCTAGTAAACTTGGTCTAGGGCTGAGGCTCTGCAGTCAGTACAGAGACATCACTGCGTTTGTTATGAACCATAGTTTCACTTTCACTGTCCCCAAGTTGAAGCAGGCCAGTATTCTGGGTTCTATTTTACCTTTTTGTTCAACTTGTATAGTTCATAAGAGTCTTTCTTTTGTTTATGGTAGAAATTGACATATAGAAAAAAATGGAATGGAATGGAAGACTAAACATTTTCTAGTTAGGTTACTATTAACTATGTGACTGAGGGCAAGCAACTTGTAAGCTTCTCATCTTATAATGATAAACAAGACTTCATTCTAAATCTCAAAATTTATGATCATAGGGCTAGGGTTCTTTTTTATTATAATATATCCATTTTTCTTAGTTTAAATCTGCAGTATTCAATAGTTTAACATATAGAGATTAAGAAAGAACTGTTCTTTTTTTTTTTTTTAAGATTTATTTGACAGGAAGAGACACAGCGAGAGAGGGAACACAAGCAGAGGGAGTAGGAGAGGGAGAAGCAGGCTTCCTGCTGAGCAGGGAGCCCAATACGGGGCTCCATCCCAGGACCCTGATATTATAACCTGAGCCAAAGGCAGACGCTTAACAACTGAGCCATCCAGGTGCCCCAAGAAAGAGCTCTTCTAACATAGAAGAGGCAAGATTTGGTGTAATTGGTAGAAATTGTGAATACAGTTGGGAAGCTCTTTCTTATTTCTCAAAGGGGACTCCATATCTCAAATAGTCTCTGCCTCAGTTTCCACAGGCTTTAATGAGTAGACTAAACACAGAGTATAGTCCTACATGACGTGATCCTAATGCAAGGTATGACCAGTGTTTTGGAAACCTGTGGCCAAAATCAAACTTAGAATCAGGTAAATTAGGAGCCACCTTTTGTCCCTGTGATGAAAAAGTATTCATAATGTTGGAAAACTAATAAGAGGGTTCCTTAAAGTAACAGACCCAATTTTGAATTTTTAGCAATGCGATTTTCAAAAATTTGACCTGCCCAAAACCTTTCACACAAAATCCTTTGTAAAGCAAGTACAGTATGTCTTTACTGAGAAATAAATATTCCTGTAAACTGTGAAAAAACATTTGCAGCCTGTGGCAGACGAAAAACATGGAAATGCCCTCTTCTTGACTCTATAACAGAAGCCCCCTCTCCCACGTCTACTCAAGGACTGACTTCATCCCCAGCTGGCCAGAGCCTGACTGCTCTGGGTAATGACTGAAATGACCCCAAAATATCAATAAGTCGAATCTACAGAGTCACAGTCATAGAGCGGACCCTTAAAACTTCCTTGCATGCTGGCTGAGGCACTAATGAGGGCAGGATGTGGAAGCTAAGTGACACGTGCTTTGCGGTGTCCTCGAGCCTGAGCACAGAACTGGGTTCTTTTACCTACCACTGTATCATAATCAAACAAACATTTAATGCCTCTGCTGATACAGTTTCCTTTGCTTTATTACGTTGTTTATTCCATGTGAGCTCTCAGAACGAGTGATAAAAATGTCTCTGTGTCTGCAGCTGCATTTTTCGTCTTACCAACTCCCAGGGATCTCATCAATTCAACCTGCTTTGTAAGGTTCGCAGCAAAGCACTACAGGCAAGGATAGGCTTAATCAAAGTTTCTTCTTCATAATGAACGTGGCCCGCAGAAAAATCACAGCAACAAATGAGCCTGTGATTGTAGGTAAAGACTTATTATATGAAAATCTATATTTAAATTAAGAGCTTTGCAATTGGATTCTTCCATGTGCAAGAAAAAAATCACCATAGGGCGCCTCCACATAGCAAGTGTTGTCCTCGGCATTTGAATAGAAGTTAATCTATAAACAGCTTACCCTAGGTTCTGAGCAGTTCATTGCTGGTGAAAAAAAAAAAAAAAAAACAAATCTGGATTCTTTAGAACAGAAATAGAAAAGCATTTGCAGTAACTGGGCATTATTATAGCTACAGAAATCCAAAGATGATTTTCTTTTGTATAATTTTTTGAATTGTATATTGTTTATCTTTCCTTAATAACTTTCACTGTAGAAAGAGCTCTTTTTTTTGTTCAGTTTATATAAAAGTGTCTGGAACGGTTCACTGACACAGATGTTGGAGATGAAGGACTGAATTCGACTGAAGCTTTTTATCCCCAACCCTTTCCCCCAATGCTTTTATCCAGTACTAATTAATGTAAAGGCCAAAAGTCAGACAAAATGATGTGACAAGGGAAGGTGAGAGCCCTGGGGATGAGAACGAGGCCGTTGACATTTTGCAAAGATTTTTAATGTTAATCATTCTCCAAAGTTCTCTTTTACTAGTCAACAAATACAAAATACGTCAACTTCCTTCAGATTTCCAAAAGCTTGTAACAGAGTTAGAAAGTGTTCCAGCTTTTCCTTCCAGATAGCCGGAGGGGACAGTCCTTGCTGGCAGCCTAATGCTGAGTCACTCGTAACTCCCGCGGAAGGCCAGTGCTGCCTGGCTTCAAAGGGAGGCATCAAAGGGGATGGTATCACCCATCCAGGGTTGAATGGAGCTCTTCCAGACCACAGGGCCATAATTGGGCACCTTACGACTCCTCAGTTGTGCTGTAAAAATGCTAACTCACCAGTATCACGTATGAGGTTGGGGTTTGCTGAATGGTGAGGAGATGTGCAGAGACTGTGCTGGCGAGTGGCCCCCTACCCTCTCCCAGCTCCTTGGGTCCCCTTCCACCCTCCTTTCAAGGTAAACTTTTGCCCAGTGAAGTACAGTAAACAGATAGGATCCAGCTACTTTTTATCAACTTTTCTGGGAAGTGTGGGGTGAGAATCTCTCTTTCAGTTGCCCCTTTCAGAGAAGAAGGCCTCATTTTTCTAGCGTGTTCATTCGTCTACAGTTAGTACAGATTCCTGGCAGGTGTGCCACAGAAGGGCTGCCTGGTGGGGTCGGCTGACCTAGCGGGGACCACCGTGCGGTGAAGGGGTCAGTCTCCGGCAGCCGGTCAAGTGAGGGAGAAGGCCCCTGAGAGGGTGTGTGGCTGGTCTACACAGGAGCGGTCCTGTCTCTGGAGCGCGGAAGGTTTGCGGTCCAATGTGCAGTCAGAGCCATCCTGTGCCTTCTTTAGCAATGCCCTCCTCACACAGTGTCTTAGATAAAGGGGTGGTACTCATTTTCTACGAAGGAGGCATGAGGACGGCTGTGCGTCCTGCTGGTTAGTGCTTGGGCCTGGGCAGGCTTTTTATCCCATTGTGCGTTTGGTCAGCAGACAACTCTGAATCTCTCCAGGCCTTTTGGGTGGGTGTTATTTAGGGGATTCTTACAGGAAACAGAAGAAACACCCGAATTCTCTGTTTTGCACGTGGAGATCTTTTAATCAGGGTTGTTGGAAGGGGTTGACTCCATGGAGCCTATTCCACGAGGCTGTTTTGGTCAGGAGGACGTTTGACTTGGCGGGACTGACGGGGCTGAATCTGTAAGGAAAACGCAGTTTCTGCTTCTTTGTCTTTTGAATGACTGAGTGATGCACGTGTTGATTTCTCCCATCACCCCATTTAAGCCCCCACCCCTGACTCTACACCCCATTTCTCCTCATCCTGTCTCTCAGCTTCAGCCCAACCCCCAGTGGGTAGAGGGGAGCCATGAAGTGGGGATACATATATGGATCATGCGTGACTCAGGAGAGAAAAAGCTGATGCTTCATTTTTCCTTTTTTTGGGGAGGGGGAGGTTATTAAAAAGGTTCCAAGTCAAAAGAACAGTGTTAAACAATTGTGTTATCAGAATGTCCTATGCTTTTGCATTTTCCTACTTAAGTAGACTGCCCTGCATGAACTTTGGGGCCTGTCTAGGTGAGGGTCTTGAGAATGTGATTAAAGATTAAGTGATTTTAAAAACTGAAAAAAAAATTACTTTGGATATAAAGTCACCAACCTATTAAGCCACCTTTAGGATGGTGGGTGAAAATAATAGTACTGCTAAAAAAAAGTTTGGAATTGTTACCTTTACTTTGAAATCAGTATATAAAGGACATTTTGTTTATCACCCTAACACTTCTTCAGTTTTTAGAATTATGAGATTTATAACATCCAAGTATAGCCTGAGTACATTTTAATATTTAATTGTTAAATTTTTTCTTAAACTGTGATTTAAAAACAAGTCATAATTTTCAAAAAAGATTTTATCTATTTATTTGAGAGGGTGAGAAAGAGAGAGAGAGAGCACAAGCAGGGGAGACAGCAGAGGGAGAGGGAGAAACCGACTCCCCACTGAGCAGAGAGTCAACATAGGACTTGATCCCAAAACCCCAGGATCATGACCTGAGCCGAAGGCAGACATTTAACCGACTGATCCACTCAGGTGCCCCAACAAATGAATTTTTAAGCGGGGTTTCATTACTTAGGGAAACAACGCTTTCTAGTAGAACACATTAATGATTTAAAAATGTAAGGTAATGAAAAAAATAGTATCTACCTGAAAGTTTTAGCAGAGTTTTAGCACAGGACATAATTAGCCAGAATTTCAGAACAACTTTTGAAATTTGAGGTCATTGTAGATTCACATGCACTTGTAAGAAATAATACAAAGTGATCCTACGTTTCCTTTTACCCTGTTCTCCCCCAACCCCCAGTAACATCTTACAAAATACCACAGCCAGGTTATTGACATTGATACAGCCAAGATATGGAACAGTTTCATTAACATGAGGCTCCTATGAGCCCCTCTTTTGTAGCTTAAATAGGGAAGACTTCAGTTCTCTACGTGTGCTGGGAAAAATCTAGTTCTCCCCTACTGTCTGTTTGTTACCTGTGAGTCTTCGTCACCACTCACACGGAATACTTCACTTCTGACACTTTTGGTCACCAAATATTGTGGAAGTTCCCCCTACACTGGGCAATTCTCTGTGACACTAGCTCCCTGTGCTAAAACTCAGTTTGGGCACTATCTACCTGGAAACAGCATCAGATTGCACAAGTTAAAGTTTAATTCCACAAGACTGTTTCCCACCCTCCACATCGAAGCCAGTCGCAAGCCCTAGGCTGTTTCTTGTGCTTCTGACCATCTGGCCACAGACTGGAGGCTCTAGTGACTTCCTCAGGTTTGATTCATTTGCTAGGTTGGCTCACAGAACTCAGGGAAACACTTACTTTACCTTCAACAGTTTATTAAAGGATACAATAAGGTATATAAAGGGTGAACTCCCGAACAAAGGAGCTTCTGTCCTCAAGGAGCCTGAAGCCAGGTTCTGTGGCACAGGGAAGTATTCTGGGTCCCCAAGTATGGAACCTCTCTAGAAAAAACCGAAAAGTCTTCCTCTTGGGTTTTTATGGAGGCTTCTCGAGAGAGTCTTAATTAACTAACTCTCTGATCATTGGCTGATTCAACTTGTAGACGGTTTCCCCTCCCTGGAGGTGGGGCTGGGACTGGAAGTTCTAGCCCTTTAATCACATGGTTGGCTTTTCTGGCAAGCAGCCCCTGCCCTTGGGTGGGGTCCAGAAGTCACCTTCATAAATAACAGGACATCATTCCACCTTTATGGCTCTGAATATTTTCAGTCACTGTAGGCAAAGACCATATATATATCTGAGAAATATATTTTAGTCATTCAGACTAAATAGTCATCTGAATGACTAAATACATATTTCTTATAAATCACTGTATCACATAGCTACACTCCTTTCTCCTGACCTCTGGCAATGACTAATCTGTTTTCTGTTTCTAGAAGTTGTCATTTCAAGAATGAAATCATACAGTATATCACCTTGTAGGGTCGTCTTTTTTCCCTGAGCACAACTGCCTCACAATTCATCCAAGTTGTATGGATCGATAATTCATTCCTTGTTTACTGCTGAGCAGTATTCCACAGGGCGGATGGACCATTCATCCCCTGAAGGACATCTGGGCTATTTCCAGCTTTTTGTCTGTTATAAAAAAGCAAGGACAACTTTTTAAAGACATAGTTATGGAGATGCTTATGACTCCATCTTATTACAGAGGATTTATTGTACTGAGAGTCAGATGAAAGGTTTAGGGTCCTGTAGGACTAAAACAAATGTTATAAACTATGAAAGTCTAGCTCAGAGTCACTTGATTTCATTAACATATTTTATTTCTGATGTTCCGTCAAACCTAAGTTTATCCTTGGCACATGTCCATCAATAGGATTTACAAATAGTTGTGTTGTGCCATGTTTTCAACCTAAAGGATTGTTCAACATACGCTATAGACCTAAAGGATTGTTCAACATATGCTATGAACAATTGACGTTTATTAATTGTTGCTCACATGTCTCATTGTGCTTCTGGCACCATGATAGCCCACGATTGTGTTTCTTTTTGGCTGCCAACCCCAACTGTTGGATGTTTAAAAAACATTGAGTACTCTTATGCACTTGGAGGTCTCTGTTGAAGAGCCTTAGTTAAATAAACATTCCATTATGAGCAGAAGCGCCAGCACAGGCATGGTCTGCAGTGTCCAGCTTATTGACAGACAGTAGGCTGTCAGTTGAGTGACACTCAGAAACATGTGGTTATATTGGTAGGATGTAGAAAGAGCCTGTCTCCTTCCCCTTGGATCCCACAAAGCATATGCATGCATCTGTTCCTGCTCCATGTCAGCCCTGGCAAAGCAGAGAAACAGAGTAACTGACATCTTACCTGTCTGGCAGGTGCTACTGGCAATGGTCATTGGTTGATGTTGCTTCTAACATAATTCGCAAAATTTCTCTAGGCAAAACATGATAGCACTAACAATAAAATGTCATCTGTCTAATAAGTTTTTCCTAAAAGGCTTTAACATTAAAAAGTGTTCTGCTTTGATCTCCTAACAATCTTTTGGAAATGTTGTTAGGCCCATTTGGGGCCTTATTTTACTTAGAGACACTGAAATTTAAAGACGGGGTTGGTCTGGGAAAACTTTATGGAGATAAGGAAATGAGTTGACTCTAACCCTAGATCACCCTAGAAAATGGGGACTCTAAAGAGGGAGGATACAAGTTGACAGTTTTGTTAAAGAAAGACAAAAGGGAATGAGATGATTAGGCAGGACACTCCCTGAAGGCATGGATCCTCTTTCATCTGTGCTCCCCGTGCCTAGTTCGAGTCTCACCCAATGGACATGTTCAATAAATATTTGTTTAGTTCATTTCTGGAGGTTCACTGGATGCTTCTGGACAGTTCTTCTGGTTGTCCTTGACATATCTCTTGCGATTGGATAGCAGCTGGGATGGAGTTTCTGGAACCTCCACTTGACTATGGGGATTTCAGGCCCCCTCTCTCTCCAGGTGGTCTCAGAGCCTTTCCTCTTCATATGGCCTTTCCAGCAAAGTAGCTGAACTTTAACTTGATGACTTAGGGTTCTCAAGGTAGAAGCTTTTGGGACGCCTGGGTGGCTCAGTCGGTTAAGCATCTGTCTTCTGCTCATGTCATGATCCCAGGGTCCTGAGATTGAGTCCTTCATCAAGCTTCTTGCTCAGCAGGGAGCTTGCTTCTCCCTCTCCTTCTATTGCTCTCCCTGCTTGTGCTCCCTCTCTCCCTCTCCCTTTCCCTCTGACAAATAAATAAATAAAATCTTAAAACAAAGAAATAAATGAATGAACAAAAAAAAAAAAAAAACAAGGTGGAAGCTTCCAAGTTTTTCAAAGTCTCAGGCCTGAAATGGTCAGTATGCTACTTCCTCTACCTTCTTTTAGTTAAGTGGTCATGGGGGGCAGCTCAGATTTAAAGAGAGGGGTAAGAAATCCCACCTTTCAGTGGGGCTCCAGTGTGGTTTTCCAACAATTCCCTACACTGACTGGGTATTTTATAATTCCATTCAGTTCTGACACTAACTACCCAGAGTTTGCACAGACCCCATAGGTTAAGGGTTCAGTTCCACAAAAGTGCCCTCCACTTCAGTCCAAGCCACAACCGAGGGTATTCCCAAGATGTCCACATTTCTGCCCAGTAAACTGCACCTAAGGGGTTCTCCCAACCCCACCTTGGGTTTAGTAAGTCACTAGGATGACTCAAAGATCTCAGGAAAGTGCTCTATTTAGGATTACAGTCTATTATAAAGATTATAAATAAACAGCTGGATGAAGAGGGGCATGGAGAGGGCCAGAAGGATCCTGAGTGTAGGAGCCTCTGTCCCCTTGGAGTCAGGGTGTCCCACCCTCCTGGTACATCAATATAGTCACTGGTCAGGAAGCTCTGCAAACCTCATGGTTCAAGAGTGTTTATGGAGGTTTTGTTGACTAGGAATGATTGATTAAGTCATTGGCCATTGGTGGTTGAACTCCATCTCCATTCCCTCTCCCCTCCCCAGCGGTAGGGGAATGGGGTTGAAATTTCTAATCCTGTAATCCCATGTGTGGTCAGCCTCTCTTTTTAAACTATCTAATGGCCTACCTTGAGTGATCATGATAGTGTAAACTCAGGTATAGTCCAAGGGGTTCATTATGAATAACAAAAGTCACTCCTATTGCTCAGGAAATTTCAAGAGTCTTGGAAGCTCTGTGGCAGGAACAAGAAATGTGGACAAAGGTATAATGTATTTTTTGTTATATGACAGGGATAATGACAAAGAATTTGTGGCTACCTTTAGTCTATCATGATGGTCCTCCACATATTCAAGCTGGCCTGTTCCCTTACACAAAACGAAAGGCATTTTAAGAGTGACTATTTTCCCATCATTTACTTTGTTAAATAACAAAAATTCAACCCATACATTTCAAAGATCTAAGTCACTTTATTAACCATGATTCACCAATTGGGCAGCATCCCATCTATCAAGGAAAGGAGAGCTCCAAGGAGTTGTACAAAATTTCCAAGGACAAGGGTGGGATGAGAAGTTATTAACAAAAGAAGAAAGATTGTTATAGGCACAGTCACTTTTCCTTAGGGCGGAAGGGCAGGGGTCTTATTGGGTGGGGGGATGGAGAGGGTCCACGTGACAGATTCCTCACTGGTGCTGATTAGAAAATTCTTGACTGACCAGTTAAGACTACATTTCTGAGGGAGATTGGGCTGCAGTTAGGGTTAGATATTGAGTCCTAGTTCAGTGAACTGGCCTAAATGGCGCCACTTAGGGCCCTGGTTTTCCTTCTTTTTGATCAGACTCTCAGCTTAGTTGAGAGATGTGATCAGAATTTAAGGCATTAGGGCCACTCTTGGTTACTGCTCTGAAGCTCTCATAGTTTTTTTCTTTCTTTGGTTCCAAAGGTCATGATATTTTTGCTTAACCTCTGGAATCTTCATAGGTCATGGCTTTGGGTTCACATTAAGTTGGTCATTTTCCTTGTTCCTTTCTTGGCATTCTGATCTTAGGGACATCATTTGCTTGGTGGTTAGTGGCTACAAAGATGCACTGAAAGCTTTTGAGAGAATACAGTGCCCCAGGGAGATGATTAAGATTCTTATAAACAGGATAATTCCCAGTGTTTGGAGTACAATTTGGATACATGGTCCCCAAGACCCAAACCAAAGAAAGACCCTGTTGAAGGAGACACCCTTTTATGATACATGGCTTCCTCCATGATTTTAACTGAGTTTCATCTTGCCCTGATGTGTTGATCCCAGTACAGCAAGTAGTGGTAACCACAGTATAGACACCTCCTTCATCGGCTAAAAGATACTCAAATGGCTCTCCTCTTATCAAGAACAATTTTGGCCGGAGAGTTTAAGGATCTTTGTTGAGCTGCTTTTGCTTTAGCAGTGGTTTCTGCAACAATTTTGAGAATTACGGAGAGGTTCCTAATCATACTTCATTTACATTTATCCCTGAACAAAGGGATAGAGTTGTACCAAAAGGAGTGAATCCTGAATCATGAAAGCCTCCTGGTAGGTGTTTTCTAATACAACAGTGTAAATTCAGGGGAGTTGACCAATGAGATGTCTTGTTTTCCTTGTGAAAAGTTAGGTCACAATTAGGTTTTCTTCTAGCATGAAATAAAAAATTGTTCTAAATTCCAGAGTTTACCCGCCAACTCCTTAGCAGTGGTGTGGGGGATACAATTGAGGGTGTTGTCTTTCCAGGCTAATGCCAGGATGAAGGAGAGGAAAAGAAGGAGAAAGGGTTTCATGTTCAGTTAGAAGTTTTTACCTGTCTTCTTGGGCAGAAGCAATCAACCTGCTGTCAGCTTCTTCCCTTCCCCATCAATTGGATTCAAAGGTCTGGTGTCTTCTCGTTTTACAGCAGTGTCAGTGGTTAGGAACGCTTGATAAGGTCCTTCCAACAGGCCTCAAACACTGTCTTCTTCTGGTAATATTTCCTATATACCCAGTCATCAGGCTCTAGATTATGACCAGTAGAAACCTCTGAATTAGGATTTAGAAAGCCTTCTTTAACCTGTTGATAACAGGCTTGAGTAGAAGACCTTAAAGACTTAAAGTAGCTGGACATAGTAGCGGGAGATAACAAAGGACAAGCGGAAGGTTGTGTAACTAACCGGCATTGGTCTGCTGGTTACTATCTCATAGAGACTGAGTTTATTGCTCAAAGCGGGAACTGCAAACAATCAGCAAGACCAAAGACCATTATAACCTTAGCCCAGGGAAGTCTGGTACTCCCAGCACACTTAGAAGTTTCACGTTGGAGGATCCTATTTATTCTCTCAAACTTGTCGGATGATTGAAGTGATAAGGGCAGTGATAATTCCAAGAAGTTTGCAAGGTTTTCATTAAGGCTTACATGACTTGTTCAGTGAGGTGGTTTCCTCAGTGACCGGAAATTGTGGAAGGTTCCCAGTGGGAAACACATTCTCTAACGGTGTCTTTGCCAGTAGGAGGCATTGGCTTTGTGACAGTGGAAGGTCTCAGACCATCCAGAAAACATAATACTGATAACAAGAATATAGTGATAACACATCCTAAGTGACAGCCGAATGCAGTCAACTGCAGGTATGCCAAGGCTCCAGGGGGAGAAGGTTGGAGGCCTCTGGGGACAAAAGTAATTTTTCCAGGATTATGGACTTGACCAATCGGACACTGCAATAGTAGACTATTTCTGCAATTTTATACAAATCTCTCCACCCATGTCTGTTCATAATTTGAGTCCTCTTAAATACCATGTGGTAGGTGAAGGAATGTAAAAATCAAAACATGGGGTTTGTTTGCTGGGGAGCTGGGAAGAACCAAGGGGCCTTCTTGGGTTTCCCGTAACTATGAGTGTTCACTGAATTTACCGCCATTATCCACCCATCTTGATTCTTCTAATCTGAGAGCTGACTGTTGCCATGTTGGAAGGATATCGGGATAGCAGAAGTCTGGCAAGAAGTGGTCATTCTTGTCGGGGCACATGGGTGGCTCAGTAGGTTAAGCGTCTGCCTTCCTCTCAGGTCATGATCCTGGGAAAGCTGGGCATCAGGCTCCCTGCTCAGTGGGAGGCCTGCTCTCCCTCTCCCTCTGCCTGCCACTCTGCTACTTGGGCTCTCTCTATCTCTCTATCAAGTAGATAAATTTAAGAACAAAAATTTAAAAAGAGGTCATTTTTGTAGAAGCAGAATGAACTTCATCCACAAGTGCCATGACTTTTACAGATCTGTTGCTGTTGGCCTTTGCATCAGTCAGCTAATCACATATCGTATTTTTTTCCCCCAGAGATTCCTTTTCCACCATCCTTAGAGGCTTTAATTACATGTATTAGAATTTTTTAAAACCCTTAGAAATATTAACTGTCTAGTGAAAACCAAGAGTAAGCAATTGTGAACTGTTACACCAGCATTCTGTAGATTTGCAAATTTATGAATACATTTCAAAAATTTTAGAGGCATATTCCTTTTTAATTTTTCCAGTGTGGCACAAACACATCCAAATAGCTTTTACTTTCTCTCTAATAAGAAGCCAAAAGTAGATAAACCTATGTTCTGTAACTAATGTTTTAGCATTTTATCTTATTGGGAACTGATTTGGGTATTAAATGAATTTAATCTATCATTTCACCTAACTTGGCAAAACCTTAAGGTTTTAGGTTACCAGAAAGATTTGGGAGACTATTTAAAAGTATGCCTCAAATTTTTAGTTTTTTTTTACATCTCTTCTGTTTACTTGTTCTTAAAAATTATGCCTGAATTGTCCATAAAAACTTAATGAGACATCAAAGTCAGTCATTATCCCAAGCTATTTTTAAAAAACATTTTGTAACGGATAACATCAATGTATATGACCTTAAATAAACCCAGGCAGAATAAAAGTTTTAATTTTAATGCTGATAACTCTAAAGACATGTCTATTTTAATTAAGCCAACAACCGAATATTTTTCCAGATCACATGAACTTGAAAAAACATTGTGCTAGTTTCTTTCTGAGAGTTCTAGAGTGCCTAGTGCTTTACAAGTGCTTGCCTTCAAACTAACTAGATAGAGCTTTTTTACAAATTAATTTTAGCAGTACCATCCAGAGGTAGAAAAATATCTCACTCCTACTACATATATATATATAAATATGGGCACATATACAGAGACAGATGCAAAGACCCTGTAGTTAACAATGTTTGCAGAGAAGATTTTTAAGATTTGTATTTGTCCCTGGAATTAATCTTAAGGAGGCTGAGCTCTTCTAAAAGTTTATATTTTATTTTGTTTGTAAGATTCTTTATTTTTAAGTGGTCTCCATAGCCAACGTAAGGCTCACATTCACAACCTTGAGATCAAGAACTACACACCCCACTGACTGAATCAGCCAGGAGCCCCTAGCAGTTTGTATTTTAAAAAGATCTTTTTTTTTTCTTTCTCCTTTAGTCTCAAGTGATTCTGGGCTATGCCTACAACATTTCAAAGAGATAAGATTTATAACTCTAAGGGCAAAGAAAGAATGCAAGTTCTGCCCAAAAAGGACTTTGGTTTCCCAGAGCCAATAGTTTATAATTTGTTTGAGATAAGAAGTTTTGGGTTTGGTAAAGGAGTAGGTGAATTTTGAATTGCCTCTAGAGCCCCATTTCTAGTTTTGCAAAGATTTGTAAGATAAGGACAGTTATTTTAATTCCTCAAAGAATTGAGTTGTAACTTAAATGATATCATATGTTGGTCCACCCATCCAACTACATTATTATCGTCAATTTGTTTCTTTCCCTCTGAGTACATAGTTCTACTTTTAAATATTTCTGACAGTATTGAATAGCCTGCCTTGGGTGTAACAGGGATCCTAAAGGGGGTATGAATGGTACTCCTTTCCCAAGACCCAGAGTCATTCCTGAAGATAGCCAAAAGAAAGAACCAACAACCCACTTGTCCCAGACAGACAGAAAGCCAAGCCTAGTTATGCACATTGAGACAAGCAAGAAGTCCATGTGTATCCCTGGCAGAGAAAGGATCAGTGACCTATGGGCCTACATTTAGAAAGAAAGGAGCAACGTGAAATTTCATTTTCCTTTCTTGACTGGGCATGACAGAGATATAGGAGAACTAAATCTTCTCCTTCAGTGGCCTCTGCTAGTTTTTCTAGGATCCTCTCTGTAGGCTCTGGTATCTACCTGAGTTCCCCCTGGGCTGTTGAAAGGACTAGCATAGCAGTTTACCAGAACCTTCCTTAGTTTTTCAACTCTTAGAGGAGTCCAGAAGGGGCCCCTCCTCTCAAGGTAGATGTAGGGGTATCTGTAAGGCCATTAACTCAGCAAACTTTTTTTTTTTTTTTGGTTATGTTGTCTTTTCAGATTGGAAAAACCGATCCAGCCTAGAGTGGGGTCTCAGAGGAGGATAGAGGGGAACAGTGGGAGTTACATCACTCTTACAGTCTGGCATTCTAGGTAACTCTCATATCTTTCATGTTTCATCAGCCTTGAATCTTTCAATGAAACCACTTTGGGATTTTGAAACCTCTTGGAAGCTGCTGCTTGCCCATTAAAACTGTCTAATTTGGGGACCCTCACTTTTAAGTGTGCTTCCTAAATGAACAATCTTGTCTATTTGGAACATTCCCCATACTGGCCATTGTCCTTCTGAGTCCTTCTGAGTCCAAATTCCCCTGAGGGGTGGCAGCAGCTGTCTAGGACCTTAGCTACAAATGGAATTAAACCATATTTCTTTCCAGCCATTGGGGTGCAACGGACTTTTCTGTCTAGCCTTATTTTGGGACCCCCCCATCTGACAGTTACCAAGCCAGATTCTTCAGGACACAAAACAAGCTTTCTAAGAGTTTGCTTTTTTTTTTTTTTTTTGAGATAACTGCCATTTCCAGGTCTATACTTCTTAGACATAAAATAAGCAGGTGTGACTGAAGGTAATACACTTGACTCTTTAGAATTTAAAGATCTCAGTAGCTAAGCTTCGGGTTTCTCCAAGCCAAAGTGATACCTGGAGGGGATGTGCTGCTGGATTGGGGATTGTTCATGTTCTGCAGTGTACCTCATCACATGGAAGCTTTCTTGAGGTTGGTGAGTGACCTAGGATCAATCTAACCCGTTCCATGGCCCATTTATCCTATTACGAGAATCTTTTTGAGGTGCCGAGCGCTCTAACAGCCTATAAACACTTGGCTTATGCCCAGCAATTTTTGCAGCTTTCCTGGCTTCTGAGAGTCTCTTAGCAATAACTTTTATCTTTTTTAACTTAAAAAAAGATTTAGTTATTTATTAGAGAGAGAGAGGAGAGAGGGAGCGGGGGGGGGGGGGGCGGGGGAGGGACAGAAGGACAGAGGGAGAAGGAAAGAGAGAATCTCAAGCAGTCTTCCTGCTGAGCATAGAGCCCAAGGCCGGGCTCCATTTCACGGCTCTGAGATCATGACCTGAGTAGAAACCAAGAGCCCATTGCTTAACCAACTGAGCCCCCCACCCCAGGAGTCCCAATGATAACTTTTATCTTCAAAAACAAGACAGACAAACATGTGCACCTTAATGTATCAACAGTAGTCAAGAGATGTTCCTGAGGGCAGGCCACAAGAAGGCCCTGTACATACCCCCACCAATTCCTGTGGAACCTTGAACTGGGGAAGGGATTAAAGCAGCAAATCCCCAGGAACGGGGACTGAGGACTGGTTCCAAACAAATTGGAGAACTCCAGCAGTTGCCAACAGTTCCCAGTGTGGACTCCAGGGATAGAACCAAGGGCTGGGGTTTTCACCCTGGGGAATTGTGATCTGAAAGGCTAGAGACTTGAGCTCCGGAAGATCCTTCTGCCAGCTGAGTTGGGCTCCAAGCACAACTGTCTGCCAGTTCAAGCTGACTTGCCCTGGAAAGGAAAGCCAATTTGATGGAGGCCTTGAACACAAAAACGGCAGAGCTCAGAGCTGAAAGGGGCTCACTCAGCCCTCAGCGCAGAAGAGACAGGAGATGCAGAGTTCATGGGGAATCACACTTGTGTTTCTCGTTCCCCAGATGTCACTGAAAGTTCACTTTAGATCCCAGCACTGCCACCAAATCTGTTAAATAATAAAAATTCAATTAAGCATATTTTAGAGATCTAATTGGCTTTACGAATCAGTTCATGAAGCAGGCAGCATCCCATCCAGCAAGTAGAGGGGAGCTCCAAGGAAGGTTTTTATAGGAAGGAGGGTGGGAGGGTAAGTTGTTCGCAAAGAAAAGAAAGGATTTTTCTCCTTCCCTTAGAACAGGCAGATGTCTTTCCAAGTGGATTACCTTATCTTCAGTTGGGAGGTGGCGGTGGAGAGGACCCATGTGACCAGCATCCCTAATGCTGATGAGAAAATTCCTGACTGGTCAGTTAAGATTACATTTCTAGGGTAGGTGGAACTGTAGTTAGGTTGAGTATTGAGTCTCAGTTTGGTGACTTGGACTATGTGACACCATTTTGGGTCTGTGGTTTTCTTTTTCACAGCTTGGAAAACAACCCTCTGTCTTATCCCCATTGCCACTAGAGCAAGCTCCTGGACAGCGGTTGCTATGCCTTATGGCGCACGCCAGACACATCCATGGACATATCAGAAAGAGCTATTGAATTGATATGTGTCAGGGAAGAGGACTGTGGTGGGAGATCCTCGCCAGCAGGCCTCAGTGTTGGACTCTGGTCCTCAGTCATGGCTTCCTGGGTACTCCCTAACTCCCTCAGCTCTCATGCTTGGCAGGCTCTGACTTGAGGAGAGCTCAGACTGTGCTGGTTCCCTTAAACATGACTGTCTCCATCATTTATTTCCCTCCTCACCCTTGTGCTCCTTTCTCCCAAGCCTAACTCAGACTTAGTTTTTGTCTGTTTGATTTCTTTTGCTCACAAACTATTCTCTTGGGCCGGATTCCTCCTTCTGCCCCCCAGTCATCTCAAATGTTTTTTTCAAGCCCATCTTGCTAAAAGCTATTTTAGGGTTTGACTCTGGCTTTTTGGCATCATTATCTCACTGGGTCTAGTTTGAAGGTTCTAATGGGATCTCTTGCTGGAGTCTTTTCTTTTCAGGGTTTCCTAGTCTACATAAGAAACATAAAGAAATCATCACTTTGTCCTGAGGAGAACTTTATTTTCTCCATTCAGATATTTAAAAATCTTTATGTTCCACATCTAGAGTTTTATTTTGTAAAGGACATTTTCTGGTAAGCTGCCAATGACAGCCTATAAGATGAAGTTCCATATGCCCCTTTGGGTTCAACTGTAATCTTTATGAGATAATTTTATCCCCTTCTCTCTTGCTGTGTAACTGAAATCCTCAAGTGCAAAGAAACTTTTGTATCCCTCCCACATCCCAGAGCTAGCTTGGAGTTTGGCCTCAGGCAACAAGCAGTGCCTTGAAGATAATTCTCTGGGGAGTTAATTAGGACAGATTGAATAATTTAAGGGGCAGTTTCCGTGAGCGAAATAGAGAAGAGCATTTTGGGTGTCAAGGGTTGACGCATCCCCTTTTTCATTATTTCAGCCCTTACCTCTACTTTTTTAATGAGCATTAAAGAAAGTAAACCTGTTTTATAGATTTGATAACATTAATTAATTTTGGTGCTTACTATGGGCTCACCATTGGGTGGGACTCCGTGGAAGTTTGAGTTGTGATTATAAAGCAAGTTTTTAAATTGTGCAATAAAATCCTAGGTGGTCTGCAAGATCCATCCCAGAGGCCACTGTCTTCCAGAAGTCTGACCAAACTCTTCTTTGGTTTGGTCACCCCTTAACCCATACCCCACATAACTCTCTACAGAGCTATATTAGAGCTCTCCAGATACCGTCTTACAACCATTTGTACAGTTCAGCTCCATAGTGGAACAACTGGGTGGTGGGAACTGTTGGCTTCATTTGTTTATTCAGTTTTTTTTTTAAAGATTATTATTTATTTATTTATCAGATTGAGAGAGAGAGAGAGAGAGAGAGCACACAAGCAGGGGGAGTGGAAGAGGGAGAAGCAGGCTCAGTGGGAAGCCCAGTGCGGGACTCAATCCTAGTACCCTGGGGATCATGACCTGAGCCAAAGGCAGACTCTTAACTGACTGAGCCACTCTGGCAACCCTGTTTATTCAGTTATTTTAATCAGGCATTGGATATATATTAGTCAATGTATTCGATCCTGGTGTTTCAGAGAATGAAGACAGTCCTCATTTTGTGTATATTCTGTATGTTTATTGTGTATATCATTCAAGCATGAAGCATCAGAAGTGTTTCACATGCACTTTTCCTATGGACAATGAAGAAATTCAGCCATTGTGAAGAATTATTTGACAATGACTGTAGTTAAATGTTCTCTAGGCTTAGTTAACACATCAGCAGTCAGAGGTGTAGAAGCTGGACATATTTTGTTTGTAGTCTTTCCTCTGCCATACATAATATGTACCATCAGCTTCTGATAGACTCTTTTAGGTCAGGGACTTGGCTTCACTGATCTTGGTATCTTTGGCAATGTTTTGCTCATATTCAGTCAAAAGGTGTTTGGCATTGAACTAAAGGAAAGGTGCTCTACTTGGTATTTATATACCTGTGTTTTATTTTTAAAGCCATGTTTTATTTAAAATGAGACTGACTTTAAATGCACCAGGATGGCTTCTTCTTAGAAGGAACCTGGAAGACCAAGGATATAAGGCATAAGGAGAAACAAGGTGTTCTTTTCTTATTGAATCATGATTACACCCATTTATCTGTTCCTACATCACCCTGAAAATCCCTTTTTGGCTCCAATACTGGCTGCATTTCTTTCATCTGAATTTCAAGATCTCTCATGGTGTTTCACCTCCATACACTTTACTTACCTTAGCCTTTCAGTACTTCCAATACTTGCAATTTTTGTCCTCTCTCATCTACTGTTTTATCTTTTATGGATTTAGAGGTGTACTCTACTCAGCTCCAGTCCTAGAACTGAATTGCTGAGGGAGTCCAGAATTTCCCACTAGGTACTCTCTGCTGTATGTGTGGAAAGGGGACCCTAAGGCTTCAGCAGGAAGATCAGAAAATGCTGACCAGGCTGAACAATGAAGTCTGTTAATACTTCCTGCTTCTCTCTTTCAGAGAATTTGATAGGCTTTCCCTCTCCCAGGCTTGCAATAACCCCCTACTCTTTAAAATCCCATGCCTTATACATGTGCCTTTTCCAGTGTTTCCTCCAATCAGAGGACAGGAAAATACTATATACGAGTGTTCCCCAGTGTGTGAATTAATAGACATAACTGATATTGCCTATTCTTCCACCAGTTAAGTACCTAAATTTGTGTGGCTCCTCTACTTTCACCTTCTGATCACCTACTGATCACCTTCTGCCATGACCCAAGCTTGCCTATTATGGTAAGCAGTCTACTCATCTCTTAAAGCAAAGGACATACTCTTACATGATTGTTGGACACATCATTTTCTGCTTTATAGAGACCATCATTCATATTCAGTCTTTCTTCCTATACTTACCAGTAAGTTATGGTATAGACTTCATGGAAGTGGGTTTCTCCGTGGCAGATCATAATGCTCTTTCTTGGCATAGACTTAGCAATTTCTTAACAGAATTCTAAGCAATCACTTTCAATTGATTGGAGTTGTAATTCAAAATGAAGCCCATTTGGGGTTCTAGTCTTCTCTTGCCTAGATATTTTTCTACACTGGTTTCCTAACAACTTGCATCAACCCCCTTATGTATGTATACTGCTGCTGTACTTTTTCTTCCATTATCAGCTTTGACTGGATTACTTATTTTTTAAAATATTTTATTTATTTATTTGAGAGACAGAGACAGAGAAAGCACAGAGGGAGAATGAGAGGGAGAAGCAGACTCCCCACTGAGCAGAGAGCCCAATGTGGGGCTTGAACTCAGGACCCTGAGATCATGACCTGAGCCAAAGGCAGAGGCTTAATGGACTGAGCCACCCAGGTACCCCAGATTGCTTATTTAATGAAGCTCTCTGGTGATTTCCTGCTGCACCCAGTTATCTCTGAATGTGTTGGCCATCTCTAAAAGGATAGGTATCACCTATTTCTAGACTCTCCCTCCCATACCCACTCAGGTTTTTGTCTCTTTTTGGTCCATAAGTCTCTTCATAGGTGACGGCCAATGCCCCCTCCATTTGGAATGGTATTAACACCTTTCCATAAAGCCCCCACATAGTTGTTCTAGGATTGCCTGGAATGATACGCTAATATTTCAGTGTTGGAGTCTCAGAGTTAACCCAACAGAGACATTTCAATTTTCCCTGGTTCTGTGTGCATAAACTTAGTCATTAATTAGATCTCTGGGGCCAGAAACTGAAGCAGGAATGTGATGCTTAATATGCTTCCCACATGTTTTTAAAATAGTTTAAATTTCTTGACCGTGTTTCTTGTACATGTGCAGGAGTTGAGTTACTATCTTGTCCCTTGACTTCACCAACCTCTAGGGTGAGATCAATGTCTTGTAATTCTCTTTATGGCATTTGCACAATGTCACAAAAACTTTGGCCTTCAGTATTTCTTCTTATGGTAAACTTCATGGGATTTTGGTGTTTTGAAGAGCTTCCTGGCCTGTGGGGCAGGAGATTCTCTTGGTTCTAGACCTGGCACAGACTCTCATCTGATGCTACTGTGGGGTTCACCTAAGGACGTGGGCCTCAGTTTTCTCAGCTGTGAACTGTGAGGATGGGATTATCAGCAAGCTCCCTTCCAGCTCTAAACTTATCTGAGTCCTCCTTTTCCCTTGACCTGCATCTACCACTTTCTGAAATGTCTTTGTATTTAATATAATAAATTTGTCCCTACTTTCATAACTGTTTATGACTTAAGAAAGAGGTGGGAAATAGTTAACATAAATGCATTCTGAGCAGCCTAATACTTTTTTTTTCTGCCAAACTTCTCTTTCTTCCTCTTCCCCCAATATTTTTTTGGGGGGGGTGGGTGGATGGGTGGGTGGCTTTTGTGATATTGATATTCAGAGAAGAGTGGAGAATGCAGGACTGCAGGGGTTCATAACAGATGGTTATATGGTGCCATTTTAGGAGGGTTATTAAAATAACACATCTACTTTCCTGAATAGTAGGATGTCTTAAGTGTTTAGGCTTCACCCTACTGTTGAAATAGAAAGAGGAGGAGGAGGAATCAAGGAAACACCTAGCTAGAACATTTTTGCATGATCTCAACTTTCTTATTCTTCCCTAGTGTCTTAATTTGGACAGTGGTGTGTGTTTGAGATTGAAGGCAAGGAAATTCATTGCACCATTTTTCTGGCATGTATTCCCCTTCTCTAAATCCTGCTTTGCTGGTGCTGCCTCCTTCCCTGCCCAAGTGAGCCTGTCTGCCCATATCACAGCTGCGGTGGATTGACAAAGTCTTTCTCCTGAGGAATTATATTGTACTCTGGGCAGATGTAATTCACACACCTACTATCCCCAAAAGGAGAGGCAGTCTCTGTATTGAAAACTACAAAGAAGGAACTGACCGACCTTGTATTCGCAAATTAAAGCAAGTATATGGTTTATGTCAAGTGTTCAATAAAATATTTTTTAACTCTAAGAGAACTGAGAAATGAGGAGGTAAAGAGACCTGCCAGGCTTCTTTAGGATAACAGCCTTTGAACAGATTTTTTTTTTTTTTTTGCTCAGTTCATTGGAATAGGCTGTCCATGAAGTTCTCATTTTAGTGGATTATCATACCAACATTCAGTTACAGTAATGTAATTGCTTTCCTTATATGCTGGCTGGAGAACCGAGTTCCTTGAAAGATATTATCCCATGCAGTTTCTAAGGGAAATAGAGGATGCCTTAGGCTGTTTACTTTTCTCATTTTTACTTTCCAACTTGCTTTACGCCCTTTCTTTATCCACCTCCTACTCTGAATGCTCTTCAATAAAATTAAATCCTTTGGATTGCCAGAGCTCGTGGACATTCATGAGGGGCAGTCTGAAACTTGAGAGGACCCCCAGATTCTCAAGTACTACAAACTAGGTTGCAAACCCTGGGTGTCAAGCTGGATGTCCTCGGTGGTTTTATGCCCATCGATGCCAGGGGCCTTATGTATTTGTTTTATTTAATCCTTTCTACAGCCCTACATGGTAGGTTTTTTGTTGTTACTGTTTTGTTTTGTTTTTTATTATTATGTTCCATTACCCAACATATAGGACATCACTGGTTTTTGACGTCGTGTTCAACAATTCATTAGCTGTGTATAACACCCAGTACGGCATCACCACACATGCACTCCTTAATCCTCATCACCCAATTAGCCCATCCCCCCAACCTCCCCCTCCCTTCAGAAACCCTCAGTTTGGTTCCCAGAGTCCAGAGTCTCTCATGGCTTGTCTCCCTCCCTGATTTCTTCCCATTAAGTTTTCTCCCCCTTTCCCTGTGGTCCTCCATGCTATTCTTTATGTTCCACATATGAGCGAAACCAATATGGTACGTATTAACACTTTTGCAAAGTTTATACTCTAAGAACAGAAGACCCAGATATGGGGGCACCTGGTTGACCAGTCTATTTAAGTGTTTGGCTCACGTCATGGTCTCAGGGTTGTGAGATGGAGCCCTATGTCAGGCTCCATGCACAGTGTGGAGTCTACTTGAGATTCTCTCCCTCTGCCCCTCCCCGCTGCTTGCTCACTGCCTCTCTCTCCCCCCAATAAATAAATTAATTAGATCTTTTTTTAAAAAAGGCACATATAGGGAATCTTCAGACTCAGGGGTCTGCTAGATGCTCTGAATGAGAAGTTGAGTTCTGTCACCTGTTGTGGAGGACCAGGATGTAAGTGCAAAATGGGTGAGGACCTCCATGGGGGTGGAGAACTTCAATGCCTTTCCAGCAGCTTCACAAAAAATGGACCTCATGAGTACACTGAGAGGAAAGGATAGCATCCTCATCATTCTTCCTGTGGCAGAATTGCATTTACATTCTCCCTGATGGAAACCTACTTCACTGCAGTGGGTCTTTACCTGTGTTTCTGTTTCTAAGGGAGAGTCCTTCTATTGTATGCCCTGGAAGGGCCGTATATTCCATCTCCCTGCTCCTGGCCAGCTAGAGCAGGGGTATGGAGTGACTTAGGTTTGGCCCATTGGTACTCTTCTTCTGAACTTTGGGGTTGGGGGGCATGTAGTAGAGATCAAAGGATCCTTGAGAAACACTTGAAGGCAGCAGTGCTGACAGGCAGTGAGAGAAGCAGCCCACAGTCCATTCCTTTTCTGCTTCACGTAGCTGGACAGAACTGCTGCTGCTCACAACCCGTGACCCTATGTAATTCAGTCACATAATTCAGTGTGATTTCACTTAGTCACCTGGCATTAACTACCTTCTGCACACCCAGGTTAGAGACATCCATGGTCCAAATGAATCACTGTTAATTTAACTTTTACGGTGAAAGCTGGTTTCATGTGGGAAAGCATGATTATTTTGGTTTGAGTTTAATAAGCAGAAAACAAAGAAAAAGAAATACTGGGTTAGCCCTGAGTATTAAAATATAAGGAAATAAAGCTCTTGATAGGTAGAGTTTTAGCAAAACTCCAAAGATTTATTAAGTTTTCTGCCTATCCATTCAACAAAAGGAAGTAGGAAAATTCATGGCAAGGAAAAAAATAAAGCATCATAGAAGATAAAAATACTGAATAATATCAGAAGCCCAAACACATCTTTAACACTCATTATGAGAGTATTTCACATTTCTTGGGCAGATTTTTTTTTCCCTCCACTAGGTATTCTGTGCTTACACGTGCATATTTAAATAATAAATTAAAAAACGTACAAAAAAAAAAAAGGACAGACTTTTTTCCCCCATTTGACTCTCAATTATTTCACTTGGATGAGATTTGTTAAGGAAACCAATTAGAGTTGTAAATGCCACCAAGACATTCCAAAGGGAAGATTAGAAATTCTCTTATCGATTGCTAGTTAAAAAGGTCCTGACATTTTTCGATGGATTTGACTCATGTGATCATTTACCAGTGACCATCTGACCTCCATGCTAAGCTACTCCCCCTGGAATGGGCATGGTCTTTGCACAAGGCCGAGTGACACTTCATGGGTACCAACAGCCGTAACAGCTTCTTGAAAAGCAAATCAGATTCACATTTAGCTTGAGTGCTGGGCAAGATCTTTCATATGCAGAAAGGGAACTATACCCCTATTACCATTTCAGCTTTTCTACGGCAAATCTTTATAGTTGAAAAAAGCTTTATAATCATTTTAATTAGTGCTTTATCACCAAAGCTCTGGGTGTGACATGACTGGCACCTTTTCCCAAGAAAAGTATAGTTAATGACATGGAATTGACACCACATGCTAATTGGTGGTGAGCTGGTGATAGCATCAGAGTGGTGGCAGAGGGTTTCTTCTATAGCCTGGTAAGCCAGGCTGTTTCCTCCATTTTGAGAGGCTTAAGGAGGGGGAGGGAAGGAACTGATGACTATGGGGTTGTTATTAGTAAAAAGGGCAGACATGATTTCTAGAAGCATCATTAGAAATGTCAACAGGAGTCTGTTTCAGAATTAAAGCAGCATTTTGAGAAACCCACCCCTGCAGTAAACCATCCTTGATACATTAGCCAGCATATAACCAGCATCTGAGATCACAGTGGGATTTGACCCTTTCCAGAATGGCTATTTGTACTGGCTTCTTGTCTTCACCTGAGGGTTTTCAGCTGGGCTTCTGAGCAGGCTGAACCTTGAGCCTGGGGAGAGGGGTGAGCCAGGCATGGGATTTTTGAGGCTCTTTGCAGTGGACTGCTGGCAGACCCACCTTAATCTTTCATTCATAGGCATGGACTTGACCCCAGCTGCCTTTCCTTTGATTTGAGAGAGGTTATTTGACCATTCTAACTCTCGTTGTATAAAATGTGCAGCTGTTCCTGTCAAGACAACAAACTCTATTTGAACATTGCTTTACCATCTACTGTCATGTGCTGATGGTAAGAACTGTGAGGTAAAAACCCATCCTTCCCGATCCACGTCATAAGCAAGCGCCCGGTGTACTCTTGAGTCTGTATGATTGATCACAGCCCTCACCTGGAGTTTCTGTAGCCATTCACGCACTCAGTAGACCATGATATGGCAGAGGAAGGGAACGACACCTAGCTAAAGAATGTTAACACAGGTCGTTAGTGCTCTGATGCCCATTTTGATGACTCATCTATGAAACAGGAACTCCAGTCTTCATGAACATTCCATCACCCTGAGGACCAGTTTTAAGAATATGGTGCTTCAGCTGCCCAAGGTTATCTCTGTCTTCATCATGTGGCCCTGGAACTGCCGTGTCCACCGGCCTCTGATGGTTCTGTACCCTCTCTCTGAGTGGCCAGTCACAGTGCCCCAGTGGGTCTGTAGGGACAAGTCTGGGTCCCCACCCCTCTTTGCAGGGGTTGACTCTCAAAAGCTGCACCTCTGCTGAGCCTCAGTTGTCATCCTTGTGAGTCTCCTTGAGCTCGTCCTCCACTGGACAGTGCGGACAGTCCTCCACTGCACAGGCCAAAGTTCTCGACTCTGGGAGACATCCCGTACTCTCCAAAGATGTTCTAAAGGTGTACTTCTAGAAATCCATCATTTTTTCTGGGCTGTGTCCTCACTTGGGTTCCTCCAGCATGTGGCTCCAACCCTGAACACATCTTTGCATGCCTTGCATAGGACCTTGAGGCTCAGGGTAAACTTTAGTCCCAGAAATAAGTTCCACTACCATGTTCCATATGATTCCTTATCAAATCGCACTCCTAGATTATGTGTTTTACACCAAAAGACTCCCCCCCTCCCCAAGTATTCAGGACCACACTAGATCTTAAATAAATGCCCATTAGCAGTGTGGCCTCCATTAAGTATATATTGAAGTAACTTTTTCTCCTCCAGTGTTCCTCTCATGATCCCTACTATTAGTTTCCCACTTTTGAGGAACCACTCAGCCAGGACTTTCTGAGAGAGAAGAATTGGTATATTTAGCAGTCATCAGAGAGTTACTGTTACGGTGCTGAGTTTTTAAGAACCTGTTAATTGTACTAGCTTAAACCTAAATTGCATGTTCTTCTCTTCATATGGTGATGATGATGATTTTATAAATGCCGGTTGGATAGCACTGTAATTAGTGGGCACCAGCTTCTATTTTGGTAACAATTTATTCTTAAAACACACTTGAGAGGTTTCTGTTTCCTGTGGTCACAAAGAGGTAAAAAAAAAAAAAATGACATCCTTTTTAATAAGGCATCCCAAGCAGGCTGAATACCTATGAATTATAAATGAAGCCTTTCCAGTGATTAAAATAAATATACTGATGTAGTCCCCTTTTCTGCATCATTGCTTCACGAGGCCGGTGTGAAAATCACTCAGAGGAAGTCCCAAGGGTCTCTGAGATCACCTCCATCTGTTTCATGCATTTCTCTGATGTAAATCAGAGGGAATTAAGGACAATGGCATTTTGGTAGTTTGAGGAGAGATGCTCTTCCTCCCAGGGTAATTATCAGCCAGTTGCTGATGGCCAGGTAGGGCCCTGTGGTCCAGCTCTTCATAGACTAGTCTTTGTAGCTATAGTCTCATAATATAACCTGGTCCACATTTTGTTCCCTCAAGAATCAATTTCCATTTAATGTTCAAAGATGGTTCCATTCTCTTTTTTTCAAACAGAGGAGGCTTTATTTAGTAGTGACAGTTGAGAGCACGTGCTGGGTCAAACGATCTAAGGGGTCCTTTAACTTATGAGTAAGAGAGGCTCATAAATTGAGGAACCTTGAAGATGGTCACTCTAAAATAAGAGCCAAACACAATCTCAGATGGATACTAATCAATATAGATTAATAGCATTTGCAGGAATCCTTCTTTCCCACCTCTCAGAGCAAAGCTCCTCCTGTCATCGGTGGCCATTGGGCAAGAAGCAGGTAGTAGGGAAACAGCTCTTAAAGACCATAATGAGGTCCAGGAAGAAAAAGAGGGAGAAGCCTGGATAAAGATGATAACTTTCTTCTGGGTTTATTTTTTCCTCCCTGCCCTCCATTTGCCTTTTATTTTGGTTGATTATTGATTAAATAACATTAATGTCTATTGCAGAATTGTGCATAAGAGACTATTGGCCTTTTGCTGTTCAAATTGGAAATGAAAGGTTATGAGCATTGCAGGTCATCAGTTCTGAAATGACACATTTGCCAACAATTAATGACTTTTGGAGAGCAATTAATGATAAGGTAAAAGCAATGAACCCTACAGTAAAATGGAAGTGGTTTCTGAGCTAAGAGAAAATTCAGCTTTTCATAGGCTTTTCTCCTGTCAAAATGTGTCTTTAAGGTCCAATGTCTGATATTTTTGGCTTTGTATCTCAAATATCTAACTTATTTATTTTGATGGTTTATTTAGATTGTTAAGTCACACTTTTTCTCTCAATAATATATATAACAAAAAGTAACACAGGAAAGATAATGCTTAATAAAATCTTTGTATGATGTCAATAACATTTATTGCCTTAAGATTAGAATCTAGTTAATTTCAGATTAATAAATGGCATACCAGTCCCAGGACTTTTGGAGCCCCATGTGGGGCTTGAACTCACAACCCTGAGATCAAGATGTGAGCTAAAATTAAGAGTTGGACACTTAACCAACTGAGCCACCCAGAGTGCCCCTTAATTGCAGGACTTTTAGGGATGTGAGGTAGAGAAGACAAAAGAAATGGAAGAAACAGCTGGATTCATCTTTGGAGAATCTCAAAATCATCAGTAAGACACTGCCAAAAACTGAAAAATTGTTTCTGAATCTTGAGCCAATGATGCCCCATGACCAGATCACTTGGCCATTATGTGTTTAGAAAGCCATCATTCTTCTTGGTGTATTTAGTCTAGAAAACCCTTATCCACAAAAATAAGAGAAAAATTGCTGATGATTGCCAGTTTGGGGTGGGGGGGGGCGCATGGTTAGGCAAAATGGATGAAGAGGAGGGTGAGATTTAAGCTTTCAGTTATGGAATGAAGAAGTCATGAATATAAAAGCCATAGCATAAGGAATATAGTCAATTATATTGTAATAGTGACGTATGGTGACAGATGGCAACTACACTTGCAGGGAACAAAGCATTATATATAAACTTGTCCAATCATTATGTCATAAACCTAAAACTAATGTAATATTGTGTGTCATCTACACTCAAATAAAAAAAAATGAGAGAAAAGTTACAACTATAAAAAAAATTGGTCTCAATCACATGGATCATGAGACTGCTTTCTTCCCATTTCTTTCTCTGTAGTGTTATTTTCAATTACTGCCCACTCAACAAAGCTTGGGAGACATAACTGACAAAAAACTAAAGCTATTAGGCCCTTAAGAAAACATTCACAGAGTCCCATCTTCTCTTTTTAATCCCCTTTCTTCCAATGCTGTCATACCCATGGAACATTCTCTTTCTTGAACTCACAGAGGAACAGTCAGAAGATGGTTGTATTTTTGAGCCTCGAAGCTCTTCTAAGCCTTTTAGGATTCAAGAACACTTTGCAATGACTTGAAATAGCACTCTTCATTCATTCATAATTTATTGAAAATCTATTTGGAGCAAGGTATTGTGCTAGATTTAAAGATAGAGAAGAAATGGCTCCTTCACTCAGCAAATAACTGTTGTACACGCACTATGTGGGTAAGAACCAGGAGTGGTGGAGAGCAAAAGAAGACATTGTTCCTGCCCTTTTGAAGTTGAGTTTAGTAGAGGAGACACCTGTAAATCAAAAATCACACATGTGTGTACATATACAATACGGTGTGTGATATGAAATATAAGATGGAAGAATCACATCGTCTGGGAGCAAAGGGCTTCTGTGAAGAAGTGCTTTTTAAGAGAAGACTGAAGGACAGGGCAAGATTAACTTAGCAAGCGGCGGGATGCAGAGTCGTATTGCAGGTAGAGGCAGCAGCTGCTGCTGAGGGATGGTGATGAGGGAGAGCACAGCACAGTTGAAAGTGTGTGTAAGCATCATGGCAGTGGAACCCAAAGAACAAGGGAGAACTCAGAGTGAGATGAGTCTGGAGTGGGAGGTGGGGGCCAGATCATGCAGGACCTGATAGCCATAAGAATTGGGGGTTTTATCCTAAAAACAGTGGGAAATTATTGAAGGGTTTTAAGCATGGAAAATGGAGGGAACACATCTGTGGTTTGCTAAGATCACTCTAGTGCCATTAGAGTGGACTTGTAGCAAGATCTGTTAGAGTACTTTTAGGTCCAGGTGAAAGGTGATTGTAACTCAGGTGGACATCATGGAGAAGGGAGCCATGAATGGATTCTAGAGATGTGGAAGAGGCAGAAGCAATAAAACTTGGTAGTTATTGAATATGGTCTGGGGGAGGGGTATTGTCATGATGCCTATGTTTCTAGCTTGCTTAGTAGGATGAATGATGGTAACATTAACTTAGGTAGAAAACTAGGATAAAATAAGATTTGAAGGACAAGCTGAGTTTTACTTTGGATACGTGGAGTTTGAACTGTTATATGGTGTTGTAAAGTAAGTTCTTGTCACATTGTCTAAAAAATGGATTTTTTAGAGGTGGGGAGGGTCAGAGGAAGAGGGAAAGAGAGAGAATCTTAAGCAGGCTCCATAACCAGCACAGAGCCTGACCTGGGGCTTGGTCTCACAACCCTGAGAACATGACCTGAGCCCAAACCAAGAGTTGAACCCTTAACTGCCTGAGCCACACAGGCACCCCGTGAATGGATTTTTAAAAATTCAAGATGGCTAGAGGTAGAATGTTCCCATTATTTAAATTGCATAGCAAACACCCAACAGTTATGGCTTAAAACAACATTTACTTTGCTCACGAATCTGCAATTTTGGTGGGTCTTGGTGTAAATAGCTGGTCCTTGCTCCACTTGGTGTCGACTGGGGTAGACTGAATGCAGGAGACTAGAACCATCAGAGAGCTGGCTCACTTCTGTTTATGGCAGTTGACACTGGCTATTGGCTAGAGCCTTAGCTGGGGCTGGGGCCAGAACACTTTCACATGACCTTTCCATGTTGGGCTTCTTGGCTGAGGTTGGTTATCTGGATTCTAAGATGATTGTCACATGCGTAGAGAGCCAGGCAGAGGTTCCATCATCTTCCATGACCTAGCCTCAGAAGTCATGCTGTATCACTTCTGCTTTCTACTGCATTCTGTTTATTAAAGGTGTCTCACTAGACCAGACCATACTCCAGAGAAGAGGATTTAGTCTACCTTTTGATGGGAGGAGTATTGAAGAATTTGCAAACACATTTTAAAACCACCCCATGGGGTTAGAAGTTGAGAAAAGAAAGCCAGGAGCATTCCAGAAGGAGGGAAGAGGTTGAAGCAAAAAGTAGAAATTGTATTCAGTAAAAGTGCTGCTGACTAACTTAGTACATGGAAAGTCACAAATAGTGGGAAATACGGGTTAAAAGAAAGTTTGGGACCAAATTACAGGAGAGCCTCAATTTCTGGAACTCCATTGTGTTGAACCCCGAAACAAATTGTCAGAGAAGAATACAAGTTCATGTTTATTAAATAAAGATCAAAAGTAGAGGTAACAGTTCCATGGCTGACTGGCATAGGTTAGGAATAATTATACTTGATAAAATGATTCATGCCAATTAGTTCTGGTCTACAAATTTTGGATCCCTTGTCTCCAAATTTAAACTGCTTACATCTTCAAATCTTTTTATTTGGGCCTTGTGGTTTGCCTTCTGCCAGCTGGAAATGTGAGTCAAACAAAAGCATGCCTGGGGGTTCCTTTAGTAGTCATTTTCTCCTTTATCCTTTAGTGGATTCACTGCAGGAATCTTGGTCTTTCTGTTCCTGGTTGTGGCTTCAAATTTTTCCATATCACTATTGGATAACCCCAAAAGGCCTGGGTCAGGATGAGTATAATGGGCTGAATAATGTCCCCCCAAATTCATTTCCACACAGAACCTTGGAATGTCACCTTTTATTTGGAAATAGGATCTTTGTGGATTGTAATTAGTTAAGGATCTCAATGTGGAATTATCATAAGTGTAAAGTGGGTCCTAAATCCAGTGACTGCTGTCCCGGTGTGAAAAAGAGAACACAGAGGCAGAGGGAAGAAGGCCAAGGGGAGACGGAGAGGCCAAGGTGGCCAAGGCTTCTGTTAACCAAAGGTTGCCGGGAGCCACTAGAAACTTGAAGAGATAAGGAAGGAGTCTCCCCTCAGGCCTATGACCATCTTAATTTCAGACTTCTGACCTCCAGAACTGAGAGAATCAATTCTTTTTTTTTTTTTTTTTTTTGGTGGGGCTTGTGTGTGTGTGTGTGTGTGTTTTGTTTTGCCTTTTTGGTTTCTGTTTTTATTTGTGGGTGTGGGGTTTTTGTTTGGGGTTTTTTGTTTTTTGTTTTTTACATTTTCATTTTACTTTCTCTTTTTTCTTTAGCCACTGAGTTTGTGGCAATTTGTAATGGCAGCACTAGGAAACCAATACAAGGAGATTGAGCCAGGCATAGAAAATATAGGTGCTGGTTTGCTAGATGCCCAACAGAAACAATTTTGAGGCTGTTGATAATTGGGGATTATTTTTATCATGTCTCTCCTCAGGAAATCAGACAGTCTAGCATATTTCTTTTCTTAATGTAATGGGTAAATCTTTCAGACTGGGAAAGGGGTAAGAAGAGTAAGTAATGGGCTCCACCAAAGTGTGCTCCTGTAACTCTGGGCTGGTGTGGGATTCGAAAGGGCGGGGGTGGGGGGGTAGGGGGGTTGGGAATGGAAAATGAACACTCCCTTCTGTAACCTGATGGCTAACAGGGCTCATTCAATGCTGGAGGTGTTCCTGCTGTGTACCAAAGGAGCCCCCCCCACTTCTTAATCTCTATTATGGTAAATAGGGAAGAAAGCAAGCCTTCCTAGGGCAACAGGGGATTTTTAATGAAGTAAAGGAGACAGAAGAAATGTCCCAATGGAGAATGAAGTGTGTCAAAAACAGATTGTGCACGTAATTACTTTCTCAGACCTTCCTGACATTATCAGCAGGACTGGTGTTTAGATGAAAAAAACTTAATTAAAATTTAATTTTTTTTTAAGTGGAAAATATTCAGCATGGTTACAGGAGGATTGAAATCAGGGCACTGTGTAATTTTAATTGCCTTCAAGAGATGCACTCTATGGAGACTAACATGGGGAAAAGAAGCCATAGGGACAAAATCAGAGGTGAGAGGCCATGTTGAATCTCCATCACTGGCAGGTTGGGGGGGTGGTGTGGCGGGGGGCGATTCCCATTCTCATGGGTGATGGATTTGAACTCCATTTTTATTGTTGGGCACAGCAGCCCAGAGTAAGAAAGGCAGTGAATCTATTTTGGACACACTTGGATGATAACATATTGTAATTACAAGTTGATTTGTAAAAAAGCAAGTTTCTCCCCCCAAAAAGGGAAACCAAAAGTTGAGGAGGTTAAATATTACTCAAGGCAGCAGTTTTTAAATGCCGATCTCTGAATTCATTCTATCAGAATCATCTAGTTCTGGTTCATTATATCTTTTAGAATGTGTGTTTCTATTTTTAAAAAAAGCCTTCCCATGGTGCTCAAGGGGTCAGGTGTGGGAAGTACAGGCTCGTAGTAAAAGGAGTGTGGCCTTGAAAACAAGTCAATATGGGCTCTGCCCTTTACTCCGGTGTGGACTCGAGCCCATCACTCAGCGGCTTCCATCACATTGAGATAATAAGCTTACCTGATGGGGTTTTGTGATGATCAAGGATCACATCAGGAAAGGGACTGAGACACAGTAAGCGATCTAAAAATGATAAAGCGGTATAAGAAGAGTCAAATGGGGCTGCTTGCTAAATCGGGAGAGATAAGGCAGCTTTCTTCAAATATTTAAAGGGCAGCTGTGGGGGAGAGGTAGCAAATTCACATTTTGTGGCCTTTCGAGGTCAGACTCAGGTCCAGCAGTCAGAAGTCACAGGGAGATGAATTTCAATGCAATATTAAGTGGAACTTTCTTATGAATGGTCCAGGGATGACCTTGGCTCATTCCTGAGGGCAGTACATTCCCCATCACCGGAACAACGATGGCGGCTGCCATATTGGAGCAGCGGCTGGAGACCACCACCCAGAGTCAGCTCTCTGGTGGGGTTTCTGGCTTCCTGTGGAGCGATGGCCAGCATACAGTCATTTTATAAACTACCAACACTTGTTTGAAGGAAGTTTTAGCAGAAGCATATACAAATAAGACCTATAAGAGCAGGGATGTCCTTTCAGGGGTTCTCTATGAAGGACTTGTCATCACCCCTTCCCCAGGCCTTTCATAAAAGAATGGGGCATAGTTAGGTCTTTCTACTCTAACAGGGGAGCTCTACTGGCATTTTAGGGAAGGAGGTTAGAGCTGTAAAGTGTGCTGACATGATCAGAACAGTTCCAGACAGTGAGAAATGGTCCCATCCCACTGCCAAGAGTGCTCTGTTGAGAAACCTTGCATCTTGTTGAACTCAGGTGGTTCCCCTGAGTCAGCCCCTGAGGGTTCTTTTTGTAGCCTAGTTTAGAAACCTCAGGTATGGAGGACTAAGCCTTCTCTCCTGGCA
This sequence comes from Lontra canadensis, assembly GCF_010015895.1. Lineage (NCBI taxonomy): Eukaryota > Metazoa > Chordata > Mammalia > Carnivora > Mustelidae > Lontra > Lontra canadensis. The sequence goes on from NW_022631092.1 coordinate 4,819,991, forward strand.
CTCTCTGGTGACCATGAGTTCAAAGCAGAGCCTCAGGAGGTAGGTAGACTGAGCCAGTTGCAGAAAGCAGAGCCTCAAGACAGTGGTGGGAGGGGAGGATGTTTACCTTGTGTTCAGGGGGGTCACATTGGGCTGAATCCTGACTCACCTTTGAGAAGCACAGTTAACCGTTTTCCTGGTTGATCCCTGTGACTATTAATGGGACTTTAAAGGACCTCTTGATGGGGGGATGGGGATAGTTTGTATTCACAGAGTTTGATCCCCATGCATGGTGCTGACCAGGCTGTATGGGGTGAGATGTCTGACTTTGGCCTTGGCATCAGGCTCCAGCCAACTGACACAAAAGTGATTTTTATTTAATTTATTGTTCATCCCAGCTAATTCAAGTTTCTAGACTTTCCTTTTCTAAATAGAGAAATGAAACTAAGTGTTCTTTCTGACTACTCTGTCTGTCTGTCTATTTATTTGTAAGTGCCTCTCTCCAACTGTTAGGTTGTTTGCTCTGATTTCCTAGTGAGTGGGAAGATCCCTCATCGCTTCTCTGTGACCATTCCCCAGGGAGGCGGGCTGTCACAGGACACCTTGATGAGTTACAAGGGCAGGACCATGTCACCAAACAGCATGTGAAGAAAAGCACTTCTTTGGTCTCTGTAAGCCTAGGAGGGGCAATGCACCGCCAGGGAGAGGGAAGGAACAAAAGCTCTGAAAATTTGGCCCCCTCCATGAAGGTGATCTGGATCGATGTAAATACCTCTAGGGCTACACGCTTCACTCTATAGGTTTCATTCCTGGCTTTCTGGGAAGCCAGTCAACAAGGCAGAGAAACGGATCATTCCTTCCAGAGTGCAGGGCCCCTCTTACCCACGCAGTCCTCCTGCCTGTCACGTTGAGTCACAACGCCCTGCTTTCTGGAACTGGAATGACTGTCTTTTCCTTCGTTCAGGTCTTGCAGCAATGACAAACCCAACCTCTGACATTGTCTGAACAGCAGGACATTCTTTTCCTCCTGGCTTGGGTTAGCTCTGCGGCGCGGATCCGCAGTCCTGGCAAGCAACAGGTCACTTCCTCCCTACCCTTCTCTAGAACCCTCAGGGCTTGTCACCTGGAATCAAAGACTTGCCAGTGCTAAAGAAGATCTTAAAGGTCAGCTAGTTCAGCCTCCCACCCGGGATATGCCTTCCAGAACAAACCACCCACGGTCCTGATTAATAATATTCTGTGTGGTTACTCAGTGCAGTTGTGTCATTTCAGGACAAAGGGCCCATCCACAGGGTGTCAGGAAACCCATGGTAGTGAGCTGGGCTTTGCTTACCAACCTGAATTATTAGTGGTTTGGTATCCTTAAATGTATTTTTTTAAAGATTTTGTTTATTTATTTGATAGTGAGAATGAGTGACAGAGAGATCAGGGGAAGGGGCAGAGGGAGAGGGAGAAGCAGGCTTCCCGCTGAGGAGGGAGCCTGACTCGGGGCTTGATCTTAGGACCCTAAGATCATGACCTGAGCCAAAGGCAGATGCTTAACTGGCAGAGCCACCCAGGCACCCCTGGATGCCTTGAAATTTATGATGGGCTCTTTGGTTACCAATTATGATTCACTACATGCCATTTTTTTATTGTAACATGAAGCTCTGACCCAGTTTCTACAGCCCAGTAGCAAGTCTAACAATTGGCCATGTCCCCTTCTAATATCATCCCACCTACTGAGCTGGCTGGGGACTCCTTTATCTTCACTGTCTCAGTTTGGCATTATATTGTGAGACCGTTGTTACCTATCTAGGTTCAGCCCCATGCTGTGCAGGGACCTCAGCTCTGCGCCAGTGAGGAAGTGAGGTTCAACCAGGGAAGGGCTGAGGGTGGTTGTTCTCAGACTTGACTGCACATAAGAATCACCTGGACCCTTAAACAAAAATTCTGATGCTTGGATCCCACTCCTGGAAGTTCTGATGGAATTGGTCTAGGATGTACCCTGGTGTCAGGAGTTTTATAATCCCCACGATTAATCCCAGTATGCAGGCAGGGCTTGTGAACCAGTGACCAGGAGGACAGAGCATCGAGAAGGGCCATCTAAATGGTGGCAGCCACGAGGGCTTAGAAATGGAGCTGTGATGTGTGATGGTGCCTTAATTGTCAAGATTGAACTTGACAGTAGTGGGAATGCTTATTCATTAGGTCAATGAGTGTGCAGGGACAGAATGTGGCTGTATGAATGAGACAGGTGGCAAGGATTGCACAGGTAGACAGTTCCCTAGAAATCAGATGGGATCTATAGTTCCAGCAGGAGGAAGTCACATAAGGAAGTGGACAAAGGGCCACTGGTCTGGGCTCTGTCCCTAAGCTGTGGTTCAAAGAAAAGGCAGCAGCCCCATTGTTATGCTCACACTGGGCTTGTGACTCGCAGGGACAGCAGGACAGCAGGCTGACTCCAGAGCCTGCCTGCTGCCTGGGTGATGGGGCTCCTCATTTATCTCCAGGCTCAAAGAGGAGCCTGCAGGAAGACAAAAGCTGAGGTTCTTAAGTCAACCAAGACATTGGCAGCCAGGAGCTGATGGAATCGGAACAGGGAGGTCTGTGTAGATAGCTGCTCTGAGTCTGTTGTAATTATCAGGGCAGTTGTTAGGACTGACCAGAAAGGTAAAGATCCTCTTTGCTGTGTCTTTTTATGAAAGTAACTTCATCTCCCAAACCATGCAGATAACACCTGGCGCTAAAGATCTCTCCGGGTTCCTTAAGATAAAAGATCATTTGAACACCATGCACAGGTAGGGCAGAAGCGACAGGTGGGCTAAGCATGGCGCTGGGACATTCAGGGTTCACCTCCAAGTGGGCTCTGAGCAGCTGGAGGGAAGGAGTCGATGTGGGAAAGCTGGCCGCTAAAAATAGGGATGCAGCCCAGGATGGGCAGCCCCAGGAGTTGGAGAATGTTTGGATTCCCAGGTGCATATATCTGTTACTCACTGTAGGAAATCTGGCTTCTCATCCCTTCACAGCCCAGGTGGTATGTGTAGGTGCAGAGTGTCCTCCTCATGCTGAGAGGAGAGTCCCAGTTTTTCTGTTTTTTTCAGTTTTTTTTTTTTTTCGTTGTTTTTGTTTTTTACCACTGTGCTGTGGATGCGAGCTTCTGCAAAGCTATATTTTCTATCTTGTGGCTTATACAGGACGGATATTTCCAGGACTGCTGGGGAAGGCTTGGAACTTTCCCCTTGAGACAGTGGGGGGCTACTGGATGTGTGTGGACAGGTGGAAAACATGCTGAAAAAGCTTTAGGAAGGTACAATTGGCTGTTGTATGAAGGTGGGGGATAAGGCTATTTACCGGCTGGCTTGTCGAGAAGAGTAAATGAAACATTAAGTGAATGGGAAGAGGGAGGCCCACCATGCTTTCATCCATTCTGGTGCTTCTTCGGATGCCTCATGCCCCCAAGGACACAATTTTTTTTCTTGATGGGTGTATTAGTGACAGGATGTCTTCAACAACAGGAATTTATCTTCTCACAGTTCTGGAGGCTAGAAGCCCAAGATCAAGGAGCTGGTGGCAGTGCTGGTTTCTTCTAAGGCCCATGAGGGGAGGATCTATTCTGGGTCTTTCTCCTTGGCATGCAGACATCCCATCTTTTCGTTGCCTTCCCTTGGTGTGTTTCTGTGTCCAAATTTCCTCTTCCTATAAGGACATCAGTCCTATTGGACTAAGGTCCACCCTAATGACCTCATTTTAATTTAATTACCTCCATAAAGCCCTTATCTCCAAATATGGTCACATCTCGAGGCTCTGGAGGATACGACTTCAACATACTAGTTTTGGAGGTACACAATTCAGCCTATAACACCCAGTCTCCTTGGAGGCTTTCTCTTTTAGGGCCTTACACTTAGGTGATTATAGGCTATTTTAAAGGGTATTTAAAGACCTAACACCTCCCCTCCTCAACCTACCATCTGCCCAAAATTGTGTTCATTTCTTGGTGCTTTGTAGTCCATCGCTAGAACTACTTGGTTGAGTAAAGACATTTGCTAAGGTAATTTCGGTACTGATACACTCCTTTTGTATGAGAGTAATAACAGCAGCCAATTTACTGGATGAATTTGCTTACCAAATTATGAACAAATGCTAATGCTACATGCTAATGCTAACAAATACTAATGAACAAATGCTAGTTAGGAAGCCTAAGAGCCCACAGTATAGAATATGTAGTTTATCCCTATAGCACGGGCTCTGGATGCTGAGTTTGAATCCCAGCTCTGCCCTTTTCTCTGTGCGACCTTCAGCAAATGATTATTCTCTCTGTGATTTTTGTCTTCATCTGAACAATGGGCATAATAGTAGCACCTGCCTCATAGGGTTGTTTAGAAGACAAATAAACTAATGTGTATAAAGTGCCTTGTCTCTAGTCAGCTCTCTGTTCAAGTTAGCTGCTAGTATGATTGTTGATGTTACGATGTTTGATGAATTATGAAGCACAGCCCTCTGTTTTCTTCTTTGCTCTTGAAACAACTCTGTGGAGTAAGAGTAATTAGTCCCACTTTACAGGTGAAGAGACTGAGGCTGTAAGCCATCAAGTGAGCCATCCCAGGGCATATGGCAGTGTTCCCAAATCCTATCTCACCATTCATGATGCCTTTTGGAAAGGAAGTAGAACTCCAAAATGATAAACTTTTTCCCAGGAAGGTGAGGCCAGAGTGTGGGCTCCTGCAGGACAACCCTGGAGCAGAGCAAGGGAGTATGCTCCTTGGGAAGAGTCATCTGGAGAAAAGTGATGGAAGGAGCAAATGGCAAATGAGAAAGAACTCATTCCCCAAGGACCTCACCTCTTGGTCTGAGCATCACCATCTGTGATGATGTCCAGGTGGTTGTACTTTGAACCCTTCTTGGCTGTTTGATGATAAAAACAATCTTAGGATGTGATGGTGTCCATTATCAGATTGGTTGGATTCAGTTGCTTCAGATTTCCCAGTCCTGCACTGACTCTGCTAGGCAGCCACCCTGTGTGAGTTTTTTGATGCTTCCTGTGCTTAGCCATACAGCCTATGACTTTTTCCCCCTCAGGAATCCCAGTGGTATACTTAGTGTACTGAACCGAAACAAGTTCCTCCCTCTTCTCTCAAGTGTGGTCCTTACCAGGGTACCTTGCCATCCTCAAGCATGGGTACCAGAAATTAATGGGGAGTCACTATTTTCTCAGTGATGAGGCAGGGTTTGAGGAGGACACCATTAACATGCCTAGGTATGGCCAACTTGGAACTTTGCAGACATTTGCAAAGTTGACCAATCTGGCTAATTTTAAAAAGTTTTAATTAATATAAATTATTCTATGGAAGTATTTTTTATCACACTGTAGCTCTTTATCCATACGTCTTTTACCCTTTAGGTGATGAGCCAATTCATGGGTAAGCTCTAGGAACTAATGAACTTTGCACCAGAGAGCTCAGGAATGCCTGGGAAATAGTAGGTGTTCCGTAAATGGTAAGTGTTATCCAAAGCTTAGATAGAATCTAAACCACCTCCCTAGGTGATGGGCAATGCCTATATTGTGCATTGAAACTGAATTCAGTTGCAAAAGTATAAGTCATTTTAACAAACCCAGTGTGCTTGGATAAAGGCAGAATTTTTCCCCTCACCACCAAAGCAGCATATAAAATTGGAAGCTAATAAACATACTAAAGAGTGATCAAATGCCACAGGAGTGAACTACTACTATCCGGTTTACAAATGATTCCTCTTGTTGGGTTGCATGTGGTAGGAAATGGACAGAGGTGGTGTTAATAGAGAGAGACTCAGTTCCATTGATAAATGATTTACCTGGATGACTGCTACCAGGTGATTTGTGTTCCCCTTCCAAATTCATATGTTGAAACCTTTAACCCTTCCCCTCCCAGTACCTTAGAAGGTGCTTGTATTTGGAGATAGGGCCCTTAGAGAAGTGATTAAGTTAGGTTGGGCCCTAATCCAATCTGACTGGTATCCCTCTAAGAAGAAGAAATTTAGGCACATGGAATGACACAGAAGATGTGTGCTCACAAAGGTGAGGCCATGTGAAGACACAGGGAGAAGGGAGCCATCTTTAAGCCAAGGAGAGGCCTTAGCTTCCAAAGAAACCAAACCTGCCAATGATTTGGTCTTGGATACCAGCCTCCAGAACTGTGAGAAATAAATGTTTATTGTTTAAGCCAGCCAGTCTGTGGTATTTTGTCATAGCATCTGTAGTTAACTTATACGACCATATTAACGTCCTTTTCAGCATCTGAAGGATCCAAAGACTAGAGAATGTCAAAAATAAAAGGGGAGGTGTTGTGAATGGACACACATCTTTTCTTGTTTCATGGAATTATTATATCACAGTGGACTATGAGAGAATCCATGAGTGTCACAGCCTCTCTCCTCTGCTTCCACAGGGCTCCCTTCTCCCTGTGTCCTCATGTGGCCTTACCTTTGTGCACACACATCCCTCGTGTTGTGCTGTGTGCCCACATATGCTTGTGTCTCTCAATTCTGATGCCAGAGCCAGTCTTGCAGGAGACCAAGGGATCTTCCACACAGGTGCCATGACTTAGGGGGCTCAACACGGACACTGTAGTGAAGTCATTAGTGAAATAGTCCATGTCCATAATGTTTCTGAGCATCTTTCTGGATCCTTCTCCTTCAACCTCAGCAATTAGCAGAACTATAGGAGTGCCCAGTAATGATGCCTTTGATGTAGAATTTTGTTTATGGCCAGCCTTGCTTGAATTAAACTATTTGACTTTATCTACCAACTCGAGTGTTAGATAATAAATAAGAAAAGCAAAATGTGAATCCTTCCTTACACTGTATGATGGTGCTTCTGTGTTCTTTGTTTTCCTCCTGTTCTTTCAGTTCTGTGGGAAACCCATGGGAAGGGAAAGATGTAGCTGGGGTGTTTGACTTCAAATCCCTTCATCTCCTTTGTTCTTCCTCTCATCTATTCTGCTGTGTTTTTATAATATACTCAAGGGCAAGATGAATAGCAGAGCAGAATGCTGCTATGAAAATTTGAGTGATGTGAATTCTTTATTAAGATTTCAAGAATCAAAACTTCGTGATATAGTCCGTACTTGGCACTTGCACATACTTGACATTGTTAATTTACATTAACTAGCACAAAATGCCTAATGAGTGTAGTAGAAAGAGGGGGAAAGCACTACATGGAAAAAAAGAAATGATTGCTCTTTTGTTTCCCATTCAAGGGAAGGGTTGGATTTATCCTCAACTCTTTATGGAGGAAAATACCTTTGATGGTCTTTTCAGACTGGGAGAGCAGTGGAGCCCACCCTGCCTCTGTTTCCCACCAAATTGTTTGGAGGGAACACTTCTCAATAGAGATGATGCAGAATTACTCTCCAAGGTGGAATCAGGAGAATTTTATGAGTTGTGGGGAGTGGAGAGAGGAGAGGTGAGAGGTGAAGTGTGATGGGAATGAGGGTGTGGAGCGGGGTTTACTGAGGAGACCCTCCCAACCAGGAGATGTTCGTCAAGGTGGGGGCTGCAACAGAGGGACTGTGGGACTTGGCAAGGGTGTGATCTCTGCCCCCCGGCACTCCCCAAAATCTTCACAAAAGACTGCCATGTGACTAGAGATTCATCTCTGGGAGATGAAGACTCTCATGGTTTCCTTATTAGAATTAGTATGAGGGGCAAAATAGCGTCACAACAGGAGGTAAAAGGTAAATGACACTCATTGGGACCAGCCGATCAAAGTCAACAGGTGACAAAGAGACTGGAAGCCCTCCAGGAGTACACAGGAATTTCGAGGAGGGCACTGGGCTCTCACAAGAATGCAGTCAGTGAGGGTTTGCTTTGAGCCATTATAACTAAGTACCTTCATAGTGACACCTTGAAAGCTGGGATCTTGGGAGAAAGCCAGGCTCCAAAAGCTTGGTTTCTGCAGTTGTGGAAGCTTTGTGATCTCTATCTGAGGAGAGAGAGAAAGTTTCTGTTCAAATGCCATTGAAAGAAGGACTCTTCACCTTTCCCAAGGGGAGTGGCAGGAGGAAGGCGGGTAACGGGGGAGGCAAATAAGATAGAAACGTCCCATGTGGTGGTTCCTCACCTAAGAAGGTTTTAAGAAAGAAAAAAATGACCTATTCTAGGCAGCATGTTGATTGTTGGACTCCTACTCTCCCAGGGTCCACCTGTCCTCCCTGTCTACAGCCTGCCTTTTAGTTTGTAATGTTTTGTCCTTTTTTAAGCAGATTTTCTGAGGAGAGTAAAAGAGCCCAGGAGTGGGACAGGGGAAATGCAGTATCCGGTGATCTGTCTTCTGGGCACAGGGTCTTGGAGCTATGCTGTTCTGTGGAAATAAAGAGAAACCTGGTTGGATCGGCACGTGGTTTGTTTTGCTCTCTGTGTCCAGTGCAAGTCGGAGGGACTCTTTTGTCCGGCCGCTCAGTGAGGGCACTGCATCCCCTGCCTGACCTGCTGTGGGGGGTGGGGGGGACCCAGAGCGCAGGGTTGGAGACCATTTTGGTGTTGGCTACCCCAAGTGGATCGTCTTACCCAGTCCTCAACACAAGCCTGATACAGGAATGATTTTCCCTTGTACAGACGAGGAGACTGAGCCTCAGAAAGCCTGAGCAAGTAGCTATTAGCTATGCAGGGGCATGGTTTAGGGGCAATTACATGCCAAGCATTCTTCTGTCAGAGGTGGGAAATTTCATGACTTAGCCCTCCCTTCCTTCTTCCTTCCTCCCCTCCTTCCCTCCCCTCCTTTCATTCCTTCCTTTTTGTCTATCTTGAGATGAGGGGTGATCACTCTTGAGGACTATAGGTGCATTTTGAATAAATAATGACAATTAAATTTTTTTGAAGATTTTATTTATTTATTTGAGAGACAGAGAGAGAGAGTGTGCACAAGACAGCACAAGAGGGGGAGCAGCAGGCAGAGGGAGCGGGAGAAACAGACTCCCTGCTGATCAGGGAGCCCTATGTGGGACTCGATCCCAGGACCCTGGGATCATGACCCAAGCCAAAGGCAGATGCTTCACAACTGAACCACCCAGCCTCCCCCTGACACTTAAATTTGTAACCATATTTTATTCTACCATTTTAACAAAGGTAACATGTTTCAGGCTGTTTTTCAACAGGCCTGACAAGGTGGTGTTTGACTATGACTGCTGTCATTTATTTTCTGCTCCGAAATTCAGAGTCAGTTTTTGCAAACCTCTAAAGAGCACGTGGCTCCAGCAACCATCCAGGGCTGGGGTGGGACCAGGAAGTGGGGCTGCATCATAGGTCCGTGTCTTCTAAGGGGACCACTTTCGCAACTGCTTGACTACTTCTCTGTGAGTTCCAGTAAGGAGCTGTGCCAGGGAGAGAAAAGCCAAGAAGCCAGGGCTCCCCTTGGGATGTTCGCCAAGCCTAGAACATGAGTCAGACCCAGGCTAGGAAACACAGAGCGGGTGTGCGTCAGCCTGGCGAGGCAAGGAAGACTTTCTGGGGGACATGCACCCAGCAGGTGGACTCACTCATAGGAAACAGCCTGAGAAGGAGGACCAAACCGTCCAGGGGTTGCATCACAGGAGGAAAGGTGGCGGGAGGCAACAGTGAGTTGATCCCGCCTTACCTAGCAGGAGCACCGTGGACCGCCCCCCCCTCCGCCCCCGAGCTGCAGGTAGTTAGCTGCACATCTGAGAGCTCTAGAGTGTTGCAGGGCTTCCTTGGGGGCCCTGCTTTTATTTGTTGTGGTCTGGCAAAATGTGCTGCACGGATTTTTACAGCTTGCTTTACACATGGGCATCTTTCCACCCAAGCAACATGTTTACCAATGCCAGCCCTCCGTTTTCTGAAAATACCGCTGAAAAGAGCAACTGTGTTGGGATGTGCCGTGAGCGTGTGGAGACCAGGCAGCCAGCCGCCAGTCCGGGCTCCGCCTGACGAAGGCTGTGCTCACACTCGGTCTTCACAGTGCCCCTGCCTCGTGTGGTTCCCCAGCTCCAATCCAAAAAGGGCCTGTTCTCCGTGGACATGCTGTTATTTTGGAAGGCAGAACCCTCTCAGGAAATCCCTGCTATGCTTCGTGTAATAATGCACTGACGTAAATTTGTCACACATTCTAGAAAACCCCTTTTTATAAACTCCCTGTATTACTGGGTGTATCGAAACTCCACAGGGAACATATGCTAAGAGATCCTAGAGTGACTTTGCAGTAACTAATCTGAATGTTTGAAAATTTGCCTTCTCTCTGCAAGTTCCTTCAAACCGCCCCTCCTTCTATCCCCATTTTGGAGACAGAGAGGGACAGACAGAGACAGATAGACAGGGACAGACCCCACCATACATTACTGGTTTTTAACTGATTGGTTAGGAAAGTTCCTCTTCTCTGCCACTTCCATTATCTTCCTGCCCTCAAGCTCAGCCCTTCTGCTGTCATTCTGTGTTTCTTTTGCCATGTTTTTTACTTTCAAAGACATGCAGGAAAGTGGAAATTCAAGGGTACTTCTTGTATTTGCAAACTTCTTTCTCTGTGTACTTATTTTCCCACTGGTAATCCTGAATACAGGCCAGCAGACTTTTAGTGCAAGAGGGAACAGGGGGTTAAGCTGCTTCACACACTCAACTATCCAGGTGTCTCTTTGGAGCCTGTGATAGGTCTCAGAAACAGACCAAAGATGGAGGGAAGTTTGAAAAGCCTAAGAAAAGAAGCATGGGAGCCATTCTTAAGCCTCGAGGTAAAAAATGTTCAGTAAGAGGGGTTCCGTCTCGTGACTAGAGAAGCTGTAAGGAAAGAATGTGCTTTTCTTTGGATCCGTTGATTTCAGCAGACAGAGCACAGCGGGGGGTGGGGGTCGGGGGTCCCACTCCAGACTCCACTCTTCTATTTTCTTCCTTCTCAGACGTTCTCACTTTATTCTGAATGTTTTCTCTCCCGATGTTTGGTGAAGATTTTTGAGGGCTGGCGACTGGACTCATTTAATCCTTGCTCACTCATTTGTTCACCGGATCATTTTGCGTGTGTTGTTGCTAGGTCCTGTTTTAACTGCTGGGCGCTGCTTTAGATGCAGTAATTTATTTTAATTCCTTACCAATTCGCTAGCGCATTTCAAATGAGTAAGTCACTTTTAGAGGGAGAATATTTTTAAGAGAGGTTTGTTGTTTTTTGTTTGTTTTGTTTTTGGTGAGCTCTATGCCCAATGTGGGCCTTGAACTCAAGATCAGGAGTCACGTGCTGTACAGGCTGAGTCAGCCACGTACCTCCCACCCCCTTTTTATTTTTTAAAAAGGAAAATGTTTGTTTATTGGGTATAGTGGCCTAAAGGAAAGGAGAGCAAAGGGACCCACCTGCCCCACCCTGAGTTCCCAGTCCTCAGCTTTCCGCATCCAGCCCAGTGGGCTGGTAACAGATGCCCTGTGGGAGCTGCCTTGTGGTCTAAGCCTTGATCTGTGGACCCCCAGTTTCTGCTCCTTGCTCTTAAAGCGGAAGTTCAGAGCGAGGGGTCACAGTGGGTTTAAAAGCATCACCTGAAAAAGCAAGAGGTGAACCACAGCACCCCCTCCCCAACACAGTTTGAGATCTTCGTAAGGCACACCCTGCCCTGTATGCCTGAAGTCCGACCTGTGAGGTCAGCAAGGCAAGCCCTTCGAAGGTCCCTTTCTTGCAAACTAGTGCAAACTAGTGAACTTGTGTTTTATTGGCTTCATAATCTTATTCTAGGTAGAAATACAAGATTGAAGTTCTAAAAATAAATATATTTTCTTGGATAGATTCTACTATTTGAAACAAAAGGGTTTCAAATCTATTGTACATTTAAGCTAGATTTTTTTTTCAATTTATAAAAATGTGAAGAGAGCGACAAAAGTAAAATAATACAAAAGGTTATACCAGCAAAGTGAAATCTTCCTTCTCTCCCCTGAATCTCAGTGTAGCTGAGCAGATCACATCTGGTAAGCGTTTACTAGTTGCAGACTTTGGTATTTATACACAAATTTATACATGTGTGTATGTGCATACACATGTATTTGTACATTTCAACCCAAGCATTGGCCAACTGTGTTAGCTATCTACTTCTGTGTAATAAATTACCACAAACGTAGAGGCTTACCACAATGCGTATTAGTTATCTGATAGTGTCTGTAGGTCAGGAATCTGGGCCCAGCTTCACTAAATCTGAGGCTTCAGGGGCTCTCATGAGGTCTATGCTGGCCTGGGTCCTATTTGCAAGTTCAGCTAAGGAAGGGTCCATATTGAAACTCATGTCTGTAGTTGATAGGAAGAATCAGTTCCCATCAGGCTGTAGGACTGAGGTCCCTCAGGTCCTAACTGGCTGCGGGCCAGAGACCCTCAGTTCCTTGCTAAATGGGTCTCCCCATCCTGGCGGCTCATTTCGTTAAAGCCAGCAAGGAAGAGAGTCTGCCAGCAAGGTGGAAGTTACAGTTCTGCAGAGCGTAATCATGGAGCAACATTCCCATCACCTGGGCCATATTCCATTGGTTAGAAGCAAATCACAGGTCCTACCTACACTCCAGGGGAGGGGATCACACAAGCACATGAATATTAAGATATGGGGATCACTGAGGGCCATCCTAGTGTCTGTCTGCTACATCTGTCTGTTACACTATTTGAACACTGAATATTAATATCGTTTGTGCTGCTGCATCACGGTACTCTCCAGGGGAAAAGTCGCTGTAGGCCAGATAATAATTTTGATCTTCTTGCCTTAATTCCTTACCTCATCCGTGATTATAACTAATGGAACTTTAGGGCATATTGGTGGTAAGACAGAGAAGCCTTGTTCTAGAAAGTCCATTAATAACCAACATGAGATAGGGCCATTTGTGTATCGTAGGTAAACTAACACATTATCACTGGGAGAAATGTGTCAGAACATCTAAAACACAGTAGCTGATATGAACCAGCTAGGGGTGGTAGAGTAATGAACAGCCTGTACAGGGAGGGCGTTGATCAATGACCCTGGCCCTGTTAGAACCCTGCCTGGAAGATCTGGCTGTGCCTGGTATTAAGCCATCAGTTGCTGAATAATGGGTAGATTTCTGGTGGGCATTCTGGGGAAGGAGTCTGAGTGGTAGAGATAGAGGAATTTGGGGGCACTCAGGATAATTATATTTACTAACCATTAGAGACATATTTTAATAACAATCCTTGGTACACCTGCCAGCAATACTGTCTGAATATCAGCTCTTACTAATAGCTAATAGAGAGTATTCATAATACACAGAAAGAGAAGGCCGCCAATATTGCCTGTGCCACTGGTCTAAGCTCTATCAGAGGGACTAGCAGTCCATGAGATTTGCTTTCTAGCTTCTTGTATAAAGAGCCAAAGTAGAAAGGACAATGTATTCAAAAGAAGGTTACTGAGCACCTGCTACGTGCCAGGTCCTGTTTTAGTTTCTGGGGATATAGGAGCAAACAAAACAAGGCTTAGTTTGAACTATAGTGCTTTACTTCCGTAATATAAACATGTCCAGCAATATCTTTAGCCCTAAACTTTTGAGGACACAGACTCATCTGAAACCTCCTGGCATTTACCTGTTGGGACCTGTTACAGACGCTAAAGCCCAGAAGCCCGGCTCTGACCCAGGGAAGAGCAGGTCAGTGGGGAGCTGCCCATTATCATACAGGGGCTCGCTCTCTGGAGCGTCTCAAATCCTTTCAGGTTATCCCTGCCGTGTTCTGAAATGAAAGTATGAGGCTCTTTTCCTCTGTCCTGGGTGACTGCCGATTTCATTAATAATCCAGGCTGCTACTATTACTGTTTTATCAGATTTTTTTAAAAGATTTTATTTATTTATTTGAGAGAGGGAGAGACAGACGGAGATAGAACATTAGCAGGAAGGAGAAGCAGACTCCCCTCTGAGCAGGGAGCCCAATGTGGTGCTCTGTCCCAGGACCCTGGGATCATGACCTGAGCCAAAGGCAGATGCTTAACCAACTGAGCCACCTAGGAGCCTTGAGTTTAATCAAATTTTTAAAGCAACACCTGCTCCCTTAATGTTATAAGGCTGGACCAAAATACAAAGAGATGAGCAATTACCAAATGACTAAATATTTAAAAGACATAAATCAAGTCAACAAAATAAATGTTTTCCATCTAACAATCTTGACAAATGTGCTTTTATATGAATCCACAGGCCACGTTTGAATTAGGGATTGGACACTTTCAGGGCCTATGCCCCCGCTGGGTGGGCTCGGGAGACAGCCAGCTTCTGGCCTGCATCCTGCTTCCTCATTGTCCATCCCTGCCACATCTTTCATTGTGCAGTGCCTGGTGCACATTCAGGTGCACACCAGCCTGTGTGGTGAGGTTCCACCCCTACGCCCCTCAAACACCTGCTCTTGGGTTCCCCTCATGCCTTGGAGCATGGGGCTCAGCAGAGGCTTTCGCAGACCTTGGGAGTATACACAGGGTCCTGCTGGCAGGGCATTCCCGGATCAGGAACCCAGAGCATTATCTAGACCTGTGCTCTGAGACACAGCAGCCACTTTGTGGCCACCGTACACTCGTTGAGATGCACTGTAGATGTAAAGCGTGCACTGAATTTTGAAGACTTAATTGAAAAGGGAAATGAATATTTTATATTAAATAATTACATTGAAATAGTAATATTTTGGATATGATGGGTTAAATAAAATACAGTATTAAATTTTTTTCACTGATATCTTTTTTACTTTTTAATGGAACTACTAACGATTTAACAATTATGTATAGAGCTTGCATTTGTGGCTCCCCTAACATTTCTATTGGGCTTTGCTGGTCTAGGAGGATGAAGCAGGGGTCTGCTAGAGTACATGGAACCTTGGACTTCTTGCCTTGTGAGGAGAAAGAGCCACAGCAGAGACCTCTAAAGTTTGGAGTCTCTTGTGGCTTTGCTTTAAGGTGATGTTGAAAATTAATTCTCTTTTCCACCCTCTCCTGGCCAAATGACCGCCAGATCTTGTTCCCCTTTGCTCACAGGTGGTTCTGCCTGTGGCAGAAAGATCACCTTCACACCCCCTCCACCCCACCACAGCTACTCCTGAATCAATATGTACCAGGCACTGGAAATCAAATTGTGTTTTGACAATGATCTTTTGAGAAGCCTTCATTCTTTGGATAAGACCAAATCCAATCACTGAACAATTTCTCTGCAGGCTCAGAGCCTCCTCCCTCCCTCTCTTTTCGTCTGGAGAACACATTTATCATTCTGAATTGATTCTTCTAGTAGATGACATAAGGATCAGGAATATCTTTTTGGACTCAAGAGACAAACATTTTATTGTATCTTAGGGGTTAACATACACTGTTAAATTACAATACAGACACTGTCTAAGAAGAAAATTTACTTATCTAATCTCTAGAGAAAGAAAACTGTAGCTAGTCCCTTATGACTTGCTTAAGAAATTCATGTTTATGGTATATTGCTTTATGACAGCTTTAAGAATTTCAATGAATGCTCTAGACTACGGCTTTAGGGTTTTAGCAGAAACAATGGCTTAGTTAGGAGGGTTGCGCCTTCTGCTCCTGAATAAATCTGATTCAAGTTTACAAGGAGGAAGGATTAATAATTTAGATGTTCAAAATCTCTTTAGTTCATTGCTTCTTTAGTTCATTGCTTCTTTTCTTATTGTGGCATAGGGTGACTAACTCTTAATTAAACTGTTTTTTCCTCCTGAACACATAGCTGGAGTACATTACCCAGCCTCCCTTGCAATGAGGTGTGGCCATATGACTGAGACCGGCTCTGAGATGTTGGCTCCGGTGATGGGTTCCTGCCCACATTGTCACTTACTCTTTATCCTTTTCTTCCTCTGCCTGGCAGATGCAGAGTACCAAGGGGAGAGATCCAGAATCTGCATTTTAATGAGTTTCAGGCCAATACCTATACACATGAACATTTGAAAAACACTGGCTAGGAGATAGCAGAACGACCTACATGGAGGGAGCACATGTGGGTCCCTTCCTTGGGGCAGAAGAGAGCCACCCAGGAGAGCTGCCCCTCCACATGGAAATCAAAGTTTACTCACGGTCACTGAGATTTAAAGTTAGTTTGTTACAACAGTTAGCCTTCCCTGGTTAATATAGTCACAAAGTATTTGAAGAACGGTGCACCTGTAATGTATTCCCTTCTTACCAATATGCTCTGCCCACCAAGATGATCTTATTCTATACCTTCATTATCTAAATGATTTCATAAAGACTAAAGTAGGTCTTATAAGTGATATTTGTGAAGCCTGGTAGATAATTTTTCAGAACCACCAAAATCACAAAACATTGGCAAATCTGCATTTGTCCTATATATATTTTATAAATTTCCCTCTATCCCTCATCTTTCCATCCTTTTATTTTTTCAGCTGCCTCCTTCACTTCCCAGTAGCACCAAAGGGGTGAAAATTGTCTTCGCTTCCATGGTGGGTGAGGAGATGACTCATTTACGAAATCCCCATGGAAGCTGAAGTATAGGAAGAGGCAAAGGCAAGCATATAAATTCTCATCTCAGGGTGCCTAGGTGGCTCAGTGGCTTAAAGCCTCTGCCTTCAGCTCAGGTCATG
Organism: Lontra canadensis; assembly: GCF_010015895.1. Taxonomy (NCBI): domain Eukaryota; kingdom Metazoa; phylum Chordata; class Mammalia; order Carnivora; family Mustelidae; genus Lontra; species Lontra canadensis. The sequence continues at coordinate 4,836,480 of NW_022631092.1, forward strand.
ATTTCAGGGTCCTGGAATTGAGCCCCACATTGGGCTCTCTGCTCAGCAGGGCGCCTGCTTCCCTTCCTCTCTCTCTGCCTGCCTCTCTGCCTGCTTGTGATCTCTGTCTGTCAAATGAATAAATAAAATCTTTAAAAAAAAAAAAAATCACCCCTAGCGCCAGTTCTTAAAAAAAAAAAAATTCTCATCTCTCTTATTTTCAGTTGACTATCTTTAATTTCCTTAGGCCACACTGATTTCTATACCTTAATTATACAAGTTGAAATAAGTTCAATCTTTATTATCACAAGGGACACAATTATTTGTATGTTCATCTGTTCATTCATTCTAGGTATAAGAATAATCCAATCAAAAATAATCTGTTATACCTCTGACAGGTATAGGACAGTCCTCAAAAATCAGCCTCGAAGGTGTTAATAAGAGATTTGCCAATTTCCCCCCCATAGATTTGGAGATGCAAAGTATGCACAAGATGGATTTATTTATTCGATGTGCGTGTGTGTTTCTGAGTATATCCAAGGAGCTGTCTGTGTTGGATTATGCAGAAACAATATGTTAAAACCTTTAGGAGAATTCCCTATATTTATGCATTTTAAATTAAGAGCCCCCAGGTAATTTTTCCTTCTTGGCTTATGTTATACATATAACCAAATCAGGAAAGCACCAGCATGTCTAAATCTCATCATTTTCCTTAAACCCGTAGATGTGTGTATGAGTGTATACACTCTCTTGTGCACACACACACACACACTAAAAAGGAAAGAAAAAAGAGAAGCTGAAAGGATGTGTGCACACACGTAGGCACATATGCACAAGCAGGCATGTGCTCACGTGCGTGCACACATCCCTTCAACGTCTCCTTTTTGTTCCAGCCAGTCATTGTAGGGAGGAATGACAGCTTCTATTTATTGCAAAAATTCAAGCAGGACAGTGTAGTACACAAGAACCACCAGCCTAGTGGTCGAGAAAAGGAGATGCCTTGAAGCTTTTTTCGGTTGGGCTCTACTGGCAACGGACAAATGTTTCCCAACGCAGGGATCCATCAAGGGGTCGGAGAGATTCGGTGCCCGGTGATGAGCGGTTTTACCAAATCTTCGTTTTCCATCACTTCTTACCTAGAGTATCATGGGGGTTACATGTGCTGAGGTGTTTTTGGTTTTGTTTTCTTTAAAGATTGATTGATTGATTTAAGACACAGAGAAAGAGAGTGTGAGCAGAGGGAAGGGCAAGGGGGAGGAAGAGGGAGACCCTTACCCCCCCCCCCCCCCCCGAGCCAGACGAGGGGACTGATCCCAGGACCCTGAGGTCATGAGCTGAGCCCAAATCAAGTGTCGGCTGCCCAAAGAACCAAACCACCCTTTTTTTAAAAGAAGAAGCTGGGGGGCGCCTGGGTGGCTCCGTGGGTTAAAGCCTCTGCCTTCGGCTCGGGTCGTGATCCCAGGGTCGTGGGATCGAGCCCCGCATCGGGCTCTCTGCTCAGCAGGGAGTATGCTTCCCTCTCTCTGCCTACTTGTGATCTCTGTCTGTCAAATAAATAAATAAAACCGTAAAAAAAAAAAAAAAGAAGAAGCTGGGTTTATTGTTTTTGTTTTTGTTTTTCTGAAGCAGGAGGAGGAAACACACGCATGTCCTCTGGTCTCTATTGTAAAACTTCACAGCCTGATCATTACTGTTCTTCATAGCCCGATTGTTACCGTCCTGATTGGCAGAAGGAGAGGAAAACAGTATCACAAAAAGGCAGCTCAATTAGCCTGACCTTTCATACTGAAATCTGAATTATCAACAAGTGCTTTGGGTGCTTTTTTTCACTTAATCCTTACAACAACCCTATGAGATGGGTACTATTATTGTATCCTGCTGCAGAGGAGGAAACAGAAACAAGGGAGTCTCCTAGGATTTCAACTCAGGTCACCTGGCTCCGGGAGCTGGCCTCTTAATTTAGCCTTCCTCTGCTGAGTTGACATGCTTGCCCATACCTCATGGTCCTTCCCTGAGACTTTGTGATTCTGGCTAACTCACTTAAATCTGGGAGTTTCACAAAGATTCAGATTTGCTCAGGGATGTGAAAATGGCTCATGGGCAGGGTGGGGCTTCCAAGGAAATCCATTTCATTCCCTTCTTGATGGGCTCTGCTAGTTTGCAAAAATCAAGAACTGTGATGATTTAAGACGCATTTGAACTCTTTCAGATTTCCATAGAACCTCACTCAGCAGTCCTTTTGAGATGATGTCATAGTTCTCCTGTGTAAGCTAGTATTGCCTTCCAGTGGAGGAAGCCAATGTATTTCACGAATGTTATCTTATCCTTACAGCACCCCTGAGGCTCAGTGAGTGGTATTAGTCACTGTTTAGGGGACTATTAAAAATTAGGTTGTGGTTTTTAAAGTTTATTTTCATACAACTGAGAACTCATACACTTCTATGTATATGCTGTGTATATAATATTGTGTATCATGTATCGTATATTATATATTACAAACACAGAGATATAAAAGTTTCATGAAACACTTTGAGTATATGTGATGTGTCTTGACGTGTTGCCTTCTGTTCTTTTCTTCTCCACTAAGAATGCTGCTTGTAACCCACAAGCTGACTGTATTACCTACAAGTGGGGTCTAACCTACAGTCCGAAAAACAGGACTCTGCAGCATTTATGGACATAACTCCGGCAGTGCCCTGCCAACCCCCTTCTGATATTTTGCAATGACCACCGACTGTGACTTTAAAACATGAGTTTTTTAAGTACATGAGAAGTTAGCGGTTCGGCATTTGATCCAGCACCATGTCCCAGGATGCCTTCCAAGTGCTTGGTGGACATTGACAAGGGCCAGCTGCAGGTCAGGCCCGGGCATGACAGTGGTGACTCACACAGTCAGTCTACCTGAGGACCTGACCATCTCGTAGGGGAGCCAGAGAGAAAATAAACGGGTCCTCTATCAGGGGCAGGAAGTGCTTCTGAAGAACGATGAAGTTAGCTAAACCACAGTGACATTTCAGCAGAGGGCTACTTCCCCAGCTTTTCCCAGACCTCACCTCATGGGAGGCTTTTCTTGCTCTCAACCAGTGGGTCCAAACCAGGGGCAATGCAGGCCTCCGAGGGGCATTTGGCAATTTCTGTTGTCACATCTGGGGGAGGCAGTGCTGCTGATGTCTAGCAGGTGGGGACTGAACATGCTGTTGAGGTCCTACTATGGATGGGACAGCCCCTGCCCCAATGAAGAATTATTGACCTCAGGATGTCAGTAGTGCCAAAGCCGAGAAATATTGCTCAAGAGCCATGCTCAGGGGTCCAGTAGTTTTCCTGAAGTGGACATGGAAAGCTGAACTCCTTTTGTCTGGGATCCCTTTTCCTAGCCCAGGAGAGCCTATCCATAGCCTCTCTCAGGACAGAATTGATTTCTGTGGAGCCCCAGAGTGATCGGTACCAGGATGCTGCCTTCATGCTTACTCTTGCCAAGAGTACTCACCCAGCAAATGCGCGTGCAGGAAGAGAGCCATCATGACGTGACACCTTTCTCTCTTCTCCAGGAACCTCCCACCTTGACCAGGTGCCGGAGGTTCCAACAGGAGCTGGCCATCTGGGCTTTGGGTCTGTCTCATGGATTTTATTTAGAAATACTCCATGCCCCCAGATTCTTGGGATAAAACAACCAAATGGCCCCCTCCTGCCTCTTCCCCTCCATAGAAAAGTTACACAGAAACGTCTGCTTTGCTATGGCTGGGGCTCCAAGGGAAGATAAGAGAGTCGTTCCCTTTTCAAAAACATGTCAGACTGCTGCCTTTTGTGTCCTCTTGATAAGTGGCCAGAAGCTGCTGGGATTCCTCACCCACAAAGTAGTTTGAGAGGATGCTCGGGCCATCTGTGCAAGGAGATACAATTCCATATTTCTAGGACCACATCCTCTGACTCTGGGTGGAGCAGACCCGCAGGTGCCTTTCCCACCCCGGTTATGCAGGAGAGAGGCCTTCATGGTGGCTTCTCTCCGGGGAAATCTTCAGCCCCCACATGCCCCTGATGGAGGCCGCCCCATGCAGGATGACTTAACTGCCCAGTACAGAGCCAGGTGCCCTGATTTTTCTATGTTGTACCTATCAGTAAGCTTTTTTTCCCTTATTTTTAAATCCTGTGTATCATTCCGTAGTATAAACAAACCACCATTTGTTTATTCATACACCTGTTGATGAAAATTTGAGTTGTTTTAAATTTGGGGTACTTTTGAATGAAACTGCCTTGAACCTACCTGTGTGCACACCTTTTGGTGGACAAAGAACTCATTTCCCTTAGATACATGTTTAATATTGGAATTATGTGTTGCCGGGTAGGTCTAGGTTTAGCTTTACACCTGTTTGTTCAATTCTTCTGCCCAGGACCAAGGTAGCAAAGACGGTGTCTGAACGGGAGAGTGAAAAGGCTCTTGGGAGCAGGGTACGCAGGTGGCTTATGCAGGCAGGGGAGCAGGTACTGGGAAGACCTCAAAGGAAGACTGAGGCCAGTCCAGCCGTAGACTCAGGAAGATTCATTAGGAATCACTTTTTACTACATCTGGGTTCCGGGAAATCTGAGTAAAGGGCCAGAGGGGGTAGATTTAAGAAACTGGAAGATTTTTAGTCTTTCTGGTTTTGTCTACGAGCACAACATAAAGTAATTGACTTGGGGCCCATCGCAGGAGCTTTCGGCTCTACTTTCTTATTTATAAATCAAAAGTCTGTTCAGGGTGATTCCTAAATGATATTTGAGATCTCATCATCTCATTATTTTTTAAAAGAATTTATTTACTTATTTGAGAGAGAAAGGGGAGAGAGTGTGCCCAAGCAGGGGGAGCAGAGGAAGAGGGAGAACCATGCTCCCTGCTGAGCAAGGAGCCTGATATGAGGCTTGATCCCAGGACCCCGAGATCATGACCTGAGCCCAAGGTAGACGTTTAACCGAGTGAACCACCCAGGTGCCCCTCATCATCTCATTCTATGGATAGCAGCTTTGTTACAAATTGTCCACTCAACTATAAGAGAAAAATCACCTGGAGATTACTAAGAAAAACCTGAAGTCACATCCTTCTATTGTCTTAACATCCATGACTGGATGTTAAAAGAACTTGAGAATCTGTCCTTCCTAGGGTTAGATCAGTCTGGCTATGTGCCCTTGGTCCTTTATGGGCCGTACCCCCCCCCCCCCCCCCGGCCCCAACTCCCTGCCTTGCATCTCACCAGGGAGCTCTGTACCACGGGGCCAGTCCATTTCCTCCCCATGTCTCACGGATTCAGCCACTGCTCCTGGCTGGCCTGCTGGCTGTTCTGATGCACTCACTGAAAACTGTGTGTGAGGGTGGACAGGTCGGCAGACCATTTTCTTTTCCCTCATTTGTCATTCACAATGTAACTCCACTTAAGGCCACTGCAGCCGTTTCTGAGCCACACCGAGCTCTGACACCTTTCTTGACGTTTGTCTGTGGCTGTGGCTGCCCAGCCCTGGCCTAACTGCAGACATGGCCTGGACCTCAGTCTCCTTTCATGACTTGGACCAAATCACCGCCCCCCCCCCAATCAGCAGTCACCAGAGGACACTCCTGATTTCTATTGCTTCTCCCCCAGCCTTTCAGCTCAGAGACTGGAAAAAACAGTTCAGCCCCAGCCTTTCTGGTGTTTGTCAGGGGCTGTGAAATGACCCTTCCACCAAGACGGGAGGGGGCCCTGAAGAAATAAGATGGGGCTCTTGGGGGCTGCTAATTCCCAGCCTACTGGATGGAGCCCACACTTACACTATCTCAGGAGGCTTCCATCCAACGAGCCTAACCTCCTGAGGAGGGAAACCCCTTTTCTTCTAAACTACCCTGGTCCTTGGAATGGACGTATCACCAGATACAATTCATTCCCCTCCTACCTGAGAAGTTCTAGACCTCTCCCAGTTCTAGTTTCTTCTTTCTTTTAAGAGCTGCATCAAAATATCTTTATAATTTCTGTTTATTGTTTCTTGAAGTTTAACTATTTTTTTAAAAAATTATATTTTTAGTAATGTAAGGGCCCTACAAATCCATCTTTCTTATTATTGGTTCCTAATTTGATGTCCAGTATATACAAGCCCTTCATAATGAATTAAGTTTTGGCAAGAGCCCTACTCAAGGCTGAGAAGTGCTGATATATTACTGCTACCCAGTGACATAGTACATAAATTGTAGGAATACGCAACAAGACAGGATATTGATAGTGAACATCTCAGGTAATACTACAGAATATTTTAAAGGGGAAAGGTCTTCATAATTAGTATCAAGAGTTCAGCATTTAAGACTTAGAATCGTCCTGCACTTGTAACAGTGCTGTGATAGATCAAGAAAGAATCGTTATCATCTGATCCGGGCAAATGCCCCTCCCTTAAGTGTAAGTATCAGTAAGTGTAGTCTCTAAACATTCATATACCCCATTTTGTCATGTAGAATCCAGCACAGAGTTCCAATGAAAACTAAGAGAAGCTCAGTCATAAAAATCATCAGAAAATTATAAAATAGAAATCTGGCCCAAGACCCTTTCTTGGAAAAATAAGTTCTGCTTTGAGAAATGGAAAAAAAGGACAAATGAGCCCTAGCATTGGAACAGAATTTTCCAAAAATTGCAAGCAAAGATCTTTTTCTCCTGCTATGCAAGTTATCTGTTTGCAGTTCTCCAAAGGCTAAAATGTATGCTTAACCAGCATCTGAGTGTTGGCCCCAGGTGTGGAGGGCCTGTGGGGATCCCTCAAGTCCATCTGACTTGGTTAAGGAGGGCTATCAGGATAGCTTTTCATGTTTCAACAACTTCTGCGCAGCCGCCCTGAGCTGGCAAGCCCTGCTCGGTTTATAATAGTGCCCGGCATGTGGTGGGTCCCGTGTTGATAGAACTAACGGATATTCCCAGCAAGTATAGGCAACAGCACTGGTGATTACTGTAACATAGCCCGCTGGTAAGGAAGAGCAAGACTTTGTGTTAGCAGCAGGGCTAACACAAAGTGTGTCTCTGGTCATAGAAGGAGCAGGGATAATTCAGCCAAGTTATTTGCACTGGCTTCTGCCAGCGCCAATTCTGCATGACCTAGGTGTCCCCTTCCTGCACTCTTCTGTTAACTGCATACCTGAAGAGGCTGCTCTTTTAGGGTTTCTTTTTGTGGATGGAATCCTCTGGTATAAGAGTGATTCTCAAAGTTTGGTTCCTGAGCCTGGAGGACAACATCGCCTGGGAATTTGTTAGAAATGCAAAATCTCAGGCCCCACCCCAGACCTACTGAATCAAAAGCGGAGGGAGGCAGCGATCAGTGTTTTAAGAGGCCCACCATCATTAAAGTTCATGAACCACTGCTGTCTAAGGATCGATAGCAATCCAGCATCACAGTCAGAAGAACACAACTTTTTACCTGTTTGGTCTGATGGGTCAGGTGTTCTCTGTGTTGGTATAGCAGATCATCTCTTGATAATTACTTGGATTTTCAAAGGTGGGAAATGAATGGGAGGTTGAGAAGGAAGTTTGAGCTTTTACTGGTGGGAGAATTATAAAACAAGTTCATTTCTTCTCCATTATTTATGTGATAACTTACAGTGGCAAGAACTGCCGGGGTCTATTGAAACCTCAGTGCATTACACCTGTGCTTATATTTGAGCTGCCATCTTGGTTGTAGCACTTAAGTGACACAGGTGTCCCCAGCATCTTAGCACCAAAACTCTTGAGTTGGCCTAGACAAAGGGACTTCCCATACAGTAGCTGATCTTACCATGGAATATGAAAGATGCTGAATGTTTAATTACACAGAGTGGATGCAGTTGTTGAATGGCTTTCTCCAACCTTCATAAAAGACAGCAGCAACTTGATCTTGGCCTATATGATACACAACCTTTCTTCTCTTAAGACAGTCTCAACCTTAGGTCATCAGGGACTCAGTTGGCTATCATGGGAGACTGTCTCAGAAATGCCCCAAGTCTATTCTTCTGAGGCATATTTAGGTTCATCAACAGTGTTAATGTTAACAGTGTTAAGAATTGAAAATTCACCCCACATGTCTTGACAGCCAGAGTGTAAGAACCTCCTGTCCTATAATTCTCTACCTATATCTATGTTCAGGTGCTTAGTCCTGGAAAAGCCTGGTCAGAGAATGGAAACTTGACATTGTAATGCATATCTTCAGTGTCTCTACAGTGTTAATATTAAAAATACTCCCCTTTATTTGTCTCCATTTAATAATAATTCACATATTAGAAAGTTATTGTTAGAAACTCTGGTTAGTTCAGAAAATTGGGAAAGGGATTTCCCATCCTTGATCTTTGTGACTAGGTGTGTAACAGATGAAATAACTTGCTTTGCTGGGTAGTTACTATGCCATCTGGATCGGTACCAGATGTTACCAGATATTTTGATCTGGGCCCTTGTAACTGCTGTGCAGTCAGTGTTCAAAGCCAGGTCTTTTCTGACCACAAGGTGCTGACAGGACACTCATTTTTGCCATCATTCAGAGCTTTGCAAGAGAGCAAATTGCTTGTTACTTAAATGTGTCTGCCTTTGAAGAATGGAAAGCTGACTTGACATCACTGGGATTTGAGCCTCCAGGTGTAAGGATTCAGAAAACCTCGGTATACCACAGAGGTTTTAGCAGGACCAGGACCGAGCAGATTCCTTCAGCATGATATACTGTCTACAGTCTGCATTGCGTGGAGTGGAGAACTCTTCAACCGATCTGGAAGATAGGTATTTTCTTGGAAATAGCTCAACAATGTGATAAAATCATCAGGTTCTTGCTAACTTTGAATGCCAGAGAGCTGATTCCCACCAACAGCATGAGGCTCTTTTGTTCTAACCAGCATTTGAGTTCCTTTTATGTGCCTAATACAAGGTGTAAGGGTAGCTCACATTACAATTAATTTGAGTTACCAACAATTTGTCTTTATTATGCAAATATACAGTGGCAGCAATAGGAGTGATTGTTAGTGATGAATGTGTGTATACTCAGGGATTACTAAGTGACCAATTTACTACAGAAAAGGGGAAGGAAAATTACTGAGATTTGTTGCTTTCTGCTTCTTGTTTTGCATTATGGTTCAGTTTGGATTTCTGCAACAATTCAGAAATGAAAATTTTTCTTTCCATAATGATATCAGGGTTGAGTTTTTTTCCTAATTTTTTTTTCTTTTGAAAATGTACAGCTTATTAACTCCAAAAGAAAACTCCCCAAGTTTTAAAATGCAAGGTCGATGCTGGGGGTGCAAACCAGCAACACTGTGGGCTTTTTAATTCAGCGAGCAAGAGATGGTGGGTGGGCTATTCTGGAAAAATGCTGACAGGAACATCCATCCACATTGAAAGTCGAGTGGAAACCTGGTCCAGATGAGAGCAAATTAAAATATGGATGATGTTCTCAAAGAAGCAGAGAATAAATTGCAGGAGTGCGTACACTATTTTAGATAAGTTCAGCAGCAATTCTGTGGTGTGGAAGAAGGACAATCCATCCTGGGAAATCTGCCAATGACTATTTTTTGTTAAATGTTGGAATGGACAAGGTTTAGCAGTATTTTACAAAATGCATTCTGAAGCTCTTAGAAAGACATCTAGTGTTGCTGTCATTGATGACTTCCTTTTCATACCGTCTCTTATACATGATACATGTGTGAGAAGAAAGAATAATGTCGGGTCAGTTCACTTCCCGTGGCCCACCCTAAGCTAGTACTTTTTTTGGACCACACAGTAGAGTCCCTGCAACGTTTGATGGAGACCATGGAGGGCAAAGGTGGATGCTTCTGTGGCTGTGGTTTTGAACACGCATTCTTCCTAGCCTTCAGATGGGCTATTAATTGCAGGTTTAAAAGTCCTCTTCTATTCAATCTGATGATAGCCTTACTTTATGTCACTTTAAAATGAGAAGCTAAGTACTACAGGAAATCAAGTATTCGATGGCAGTGCTCCATATCTGCTGGGACAAAGCAAGCCCGGCTTAGGTAATTGTGCTGTAATGTTCAAACCCAGCTGAATGGCTTCTGTCCCCGCAAAGGTCTCTTATACCTTTCACATTCATAACGATCTATCTCTGCTGTGTGTGCACCCAAAATCCAGCGCAGCCTCTGGTGTAATTTGTGTGATTAATGGACATTGGGTCCAGCCAATTCCTTATACTCTAGGTCTGTAAATTACCATAACAATATAGGCATTATTGCAGGTACATTTTTTAAAATATTTTATTTATTTATTTGACAGACAGAGATCACATGTAGGCAGAGAGGCAGGCAGAGAGAGAGAGAGAGGAGGAAGCAGGCTCCCCGCTGAGCAGAAAGCCCGATGCAGGGCTCGATCCCAGGACCCTGGGATCATGACCTGAGCCGAAGGCAGAGGCTTTAACCCACTGAGCCACCCAGGCGCCCCTGCAGGTACATTTTTGTTTCTGCCTGGTTCTACAGGGGTTTTACCATTCATTCACTAAGAACAATTATTAACCTTCTACCCCTAAGGCCAGACACACAGTTCCAATTTGGTACGTAAATAGTATAGCAATTTACAAAAGGGTGAGGGTTGGGGGGACAATGTAGCTTAAAGGACATAAATAACACACTAAACCTGGAAACAGGGAGGGGTCCTGCAGCAAGTAGGAAAAGAGATTGCAGAGGAGTTTGAAAACAAAGAAGAAAAGAAACACCACAGCAGATGTGCTCATACTTCAAATTAGATGTGGAGAATGCTTTTTCCTTCCTCTGTGGATCTGAGCTGCCTCTGTGTGACTGGGTCTGCCTCGGGGATCGAGGGGTCTGGTGAGTGCTGGGAGTCAAGTCTCTGCCTTGGAAGGTCTATTTACTTGTGTTGGCTCAACTCAGGGTAAATATTCTAGATGATGAATGTATCAAACCCAATAATGTGCCATTTAGGGCATTGTTCTCTAGCAGTCTACACAGTTAAAGAATTTCCTGCCAGTTGATAGCCTCTGCCGTTTCTGTGACATTTGAGTCAGAGGTTTGCTTTTGATAGGAATTTTCTAATTAGAAGGAACTTTGTTGTCCCTGTATCTTGTCTCTATGTATCCCCATCTCACACATTCTTTGAGTCACTGGTCAGATGTTGTTTCTCTCTCAAAAAGTTTCTTTTGGGCAGGAATTGGACCTCATTGATTTTTTTTTTTTTTAACAATGCTCTCCACAAGTATTTACTGACTAAATAAATGATATAATTTACAGAAAGAGTCTGTGAGGCCTATAAACACCTTCTTTAAGATATTTAATAAAAACAATAAAAAATATAGGCATGCATTTAGCCATGACCTGTTCATACAACAAAGGTATTTTATATACATACAAATTAAAAAACCCAATCCAATCAGCCACTTAAGGGAAACCATTAGAATGATTTCACTTACTTGTGGAGCATAAGGAATAACACGGAGGACACTGGGAGGAGAAGAGAACTGAGTTGGGGGAAATCGGAGTGGGATATGAACCATGAGAGACTATGGACTCTGGAAAACAAACTGAGGGTTTTGAAGGGAAGGGGTGGGGGGTTGGGTGAGCCTGGTGGTGGGTATTAAGGAGGGCACGTATTGCATGGAGCACTGGGTGTGGTGCATAAACAATGAATCCTGAAACACTGGAAAAATTAAATTTAAAAAAAGGAAAAGAAAATGCTTTATAATTTAAAAAAATGATGTCATTGTTGTTAGTTACTGAGTTCATAGTTCATTTATGCTTTCCCTGAATATATTTTGTACACATTATGTAATAGCTGCAAATAAACCATGGCCATTTCCATGGCTATCACACAAACTCCAGGCCCAGAAATGCTTAGTTTGAAACAACAGGCAGGAGAGGAGAACTTGCATACATTCCTTTACACGGTTCATCTTGGAGTCAACATGAAAATGTCAAATTTGTTTTTCTGTCATTTGGCAAAGCTTATCATTTGCCTAAGCACAAGAAGATACATACTTTTCTCCTACTGGCACAAAGTATTATTTGCACAAATATATATTTTGTTAAATGTATGTACTTATCTATTCCTTTCTGAGCGTTTCTGTAAATGACATGTTTCATTTTGTGCCGGGTTCAATCTTATTAAAATCCCCTCAGAGAAAACTCTTCATAACCATCATGATTACACCCAAGTCCTCTCCATCACACATTTATTTCAGTCAGTATTTGACACCACAAGATGACAATACTACACACGAGCGACAGGGTGTAGCTAACTGGCATACAGGGTGAATTATTTGGATGGGATTATAGACTTGATATAAATGCTTTATATGAAAGAGATTGTAGTAATTAAAAGCTGTGAAATTTAGCATCTGTTCCCAGTGTTCTGATGTATTGACTATGTTCCAAATATTATGTGGTTGATCTTCAAAACAATACTGTCAGTGTCGTTGTTATCTCTTCTCTCAATGGCAAAAACAAGTCTCTAAGAAGGGATTGGCCTTTAGGCAGCCCATTGGGTGGGGCCTCGTCTGGTGGTCTGAGTTTGGTGCTTTTGCCTTCAGAGCCTGTGGCTGGAGGTGGTGGCCAAGCCCACTGGCCTTGCTCTTTCGTGGCCCAAAGCAGATGCCACTGTCTGATCCCATTTCTAACTCGCTGAGCCACATGAAGCCCAAGAATCCCCAAAGTAGACAAAATCTCTCCTCCATCCTGCCCCGCGTTCCTCCAGAGTGCATTTCACTGGGCATCAGTGCTGATGAAACACAACCAGAGTTTGCGTGAATACCGTGCGGCATGTCACCAGCATCCTAACGGGAGACTGCAAGTCACCTGGGTAGAAGGAAGTAGATTTCCTGGAACAGGTGTTGACTTGTTCATCTTCTCCAGCACTTTGGCCTCCTTTGGGAGGGGGACAAGTCTTCCGCTAAACGTCTATTCCCTTTATTTCTAACTTCCCAAGAACTTCATTTGGGCAACTTTGCGTGTGCTAAGGTGACCTATTTCTGTCTGGGATAACAAAAACATTCCAGATGACCGATGCCTTTTATTGGGGACAGGTTGACCTGATTCTCACCCTCCTGCTTTATTTGCCAAGGCAAATGATCGCAGCTAGGCCTTAGCGCCAACATCTTTTTATTTCTCTCTACTGTTTTTCTATTTTCTTGCAAAAATAGCAGACTTATCCAAGTGCCTAGCTACTATGGCAATAAGTGATATTTAAATAGACGCTGAATACATGTGTCCCAGCTTCAGTGAGTCAGTAGAAGCAGTTGTGGGATCTGATTGCATAAGTGCATGGGAATAATGTTTGTCTCTAGGGCAACAGAACTCCTTTTGAGCCCTTGAGAGGACTGTGTTCAGATGCAGAAAGGCTGATGTAATGATCAAACACATTCAGGTGGAAGGGTCAGTTTCTACCTGAATGGAAAATGTCAAGAAATGGCCGTGTGGATTTTCTGCTTCGTAAACATAGCAAATGCTTCAAATAAAAAAGAGAATGAATAGAAAAGCCCTCAAAAATCTCTAAAAAGGCCGGGGAAATGTAAAGCCATCATGACCGGTTGATGGTGTTAATGCATCTAAGCAAATGTCCCACCTTATTCAAATATGTGTATTGATTTTTTTTTAAACTGTGATTGACATTAAGAAACTTGGTCCTAAATAAATGAACTTTGCCTGGCAGAATACTGCTGAACTTGTCTTGAATACTTTGGGAAACCCCACTGCTGTACACCCCTAAAAACACAAAACTTGGTTGACATAATGATGACATTTTTCAGAGATGTCAATGTCATCGTGGCAACAAGTGTGTTGTGCTGAGTCTGCCGCCCTAAAAAGCTTAGGGCACGTGGGTGGTCTATTAGTACCAGTTGTTTATTAATTCTGCCATAAAAATCTAGCTTGGTTCCTTAGATCAGACTCTTTCCAACTTGGCAATGGACTCGCGTGCCTGTATATGCAGATTGGCAGGCTTTTGCTGTCTTGGCAGTAGGCAAAACAAGGAACAGTTTGAAATTTCAAAGACAAGTTCAACATTAGGAAGGAAGGCCTTCCTGATTTTAAATACCCATTAATGTTCCCTTTTAAAAAATGGGGATCTTAGAAGCCTTGTCCTTTTCTCCATCCCCCACCATCTCCTCCTACAACCTTTTCTTCTTTTCTTTCTTCTGAGATTTTCCATCAGTAAAATGGGAAAAATAATAATACATTTGAACCAAATCCTCAGACTCCTTGCTTTACCCCTTATGCTATACACAAGTGTCCTCTTTTCCTTCTATTTGTTGCTGCATTTTTTGCATTCTTTGTGCTTTTTGTCAATGATGTCCCTATTCAAGTTGGCTCCCCATCACAGAGCTGATGTGCTCTCTCTTGTGTTCCTAAGTGCAAGGAGGCTGTGACATGACTCAGGGAGAAGACGTGTGTGGTTGGTAAACTTTGTCAAGGCATGAGTTATAGGGCTACTGCCTATGAGTTCAATGTTAGCAAATCAAAATATATTAAATAAGGTGTCCTGAAATATAAACACGCAAGCCAACTTTTTGTGTTGATTCATTGATGAAAATGTGACCAAAGTCTCCCAGGAACCCAACTTTGTGTTTCTCCTAGGAGCGGTGTTTCAGTATGAACAGATGCTTTGTAGAACATAAATATCACAAGGAACAGAGTAGACTGTGCCTTGCTCTGAGCTTGCTGTGAGGACCACATGATGTAATGCCTGCCTGCTGCAGGGTGCCTGGCACGGCTGCCATTGGCGTCATGGTCCGTGGAGGTTAACACATGGGAAAAGAAAAAAAAAATTAATGATACTTCCACTATTTCATCCCAACAATTGGCTTCATATTGAATCTTCCTTTCAGTCTTTGTTTCTCTGTATTCACATTTTTACACCACTTGTTACAATGCATACAATTTCAAGTAATTCTTTTAACTTACTGTCCTGTCATGTGCTTCTTCCTGTGTCATGACACAGCCTTGATTTCCCTTGTCTTGCTGGAAATGTGGTGCCTGGGATGAGCCCAGAGCAGTCTTTTTCTAGTTTGAGGCTGATTAATCCCTCATAATCCCAACAAGCCTTAAAATTAATTGTAATTAGTTGTAAAAAAAAAAAAAAGAAGAAGAAAGAAAGAAAGAAAAGAATTCAGCAATAGAGAGAAGACTCATATTGAGCAGAGAAATTTACTAAGCAATCTTGTTTTTAAAGATTTATTTATTTATTTATTTATTTTAGAGAGTGAAACAAGCATAAGTAGGGGGAAGGGCAGAGGGAGACACTCTTCAGCAGACTCCCCGCCAAGCGTGGAGCCCGATGTGGTACTCAATCCCACAACCCTGAGATCATGACCTGAGCTGACACCAAGAGTTGGATGTTTAACAGTCTGAGCCATCCAGGCATCCCAAACAAGGGATATTTTTATCTCTAGTGAAAAACCGTTTTCTTAAGCCCGAGGGCCTGGGGCAGTATTCAGTAGGAAAAAGGTGCTGGGAGTATGAAGGAGGAGTCATTCTAAGCTTAGTGAAAGCCGTGGTCTAATACAGGGATTGGCAGACTTTTTCTATAAATGGCCAGACAGTAACCACATTAGGTGTTGTGGGCCATATGGTCTCCATCAAAACGAGTCAACTCCACATCACAGCTGTGGATGATACCTAAACAACAGTGTCGCTACATTCCAATAAAACTTCGTTTACAGCTAAGGTGGAACAGTACATCTGAAGACCTAAGTGGGTAGTGCTTTCTGTTACTCTGTTCCTGCACTTGCAGTGTGTGTCAGGGGTCGCACTGGCTGCCAGGAACACCAGCCAGAGTAACGCGACGTGATTTTCCGTGTCTTGTGAAGTTTGCGGTCTAGAGGGGAAGAGAGAGACCTTAATGAATAATCATACAAATTCATGTTTAATTACCTAGGCTGATAATTGCTGTGAAGAGAGGCTATGGGCAGCAAGACACTCTATAAGAGATTCAGGCATGAAGTTAAGGGGAGCTACACTTTGAGGCTTCCTCTAGAAGCTCACTGAAAAGGTAGGGCCTTGATCCTTGTGGAATAAGTGATTTTCATTACTGAGCGTTAGGAGCAGGCTCTTGCGGGAAGGAGACACTAGCTCTCCGTCAATTTGCAGTGTGCAGCTGGTCATGAACCACGGCAAAATAGGAACTTTCTGCCTTGAACTAACGAGCCGTCAGATGACCCCTCGACGTTCACTCATGGGTATAATAACCATGCCATCTGAATTCTTATTCTAAAACTCAGATTTTTTTTCTTTGCCCTTTTTATATAACATCCTTTTTTT
Organism: Lontra canadensis; assembly: GCF_010015895.1. Taxonomy (NCBI): domain Eukaryota; kingdom Metazoa; phylum Chordata; class Mammalia; order Carnivora; family Mustelidae; genus Lontra; species Lontra canadensis. Next base: position 4,852,666 of record NW_022631092.1, read on the forward strand.
TTCTTATGGTTTTACTTGCCAGCTCCTCATTGGCTGACCTGGGGCTGGATTTATTAGTGTTGACCACCCCGTTCGTATCTTGTGTGTGTATGTAGGCGTGTATTGTTTTATTAAGGAAGAAACAAATAGTGTGTGGTTGGGAAATGCACAACATTCCAGATTATCTTTAGCCTTGGGCAACTTTCTGTTAAGTCAAATCTCTGTCCCCCTTACCCAACAAACCTGTGTCTTCTTTCCCTGGTGGAGGGGCATGCCTGGGTCCCTGCACCTGCACCTGGCCATGCCCTCACCCCCACCCCCAATCACCTGGAGTATATCGAGGCTGCCTGAGCCTAGCAGACTTGTGCCTCCTCAATGATTATCTTTCCCAGGGGAGAGCAGTACACAGAACTCTCTGGGAAGAGCAGCAGTTATTTTCTCACTCTGGTAAATAAAATTGTCAACTTCATTACTCCCTACTGGCAATTTCAGTGTTCAGTCACTCTTATTTCTGTATGGGAAAGGACTATCTTTCCATCGTTGGATTCTGTGAATCAAGTGGGGAATAAGGAGAGACATCTTGGATCTCATATGCTTGGTAGGGAGTTGGAGACAGCTGTTGCTTGCGTGTGATGGCCACTCGTGGGTTTACCCGGGGTGATGGTGGCAGGGGAGGAGGTCCCCAGAGCAGCTTCCCGACAGCTTCCCAGCAACTGATGCTTCAGGGCCAGTGGAGAGCCATGGGGTTCATGCTCCACACCCCAGCTCTCCATTGGTTGCACTGGGGCAGGGTCCGGGCACCCAAAAGGGGCTTCCTGGGATGAGAAGTGTTGGTGCACGTACATGGGAAAACCCCAGAGACTTCTAGAAGTATCAGGAGCAGATTCTAGGGGATGAAGTGTAGTCAGCTGAGAATTTGAGTTATATAGTTTTACTCCTTAAAGTTTTTGTTATAGTTTATTACTGTTAACGGGATCCCAGCTTTCCACCAAGCTGTGTAGCTCTTCAAAGCCTGGACGACATTGTTAATGAGCAGAAATTCCTGATGGTGCCTCTTTTTTAGCCATTCAATCCTTACCTTAGTCCTTTTGAAATCTCTGTAAGTCCTTGAGATTAGAAGTGTAGGTTGTGGGGCGCCTGGGTGGCTCAGTGGGTTAAAGACTCTGCCTTCAGCTCAGGTCCCACATTGGGCTCTCTGCTCAGCAGGGAGCCTGTTTCCCCCGCTCTCTCTCTGCCTGCCTCTCTGCCTACCTGTGATCTATCTGTCAAATAAATAAATAAAATCTTTAAAAAAAAAAAAAAAAGTGTAGATTGTCCCATAGAATGAACTTGTCAAACCACTACTAGGTATCAGGAAGAAAGAGATTTCTCTCTCCTCCTTAGCAATATGTTTATTTTCATAATGGGTTTGATAACCTTAGTTCATTTTCCATGGGAATGCTTCCTTGCTACTCTACTTTTTTTTTCTTTTTAATAGTCTCCATACCCAGCCAAGAGCCTAAACAGGGTTTGAACTCGTGACCCTGAGATCAAGACCTGAGATGAGACCAAGTTGGACACCTAACCAACTGAGCCACCCAGCCACACCCTGGCTACTTTATTTTATTATATTATATTTTTATTTTTTAAAAAGATTTACTTATTGGACAGAGAGAGAGTGCATGTGCATGAGCATGAGAGTAGAGGGAGGGACAGAGAGAGAGGAGGAGAGAATCCTCAAGCAGACTCCCTGCTGAGCATGGAGCCCAACACAGGCTCAGTCCCACAACCCTGAGATCATGACCTGAACCGAAACCATTACCCAATGCTTAACCGACTGAGCCACGCAGGTGTCCCTTCTACTCTATTTAAGAAATTATCTCATCATTATTATTCTAAGTGAATTCTGCATTATCTTTTAAAGGGGGGAAACTGATCATCTGACTCCTTTTCTTAAAACCTGTCATGGCTCTCCAAGGATGTGAGGGTTAAGGGATGGAGATAGGATGCAAACAAAAGGTGGTGCCAGAAGTCAGTAATCAAGATAAAAAATGTTCAATGCACTATTTTCTAAAAATCTAATAAGCAAACTGTGGTTCACATCTATATTTATAAATGAGGTCTCGACGCATGCTCTCCCTGTCTCTGGGAGGCCACCAGAGGCCTCATCACACCTCTCTACCTCTTGTGTTAAACTCCATCCACACTGACCTCTGTGGTCACTTTCCTTTCTGCAACCCACGATGGTTCCTCCCCTCTAAGCCCTTGCATGGGTTGTTCCCTTCCTGCATCCCTGCCTGGGAAGCCTCTACTTACCCTTTAAAACTCACTCAGTGTCCCTTTTCAGGGTCAGGAGCCTCTACTGCGTGTCTTCAAGGAGATGAGTGGCCTCCCTTGAGATCATTGAGGAGGTAGATATGCACTGAGGCATTTTGCTTGTTACATCTATCTCCTCCTGCTGACTGGAAGTTCCCTGAGAGTAGAGTACCTCTCTTAGCACAGCAGCTCCCACCTGACAATTAATAATCAATGAATGGATGTTCATCTAATGTGCATCTGGCATACCCCCATGATATTGGATCTGGGGACTTCAAAGGGTTGTTTTCCTGATGGTGGGAGTAACAGCACACGTTGGCCACCATTTGTGGAGTTCTTTCTCATCTTGACAGCAGATGACAAGTAGGTTAGGCTGCATCATTATCTCTGCTTATCTCTGTCTCAGACAAATCCTCAAGAGGAGGGAGTACAATAGTAAGAAGAAAAATGAAGCCATCACTCTACACGTGAGGAGAGGGAAATCTCAGCGAAGGAAAGCGACTTGCCCAGAGTCTGTAGCCCAGGCAAGAATTCACACCTTCGTGTGATGCCTCTGAGTGCACATCCTTGTCCTGCTCTCCTCTGCTGGCTCTGTCAAGAGGAGGTACTGAAGGAGAATCTCCTTTCACTTTCCAGCAGAAGGACAAAGGAGATTAGGAACCTTTTCTCAGCATTAATGCTTTAGCAATTTCTAGACTTGCTTTTCCTGTTAATCCCTTAAAACATCTAATTTGCACATCTCTGCGCCTAGAGGCTGAGTGTTTGGTGTAAGCTCCACAGTGAATAAAAGGCAACAAGACAAATAAATAAAAAGTAATGAAAGGCATTTCCTGGTTGGCAGTAGATAATTTTCTTTCTCTTGTCCACTCTCTCAGGTTGGCTTTATCCTCTCCACCTCCAAGGACTTAATTGGATCTGTCTCTCTTATTAGCCCTCAGGTTAAACTGGCTTCCAGAGAGATGCTGTCTCCTATTAGACTTGTTCCCTTGACAGACCTTCACAGAAGCTAAGCACAGACTGAAGTGTTCATCAGTGTAAGGACAGAACACTAGTTCTGAATGGCCCTTGTGGTCATGGTGGAAGCCCTTGGCTGCTGTTTGCACTTTGGCCTGAACCCCAGTGAGGTGCAAGGTCAGGCCTGGGAAATACTCCACCAGTAGAATTGCCTCCTCTAATGTGAGACCACATCCTTTCCCGCATAAACAGTGCACGCTCTGGAGAGGACTGGGTGCTACCTCAATGGTTTTCTGTTTATACATTCAGCAAATATTTACTGAGCATCCACTATGTGCGAGGCATTTCTAGGCTCTGGGTATATGCAGTGAACAACATAAAGCCCCTGTCCCCTTAAACTTTACATTCTCATGAAGGAAACAGTCAATGGACAAGTAACCAAATAAGTCTTATTTCCTGTACAAGTGCTATGGAGAAATTTTGATTAAGGATAACAGGGATAATGTTTGATGATGGTGGAAGGTGGCATATGGGGTGGTCAAGAAAGGCCTCCCCACAAAGGGGACATTTGAACAGAAGCCCGAGTCATCAGAAGAAGGAGCCCCATGAAGGTCTGGGAGATGTTTACCAGGTGAAGTACAGAGCACATGGAAATCTGAGTTCAGAGTAAGGTTGATTGTTCAACAATGAGCAAGAGGCCACTGCAGCTGGAAAGTGTGGAGTGAGGAGCAGTGTGGCAGGAAGTGAGACCAGAGATATGGGCAGGGCCAAAGTAGGAGGAACTTTATGCAGATCACTATCTGTAATGGAAGGCACATGATCTAATTTAGGCTTTAAAGAGACCATTCTGGATGCTTTGGGCACTAAAGAATGGATTCTAGTTGGGCAGGGAGATCCAGTGAGAGCCTACTAGAACATTCCAAGTAAAAGAAGAAAGGGACTTGGAATGGAGTATTAGTGGAGGTGGTGAGAAGCAGTCAGGTGCTTGTGTGTTTTTGAAGGTGCTCATTCACCATTGGTGTTGGATCAGATGTGGGCTATGAAGGAAAGAGATGAGTCAAACATCAGAGTTCATTTATGAATATTTATTGAACACTGATTACGGACCAGCCATTGTTCTGTGTGTTTGGATATACCTGTGAGCAAAATGGTCCAAGATTCCTAGCCTTGTAGAGCTTATGTTCTAGCAGGGCAAAGCCAGAAATAGTAAACAAGTAAAAAACAGTCAATTGTAGTGCATATTCAGAAGATGATACATGTTGTGGCAAACAGAAAGAAAATAGAGCAGAGGAGGGACCTTGGGAGAAGGATAGTTACAGTTTTAGTTAGGGTGGTCTGAGCAGATCTGCTTAAGAAGTCACCCAAATTTTTGGTCTGAGTAGTTAAATGGATAATGCTCCTATTTAATGAGATGTCTAGAAAGAATAAGAGAAAACTGGAGGAAGGAACAGATCGAAAGGGTAGTGAATAAGCTGTTTCAATAGTGACCTTGAGCTTCCTCCTAGTGAAGATATCAAGTAGGTCATTGGATATTCAAGTCTGAGCTTCAGGAGAAGTCAGAACTACAGAGTTTTGGTCATCAGAGTCTAATTCTTTTAAAAAGCTACATCACCAGGGGTGCCTGGGTGGCACATCTGACTTGGTTGAGCATCTGACTGGGTTTCAACTCAGGTCATGATCTCAGGGTTTTGAAATCAAGCCCTGCATTTGTCTCCACACTCAATGCAAACTGCTTGAAGTTCTCTCTCCCCCTAACCTCGCCCACCCACTTGTGTCCTCATTCTTTCTCTCTCTCTCTCTGAAATAAATAAATAAACCTTTAAAAAGAAGAAAAAGCCACAGTACCAGATAAGATCTCCAAGGGCATGAGTATAAAGACTGAAAAGAGGTCCAAGGGCTCCTGGATCCTCCAACAGGAGGAAGGAAAAGAGGAATTAGGAAAGGAAACCCAGAAGGAGCAGTCAGAAAAGCAGGGGAAGGATAAGGAGTCTGCAAAAAGAGAAGTTGAAGCTGGATTGAAGAGGGAGAGAGCAATGGACTGTGCCCAAAGCATCTAGTAAGATGGTGATGGGTTGGGGAAATGAATAAGATGTTTCTTACAGGCTCCTTCTTGGATGGCGAGTAATCGTGTTACCCCGTGGTCACCATTTTATTGCAGTGTGCAGAGTCACAGAAGGGTGTGCTCTCCCTGTGTGCCCACTAGGGCTCGCCCTTCATGTCACCCAGTGTCAGGTAGTTGACTTAAGAATAAGTGCTTGTTCTCCAAGGCAGTGCCCCTGGTTCAGATCATGGGAGACTGAATGCCACGCACAAGATCATGGACTTAATTTTATAGGCAGTGGGGGGATTTAGGTAAGGTTTTTAGGTAGGGAAGTAACATGTCTTAACCTGTGTCATATGGACCTTTCTGGGAATGGAAAGGAGGATGGGGGAGGGGGGGATAGTCAGAGAGACTTGTTTTCAGTGGTGGAGGCAGGAGATGGGAGGTCCTGTGCCAGAGGAGAAGCAGAGAGAATGCAGTGGCAGAGAGGCAAGAGACATCGAGAAGGCAGATTTGACAGCATTTGGTAGGTGATGAAGATGGGTATTGAGAGAGGGAAGACTAAAGACAACTCTTGGGTTTTCTTGGGTTTCTCTCTTCTGTGACTCAGGGATAGGGCCCATTGTGGATTTCTATCAGGAGATCAAGGGCTGCCAGATTACCCAGGTTATGGATTAATTATTAAGACACAGCAGGGACCTGGGAGCTCCCCTCCTAACAAATTAGTTAGCTGGTAATTAGACAGTGGCTGATTAATGCTATCGCCTGCCCCGCTGTGGGGTGGGAGGAGAGGCTCTGAGCCACCCCCAGAGCTGCTGTGGCACTAGAAGGAGGGGGACCCAGAGTCTCCGCCATTGCATGATAGTTCTTCCTCTTCCCCCAGAAACCCAGCTCTGAAGGGACATCCTGGACGTCAGATTCTGTCTCCCCATAATTCTTCAGTTGTTCTTTGCCTAATGAAGGGGAAAAAAAAAACAGGGAAAGGGACAATATATATGCCACAAAATTATTGTTCTCAGTAGCAATGTTTCACAAAAACACCACAGCAACTTTCCTTTCCAAATAGTTGGGGTCTGACCTTCATGCCTTTGTCAAGTGCACATCAAAGTTGGTTTTTCCACTTTGGTACTACCACCTGGGTCCCTCTTCCCCTGTCCTGGGTGCTGTCCTCCTCAAAACTGCCTATTTTCATACAAAATAAAAATCCCCCAAGGCTGATGTAGCAGCTCAACACTGAGTATTGGGGAGAAACCCGAAGCTGAATTCAGTAAATGCTTTTGAAATTCATAAATTCCCCCAGAGCCATAAGTTGCTTTAATTCATGAAGTTAAGTGCCTCCTGACCTCCTGTGGGAGCCATGTGAGAACCAAGGAAAGGGTGGTTGAGTTGGAAAGAATGTTCCAGATCCCGCTCTCTAGTCCCCTAAATTCCAAACATTCTGTGATTGCTGAGGGCAAGCCCAGGCTAGAGCGCCTACTTCCGACCTCATTAAAGATACGGAACCCAGGCAAGAATCCTGCCTCTCCAAGGTGCCCCTTGCTGTAGTGGACACATGTGCAGAGCACTTCAAATGCAAAAAGAGCCCAGCAGAATGGTGGGCAAAGAGCAGAAAGTATAAGGGGGCAATGGAAGGGCTGGGTGAGTGCTTTCTTTAATAGTATTTTTTTCAATTAAGTGCCAATTTTTTTTTAAGATTCTATTTATTTGACAGAGACACAGTGAGAGAGGGAACACAAGCAGCGGGAGTGGGAGAGGGAGAAACAGGCTTCCCGCTGAGCAGGGAGCCCGATGTGGGGCTCTATCCCAGGGCCTCAGGATCATGACCCAAGCCAAAGGCAGCCACTTAACCGACTGAGCCACCCAGGTGTCCCAAAGTGCCAAATTTTTTAAATTGGTAATTTTTTATTTAACAAATCCAAATAATCCTGCTTCTCTCAAAAAAATCAGAAGATATAGCACATCAGGTCCCCAGTTTCCACTCTATGGTCTATCTAGTTGTAATATTCCCTAGTTGTGATGTTTTTCTTCCAAAGCATAGGCATTCAGATTCCTTCCACAAGGAAAATGTTGTTTGTCTCTACCTGAGTCAGAAGCTCTTCTTGGACTTAGTTCCCTCTCTTTTAGCTCTTTTAGCAGTAGAGGAAGTGAGGGATGGAGAGGACCTCGGGGTGTAGCCCCCTACTCCACAGATGGGAAACAAGGCATGTGGAAGATTAAGTGGCTTTCTTGAAGTCATGCAGTCATAACTCAGGTGGGTTAGAACCTGAGCCTCCAGGGAACAGTCCACCAGCCTGGGCTGTAGTCTGAAGCAGCCAGTCATCAATATAGAAGGAAAAACAGCATAAATGCCTAGTGTCTCCTAAAGGGTGAAAATAGGAAACACTAGAGGGGTTTATAGGAGGGTGGAACTCCCTTCAGACACATAACAAGTCTTCAGTTATCCAGTGTCCATGGCATCGGCTCCAAACTGGGGTGTTCAGGTGCATTCTCAGGGCACTTGGGGTTCCCTTTGAAAACAGTGTGTATGTGTACTTTTGGATCACCTGCTGCTGAATTTCAGGACTTTGTTTGTTTCTCCAAGAGGGTATGACACTGTCCTGGCCGTGGAGGGGGAGAAAGAAGGGAAACGGATTTGCAGATACTGTCATGCGTGAAGTGAAGGCCCAGAGATGGTGTGGTGCTGTTTCACTGTGGTTCAGGGTGGTGGCAGTTGGTGACACTTCGTTCTACAAGCAAAGATCTCATGGCTGCAGGACACCCTCATCCGTTACATTATTTTCACATGATTGACCATTACTAACTTTGTATTTAATTTTTGTATGTGTTTTCATTTCAGAATTACATGAGAACAATAAGCAAAAGCACTTTTGTATCAAGTTGGCTTAGTTTTATACATATTTAAGCAAGATTATACTAAAAGTAGTTTAAAACAATGCTCAAGGTACAGGAGTTTCTACCTTTCCTTTAAGCGGAGCCTATACATTATTTAAGGTTGTTGCATACACTGATTTCCTGTCACATTTGCATTTAAGTCAGGAGAAACCATTGGCATTAGCGATAATTCCAGTGGCATGAGCTCTTCTGCTGTCAGAGTGAATTACCGAGAAGGAACTCGGTATGGGAGACACGATGCACTCTTCCCTCAGTAGGTAGCTGTTCCCGCTGGCAATTCTAAAATCTATGAGATAATTCTGTCTATTGTTTTGCTAGCTTTAGAACCTAATCCGTTGTAAGATGTTATGATGTACAAGGTGTGAGCGGTGAAAAGGTGTATCTTCCATTTAACACGATGTAGTGAATTTAACATGAGGTCAGCCTACGGTACAGTCTGTGGACCAAATTTGGCTCACAGACTATTTCTGTCAATAAAGTTTTATTGAAACCTAGCCACAGCCATTTGTCTACAGATTGCCTGTGGCTGCTTTCCCACTATAATAGCGTAGTCGGTTAACTGCGGTAGAGACTTGTGGCCCCAAAATCCTAAAATCTTTACTATCTGGGAGACCCCAGGCATATGCATTCTAAATACAGTCATTTCGGCACAGTGCTTTCCACTTAGGGACATTTCAGTTATTTGATTCTCTAAAGTGATCTAATCTGTTCTGTTTCTGCAATTAGGAAATTCTAGATGATTATTGCTTTGTGTAAAATTCTTTGATTTCTGTATGAGGGAATCTGGTCTGTTCTCAACGTCGATTGCTATTGTCTTAAAATAGGAAGTTGGAGGCTGGCACGATGCTGCCGTAATCCTTGACCCCTACCAGGTAGAGCTGGCCTCAGCTGAGCTGGGAGGTAGATGCTTATGTTTTCATCCCTCAGCCCTCCCCTCCCACCTGTACCCTGACTCTCACTACCTCTGGGACACAGTGCTCTGACCCCTTCTTGTCTTTCAGCCACATAGCTGAAGTCTCTGCTGCCTCATTCAAATTCATTCATGTACCCCATTCAAATTCATCTCCATTCAAATTCATTTTGTCCACCTCTCATGTCCCCTCGGGGTATTTGTACCTGAAGCTTTTACCCCTACAGGGGAGTAAGCAGCATTGGCCTCCTCTAATGATTTGACCAACTTAGAGGTGTTGGGGGAGATTGGCAGGATGAGAGTGGCCCAAGGAGAAAGAGCGGGACAGGGATGTTCCTGGAAGTGGCATGAGTCCCTCTCTGTGGCCATATGTTTCAGTGCACCTAATCCAGAGTTTGCTGTGAAGATCACAGTCTGTGCCTGTCTTAGCTCAAAAGCCCCAGATCTTCAGAAGGATAGCAGACTCAAAAAGAATTCTCTCAGTGAGGTTGGCTTTTTTATAGAACCACCTAAGGCTAACACAAAAAACAGAAGCCTCGAATGCTGTTTGGGACGCTTGGCTGGGGATGACATCCTACTTGGACATGATTAGGGAAATCATCGAAGGATTAGGGGACTATGGTACGATATAGGGATGGTTCCTAAAAGGAGATATTTACTGTTAAGTTTACATTGCTCAAAAAAATTAATTTTTGTGGGAGTAACCAAAGTGATGTAAGACACCAGAGATATCGTAACCAAATTGGGTCATTCCCCATCACACCGGCTTTGCTTGTCCTCTGAGTGTTAGATGAGCTCTAGTGAGCACCCCTGACTGGTAAACATCTTAGGAACTGGCACATTGGTACATTTTAACATTGGTTGCAAATTTAAGTAGATTTGGGTTTAAATCAAAATCAAGCATCTACCTCTTCTATGGCAAGCAGTAGCATGTATAGCTCCGAGGACTGTTCAGCACATACTCACTTCAGGTCTCTGTTGTTGTCATGTGCATGTCTCTTTTAACAAACTAGAGCCTACTCTCTACTTTATGAAACAAGCCATCTTCACCAGCAGGAGAAGGATAATAACCAAATCTAGTGCTGAGGTGGGAAGGAGAGAGACCAGGCTGCACCCCCACGACACAATTAAAGGAAAAGCCAAATCACTCAGTTGTGGGTACAAAATCTCTTTGGGAAAGAGGTGTCTAAACAGAGTAAGAGCCCATGTGGTATTTTTCAGTAACATTTCCCTTGCCCTTCAGATTTTCCAGCAGGCCTGCACATAGTCCTTCCTGCAAGATGCCCTCTCTCTGGGTCTGAGAAGTTCAGTTCTTACCCATTCTATGGGCCTTTATCTCAGGGACTTTGGGAAGAACTCACACAATCAGTCTGTGCCTGTGTTTCACAGAACATTTTTTTTATTAACTTTTTAATTTTTTAAATAAACATATAATGTATCATTAACCCCAGCAGTACAGGTCTGTGAATCACCAGGTTTACACACTTCACAGCATTAACCATATCACATATCCTCCCCAATGTCCATAACCCCACCACCCTCTCCCTACCCCCCTCCCTGCCGCCACCCTCAGTTTGTTTTGTGACATTAAGAGTCTCTTATGGTTTGTCTCCCTCCTGGTCCCATCTTGTTTCATTTATTCTTTTCCTAACCCCCCAAACCCCACAGGTTGCATCTCCACTTCCTCATATCAGGGAGATCATATGATAGTTGTCTTTCTCTGATTTACTTATTTCGCTAAGCATAATACCCTCTAGTTCCATCTACATTGTTGGAAATGGCAAGATTTCACTTCTTTTGATGGCTGCATAGTATTCTATTGTATATATATATACCACATCCTCTTTATCCATTCATCTGTTGATGGACATCTAGGTTCTTTCCATAGTTTGACTATTGTGGACATTGCTGCTATAAACATTTGGGTGCACATGCCCCTTCAGATCACTACGTTTGTATCTTTAGGGTAAATACCCAGTAGTGCAATTGCTGGGTTGTAAGGTAGCTCTATTTTCAACTTTTTGAGGAACCTCCGTGCTGTTTTCCAGAGTGGTTGCACCAGCTTGCATTCCCACCAACAGTGTAGGAGGGTTTTCCTCTCTCCACATCCTCGCCAGCATCTGTCATTTCCTGACTTGTTAATTTTAGCCATTCTGATTGGTGTGAGGTGGTATCTCACTGTGGTTTTGATTTGTATTTCCCTGATGCCGAGTGATGTGGAGCACTTTTTCATGTGTCTGTTGGCCATCTGGATATCTTCTTTGCAGAAATGTCTGTTCATGTCCTCTGCCTATTTCTTGATTGGATTATTTGTTCTTTGGGTGTTGAGTTTGCCACGCCCAAGTGGGATTTATTCCTGGGCTGCAAGGTTGGTTCAACATCCTCAAATCAATTGATATGATACAACACATTAATAAAAGAAAGAACAAGAACCATATGATACTTTCAATAGATGCTGAAAAAGCATTTGACAAAGTACAGCATCCCTTCCTGATCAAAACTCTTCAAAGTGTAGGGATAGAGGGCACATACCTCAATATTATCAAAGCCATCTATGAAAAACCCACCACAAATATCATTCTCAATGGAGAAAAACTGAGAGCTTTTCCGCTAAGGTCAGGAACACCGCAGGGATGTCCGTTATCACCACTGCTATTCAACATAGCATTAGAAGTCCTAGCCTCAGCAATCAGACAACAAAAAGAAATTAAAGGCATCCAAATCAGCAAAGAAGAAGTCAAACTATCACTCTTTGCTGATGATATAATACTATATGTGAAAAACCCAAAAGACTCCACTCCAAGTCTGCTAGAACTTGTACAGGAATTCAGTAAAGTGTCAGGATATAAAATCAATGCACAGAAATCAGTTTCATTTCTGTATACCAACAACAAGACTGAAGAAAGAGAAATTAAGGAGTCCATCCCATTTACAATTGCATCCAAAACCATAAGATACCTAGGAGTAAACCTAAACAAAGAGGCAAAGAATCTATACTCATAAAACTATAAAGTACTCATGAAAAAAATTGAGGAAGACACAAAGAAATGGAAAAATGTTCCATGCTCATGGATTAGAAGAACAAATATTGTTAAAATGTCTATGCTACCTAAAGCAATCTACACATTTAATGCAATCCCTATCAAAATCCCATCCATTTTTTTCAAAGAAATGGAACAAATAATCCTAAAATTTATATGGAACCAGAAAAGACCTCGAATAGCCAAAAATATTGAAAAAGAAAGCCAAAATTGGTGGCATCACAATTCTGGACTTCAAGCTCTATTACAAAGCTGTCATCATCAAGACAGTATGGTACTGACACAAAAACGGACACGTAGATCAATGGAACAGAATAGAGAGCCCAGAAATAGACCCTCAACTCTATGGTCAACTAACCTTCGACAAAGCAGGAAAGAATGTTCAATGGAAAAAAGACAGCCTCTTCAACAAATGGTGTTGGGAAAATTGGACAGCCACATGCAGAAAAATGAAATTGGACCATTTCCTTACACCACACATGAAAATAGACTCAAAATGGATGAAGGACCTCAATGTGAGAAAGGAATCCATCAAAATCCTTGAGGAGAACACAGGCAGCAACCTCTTCAACCTCAGCCACAGCAACTTCTTCCTAGGAACATCACCAAAGGCAAGGGAAGCAAGGGGAAAAAATGAACTATTGGGACTTCATCAAGATCAAAAGCTTTTGCACGCAAAGAAAACAGTTAATAAAACCAAAAGACAACTGACAGAATGGGAGAAGATATTTGCAAATGACATATCAGATAAAGGGCTAGTATCCAAAATCACAGAACATTTTAAAACAACTGACTCTTCTGATTCTGTAGCCAAACTCTGGACGAACAAGGCTCCTGCCCTGGGAGCTGAAGCAAGACCAGTGCCTAGGTGGCCCTGTGCAATGTCTTTGCCTCTAGCTTTATTATGGACTGGAGATACCCTTTCTCCACAGGAACTGTAGAAGCTGACTCTGGGGAGGGAGGGAGGGAGGGAGGAAAGGAAGGAAGGAAGGAAGGAAGGAAGGAAGGAAGGACGGACGGTAGGACAGGGGGAAGGAAGGGGAGATGACATGAGGTAACAGGGGAGGTAGATGTAAACACGCATGGCTTCAATGCCCAGCTCTACTTAACTGGCAAGTTGGTCCCATGATGTAAAGTTAGAGCTTATGTAGAATGGATCCTGTTTGTTTAGAAAAAGTAGACTCTTAGTACCTCCCTCCAGGTGTTGTCTCTAGCATGGTAGATACCAGGTACACAGGCACAAAAACATATGTGAGTGAAGGCATACATTAATGAATTAATTGAGACCTCAGACTGTTGAGGCAGGTGGAACTGGGTGGAAATACAGCTTTGTCAGTTCATAGCTGTTGGTTCTCTGTGGCCACATAACAAATGACCCTCAAACTGAGCAGTTTCAGTTCCTCCCTCAGTTTCTGTGGACAAGCAAGCTGGTTATGGCTTCTCTGGGTCCCTCTGCTTCAGAGTTGTTCCCAAGGCCACAGTCATCTCAAGGCCTGACTGAAGGAGGACCAACTTTACTTACATGACTGTTGGCCTCAGATCCTTAATGGCTGTTGGCCAGAGACATGGCCTTCCTTGCCACCTGGGCCACTCCAAAGGGCTACTCACAACATGGCAGCCAGTTCTCCCCAGAGAGAGGAATCTCAGAGGCAGTCCCGAGACAGAAGCTACCTGTTGCTGTTTTGTTTTGTTTTAATTGTTTATTTTGGCTACACACGCATATACACACATGTATGACAGAAAATTTCCTATTTTAGCCATTTTAAGCATACAATTCAGCAGCATTTAGTACATTCACAATGCTGTGTTGTCACCACCACTGGTTCCAAACCTTTTTTTGTCACCCCAAGTGGAACTTGAAGCTGCAGTGGTTTTACAACCTAATCTCTAAAGTGACATTCTGGTAATTCTGTTCTGTTTCTTGGCAGCAAGGCACTAAATCCAGCCCACACTCATGGGAAGAGGATTGCACGGGGTGAGATTACCAGGAGGGTGGGCATCCTTGGGGCAATCCTAGAAGCCGACTACCACAGAAGCTAGGTGATCTCAGGTGGGTGACTTGCCTCGCTGAGCCTCAATTACACCCTTTGTAAAACAGGGATAGTATCTACCTGTAGAGCGATGCTCAGATCCAAAAGGAGCACCACCCAACTTTCTGCTCACCAGCATGAGATAAAATGCACGGCCCTGAGCGGTGAGATTCAGGCACCTTGGACCCCAGGCCATATCTTTCTGCACAGCCTCTTGGATTCTCCATGACGGTTCAGTAGCCGTCCCATCTCTGGACTTCCTGAGAGGATGAACAGATAGGACACAAGAAGAGGCAGAGTCATGCAGGTCCAGAATACAATACCCAAATAGTCACAGTGTAATCTTTATAGGAAGCAGAGCTTCCCCCAATGAAGAAACCTGTATTAGATGATGCTTAGCTCCTGTGGTCTCATCATTACCACCTCTAGGGATTGGTCCACCCCCTCCCTCAGTTGCTCATCCCTCAGTTGCTCATATTCACCACCAAGATGCCATCCTTGTTCCATGATGGCTTCCTCTCTTTCTTCCATGTAAATATCCAAATGTCTCTTTAATACATCTCCTCTCTGCCCTGATGAGCTATCCTATAGAGTGAATAGGAAACAGTTCCCCTGGAGCTCTACATATAGGATTATGTAATGAACAAGTAGGCTGCTTTTAAAACTGTTCTTTGAAAATTTCCTAAGTGACAATATATGTGTCTGTTTTTGTCCCGTTTCATAGGTCAGTGCTACCCAGGTCAGGGTTGCTTTCCGAACCCAAGCATACAGATGTGTTCTAGGGTCTCCATTGATTCTAGCCATATCTTTATACTTCTCCTTCCATAGTCTTTTAGGAGACTATCAATTTTGATCCATAACTAATCAACTGAAAATTAATTCAGATTTTAAGTCAAAGAAGTGAATTAATATTCTGTACAATGGTTTCGGTGATGAGTATTTTGGAGAGGTTATTGAAGACATTTGAAATAAAAACAGTTTCCTGGCTAATGCTCAAAAACCAAAAATAATTACTGAACAGTGTTTCCCAAAGTGTTTCTGTGGAATGAAATGCTATTTGTTTGCCCACTGACCAAAATGAAATAGATAATCTCTAGGGTTGATGAGAATATTGTGAGACTGTCATCGACTGTTTGCTGCTGGGGGTATAAATTGGATTCTTCTCTGGGGAGGCAATTTGTAGTTTCTATCAGAAATTAAAATATATGTACTCTGAGACCCAGAAATTCTACTTTTAGAAATTAACTTAAATCATCCTTGCTCACCTACAAGAAGGTACATGCACAAGGAGTTTCACAGCAGTATTGTTTGTAATAAGAAAACATTAGAAACAACTCAGGTATTTGTCAGTAATAGACTAGGTAAATCAGTCACAGTGTGCCTCTGTTTTGGGTCACCATGAATCAGTTAAAATAGTGAAGCAGATTGATATGAAAGATGGAAAGACGGACATGGTAAGATGGACATGGTATTTTGCTACCTGGATGAAGGCAAGTTATTGAATATTATTTCAGTATGACCCCTTCTGTAAGACATTTTATACAAAAATATAATTTATATGAAATATATATAATATTAATTATATATATATCATATACATTTTATATATATGTATAATATTATGTGTACACTCACATAGATTTATTTGGAAGAATAACACCAAACTGTTAATAGTGGTTACTCTTCTTCTTGGAAAAAGAATAGAATTTTCTCAGGGATGGGAGTGTTGCTTTCCACTTTATTGTATGATACTTGCATATCATTTGAATTTTTTATAATTTCATGCAGTGCGTTTTAAACTTACTATGGAAATAACGTCTGTTTATGTTTAAGCAATGAAAGCAAAAAAACCCTACAACCCTTCACTCAGATGTAATTACCATTAATTAATCATCCGTAACTTTTTCTACATGTGCCTTGTTTTAAAAATGTATTTCATATAGACTATTTTTAAGCTATTATTTTTAGTTTAAAAATATGTGATATAAAATATGATAAATGTAATTACTCCCTAAAGAGTTACATAAAAATACAGTAGGTATTCAGTTACGTCTAATGGTTATAATACTGTGGTTTTTAGGTACATGAGATTGCTGGAAACTGGGAATTAGAAATGGGTCAAGGTAAACTTTTATTGCAAAAACCTGTTACCTGGTTCCTTGCCTTCAGTCTGGTCCATCCCTACGTCCACATTATCCAATGTAAGCTCTGTCAGTGTCTTAACTAAAGTCCTCCGTGGCCACCGATCACCCTCAAGGTCAAATTCTATGTTCCTCATATGGATTACAAGGTCTATCATCTTCTGGCTCACGTTTATCCTCCAGCATGTCTTTGGTCAACACATTTACATTCAATTCCTGTCCAGAACCCACCTCACCCTGGCTCCCTCTCACTCCTCCTTCACGCTTCTGCTTCCATTCCTCCGTTTCAGATTCAACCACTTCTCTGATTCCCATAGTGTCCTGAGCTTATCTGGAGTCCTGGGCCACTCTTGTTTTCCACACTAAACAGGCCCTCTGCCTCTTCCTGGCAAAATGGCTCATCATGTGTAGAAACCCAGAGCGAGGTTATTAAGCAGTGTCTACCTCAAGCTCCTCTATGAATAGGATAATAATAGTATCTACCTCAGAAGATTGCTAATTGGACCAAGTGAATGAATGCATCTCAGTGGCTTTGAAGTGCCTGGTGCAGGGTTAAGTGTTCTCTGTGTTTGTGGCTGTGGGTGCTAATTTACTCATTTGGTTTGGTCGAGATTGATTTTGCCTTCTGCTCTAGAGGTAGATTATGGATTAGTGGAAGTGATAAATTAATCTCCTTTTACATTGTGTGATTGGTCCAGGAGAGGACATGCAAGCCAACTTGAGCCCATTTGAGAGTCACGATGAGAACTTTAAATTTCATGGGCAAGAACCTCTCTTCTTTCTCTAGGCTTGATTGAGCATGATGAATGTCAGGCTCACTGCTGCTATAGCCAAGAGGTTCCAGGCAGGAGCCCTCAGAGTACAGAGCCAACATGGAGGAAGATGGAGCAGACCAAGGAGAAGGAAAGAATGTCCTGGTGACCCTGTGTGGGGCCCTTTCATGAAGCCATGCTTGACCAGCTCTTCCCTCCACTCTCCATTCATTTGGGCCAGAATGTTCCTTTTGTTGCTAGATCACTTAGGGTTGGGTTTTCTATTATCTGTGACCCAGAGTTTTAAGACATTTATCCCATGTCTAACCAACACTGTCCCTTAGTGCAACACTCTGTCTGTTGGCCTTTCCTCCTCATTGGGTTTATTTACCTTTGTACCTCCAGTTCCCGAGACAGTACTGGAGCATATTAGATGCTATTTCCTGAATGAATAAAATACATCAGAGGCTGTTTCAACATATCACTTGAGTGTTTCCACATAGCCTGGTCAGTGCTGCTGACTTATCTAGGCCTAAAATTCCACTGATTCATTAGGAACCCATAATAGGATGGGGGAAGGAATTAACCCTGTCAAATGTCATTAGGAGCTAGGTAAATGGTGCCCTCTTATCCATGGGGGATACATTCTGAGACGTTTAGTAGATGCTGAAACCACAGACATCCTTGAACCCTACACAGACTTTGATTTTTCTTATACATACATACTTACAATAAAGTTTAATGTATAAATCAGGCACAGTAAGAGATTAGCAACAGTAACTAATAAAATAGAAGATTTGTAACAATATGCTGTAATACAAGTTACATGATATAGTCTCTCTCTCTCTCAAAATATCTTACTGTATTCTATGTACCTTTCCTCTTCTTGTGATGATGAGAGAAGATAAAGTGACTACATGCTGAGGTGGAGTGAGGGGAATGACATAGGCTTCGTGACACAGCGTTAGGCTACTTGTCCCTTCTGACAATACATCAAAAGGAGGATCGTCTGCTCCTGGATTGCAGCTGACCACAGGTAACTGGTCCTGGATGATCACGGATTGACCACTGATACCACAGCAAGTCGAACTGGACGTAAGGGGAGAATACTGTATAATACTTTATATTACATTATATCACTTAATTGGGAAGCCTAATTGCTCTTCTTCCCTACCTGCTCTCCCATGAAAGGAGAGTAATTTTATCTATCAATGAAATAAAATGAAATAGTGAAATAATCACTGTGCAAGCGAATGATGCTCTAAAAACAAAATATGAGCTATCTTCAGGCATCTAATAAGAAAATGAAAAGCAGATTAAAAAAACACCCAAGTTCGGTACTTTAAAAGAAAGCAATCATTTGAGTCTTTTGAGTTCAAGATCCTAGGTTTTATAAATGATTACCATTGTTTTTGAAAGGAGTAATTTCATTAAAGTATGCCATTTCAATTATGAAACATTTGAATTCAGAATTCCCTTAAGATGCAGAAAATGATAGAGTATCATAGGGGAAGAGAGGGGAAAATGAAACAAGATGAAACCAGAGAGGGAGTCAAACCGTAAGAGACTCTTAATCTCAGGAAACAAACTGAGGGTTGCTGGAGGAGAGGGAGTTGGGAGGGATAGGGTAGCTGGGTGATGGACATTGGGGAGGGTATGTGCTATGGTGAGTGCTGTGAATTGTGTAAGACTGACGAATCACAGATTCATACCCCTGAAACAAATAATATATGTTAATTTAAAAATAAATTTAAAAAATAAAAATAAAAAAATAAAATTTAAAAAGATACAGAAAATGAGGGGCTTGTACTCAACTCCTTAATTAGCTGAGGGACATGCTGTGGTTGCCTATGTACAGGTGACTAATTTGCAAGTCACAGGAAACCCTCTCCCCTCTCCAGGCTTCTAGTTTTTGTCCCCTACTTGATGGCATTCAGTTTGGGGACAGGTGACCAGGAGAGAAATACTGAACAGCATTCACTCCGGAAGGTTTTTTGTGTTGACTTTCTCCCTGATGTCTTCTGCTCAAGGAGCATGCAGTATTAAGAACACATAAATCATAATGGCATCCTCCATCTCTAGGCCACGGGTGTGTGTTGGCATACAATATGCTGTCGGTTTCAGGTGTACCTCACAGTGATTCAATATTTTTATACATTATGAAATGATCCCCATGATAAATCTAGTTATATACAAAGTTATTACAACATTATTAACTATTCCTTGGGCTGTACATTACATATTGTTTGGGGTTAATTTTTCAGAGTATAAGACTGTAGTGTGGTCCAGCTCTTTCTTGTGTAATTACTCTTTATAAAGCAATCTGTAGAAGTATATTGATGAAGTTAATACAGTTATTAATCATCTGGTTATCTGCAAAATGTTACTTAAGAATTATTCAAACTGATTATTGCTGTATTTATTCAGCAAATGACCAAACAGAGCATCCCTCTGTGGACCAGATTCCATAGAATACAAAGATACCTAGGATACAGTGGGTCTCTTATCTACAAGGAGCCGATAATCAGGCTGAGTCACCCTTGAATCGCTTCATTTCCTTTGTGATGGGAATTTTGTGGATAGAGAAATTCATCTAAAAAAGTGTTGAAGAATGTGGTTGGCCTAAGTGTGAGTTAAAAGATTTCTATATTAGTGAGAACCATGAGCACACCAAGCACACTGTTCTTAGGCCAAAAGAAGCAAGTTATTCAGAAAAGAATGGGAAAAGACAAACTGCACCTACTTCCTTTTTGCTCATTGTCAGAAAGGTGAGTTTCTAGAATCTTCTAGATCAGGTTGCTGTACCTTTCTTGCATAGTTTTAGATCTCACAAATCTTCATTTTATCCTCAAATTTGTCCTGAGTTTAATACCTATTTTTGCCTTATCACAGAAGAACATTAGACCATATTATGTGTACTTTGAGGTGGAAAATCTTTGCGGGAAATAATTTTTATGTCATTAGAAAAAAAAGAAGAATTTGAGTTTTGAGTCCTTGCCAATATTCAATATTGATTCAATATTATTTAAACTCTTCCTCAGTGAGAATGATCTTGGGGGGAAATGCACCTTCAAGTCACTGCATCCTATAGTGTAGAAAATGCAACTGATGTTTGAGATTGATCTACTTGGTCTTTTTCCCTTCCCCATCCTATCTTGAATCCTCTCCAAGTACCACATCTTAGAACTCTCCTAAAGCTATTGACTTTCCTTTCCTACATTTCTTTCCTTGTCAGTTTGTTTTATAATTTTCACCATCTTATAAAGGGATAGCTTCCAAACAAGTCTCGAAGTGAGTGATAAGGATAAAGAATAATAAACATTTATGTGTGTGTATTCATATTACCAATCCATATACTTAATAACAAAATACCAATTAAAAAGGACCAAAGTCACATTTTTCATCCTTGCTCAAAATCAGAGCTCTCTCTTCCATTTTTTGGCTTTTGAACATGGGAGAGCCTAAATTCCTAAGAAAAGGCCTAATACAGCCAAGAAATTAAAACCAATATACATGAACCAAGGAGGCTGCTGACGCTAATCTTGGCCACAGCCTGGAGTTATTCGGATAGGATGTCAAGAGACAAATTTTGCAAGTTTTCAGGGGCCAGAAAGATAAGAGGAAACCCGGGATTGAGATGTCGCAGAAGCTAAGGGTAGTGTTTCAAGGAGGAAGAAGTGGTCAAAAGTGTCAAGTGCTACAAAAATACCAAGAATAAAAAGGACAGAAAAGTATAGTTTGGATTTAGAGACTTGAAAGTTATCAGTGACCTTTATAAGCATTGTTTTAGAGGAGTTCTGGGTCTTGAGGTCAAATCAGAAGGTGGAGAGGTGAGTGGAGGGAGAAGGAAATTGAGATGTAACTATAGACACATCCTTCAAAGGAGCTGTGTGAAGGGTGTAATAAAACAGTAGCTAGAGGAATATGGTGCTATGAGAACTAGAAAGTATTTATTTTAGAAGGGAGTTCTTTGAAAGGTTAAAAGCTGATGGGAAGAATTCAGCTGGAAGGGAGAGCCTGAATAGCCAAGAGAGATGATACAATATAATAGATGGTGTTAAGTTCCTGAGATCCACAATGACCCCAAACCCAAGAATCATCTTGGAATAGACCTGATATGCCAGTTTCACCTGGAAAAGACCCTATTTAAAGACAGCCTCTGGATTTAGTAAACCCAAGGTTCACCAAATTAGCCTGAAGTTTGGAAGGAAGGGAGGGGTGAGTTTCCATTTGCTTCTTCTTGACTATGAGGAATTCAAAGTTATAGTAAACGTTTCATCAAGCCTTGAAAAATAAGGAAAGGGGCAGGTAGGTGGTAAGGACATCTAATATTAAAATGAAAAACTAGACCTGGCCACTAAATTTGTTAATGATGAATCTAGCTAGCTTTGCCATAAGTTGAGAGAGATGAGTGGTCAGACAGCTAAGTTTGACTTCAAGTTGGACTTGGAAATACTGGATGCTGTCTCCAAAGAAATTAATGTGGAACCAACACATTAGCTGGGGAAGAATACCTAGAGCCATAAATCTTGCTGTGCCTGGAAAAGGCCAGAATTTTAAAAATAAAATAAAAATAGCTGGGACCAATGACCAGCAACCCCCTGACAATTCAACTGCACACCACTCCTTTTATGTCCATTTTGAGGGCTCTCCACCAAGACTCCTAAGACGTGAATCACTGGGCAATTGCTTTGGGGAGATGATGATGGTAATTATGCTGAGTACCCATGATTAGCTGTCTGGTCTTATATTCATATCAATAACTTAATCAAAGCCTCAGTTCAGCCAAGCTGACCTCACTGATTGCCTGTGTTGGCTGCCAACAGTTTCATCAGGGAGGAGGGAAAGGGGGAAACTGGAAGCAGACTGTGTTATGATTTATACGGAGCCGTGAGGTAGTGTTTTTGTCAGTGGGAGCTGTGAATAGATGCTGTGGGTAGCTCTATGCGGTGGAGACTTTTTTCAAAAATTGGCAGGCATGTTACATTTGGAAATTCTCCAGGGAAACATCAGAGATTTAATAAATTATTACCGTTCTGTGTTCTTCCTTTCTGTGATATCTCTCCCTCTATGCTATATCAATGTTTGTTTCTCAGTATGGGTTTGTCGCTGTTCTTAATTTTGGAAAATACAAGAAAACCTCCAAACTAGGACAGGGCATCTAGGAGTGATTCTCTAGTCCTTTTCTCGAACGCAAACCCACAATATAACCCTTTTTTTGTCTTGTGCAAAAGTACTTGTGCATAGGTACTTGACCATTTATTCCTTTTGAAATCCCCTACTATCAGGTGTAAAGCCTTATTATACTCCATTACCTGGGTGAAGGAATGAAGTGGGTCAGGGTGGACATGAAGCCAGAGCTAGTGAGACCAGCATTCCCCTGGATTATTCTATAATTTCTTGAGTTAACACTAAGGGCTTACTTGGGAGCTCTGTGGTTAAGTAGGCTTCTTCCTGGGGGAGAAATAGTCTTAGCATCTTTGGGCTGCTTTCCCAATTCTTACCACTACTCCTGTATATGTTCCCTTGGAAGCTATTAAATAGGCAGGATGGCTACTGAAGACTTCATATGAGTGCATCTTTGATGTTACTCCCAGGAGCTTCTGGAGTGGGTCAAGAGAGGTGCCCTTCAAGGTTGAGTCACATACACTTCTCTTTCCCATCTCAGATTGCACTCTGTTATGTTGTCCACCCAAGCTGGCCAGAGTCCTGTGAGACACCCCAGGAAACAACACTATCTAAGGGGAAAGTAGGCTCTTCTTCCCAAAGACATTTGCATCATCATCAAATTGTCACAACATCTTGAGTAATGGTGTGTGAGGGCAGCCTTGGAGATTAATACCAAAACCATAATACATTGGCAGCTGCCATTGTCTTGAATATAGACGGCAAATGGTTCCAGGTAGGTGAGGGTTTATTCATAAACATCAGCAATTTGGGAGTTAAATGGAAATTTCTCTTTGACTATTGACAATGTTGAATTTCACCTGAGCCCTATGCTTCTGGAAAACAGTGATGATTAAGAAATATACCCATCCTGATGATTAAGAAATGTCCTACATCTGTTTGTGTACTAAGAAACAGCTTACTGCAGACTCACCTCCCCAATGTGACTCATGGAAGACTCATAAATGACCTATGTGTTTACCTGTGACAAGGCCAGATGCAGACACTCCAAACTTCCATTCTTTGTCTCATAAATGATTAGTGAATGTGCCCCACTGATCAGCCCGGATTAAATGCCTGCTAATTTGACTCGACCAAACTTTAGTTAAGCCCAGAGGCCTCTGCTCACCCCTGAGGTCTGCAAATTTTGGAATAAGGAATAATCCCTCCTTAATGATGTTTCCTGAGTATCTGCTGGCTGCCAAGAAAACATTTCCTGTTCAACTGTCAGATCATGCCACCTGCTTACCTCCCTACACCCACTTCTCCCAGCCCTGTTTACTCCTTCTGATTAAAAGGGAAGCCTTTTCTGCCTGACTTTTGATGAGGCAGAGGCTTAGAGATCTTACGGTCAGAGCATTGCCCCTATTGCACTAATGCCCCTCCCCTTCTGAACTCTTTTAAAATAAAGTCTCAGACTGGAATTATTTACTGAGCAGGCGTGTGAGCAATATTGCATCACACCTGCTGCCTCTGGTTCAGAAGCTAGCGGAGTGCTGGGAAGACCCTGGAGAAGCAAGATCGAGCTTGGCCAACCGGGAGCTCCTCCTGGACTCACAGCCAGCAGTGAGGGAACCACATGCCTAACCCGTGTCACAACGGCACAGGCTCCCCCAGGCAGCAGCTGGGCTCATGCAGAACACTGGGCAGGTGCCCCCTGGGTGGGGATCCTGGTCACTGGCCCCTGGAGCAGTATTATGGCGGGGGCGGGGGGAGGCGCCTTCCTGACCACACGGGCTCTGGGCTCTGCAGGGGGCTTCTGCCCAGGAGTTGGGCTGGCTTTGCACTGTGCACTGTCGGCACTACCTCCACAACTTTCTTCATTATTCAAAAGACACACCCAAACCACAGCTAGGCGCACACGGAAATGCAATTATGGGAGGCGGAAAATACCTCCAGCAATGCATCTATAAAACTCTACCCTAAAATATCTGCATATTAAACTACCAAGGACAGTTAAGCTTTCAAAGGGAGAAGATCAAAGTGCTGTCATCTTTTAATTTAATCTTTTTGTTGCATCAAGAGTCTCAAGAGGGATAAGACAGATCAAAATAAAAATGGAAACTATAAAAAATAAATAGTCTCTCCTTGTCTAAATGTGGATTTGTTTTAATTTGACACTATTTTATTATTTAACACTGAGTATATTATGTATGACTTTTTCCTAGTGACCTGACTTCCTCCTTGAGACTGTAAGTCATGGTGCTCAGGAGGTGGTTCTTGAAGGTAAAGCTAATTCTGGGTGGGATATTGGCTCATCTGGCACTACCACCGGAGCCAGTTTATTTTGGGGAATGGAGCAGCTACTTTTCTTTCATGTATTTTTGAGTTAACATCGAGTTCCTTTGGGTTCGGTATAATGGAGACTTTCACTTAGCTGGAAACAAAACAAAACACTGTTTAAAAAATAATCAGAGTTCACATATACATACATCTATGTATCTTGTGGCTACTTCCTAAATATGTTTGTATTTTATATATGCACACAAATAAATATACATTATATATTTATATATTATAGATATATAATATAATATATTTATATATAAAATATATTTTATACATGTGTATGAAATATATATTTTATATATAAGTATCAAAATATATATAATAGTAATATATAAATATATTTTAGAAATATATAAACATTTATGTATAAATATATTATTAAATACATTTATATTTAATATTTACATATATAATATATATAATAGTTATATACATAATATTATATTTAGAAGTTAGCCAAAAGAATCATATGTGAGCTAACTTTTTTTTTTTAAGATTTTATTTATTTATTTAACAGATGGAGATCACAAGTAGGCAGAGAAGCAGGCAGAGAGAGAGGAGGAAGCAGGCTCCCTGCTGAGCAGAGAGCCTGATGCAGGGCTCTATACCAGGACCCTGGGATCATGACCTGAGCCAAAGGTCAGGCTTTAACCCACTGAGACACCCAGGAGCCCCGTGAGCTAACTTTCTGAAAGGCTACTGAGAAATAACACAAGCATCTGGCTGCCATCTTGTTATTACCCCTGACACTTGCAAATGTTAGCAGAAAATAAAAAATTAAGTAGCAACTGATAGCATAATAATTTAATTAGACCTATAGTATCCAGAAGAACATGTAGGTACAATCCTTTTTCAGAAAGCAGGTAGGGAAGGAAACAGTTAAGGGTAGAAGAAAACCATCCTGCCTTGAGGCATGAAGAGCATATGATATCAAAATTATTCCCATTTTATAGATAGAAAAAATGAGATTTGAGAAATGATTTGCATGGTATCACCTGACTTATAAGAGGTAGAGCCCCAACTGAGCAGTTATTCTATCGTCTAGTCTAGAGCTCTCACCAGTACACCATGAAGCCCTCCCTCAAATGAGTTCTGGATTACAATGACCAGGGGAAGTTCCAGTTTTATTCTTTGTTACCCATTTCGTTGTCAGACTCTGCAACTTGTCTCCACCATTGCTGCTTTCAGCATCAGAGGCAGCTAATCATTTCTTCCTTCTCTAGGCAGCCTTCTTAAGATAGAGAGGGAATGCTGTGCTCCTCTGTCAACTTCCCAGATCTTCTGGAGCTCTTCCCAGCTCTTCCTTAGCTTCTGAAGGACAGAAAGCATCTTAGGTATTGTAATAGTATTGTATTCCCCTCAATATCCATTCTACCATCAAAAGATCTCAAGATAAACAGTGCAGATAAGCATACATTTTACCTTGTGCATTGTAGCCAAATTCTCTTTAGAGAATTACATGAGCTACAATTCTAGTTTGTTCCATGGAGGTGACATTTTCATTTCAGAGAGATGGAGTGACAACCTCAGAGCCTCACTAGGTAAGGCACATGCCTGACTCCGAACAGAGTAGAGCCAGCCTTTAGTTGAGCTAACCTCACTGGGTGCTGTCCAATATTTTGGTTGTCAGATCATGCTCTCTATAAACGCAAAGATGTCATGTATATTATGAAGAGAACACAGATGTATTCAAAGCATGCAGACTTTGCCATTTATCCTAAGTCCTCCTAATAGCTACTGCCGGGACAAGAAAACAAATGTAAGACATAGCTCCAACGCAAGGAGTTATCGGTCTTATCATTGTGGGGGAGAGCAGAATTCTTCCATATAGGGTAAATTTCTTTGCAGGCTCTTTAACTATGAAATGTAATAAGATATTTAAAGATCATTTCACTAACACATAAAGGAAAGTACACATTAAGTTGCAGGTCTCACAATTTTATACTAAGGAAACAGTAATTAAAGTAAGTTCAAAATGATACTTGCTGACTGGCAACAGTTGAATTGAAATAGTGAACTTGTAAAAATAATATTGAAGAGTTAATCAGGCTTAAACCCCCCCTCCATGGCCCCCACCTCTCTCTCCCTCTCTGGTTATGCCTCATCTCATGCTTTCCTCTCTTTGCTTCCCTCTTTCTGTGCCTTTCATGAAACACTGAATTTTTACAGTGGGCAACAAGGTCACAATTCCCTTCAGTAATTATAAAAACTGAGAATATATTTGTTTTTGGAGGGAAGAAACATGCACTTTGCAAATGTAGAAAAGAAAGAAAGAACTTTGACTTTGTGGTAAAGATAGCCAAGTCTTCCTTCAGCAAAGGAAAATAGGCACATAGGAGATACGGGTTTCATTGTATAGCAATGGCTTCTCCTACTATGGATCTTGTGAAAAAATGAAAAAGTTCTTGGTTCAAGGGCTGGTAGCAGGCCCCTCCCTCCAACATCTTGAAGATAGGAAAATCAAGGTGCTCTCGGAGGGTTAAATGAGGTAAGCGGACACGCAACAGATGCCTTTAGCTATCTGTGTTGGGAAAGAAACCGAGTTTCCAGCAATGTGTGGCTGAAAAGCATGAGAACACCCAAAGCTCCCATCAAGGTGGTGTGGGAGCTACCTCATGGGACTAGGTGATGGTCGCATTTAGTTGTAACAGCCTGATCAGTGGTCTTCCCTGGGGAAGACTGGACAGGAGGGCAAATTGAGCCCAGAGCTGGGTTTCTCGGTGTGCTGAGAAGACCACCAGCCCCTCTAGAAATCTCCGGAAGTGCCTGTGAAAACACAGATTCTGGAGCTATATCACAAAAACACTGGAAATTTGGGGGAAGGGTCAAAGAAACGGCATATTGTTTAGTCATATCCAACTGAATATTCTTTTTTTATATTTTCTCCTTAAATTAAAAAAAAAAATGTGTGGGGCATCTGGGTGGCTCATTCAGTTAAGCATCCGACTCTTGGTTTCAGCTCAGGTCATGATCTCAGGGTGATGGGATCGAGTCCCACATCACGCTCTGCACTCAGTGGGGAGTCTGCTTGGGAATTCTCTCTCTCCCTCTTCCCCCTCCCCCACCCCAACTCACACACATGTGTGCGCTCTCTCTCTCAGGTAAATAAATAAATATTTTTTAAAATTGTGTTCATTGTAACTGAGAATGCATATATGATTGAAAAAAGCAAATCTTACCTGACTCTTCTGTTTCTTCTACCCTGAGGTAATAATGTTAGTAGCTGGGTGAGCACCCTTCCACTTCATTCTCCGCATTACCCGTTCAAAGGTATATACAGTCATTGGAGGGTTTTTATTTTTGCTTCTGTTGTTTATTTTTATCAGCTGGGTCCTATTACACATATTGTTTTGAAATTTATATTTCTCAAGTCATAATAGAAAACTCTCCAGGTTTAAAAAAAGTATACACACACACAAATATGTATGTGTCAGTTTGCTTAGAAATCCAGGTC
Source organism: Lontra canadensis (assembly GCF_010015895.1). NCBI lineage: Eukaryota > Metazoa > Chordata > Mammalia > Carnivora > Mustelidae > Lontra > Lontra canadensis. The sequence goes on from NW_022631092.1 coordinate 4,880,610, forward strand.
AATGGATGATAAACTCCATCTAAGGCCAAATACTGCCACCATAGTTAACCAATACCATAAGGGAAAGTTGAAAAAAAAAAAACAAAACTCTGAAGATAGATATAGATACAGATACACATTGATAGATTTTTTAAAAATTTATTCGTTCTTTCCTTAGGCTTGTTGTATAATTTCTCATGGTATGGATGTGTTCAGATATTCAAGCATTTCTCCATCAGTGAATATTCAGGGAACTTCCTAATGTTGTTACATGTTTTATTGCCATTTTAAACATTGTCTTTATTTGGGGGGAATAGATTTGCAGAATCGGTATTTCTGGGTCCAAAGCTATATTCACTGTTACTATTATGAGTATTATAACAATAATTTCTTAAAAGCTCGAGGCAAATTAGAGTTGATTAGGTTTCCACTTAATTATATCCTATAAAGTCATCGTGAACACTGCAGTAGTGAATGCTAAATCATTAGAGGAAATGCAAGGTTAGGTTCCTGTGAGCTTCTGGTTCCAACATTTTCATCAACCAATCAAGGCATAGGCTTGTTTTATGTGTGTTTCTGTTTAAAGACAGCATATTTTTTCTATGTTATTGATTCATTAACGTTCAACTCACAACCAACAGCACTATAATTCAAGCGTCGTCAAAGCTGATCTAGCAAAAAAGCACATCACATCCTTCTTGTGCTAAGCAACATTGGATGGCACTTCAGCACCATGCTTGGAGGCCATTTAAAACAACAAAATCACTTAAAAAAATACAGAAAACATGCACTAAATAGATGGCAAAAAGGACACTTGTTTACGGTTGTGAGGGCTAAAATAAGAAAGAGGAAGATTACTTTATTTAACCTCAGCTGGAAATGTGCCCAGTGAATGACTCAAATTTTTCACCATTCTGCACATATCCATGAATGACCACAAGTGACTGAAAAAAATCACTGCAAGTATTGATTTTTGAGGTTACAAATAAATTTCAGGGAGTAGGTGAATTTGTAAATACAAAAATCTACAAATAATAAGGACTGACTGTGTTCCTACCGGTAATGTGTTGGTCATGCTCATGATCGTTCATCTTCTCCGAATGTGCTCATTTTTTAAATATCGTGAAATTTTTATGAGAACTGATTTCTTGTTGCTAACTACTAGTGAGTTTGGGAGTGTTCTCTTGCATTTAACGTACATTTGACTGCGGTCTTTGACAGCTTACCTGTTCATGTGCTTTGCCTTTTTTACTGTTAAGTAGCTTATTTATTTATTTATTTTATTTTAATCAACTTGTAGAAACATTGCATCTTAGGGATGTCAACACTTTGTCATATGTTATGCAGATAGTTTTTCACTCTATTGTTTGTCTCATTTTTGGTTTGAGTATCTTTGTCATACTCTTTTTTTTTAAGGTTTTATTTATTTATTTGACAGACAGAGATCACAAGTAGGCAGAGAGGCAAGCAGAGAGAGAGAGAGGAGGAAGCAGGCTCCCTGCTGAGCAGAGAGCCGGATGCGGGTCTCAATCCCAGGACCCTGGGATCATGACCTGACCGGAAGGCAGAGGCTTTAACCCACTGAGTCACCCAGGTGCCCCTCTTTGTCATATTCTTTAATAACCAACTATGTCCCTTTTGTGACTTAAGGTCTTTAATCTTCTCATTTCCAAGATTATCTAGACTTCAAATTTTCATTCCATATTTAACATTGCATCATTGAGATCAGCCAGCCTATGGAAGAGAAGATAGAAACCTGGTAAGCTACAAGTTAGAAGTGTCCATTCAAGCACTATGCAGGGAAAAGAGCGCCCTAGCTCAAAGACATGATCTTTGTGTCTGCATGGTAAGAGTTTCTCTTAAATGGATTAGGACCCCATGTTAAACAGCCAATGTAAAATGGCATGACTAATAACAAATCCATTCACTCACCTCCCTGGAAAATCCAAGGTAGAATGGGTTTTCCAGTGGCTTTGATCTACTAGCTCAATGATATTTCAAAGACTCAGTTTCTTTCTGTTTGTGCTCAGCCTTCCTCAATATCCACTTTAATCTAAAGTTGACTTTTTTCATGTTCATAAGGTATTTACCAAGAGCAATAATGGAGGCTGTATCTTCTTTCTCATGCATATTTCTACATGGTAGAAATATTTCTACATGGGTATGGTTCTTCTGAGGTGGTTGACAGAGTTTCTAGGATCTAGAACCAAGTAGTGTTAGTATCACATAATGAGGATCATTGTCAGTGTGTGATGTGGTTGAGTGTTTTTTCCTAGCTGAGATGTTTCTGGATCTGCAGCATCCAAGCCGGTTCCCAGGCCCTCCAGCAATTCTGTGAGCTACCTAATATCTTTTATTAATTTCTTTCTACTTAGCCTGGTTAAAGTAGATTCTGTTTTTGCAACTAAGTGTAGTAATTGGTGCCTGAAATGTTTTCATATAACAGACTGTCAAGAAAATAGGAATCTGGGATTAGTTATTTAATCTAGTTGGATTTAAATATGCAGTGAAATATTTTCTTAAATATTGGCTATGGTTAACTGGTGGGTTCAAGTGGCTGCTGCTATATAATATTTCAAAGAAATGTGGTGGCACTGGCTATGTGAACTCATGCTAGAGAACTTAAATAAAAAGAAAATAGGCTCAAGGATTTCAATTCTTGCTTCAGTACAGGTTCAGAAGACAGGGGAAATTTCTTTTTTTTTTTTTTTAAAAAAGATTTTATATATTTATTGGAGAGAGAGAGTGTACACAAATAGAGGGGAGGGGCAGAGAGAGAAGGAGAAGCAGACTCCCCTCTCAGCAAGGAGCCCAATGCAGGGGCTTGATCCCACGACCCTGGGATCATGTCCTGAGCCAAAGGCAGACTCAACCCTCTGAGCCACCCAGGTGCCTGACAAGGGAATTTTCTATGCTGTCCTAAAAGAATATCACCCCAAGGCATAGTATCAGGACACAGAGTTGAAACTGGGCATCAAACATGTGTTCTGGTACTATGCCTTATTGAATTACAATATAGGCTTAATTCACAGACTTGCTAAGTCCTGTAAGTGAAAGCTAGGGCATGGAGAAGGGAAAATGGATCTCTGAGAACTGAAATGGAGACACTTGGGAAGATTCAGATGACTCATAGCTCACTCATACCTAAAGACCTTGTAAGAGGATGCTGATTCTTCATTACCCACTCCTATGACCCCCCCCCACACTGCTTCCATTCCTCTATCTGAAATCAGAGCCCAGTAGATCACACAAAGCTAATCACAACATCATATCTTAGAAGAAAAATGTTTCTTCTATTATTATTGCTATTGTAATTATTTACATGTCAAAAGAATTTACAAGATTTCTCAATCTTTATTCACAAAGATCTACATGATGTTATCCATCACACACTTTAATTTACTTCCTAACTAACATGAACATCTGTTCTTGCAATGACTCAGCTAAAATACTACATTTTCTAAACTTCCAAGCATCTAGGGATGGCCATGTGACATAGCCAATGAGACACAAGTGTAAGTCTACTGATTCTTTCTTTAAAAGTTTTGTAGCTTTCCAAGTGTTTTTCTTCCTCCTTGTACCTTCTTCCATCCTATGGTCTGAGAATGGTCATCATTTCTGAATCTGTAGAAGTCATCTTATGCTCATGAGGGAAAGGCCAGGACAATTGAAAAACCTTAGTTCTGACTTTTTTAAGAGTCTGAACAAATGACGGTGGTTACCTACAACTACTTTTCTTTTTATTACTTATTGGAGGGGCAAAGATAGGAGGAAGACACCTAATTTATGTAAATCATTGTATAGTTGAATTTACTTTTATGTTCAGCCACACACCATCATGAACAGGTGATGTGGTAGACGGAAAGCATGTATTTTCTCCATAAAAAAGTAAAAATTCTTGAGGTTCACTGGGCAAGTTTTGATTCCATACTGACCTCATGTCCAATTATGTTAGCAAGAGGAGTGCTGTGTGCTAATTGGCTTAAGCCAGGAAGAACCCTGCCTTGTAACTGGGGTGAGTTCCATTAAACATATTTGTTTGCAGCTCCACATGGTAGAAGTGCTGACAAGGAGGAGGAGAGGTTGGATGTGAAGTAGGCGGGTAATATGTCCACTCCATCTCTGTTGTGGACATGCCATTGAAATGTATTACGAATTACTCTTACTCTGCTTTCATATCACTGAGCAATCTGCTGGTTAGTTTTGACTCCCATAGAATTTAGAATAGAGTGATAGGCTCTACCGGTATGAACCTTGGAGTCTGATTGCCGTTTTAGTTAATATATTTACATACAAGATTTCATGACTCAGCAGCTCTGAACTTAGTTGATGGAAGTCCTTTATCCCCACCTTCAAGATAGGGATCTTGTCTGCCTGTAATAACCCGGGTTTTGAGTCTAGAAGGCTGAGGACCACATCCCACACCAGGGAATAGACCAATGGCACCTTATGGGCCATCCTGGTATCCAGGCCACTTGCCTTCTGGAGAATGCCCTCTTGTACACTTCTTAGCTTCTACTTGAACCCTTGAAACTGTTGTGAGTGCCATGAGTGTTATGCCATGAGTGTCATGAGTGTTACATTTTCCTTATGAAAGATTTCAGCAGTAACGTTTGCCACATCTCCAGAAGACCCCAAGATACAATGCAGGGTGGGACACATCCAGTTCATACCTTCATAGAGTCAACATGATTCAAGAACCCTCACTACTATAAAATGGAACCTCTTTGATGAGCTGCAGTTAAGTTGAAGGGTTATGTGACCAGTATACCGGGATTATCACCTGTATTGTAGAAAGGGAGGGTGAATTTGCAAAAAGAAAAGTCAAATGGATTCGGTAACCCTTATGCCACCAAGTACTCCAGGAAAAAATCTGGGTTCTTGGTAACTGGCTAATATTTATTGAGTATAATAAGATATACATCTAATAGGAATATTATCAATCATAATCACTAGGGTGATGAGAGAGTTGGACTGGAAGAGAGGAGACTTAAGGGCTGGTTTTGTTTACTATGCATGCAACTGAGAATCAGTCACCTCAGCTAAAAGATCTCCAAGCTTCTTTTCAGCTCCAAAACAGTAATGATGATGATTAAATGTTTCCTGAGTAGTTTTATTTATCTCATTAATTTACTTAAAAAGGCCTCTCTTTGTACCACAAAGACTAACTTTACTGTGGGTTTTTTTGAACAAATTATAACAAATTTTATGTTTGTGGAATCCAAATTAATGAGGTTTAACTGCATGCTAATTAAAACTCCTTAGAATTCTATACAGACTTTCCCTTCAAGAGTTCAAATTTGTTGGTGAAATTTTCTCATTAGTCTTCACTGTGAGCTTGGGAAACAAATGATCAGACTATCAACCATAGAAAGAAAAATTCTGAGCTATTCTTCCCAGTTTTTACTAGGAAAGGCAGTAATATAACAACATAGAAACCTGGGCTTCTGGCTTTAGCATCTGCACATAACTTACTCTCTTAAGAAGATTCTGGTAATGATTTAAAACCAAACTGAAACGTAGCCGTGAAGCTCAATTAGCAGACTCATTAGTTGGGTCTTGACCACACCTCTGATTGTCACTTCTATTAGACTGAATTAAAGTGCTCATTCATTAGAGTCATTAGTCCCTGTCCCTGGTAAGAAGAAGTCTGTGTTCAACGTCTAATGAATGTGTTAAGTACTGTCTCTGATGAGGATGCGTATTGGTTCTGGTTCACGTTGGTGTAGCCCATGTAAAGGACATTCGTGCAGACACAGCCTAGGAAGCTTGGACCGGCTGGGATAGGTGACACTACCCAGTCTAGTAATGGAAAAGGACAGTTTAGAAGACCAGACCTCCCAGAGTCAGAAGGGAAGGTGGCTTACACCTGAGGGAAAAGTAATTGCTTCAGTCCATCCAGAAGGAACTTTTTGCAATGGAAGCAAGGTTTTTATTAAGCCTGTTCTACGCCATGTATGGTGGGAAGACCATCTGCATCAGAATCATTTAGGAAGCTTGTAAAAAAAAAAATGTCACTCATTGGGCCACACACCAGACCTCTGGGGGTAAGGCCCAGGAATCTGTGTGGTTAATATGCCTTGTGGATTATTCTGGGCAAGCTTGAAGTTTGAGAAACACTCCAGAAGATGCCTGCAAGAAGAGAGAGAAAAGCAAATTAGATGTGGCAAATACATCAGAGCACTTTGTAACAAAGTTTTGGGGAGCCATTCGACTTATATTTATTATTGAGATTTTTTTCACTAAACAACTAAGACAAGTTACTGAGAAGACAGGGGTCCAATTTGCAACAGGTAACAAGAGAATGGATTTTTTGTCCTTTAGAGGTTTTGGTTTTTCCTTTCGTGTTGTGTGAGGTCTTGTTTAGTTTTGTGTGTTTGACTTGGCTACATAAAATAATTTTATATTTCTTATAATACATATAAGAAACATAGATGTGCTGAAACTTTTTTCCTGCTTGTGAAAAGTTGCACATCAGTAATTCGTGATACTTTTTTTTTTTTTCGTGATACTTTTTAAGGCACTTCATACTTCAGGAATCTGATGAAGAACGTGGATTCTGATTTCTACAAATCATCAGTATACATAGATGTATAGTATTTTACATTTAATTTCTGGTGCAATTCATAGACCTCTCCCCTGCACCTGATTCATGGAGCCCAGATTAAGAGCCTCTGACCTGTAAATCACCCACCAGCCCCTCTATGAACTCCAGTTGCCACACCTGACACACAACTCAAGTAAGGAGGGAAAGACCATAGTTTGTGTGGAACAAATGGATGATAGCAAGCCTGAGGAATTCAACATCCCTCAAGGCCTTGACCCAGACCTTCAAATCTGTCAGAATTGCCACAAAAGTATTTACTTTTCCATAACATTAGAAATTTACCTAGTTTGGGTGGCAAGTCTCAGAACCCCTATTTGTTCATTAGGACATGACGGGAATCATAATTAAAGACAGGTTCAATGTTGGGTTCCTGGGTGGTTCAGTCAGTTAAGCAGCCAATTCTTGATTTCAGCTCAGGTCATGATTTCAGGGTCCTGAGATTGAGCCTTGCATCTGGCTCCCAGCTCACTGGGGAGTCTGCTTGAGGATTCTCTCTCCCACTCCCTCTGCCCTGCCCCCCCAAATAAATAAAATCTTTGAAAATTTTTATTAAAATTCAATTAATTAACATACAGTGTATTATTAATTTCAGAGGTAGATTTCAGTGAATCATCAGTTGTATATAACACCCAGGGCACATTACATCACACGCCCTCCTTTATGCCCATCACCCAGTTGTCATAACCCCATCACCTCGCCTCCAGCAACCCTCAGTTTGTATCCTATATTAATAGTCTCTTATGGTTTGTCTCCCTCTCTGATTTCATCTTATTTTATTTTTCCCTCCCTTCCCCTATGATCCTGTTTTGTTTCTTAAAATTCCACATATGAGAGAGATCGTATGATAATTGTCTTTCTCTGATTGACTTATGTCACTTAGTATAATACGTTCTAGTTCCATCCATGTTGTTGCAAATGGTAAGATTTCAATATTTTGATTGCTGAGTAATATTTCATTGTGTGTGTGTATGTGTGTGTGTATATATATATACATTTTCATGATCCATTCATCATTTGTCAATAGACATTTGGACTCTTTCCATATTTGGGCTGTTGGGGACATTGCTGCTATAAACATTGGGGTTCAAATCACTTTTGTGATTTGTATCCTTTTGTAGTTTTGTAGCCTTTGGGTAAATGATTAATAGTGTAGTCACTAGGTTGTAGGGTGGCTGTATTTTTAATTTTTTTGAGGAAACCCCATACTGTTTTCCAGAGTGGCTGTAGCAGCTTTCTACAGTGTAAAAGGGCTCCCCTTTCTCCACATCCTCGCCAACACCTGCTGTTTCCTGACTCATTAATTTCAGCCATTCTGACCAGTGTGAGGTGGTATTTCATTGTGGTTTTGATTTGTATTTCCCTGATGCCAAGTTATGTTGAGCATTTACTACTCTCCACTAATACATTAAACCCCTGGTCAGCTTTAGGACCTATATTTATATTTATATTCAGTCTATCTTGTCCTCTCACGTGCTCTCTATCTCTTTATATATATACATATATATGTGTGTATATATATATATTCCTATATACATATAGGAATATATACAGGAATATATATATACATATATATATATATTCCTATATTTATATTTTTCCACAATAAACAAAGATGCTGTTTTCTAGCATTTTAACTTTGCATTCTTGTTTAGTCTAGGGATATGTGAACTTAGGCCCATTATAGATAAGATTTTTAAAAAATGCTGACTTTGGAAAAAAGAAACCTATTCTATTATATATATATATATATACAATATACAATATAACCTATTCTGTAATAAATATATATTATATAATATAACCTATTCTATGTATGTAATATATAATATAACTTATTCTATAATACCATTACCAAAAATCCTAATATTAATAATTTAGTGTTACTCTAGCATACATTTTATACTTTTTCCCAGAAATAGGACCATACTAAATGTAATCAAATCTGATTTCTTCACTTAATACATCATAAATATCTATACCAGTAAATACATCTATGTTGCCGTATTTACTGGTGGCTGGTATGTGTGTATTTTATTGAACTAAGTGTCATGAATGGGTGCTTCAGCTCATTCTGTAAGTTTGATTTTCTATTATCTTTCTGTGCTTATAGCTGTTAACATTTGGGATCCCTGCTTCTGTTAAGACTAATTTGAAGTCTCTGAAAAGACATGTGCTTTGTAGAGCTCAGTTTTCTAGCTTAAAAGAAAATTTCCTCAGAGCCAAGGGTGTTTTGATGTAATTTTCACTTCATTCTGGAAAACTAAGAATAAATAAAAATCCAAATCTATAACCGATGCCCACCCACCTCGAGAAAGCAATCAACCTCAGTCTCTGAAATTTCAAATGGAAACAGCTGAAAATGCCACTTAAATCATTGTTAATTAGGCATTTAGCAGTTCCTAAAGCAAGTTATAAGTTGGCCTTCAGCACCAGTATTTTTAAAGAAAGGGCCATTTTAATTGGCATATTCTTGTTTAGCATTTTATATCAGATGGTAAAATTTTAGAATTTAGATCATATCAAAGTGTACCAAGCTAAGAATATGATTTCTTCTGTCTTCTAACTAGCTAAATGATGGCATATAACTGGAGATATCTGTGTGGGTCTCTGGACAAAAAGAGAAACTGTCCTACTAGCTATGCCTTGCTTTCATGTTTGGGGGCCCTGGAGCTGCCACTTCTATCATGGAGGCCCCTGTAGAGCCTCACTACTCACAGCATGGCCCAGGGGCCCCTGGTATCAGCCTCACCTAGGAGCTTGTTAGATGAGTAGAACCATGAAATAACCCCACATCTCCTGAATCAACATCATCCTATTAGCAAGATTCCCCAGTTAATTTGTATACAGTTTAATTAGTTTGAGAAGCACTGCTAGACAAAACACCCAATAAATCAGACCGGCCAAATATATACACACTCTCCCTCTATGGCTCCCCACAGGATAAATAGCATTTCTTTTAAAGGAATTGATTCTTGCAGTAGTGTTTGTAAAGGGACTTAAAATACAAAGTTGTTGCATGTGCCTTAATGTTAAAATGCACGTGTTCAATCAAATTGACATAAAGGAAAATTTACAAAGAGTGACTCTTCTCATTTTTTTCATAATGAAGTTAGATGCCTGCCGATTAGAATACTACCCTAGTGTGTAATATTATAATGAAAAAAAAAAGAGAGAGAGAGAGAGAGAGAGCAAGTGAGGGTACTCAGCAAACCCTTGGTATTTTGGTCAATGGTGTTCTTAAAGGTTTTAGAGCTTCTTCCTGACACCAGTCATTCAACAAGCTATTCATGGCACCTACCGTGTTCCAGGCACTTCACTGGGGATGGAGGAAAAGCAATTCCTGCACCAATAATCATAAAAACATAACTGTCCAGAGATTAGAGAGGGCATCTAATTTTGCCTGAGGGTGCCAGGAAGACTTAACAGTAGAATGGGCATTTGAACTGAATCTTGCTGGATAATCGTTCCCAGGAGGAAAGAACACATCTGATACCAGTAAGAATGCATATAAATATACAAAGATAGGTGGATACCTTAGTAACGATGTTTGTGATCTTGGTAGTAGGGAGCTTCTGGGGGACTTTAATCAGTGTGACTTGATAAGATTGTATTTGGGAAAGAGAATTCTGGTATTTAGAGGAAATAGAGGTTGGGGGGGATCCACAAATGCATTGTCACAACCGTGTGAGTGGTAGAAGATGAGCTTGAAGGAAGGGAGTGAATATGGCAATAGTAGTGGGAGGACTGAGTTCAGAGAGATGTTAGAAGTGAAATTGAAAGGATTAGGGACAGAGCAAAGAGGTTAGGGAGAGTAAGAGGACAAGACAGACTGAAGATTCTAAGTAGGCTCTTATGATAGCTGTTGGTGCCATTAAATGAAGATAGAAATACAAGATGTTTTCCTGCTTTTTCCACTTTTGTTCTATTACAATTGATTCTTGTTTGTATGTCCCCTTCTATGGGAGATCGTTATAGATACATTTGTAGAAAATAATACAGAGATCCATATACCCCTAATCTGATTTCCCCCAGTGGCAACATCTTAGAAAACTATAGTAAAATAAACTCTTCTAAAAGTTTTATGATCTGGGGGCACCTGGGTTACTCAGTCCATTAGGCATTTGATTTTTCATTTCAGCTCAGGTCCTGATCTCATTGGTCTCTCTCTCTCTCTCAAATAAATAAGTAAATCTTAAAAAAAAAAGAAGAAGAATAAAAATTATATGATCTATGAAAATTTTTGAATTAAAATATCCATATGTTTTAATGCTGGCTTTTATTTTTAATTTTTTTAAAGATTTTATTTATTTCGAGAGTGCTCACACACACACATGCCCACATGAGTTGGGGAAAGGGCAGAGGGAGAGGGAGAAGGAGAGAGACAATCTCAAGTAGACTCCACACTGAGCACAGAGCCTGACTCGGGGCTCGATCCCATTACCCTGAGATCATGACCTGAGCTGAAATCAAGAGTGAGACGCTTAACTGACTGAACCATCCAGGTACCCCAAAAGGCTGATTTTTAAATAATTAATTCCCCGATCCATCACCCCCATCCCCATTCCCTCCAATGGCTCTAAGTACCAGCCCCTGTTCCCTTTCACCTCTGGTAGAACAGGTCTTGACTTTGGTGTGGAAAATCACAGCCCTGGTGGTTAGTAGATGCCTGGTGTCCATCTGACCCCCTCAGGACTAGAGTTGCTTACTGTAGGCTGGTGGTCCTACAGAGCTAGGCTCTGGTGTCTGCTTGTGGGGACTGCAGACTCAGCAGTGCTCTTTACCATATTGTTAAAACATGTGACATGTCATTGATTCTGGCCCCAGGTCTCCCCAGATGACTGGTAGAGTCTTTTAGGGTTCTTGTTCCAAATTTCTGGAAAATCTATTCCTATAGTATTCAAGACTTTGGTATGCAAGTGACAGATGCACAGATTAAATTAGGAATCATGTGTATTGGCTCACTGAACTGGGAAGTCCAAGGATAGAGCTCCCTGAAGGGATTTCCGAGACTCAAACAATATGATCAAGACTCTCTTTCCTTCCTCCCCTCTGCCCATCTGTTAAACTTATGTTCGTCATGATATGGTTTATAGGGCCACTGGTAGATCTAAACTCACATCCTTACAGCTCAGAGTGAGGCCTGAGGAATAAGACTTCCCATCCATCGTTCAGTATAAAAACACTACTGAAAATGGCCCTGTTTGGCCCAATTTACATCCTATGCCAATCTCGTAGACCAGTCACTTGTTAAGGGGCGTGCAGTGTATGAAGAAGGACTCAACCTGAGCTACTTTTGATCTCATGGTCCTGGGATTGAGGCAGCAAGGTAGCAACCTTGACCAATCCAAATGGAAAGGGAGAAATGATTCTTCCAGAGGAGGGAAAAATGCTGTGCTGGGAAAAATAACTAATGTCTAGTTTAGTTTCTCAAGGATTGGGCATCCCCTCTTGTGGTGAGGAGAGAAGTAATGTCACACGGTACCTGTGGATGTCCCTTCTGGGAATTATGGTCAGTGCTGAGAGAAAAGGGCAAGGGTGACTGCAAGCAGAGAGACTTTTATACGTGTGAGGTTGGAATTTGAAGTTCAGACCTATCAGCCTTCATTGTCTTCATGAAGTAAAAAAATAAAGTGACCTGCTAAAAGAGAGTAGGGCAGAGTGAGGAGCTTGAAGAATTAACTAATTGAGGGTTTGAGGAATGAGAGGCATAGGTGACCAGGGATGATAAAAAGTACTGTTAAATGATATTGGAGGCCCAACTGAGACTGGAAACTCTATCAGTCAGGGTTCTCCAGAGAACCAGAACCAGTAGGGTGGACGTGGATGTGTGTGTGTACACATACAGATTTATTTCAATGAGTTGCTTTATGCAGCTGTGGAAATTGGCACGTCTGAAATCTGTAGGGCACGCCTGTAGAAGGAAAACTCTCAGACAGGAATAGATGCTATCCTGAGGCAGAATTTCTTCTTCAGGGAAACCTCAGCTTTGCTTTTAAAGCATTCCCACTGATTGAATGAAACTTACCAACATTACTGATAAAAACCATCTTTACTTAAAGCCAACTGATTACAGATATTAATCACATCTGCAAAATACCTTTACAGCCACACCTAGGTTAGTATTCAATTATATACCTAGGTACCTGTAGCCTAACCAAGCTGACATGTAAAATTTTGTGTCACACAGAGACCATAAACGCTAGGGACCAATCTACATTTTTTTTCTCCTCTTCAGTTCAGCAGAGCTAAGCATTGAACCAGTAGGAGTAGAGAAATGAGCTGTTAAACTGGTAGAAGATTGAGATGATTTTCAGGGTGGGGACAATGGACGCTGAGGGGAGACGATAGGAAGCTGTTGCTAAAGAATGGGTAAGTGTAGGGGCACCTGGGTGGTGCAGTTGGTTGACCATTGGACTCTTGGTTTTGGCTCGGGTCCTGATCTCAAGGTAGTGGGATCGAGCCCCACATCAGGTTCTGTGTTCAGAGTCTGCTTAAAGACTCTCTCTCCCTGTCCATCCACTCCCCTCACTTTCTCTCCCATGTGTACTCTCTCACAAGTAAATAAATAAATCTTGAAAAAAAAGAATGAGTAAGTGTCCCTTGGATGGAGGCTGGACTAGAAGCTAGTTCCCAAACTGTATGGTGGAAGTAATGAGAATATTAGCCATATAGGTTAAAACAAATAATGCATGAAGAAGACCTATGTTGGGCACTAAACTAAGCACTACATTAATTTTCACTTGTTATCATTGTTGTGGTTTCATTTAACTGCCAAGGAATGGACACTGTCCATAAAGTCAAAGAGTAGGTTTAGTGGAAATAAGAGTATGAGGTAGGTGTGGTATATTGGAGTTTATTTATTTACTCCTCCACCAATTGTTGGATGAACCATTTATGAGCCAGGCATTGTTTGAGGTGTTGTTGTTAGAGCAGAGGACAAAAGTCTCTGCCCGCATGTGGCTTATGTTCTACTGGTGGCAGGAGGCTTCAGCTAACGAGCATATAACTTCAACAAACCAAGCAACAATTGATCCTGTGGTAAAAGTGCTGGGAAGAGAAGTAAAGTTGAGTTAAGCAGTTGAGATGATGGGGCCAGTTGGGCTGGGCAAGATGATAGAATCACAAGGAAAACCTTCCTGATAAAGTGACATTTACATAGGAACCTGAAAGAATGGAGAGAGTGTTCCAGGGAAAGAAAGTGGTACGTGCAAAGAGACTGAGACAGGAGCCTGCTCTTTCCTATAAGGAGGAGAGAGGTGGGAGGTGTACTCAGGTTGGTGCCAAGAGGCCAGATGTGGTTGGGTCTGGTCAGTCATTGTAAATTCTCTGGAGTTTATTCTCAGCAATCCAATGGAGAGTTTTGAGCAAAGTAGTGACATGATCTGAGTTGCCTCTCATAAGGGTCATTTTGGAGGCTGTGTGAGGAATGCACAAGGGAGGACAAGGGTGGAAAAAGAAGATCAGTTAGGAAGATCTTCCCATATTCTAGGCAAGAGTTTGTGATTTGGATATGGCCATAGGAATGCATTACCAGAGTGGCCTGTTGGCAAAGATCAAGGTGGTCGAGGACCTTACAACAGTATTTCTGAAAGCATCGTCTACATTGACATAGAAATTATTCAAGATGGGGCAGGATAAGTAGGGTTAGGGATAGAAAGATGCACAGTGACCTAGGCTCTGAAGTCCCTCATGAGTGAGGGGGCATGACTAAGAAGGTGGTAGGAGACAGCTGTAAAAGGGCATAAAAAGGATTTAGATTGAGGTCAGTCTCCTTCCTCAGGTCCTTTGTACTCACTGCTATCTTTCTCTGGGAAAGGAACATTCTCTTCCTTTCACCATTCAGGTTTCTATCTAAACAGACAGAAGACTGTTGGTCAGGAAGCAGGAGAGTAAGAACTAAGATAACTCTCCTGCCTCTACCCCTACATCACCCTGAATACGAGAGAATGGGCAGCTTCCACCTGACAGGTCTGACATGGAAGTTGTGTCCACAGGAAGGAGGCAGGTCTGGGCTGAGCCCTGAAGGTGGAGGGACTATCCTATGTAAGAGTAAGAATGCCAGGGACTTAACTGACCATGAACCAAGAGTCCCACCAACAGTGGGATTAATCATGTCTGAGGGAGGTTAGTAGAGGAGCAAAGAACCCAATGGGGAGGGAGTACTCAGAGACCTGGAAGGAACAAGTGCCGGAATGAGAGCTGAGGAGACTGGACAGTGGTAGGTGAAGTTAGAGGTCCTGACAAGCCTAAAGTCAGACACTTCCTGGGGCACCGAACAGAGTGTAGGTGTCTACAAGGCACGAGTGGGTATTGTCTGTGGTGGTGTGAGGAAGAATTGGGTAGTTCACAGGATGCTCAACTCTTGGATGGGCTGTAGCCTGGAAGGGTGTGAAGGTCTGAATCCAAACCGGGTAGAAGTGACAGAGAGAGATCGTCTCAAAGAGATCTCTGTTCACAACAGTCAAATTCTTCAGACTGTCACTCTTCAGGGGCCAGACTGCTCTGTTTTCAATGTAGGCATCTTTGCTCTGGGTTTTTAGAGGTGCTGCGTTCCCACTCATTGATGATGTCCAAGCATTGGACAACTACTCGGAAGAAATGTAGAGAATGGGGGTGCCAGCCTTTCTTGGGGGTTTAGCTGGATAACCTTCATTTTCCATTTGACCTTGAGCATATGGGATTCTCTGGCTCTCAAATGCCACCTTGGTATTTTCTTCCAGTGGGATAGAGCAGAATCATTTCACAGGTGGGTACATTGTTTATGGAGTACAGGGCTTGTAGGCCTTTAATACCTGTTTATAAATGTGGAAACTATTTAATATAAACTGAGATTAGCAACTTTCACAACTTCTGCCTGTGACACATCACTTAAATCTAAATCCACATCAAAGGATCTGGGTTGATTCTTGTGCACTTGCAATTAACACAATGCTTCTATCACCATTTTCAGTAAGTTGCTTTTTTTTCCAGTGTGTGTTTGGAAGAGCTGGTTATATGTGAACCTTCAGTGGGAGTGGAGGACCAGCGTGATGCCTACCTCTGCGGTTTCACAGTTAGCTGTAGGGACAAGGTAGAAGGCTTGCATGAGACGGACCAAAAGCTAAGGGCATATATATCCAAGGGGTGGGGCTGAATCCTTATAACGTTATAGGGCTTATGTCTTTGATTGAGTACCTGCTATGCTCCATATTAGCACACGTTGCCTTTAATTTTTCCAGTCATTCCATTCCAGTCCTTCCAATTAAAGGAAGGCAAGAAGTTAAGACAGGCTAATCCCTGGCAAGACCCCACACAATGACTGGATCTCAGAGGGGTAACCATTTTCCAAGGTCTGGAGCTCCCCTGTGTAGGTTCACATTCTGATTTGTATAATCAGGATGAATGGGTGTTTAGGAGACATACCTATCCTGACTCAGAAGGGACTGACGTATAAAAACAGGAATGTCAGCCCGTGATTGTGCAGTTACTATCCTGTGTATCAGATATGCGCGTTCTTTGATCAGGGCACTCTCTTTGAGGTCACGTTCATATGAGTACATAATTTAGGGTCATCAGGTCACTTAGGCATCGAAACAGAGCAGGCTGGATGCGGTAGCAGATCTTACTGGCCGGTCACAGGCTCGTGAGAGTCTAAGCTCCAATCGCTCTGTCTGCTGTGAGGCTGGATGCCACAGGGAGAGAGAGACACCATCAGTCCCAGTCCCTCTCCGTCTCTACTTGTAGTGACTGTCTTCTGACTGGGTTGGTATGTTCCCTTTTTTTAAAAATTAAATTAATTTTTTTGTGTGTGTTCCAAAATTCATTGTTTATGCACTACACCCAGTGCTCCACACAATACGTGCCCTCCTTAATACCCACCACCAGGCTCACGCAACACCCCCTGCCTCCCTCCAAAACCCTCAGTTTGTTTCCCAGAGTTCACAGTCTCTCATGGTTTGTCTTCTCCTCAGATTTCCCCCAACTCACTCTCCTCCCCATCTCCCAATGTGCTCCATGTTACTTCTTCTTTAGATATTTTAATGCTAGGCCTTCAGTCAAGTTGTAGACTTACTTTGAGAGTAAGTTCCTCTTTGTAGTATAGTATATAATATATAATATTTCTGTATAATATATGATATATATTACATATAACATATTATTATAATTATTATATTATTAATTGTTATATTATATTATTATAGTATTATATCATGATAATTATTATATTATGATATTATAATATAGTATGATAATTATATCATAATATTATATT